>NW_027142375.1:3041797-3709114 GCF_026170545.1 Melanerpes formicivorus
TTCTGAGAGTGCTGAATCTAAAGCTGCTAATTTCTTGTTTGATTTTGCACTTTGGGCTTTTCCAGGGAGGTGCTGACCGAACAGAAGGAGCGAAACAAAGTTGAAAGAAGAGGTGGCCATACAATAGGTCAGAAAGTTACTTGTATAAAAGCCCTCCAGAACAGCACTGAGCAGTTACTATTATTGGGAGCCAAAGGAATTGCTTGATATCTGGGCTGCCATTCTTCCTCAGGGAAACTGTATTTAACAAAAAAAGAAAAAATAAAAGAAGAAGAAGAAGAAGAAGAAGAGGAAGAAAACCAAGACAACAAAGCACACATAAGTGCCTCTCATAACGTGAAAGATTTCTGTTTAATTTTGTTTAAGTGTTCTGTGCTATCAGTTGCTGCTCGAATTAAATGAAAAGCAATTTCAGTGGTAAACTGAACCCTTAAATGTAGGGGGAAAAAAAAATTTCCATTTTCTTTTGAGCTACGATCTGAAATTATAGCAGTGCCCACTAGAGCTGTTTGAGCTCAGGTTGCGTTGGTGTGTTTGTTATAATAAACCCCTTACTTAAGCAGGATTACGACTTGGCCACAGCAATACCTATCAGAATAAAAGATGACAGGCAAACTCCTGCTCTGGGAAATACTTTTTTTTCCTTTCTAAATAAGCATATTTAGGATAAAATTCTCCTGAGTTTAAAGTGGACCTTGTTTAACAGAGTTACTCCTTAAAATAAGCTGATTTTGACAGCTGCCTGATTTGATCGCAAGCAGCAGTTAGGACTTTTAAATGACCCTTGTTTTGAATTTTATTTTTAAAACACAATACAGAGCATTGTCTCTTGTGAGAAAACATTGGTAGTAGCTGACTGGGAAACCAACAGTGGTTTTTCAGGACTTGAATAAGTGAAATAAATTAAGATGACAACTCAACAGCAAAAAGCCCTTTCCAAATGATATTGTCACTGCTTGAAAAATCAGCTTCGTACCAAAGTCACAGGGAACAGTTTATATGGATTGTCAACCATAGAGCAAGAGCTTGAAAAATCAGCTTCATACCAACGTCACAGTGAACAGTTTATATATATTGTCAACCATAGAGCAAGAGCTTGAAAAATCAGCTTCATACCAAAGACATAGTGAACAGTTTATATGGATTGTCAACCATATAGCAAGAGCTTGAAAAATCAGCTTCATACCAAAGTCACAGTGAACAGTTTATATAGATTGTCAACCATACAGCAAGAGCCATATAGGAATCTTCCTAACTATAGGCTCAGATATCTACTTCCTTTTTTTCAGCAACAATCTTGTGCTTGAAGTGGAATTTAAATAGTCAACAGCTGATGTGAAACGTCCCTCACTGGCATGTGGCAGCCATTTTAGGTAGTCAGGTTGTTGTGTTGTTTTCTGCTAGTATTTATACAACAGAAATACAAACACTTGAAGTATGGTGAAGCCCATCAGCGTATCACAAATACTGTGCAGCATTTCAGGAAGACAGGAGGATTGCTGATTTTCTCCCTTTGAAAACAGCATCTTTGGGGGTTCAAAAATATTATGTATACTTTAAAAAAAAATAAATCATCATGGAAATGTAAGACTGATAGCCATACTTTCCCTAAGAATGTTTTTTTTTTCCTTTCCCTAAGAATGTTTTGTCCTTTCCCTAAGAATGTTTTGCCCTTTCGTCACACTAAAGCACTTACAGCTTTTTTTAATATAACTAATTTCTCAATGCCTGTAAGAGAAGCATGAAAAGTGCATAGTGTCCCCCTTTCATAGGTGAAGAAATTGGTATTCAGTGACCTCATCAAGGCCACTCAGGAAGCCTGTGGAAGATCTGAGTATGGACACTGTGATGCACAGCTCCTCATGCTGCTCCTTTCGTCCCAAAACACATCCCCAGGACTGCACAGGACAGATCGGAGTTTGTAAGGGCAAAGATCATGCAAGTTCATCCAATGACAACATACAGCATTATTGTAGCAGCACCTTGTGAAGACAGTGCTTAAACTCGTGCTTAAACTATGTCTGCCTACTGCTCATGCAGGCAGTGTTATGACTTCCAGCTCTGTAGTAGCTGAACTCAAAAGTACAGTTTTCAGTCTCTGTCCTTCTGAGCCAAAGCCATAGTCTTTAGCTCTTGTGATTTGGGAGGTAAGGAATCAGAACAGGAATCAAAGAATCATAGAATCAACCAGGTTGGAAAAGACCTCAGAGATCATCAAGTCCAACCTATTACCTAATACCTAACACCTCAGGATAGCTGAACTTGGGAGAAGAGACCAATCCCCACCTGTCTACAACCTCCTTTCAGGTAATTGTAGAGAGCAATAAGGTCTCCCCTGAGCCTCCTCTTCTCCAGGCTAAATAACCGCAGCTCCCTCAGCTGCCTCAGACTCTCCTCACAGGGCTGTGCTCCAGACCTCTCCCCAGCCTTGTTGCCCTTCTCTGGGCACATTCAAGTATCTCAATGTCCTTCTTAACTTGAAAGCCCAGAACTGGACACAGTACTCCAGGCGTGGCATCACAAGTGCTGAGTCCAGGGGCAGAATGACTTCCCTGCTCCTGCTGGCCACACTATTTCTGATGCATGCCAGGATGACATTGGCCTTCTTGGCCTCCTGAGCACACTGCTGGCTCATGTTCAGCTGGCTGTCAACCACTACCCCCAGTTCCCTTTCTGCCTTCTCTGCTCTCCAGCCACAGTGTCCCCAGCCTGTAGCACTGCATGGGGTTGTTGTGGCCAAAGTGCAGGACCCGGCACTTGGACTTGTTACATGCCATCATGTTGGTCTCTGCCCATCTGTCCAGCCTGTCAAGGTCTCCCTGCAGAGCCCTCCTACCTTCTAACAGATCCACACCTGCCCCCGACTTGGTGTCGTCTGCAAACTTACTAATGGAAAAGCACAGAAATATGAACAATTAAAGGCAATTTCCATTTTAATTCCAAGTTACTTCAAATTGTGTTGTGTGAATCTTAAGCAAATAATGAAGGGGTGAGGTTTAGAAGTTCAGCTTGAATATCTTCCCACAGCTGCTTGTACAGCAGAAAATGAAACACAGTCCTGCCTTTCCCAGATTCTATGTTTTGATCTGAAACAAGATCATATGCTTCGTTTGTCCTCAGTTCCATTTTAAAACCAGGCAAAATATATTACTTGCTTCTGGCTCTTAATTCAAGCATATTCCTGCTTGTCTTCATCCTGTCCTTGACTGCCCCTTTTTGACCACAGCCATCTCAAACTATTCACACATTTAAGGCCCTTCATGGCTATGGATCCCTCACAGATCATCTTTTCTTCTGCATCAACTCATATATTCTCACCTGGGCACTGCTAGTGACAGCAGCCCTCGTTCCACATCAACCAAACGTTCCTGAAAATGTTCTTGTACTATTTGGCAGACTGCCCCTTCTACTTCAGAGAAGTTTCCCACACTGTCTGCATAGCCTTTGCTTCATGCAGCTTCAGCTCATGCCTTAAAAGTCACCTCTGCTGTGATGCTATTAAAACACCCAACAGTAGTTTTTGTGCTGTTACTTGTCCTTCTTACATTAATGATAGTAATTTCTCTGTTCTCTCATGCACCTTCATTGTGTTGCATTCACTGATTGTTCCATGTCATGTTCACAGCCTCCATGAAAACTCATTTACCTCAGTGTAGAGTCTCCCTTTGCTTTCCAAGGCTTCAGATGAGGCTTCTGGATGCTAAGTCTCTTCCATTTTGTACAGTCAGGAGCACAGTAAGGGCTCTGTCCAAATAAATTGTACCTTTGACAACACTTTGCCATTCTTCCAGCCTATATCACCACAATAGCTGACTACTTTTTGGTTGTGGGTGGAGGATGACTTGCCACTGAATACATTTGTTAAAAATTATATTCAAGGAGTGGTTCTTTAGACTTTGATTATTCCTAAGCTTTGCTCCATGACAGATCTTCTTTTTTCCTAATCCCTTTATCTATTTCTACTTCATGTATTCACTTAGGTAGCCACTGAACAAATGTAGCTGTCTTTGAATGAGAACATCCCCATCCCAAGGGCATTGGAAATCCAACCCCCCTTTTTCAAAACCTACCCTAACACAAACACAGAAGCTTCTCAAAGCTGGGACAGAGTTAGGTCATTTCTAGCAGTGACCTCATTGCAGAAATCTCTGTTAAAGTTATGACCCTGACTCCATTATTTCTGCACCAAGCAGTTCAAAGGAAATGTGTACTTTGGATGTTGATGGGAAAACGGTTGGTCCCTGGGCAAAGACACACAGAGGACCCACTTCCATCACATCCCTGTTCCAGGCAGACGTAATCCAGAAAGGTCTTCTGCATCTCCCTGTCAACCATCACGAGAAAGAATAGAAAATGTTTCAAACAATTCTGGAAGAGTTTGCAAGTTGGCACAAGAGCCTGCAATGGCTCTAAACCTTTAACATTATTTTAAGGCTATATTTAAATATATATGTGTCATTTAAAATAACTCCCATGCCCTCCTCCCATTTGCTATTATTCATTTCAGCACCGATGCAACAGCCAAATGGTTTACCAGCCTGTGTCGCTAACACTTGCATAATAACTTGAGATCTCACAACCCCTCTATTTATCAAGCAACAATGTTACCAAAAATAACTATATGCATAGCTATAAGAGGAGCTGGGGAGGGGGAGAAGGGGGAATGGGGATGGGGAGATTTGTCAATACAATTTGAAATCTGCAATAAAGTGCTTGCATCAAAGCTTTAGCAGAGCGTAAGTCACTTTTCCTGATGGATCACTTAGCGCAAGGTGAGGCCAGAAAACGAGGGGTTGTGCAGGCCCTGGCATGCACTTGGAGAGGCGCCAGGACTGCCAGGTCAACACGGGGCTCTAGAGCAATGCCACTGCATACATCACTGCAAACCAGCAGCCAGAGCAATGGGGGAGATTTTTCAGGCAGGATATACAATGCAGGCATAGCAAAGCCGTGGAAGCCTCTTCCATACCCCATCTTCTCAACCCAGCAGCAACTGTAATTTCTCCTGCCATGCATCTATTCTTAATATCAGTATCCACAGCAAACTGACCCAGGTTTAGTGCCAAAAGCAGCAGGTTAATCAAGAAGGGATGTCACCGGGGTGTGTGTGTGTCTCTGTGTGTCTCTGTGAGTGTGTGTGTGGTTTTTCTTTTCAAAGCCTGAGCATTCCTGGGGGTGGGAGGGAAGGAGGAAGGGAGGCAGCAGCTCTTTAGTAAGGCTGCTTCATCTGTGAAGTTTACAAAATACCATCAGCATTGCTGAACTAATGAATAACAAGAATGTGTTGTCTCTAGCTTTTATGCAGACTGTTCTGAAAAGATTCAAAACTGTGTGGGACCTGCAGTGTTGATCTGTCTATTCCAGGTACAGCTTCAATGATTTTTATCTCAGCTTGGAACACAGAGTGTGTTCTGATACTAATACTGATAAAAGCATAAAGGCTGATGCCATCTGCCATGGCAACTATCAAGATGGCAGCTGCTTTTCATCAGCTTTATCTGAACTTTGCATTAACAGAAATTCAGACACTGTGGGTGCGTTTTCAAAAGGGACATAAAAATGCTAGCACTCCTCTGAATGAAACCAATTCGTCAACTATCAGCCTACTCTCATCTCCTTTATCTTTCTGGTAAGGAAAAAAAAAACCAGAAGCAGGGGGGAAAGCTCCATGTGTGCTCTCTTTAGATCACCTTGTCTTTTTATCAGCCCTAGTCTCTGATGCCAGTGGCATTAGAACGCTTCCACTCAAACAGAAGCAGCAGCAGGGCTGTAACCCTAAGAGGCTCTGACTTTGCATCCCAGCACTGGCATCGCTGCTGCAAATGGGATTCAAATGTGCAGTGGCTGAGGGCAGTGCAATCAACAAAATAGCATGAGAGTCTTCAGAGCCTACTGCAGGTAATAATAGAGGCTTTTCCAAAGGAAAGAAAAGGGGAGGGAAATAAAAAGTAAAGAAAGGGGGGTTGGGGAAGGGTAGGTATAGAAATAAGGAGAGGGGAAAAAATGCTCCAGTAGTAAATCTGAGGGGCTATTTATTATTTCCCCCTACCCCCCAGCAATGGTTTACAGCAGATACACCTTCTTCATGTTCATTAGCAGTGCTAGAACATGACAATCCACTACAGAAAAGATGCTAATTGCAGCACACAAGCTTTGTGTTGCTGGCTATAGAAGTATATAGGAAATATAAATATATCATGGTAGGATGAGAGTACACTAACACACTAGAATGCTGCTGCACTTCCACTGATTTTGCTGTTTTCCAGAAGGTTATTTTCCCCTCAATTTTTTCCCCTCTGCTAATTAAATCTTTCTTTGATTTATTTTATTTTATTTTGATTTATTTATTTTGATTTATTTATTTTGAATTATTTTATTTTGATTTATTTTATTTTATTTTATTTTATTTTATTTTATTTTATTTTATTTTATTTTATTTTATTTTATTTTATTTTATTTTATTTTATTCTATTTTACTTTATTTGGTTTAACTCAGCAGCTGGCTCTCTCTCCTTCTCAGAATAGATTTTATTGAATTTTAAGTAGCTATATAATGGATGTATCTAAATAGATAAAATATATATGTATGTATCAAAAAAAAACCCAAAAATATAAAACCCAACAATGCTAAACTATATATACATTGGAATCCAGAAATTTACAAAATGTGTTCTCAAAAGAGTGTTTGTTGCTACTACAGATTGCTTTGGCAAGTAAGACTGAAATGCTGAACGTTAGTGAAAGGAAGCCTAATTAGAAAGTAGAATTAGACATAGAAAGCAAGTTAGACACAGAAAAGACAAAGACCAGAGACTGGATTGTACAAAATACTGAGTCACTTCAGCTTTCCAAGAAGCCAGTGGCAGTGGAGGGATCTCTCTGGCATTGCAAGTCAAGCCCCAAGGGACTGAGTTTCCTCAAAGCAAGAATAGCAGACCAAATCAACAGCTATTGTAAATCAGTTTAACCCCTTAGCAGTCAAAGCTGGGGCCAGAGCTTGGCCAAAGGCAGTGGCAGCTTGCTATTTGACTCAGAAACTCTGCAGGCTGATAGGAACCCACAGATCCACATATGAATTGAAATTGTGAACTGCATCATTAATAACATTGTCCATTATAAAACTCCTTCTCGCTGCAGAGGGGTTAGACTAGATGGCCTCTGGAAGTCCTTTCCAACTCAAACCATTCTGTGATTTTTCTATGCTTTGCATTTGGAAAAAAAAAAATGTATTAATAAATAACTGATTCTGATGCAACAGTATGGTTGCTACAGGCCAGGGAGGAGAGAAATCACTGGGGCTTAGGAAAGAGATTATTAAGGTTTTCCTCCGCCATCTATTGTTTCAAGTACGTGCTCATTTTCTCTTTCTGTCGTTGTGTTATATAATAAATGAGGTTAGAATAGAATAGAATAGAATAGAATAGAATAGAATAGAATAGAATAGAATAGAATAGAATAGAATAGAATAGACCAGACCAGGTTGGAAGAGACCTTCAAGATCATCGTGTCCAACCTATCATCCAGCACCACCTAATCAACTAAACCATGCAACCAAGCACCTTGTCAAGTCTCCTCCTGAACACCTCCAGTGATGGTGACTCCACCACCTCTTCAGGCAGCCCATTCCAATGGGCAACCACTCTCTCTGTGTAGAACTTCCTCCTAACCTCCAGCCTAAACCTCCCCTGGCACAGCCTGAAACTGTGTCTTCTTGTTCTGGTACTGGTTGCCTGGGGGAAGAGACCAACCTCTGCCTGTCTACAACCCCCCTTCAGGTAGTTGTAGAGAGCAGCAATAAGGTCTCCCTTGAGCCTCCTCTTCTCCAGGCTAAGCAACCCCAGCTCCCTCAGCCTCTCCTCATAGGGCTGTGTTCCAAGCCCCTCACCAACTTTGTTGCCCTTCTCTGGACACGCTCCAGCAAGTCAACATCCTTCCTAAACTGAGGGGCCCAGAACTGGACACAGTACTTAGTAGGTAGGGTAAGGCAACCTTCATTGTCAACAATGCAAAAAGCAAGCAAAAAAAAAAAAAAATAGAGAAAAAAAATCTACTAATTTGCTCAATTACAGCTGGGACACTATTGGGACAGTTACATTTCAGCAGTTCTGTGAATGCAGGTGGGTTTCTTTTCAGTAAAAATGTCCCTCCCTAAAACTAAGCCATAAAAGATGTTCACTGATAACTCGTTCAAGGTCTGGTAGAGTGATGAAAAGCTGCAAGCCCAAAGACACCACACAGAAGTCATTGTCTTCCAGTAGCTTCCTTGAAATTTGGTTTAAGATACCTTGATATACCTAGAAGCAATCTGATAACTTGAGGAACGTGAACAATGAGGGGCTTGAAATGATGAAACTTTTGTTATCCTGAGCATCTGGACAGTAGATTTTCTTTTTCTTTGAGTCCTCAGTCCCACAGCATTTTTTAAGCACTATAACATTTATGCAACATATTTATTTATTTATTTATTTGATTAATTTTGATGTATTTTCATTTATGTCTATATATATGTAAAATAAAATAAAACAAAAGCATAGGTTAAAAAAAACCAACCAGATCCAGGAAAGCAACAGCAGAGCTTTTCCCACACAGACTTTTAGGACACAATTCTCTCTGCTACAAAGTCTGTTCATCTCTCCCTCTTGCAAGGACACATCATTAATGCTTAGTGCCTTCAGCAAAAGATAAACACTTTCAGGAATGAGGTGAATGAAAGTGTATACAGAGCCACCCCTTTTCTCTGTGCTGGCTACTCTTCTTGGGAGCTACAAGAGAATTGATTTTTCACTAAAGAAAGCAACAATGAGAATTTTAAGTCTTACCAAAAGCAGGACAATTCTGTTCTCTAATAAACCTACCTTCATAACCCTCCTCATTCTTTATGACTGTGTGGCTTTACTGTTGCCATCCATCCCTTTCATCATTTGATGGCAACCAGAGTTTTGCCATTTATTTCCAGGCAAGCAGGAGTGGTGAAAAAACTTCTGAAGCTCTTTTTTTTTTCCAACACAAAGACAACAGAGATGGCTCTCAGATTAAAGTGTTCAGAAAAGGCCTCCACCCACTCCCTCCACCATCCACAGAAATTGTCTGAAAGCTGTGGCAGATAAAGCATTAATTCACCAGTTGAAGAAGTGGGGGGTTGGAGTCGATGATCTCTTTGGGTCCCTGCCAACCCCTGACATCCTGTGATCCTGTGAAGAAGGAAACGAAATTATTAGCTATGTAAATGGATCCTAAGCAGTTGATCGGGGGGTGACACTTGGAATCATAAGCACAGCACTGGGAAGAGTATAAAAGAAATTGATAAGGTAGGGCTGAGGACTGCCAAAGAGGTATGAGAATTCAAGGACTTGAATTACAGTCTCAAGCTGCACCAGGGGAAGTTTAGGCTCAAGGTGAGGAGAAAGTTCCTCATGGAGAGAGTCATTCGTCATTGGAATGGGCTGCCCAGGGAGGTGGTGGAGTCACCATCCCTGGAGGTGTTCAAGAGGGGATTGGATGTGGCACTTGGTGCCATGGTCTAGTCATGAGGTCTGTGGTGACAGGTTGGACTTGATGATCCTTGAGGTCTCTTCCAACCTTGGCTATACTGTGATACTGTGATTATTTCAAACTTCTGAAACACTTGCTCCATGCTCTCCAGTAGGGAAAAGAGACAAAAAACAACATAGACAAAAGAAAAGCAGAACAGAGGATTCCATTACCTAAAAGACTATCAAGTTGGGGAAATAGAGTAAATGAGAACCAAGTGATATGATTAAACTGTGTTACAGAAGTCAGAGGAGTATTGCAGAACCACAGAATGTCAGGGGCTGGAAAGGGCCTCAAAAGGTCATCCAGTCCAACTTCCCTGCAGGGCAGGATCACCTACATCAGGTCACACAGGAGCACATCCAGGCAGGTTTTGAATATCTCCAGAAAGGAACACTCCACAACCTTCCTGGTCAGCCTGTTCCAGTGTTCTGTCACCCTCACAGTGAAAAAAATCCTTCCTCATGTTCACATGGAACCTCCTATGCCTCTACTTCCACCCAGTGCCCCTTGTCCTGTCCTTGGGCATCACCCAGCAGAGCCTGGCTCCATCCTCTTGCACTCACCCTTTACATCTTTACAAACATCACTACCAACTCACTAGATTTATAATGATGTTGCTGGAGTGGAACTTCTTCTAAGAACAGAAGAGCAAATATATAGGATATGTTCATTACATACTATGTGTTGCACAGTATTTACAAACTGTAAAGCAAGTATGTAAGTATTTTGGGGAAAAAAAATACATATGGGAATAGTACTGCTGATAAAATTATTCTGAAGCCATTGAACAGGTTGAGAACAGTAGAGGGAGAAGACTTGCATGATGAAACTAAGCATGGACTTTTCCATTCAAAAATAGCAAGACCTCACTGGTGCATTGTCACTTGCTACTGACAATGTCCTATCACCAGAGCACAAGCTGCTGCAACCTATTTTGTTCTGTTCCAATGGGCCAAATCTTAAATGGGATTTAGGTAACCATCTGCAATTTTTTGCACCTAAATGGCTTTGAAAATATAGTGCTACTGGCCCAGTTCACTCTCCTGCTACATGAGCTGTTTGACAGTGTGCACCTCAGCAAAGACTCAAGGTGTGGTAATGCAGTGACCCACATGACTGAGCTTTAAATTAAGGCAGATTTTTAATGATTTCTGTGGTTAAAGCTGGAGATTCTGTGGTTAAAGCTGGAGATTTTGAGATGCAGTACTGTGATGTTCTCATTAAGACACTGATAACCTCTCTGCATGCTTTCTTCTCATTTAAATTTTAAAACTGTGAGATTTAATGCAATGTATTGGCTTGAAGAGGAACCAGCCTGCAACTCTATGCAGTACAGGTGATCCTGCTCTGGCAGGTGGGTTGGACTGGATGATCTTTTGAGGTGCCTTCCAGCCCCTAACATTCCGTGATTCTATGATCTCATCCTTTCACATAAAGTGGCCTTTGAACTCTGCACCTCTGCCCACAGCCTCATTTAGTGCTAGGACTGTTTGCATTCAGCAAGGAGTCTCATTCCAGTTCAGTGGGACAGTGTGAACACGGAAGTACAAAATATCACTGTGCATTATTAGTAATGCAAAAAATGCGATGTCTGGCATCAAAACTATTCTGACATATTAATATCCCATTGTAACTGTATCACCAAGGGTGGGACTTTGCATGTTTCTGCTCTTCAATCAGTCTGCAGTTGTAAAGGTCTGGTAATGGGGTCTCCATAGAGTTATACTGAAATTGCTTTTCCCATCTTCATCTTGCATTGTAATGGTATTGGATCAGGGTCTTCACTGCATGCACTGCAAGGGCATGCCTTGCAGTCGTCATCTATCATTGTGAAATGTGTATTCTGCTAAGAAAACTTTCTAGGACTTTCAAAATGTGATATGAACTTATCATTCAGGAGAGCAGAAAGCTGGTTTGACATGGAAAAACATGAACAGGAGGTAGCTGTTTTGCAAATGCAAATATTGTGGCTACTTTAGAACCTTTGTAATTCTCAGGCCCTAAGTCCACTTAAAGGATTAAAAGCTTAATCCTGAAGTCTTTTCGCAGGGAAGATATCCAAGTGTCACAGATATATTTGATTTCGAATAAAATATTCCACAGCTCATTCTGGTGTTTGGAAGCAAACAAAAACAAAAAGAAGGTGAAAAGACAAGTGTGGTTACTAGTAATTAAATATATCATTGACCAATAATTAAATATATTATTGACCAGACTCCTCCTCACACATATGTCACACAGTATCACAGTATCACCAAGGTTGGAAGAGACCTCAAAGATCTTCAAGTCCAACCCATCACCGCAGACCTCATGACTAGACCATGGCACCAAGTGCCACATCCAATCCCCTCTTGAGCCCCTCCAGGGATGGTGACTCCACCACCTCCCTGGGCAGCCCTGTAAGGCCATGACTGCAATGGCTCTGAAATGGGACAGGCTACTGCTTTGGGTTTCATTTAGAGGAAACAACTTGTTTCAGTGCTGCCATTAATCACATTTCAAAGATCTCCAACAAAATGTTTCAAGGATCAAGTCACTTAATTACCATAGAACTTTATCTATATCTTGTCCATAGCTGTGTGCTACCGAAAAACAAAGCAGAGGGTGTGTAGCAAACGATCAGTGGTTATTCTGTATCTGTCTGATGTGGACAGTTCCTGCACAAATCTGCCCTTATGTAGTCCATTCAAAACAGAACAAATGTAATTAATCAACAGATGTTCTGCACCAGGATAAGATCATCTATCTAGCACCTTGCAGACAACCTGTTCTAGCATCTTTTCCTCAATAGTTGGTGCATTCTGTCATGCAAGAGTATCAGTGGATCTTGGCTTAAATACCTCATACACTTCTCACACACTGTGTTTTCTAAGGAAGAGGTCTCTTTAGTTTCACTCTGATGCATTTCGGAGGAGAATCAGATACCACAACTGAGACTCAAAGCTGTTACTACTAGCAGACATCAAAATATTAGTGAAACTCCTGCAGGAAAACTCAGAATGTAGCCTCTCTGAGCCAAGATTGAGTTGTAATGGGAATGACAGCAATGATGTAATTCAGTATTGGTGAATTTACTGGTGCATCCACAGTCCCTTTTCATGGGAGAATGTGGAAAGATTGCACTTGGTTCTACAATGCAGAAGATTTTAGCCTGGCCTTGCTTTGCTCAGGCATCATGTTTGACAAGTGATGGATACTGACAGATGACCACAACAGGGAAAGGAAGGGAGAAGTAGAAGGGGCATGTAGTCACACAGAGGGGGGCAGGGGCTGGAATTTGCTTGCTTTCAGCACTCATCACAATGAACAGCGGCTCTGCAGCCTGTTGGATCATTCTGACTCAATGGTAGTGTACACTCACAGGTTTAAAAGAATGGCAGAACACACAGAACCATGAAGAATGAAACCAGTAACTTCCAGGAGTTTTCAACTAAGGGTGCTGCTGGTAACAGAACAAATTAACAGCAACAAAAGAAAGGAAAAAACTAAAGACAGAATCATAGAATCAACAAGGCTGGAAAAGACCTCAAAGATCATCAACTCCAACCTGTCACCCAGGACCTCATGACTACTAAATCATGGCACCAAGTGCCACATCCAATCCCCTCTTTAACACCTCCAGGGACAGTGACTCCACCACCTCCCTGGGCAGCACATTCCGATGGCTAACGACTCTCTCAGTGAAGAACTTTCTCCTCACCTCGAGCCTAAACTTCCCCTGGTGCAGTTTGAGACTGTGTCCTCTTGTTCTGGTGCTGGCTGCCTGAGAGAAGAGACCAACCCCCAACTCAAGGTGTGGCCTAACCAGTGCTGAGTACAGGGGCATGTATACACTATTACCACAGGTCATTTGATCACAGCCTCAGGAGTAGAGTACTTGAAGTTGCCCTAGGCTTTGACCAGGTTTTTTGGTCATTCCCAGAGCAGACAGTGTGGTGACCCATGACTCACACCACCTGCATGCCATAAAAACAGCCATGGCCTGCCACAAGGTTTAAAATCAGCGGGTTCTTGTGCCTTTAGGGCACAGGCATTTTTTGTATCATTTACATAAAAGTTCTCCAACAGAAGGGAAAAGAAAGATGCCTGTTTTCTCAACTTGTGGCAAAAATAACTGAACAATCACGAGGTCTTTCACCTGTTACAATGCACAGAAAGTAGAAATGGGTTTTTGTTTGGTTGGTTGGGGTTTTTTTTTTTACTGGTAGAGAACATGCTGGGCCTAGAATTTAAGATACAGATTGATTGATCTCTTTAATCTAATATTTGTTCCTGGGGAGGCTGTTATCTTTATTGTGGTGACACCTGCTAGTGTCATTACAGTTAAAGGCTTGCTGTATTTCTATTATAAATGCTGGTTTGGGGTTTAATACATCAGCAGGTTTGCATCGCGTTGGGCTAAACGTCTGCCTAGGAGTTGTCAGTCTTAAAGCACACAGGCAATGTTTTTAACCCCAAAATTGATCCTCTTCAGGCTTGGCTTTTCCTTTAACAGAATTGTTAAAATACTAAGGGAAGAGAAAACAGTTGAAGTAAGAGGGATCTCAATAAGCAGCTGATATACAAAGTCTCACTCCCAAAGCTTTATATTTAATACAAATTACAGAATCACAGAATCAACCAGGTTGGAAAAGACCTCTGAGCTCATCAAGTCCAACCTATTACCCAATACCTAACACCTCATGACAACTGAACCATGGCTTCAAGTGCTACATCAAATCCTTTTTTGAGCACCTTTAGGGATGGGGACTCCACCACCTCCCTGGGCAGCACATCCCAATGGGCAATTACTCTTTCTGTGAAGAACTTTCCCCTCACCTCCAGCTTGAACCTCCCCTGGCACAGCTTGAGACTGTGTCCTCTTGTTCTGTCATTGTCTGCCTGGGAGGAGACCAACCACCACCTGTCTACAACCTCCTTTCAGGTGGTTGTAGAGAGCAATAAGGTCTCCCCTGAGCCTCCTCTTCTCCAGACTACACAACCCCAGCTCCCTCAGCCTCTCCTCACAGGGCTGTGCTCCAGACCTCTCCCCAGCCTCGTTGCCCTTCTCTGGACACGTTCAAGTATCTCAATGTTCTTCTTAACTTGAGGAGCCCAGAACTGGACACAGGACTCAATCTGTGAAGACACTGTCACCTGACCTGACAAACAAGCTGATAAACCGCCCAGAGATGTGGTTTCAAGTGGTGTGACGTATCTCATGGTCTGCTGAGGTCAGTGCGAGCCACCCTGCTAACATACAATGGTCTGAATGCCAGCAGAGCTAGGAGGCTTAGGAGTGCTCTGGATAAGAGAGCTCCAGTGGCACAGGTGGCTGCCTTGTATGCACTAACTGCAAGAGTAAGAAAAAAAAAATCAGTCAATAGTCCTATTTGTTGAAGGGGGTAGGTTGTTTGCTGTGCAGTTTAATTTGAATTGCACCTCTGAGAGGGTAATGTGTCACTTGAAGCACACAGCCAGCTCATTTGGGGAATTCCTGGGCACAAGCAGATAGTGTGAATGGGGGGTGGACCTAAGGTGCCCTACCCTCCATAAAAAAACCACAGCAGAATTAATTCCATATCACAAGAGGGTAAGAAAGGTACCCTGAGGCTAATTTAGAGCAACTGCCTAAGAAGTGGAATCAATTATTCTAGGCAAATCACCCTGCTGACATGGAAAATACTACTTCCAGGACAAGCTCTAGCTTTCTTAAGTCTTCTCTGGTTTTCTCTTCAACTTCAGTTTTCTAAGTTCTCTTCCACTCCCATGTCAGTTTTCACAGCTCTACTAAGTGTGTTTCCACTGTCTCACTCCATTTCTGCACAGCCCACTATCCTCTGTGTTTTTACAGAGAAGAGCAGGTCTCAAATATGATAATATGCCACATGGTAAGAAATTATCTTTAAAAACCTGGCACCTACATTTTGAGTACAAATCACATGTGCTTATCTCACTTTCATACACTGTGTGGGTGCTGGTGTGCATGTGCCCACACAGATTCAGTGGGCTAATATCCAACATTTACCCTCTCCCTAGGATCTTCCACTATTTTTAACTCAGATACATCAAATGCACACATAAGCCTGATCTGGCTTACCCTAAACTGGCTACTTCTAAGGATCACTCCCTAACCTCCTCTCCATAGCCCTTCCCTGGCCTTGTCATCTGAGTTGGTGCTCAGGAGACCTGCCTGATCTGCTGCCAGAATGAGTCAGACACAGGACTGTATCATCACGCAGGTCCTAGCACACCATTTGTTTTCGCACGTGTATCTGCAATTAAATACATCCATTTTACATTCCAAACACACATAGCAGGGGAACAGAACACCACCAGCTCTGCAGAAAATGTCATCCTCTTTCATCACCCTTACAACACAACTCAACTATTTATCTGTAAAGGGTGGCTACAATGGGAAAACACCCCACCCTAGACTATCTCTTCTCTTGCTCTACCTCCAAATGTTCTCTTCCCTATCATTTTTGTGTTTTTACATGGACAGACACATGGATTGGTACACATGTCTGCCTTTTTATATTCCTTCCCCTTGATGAGCTGGATTTTTTTATATGCTTTTTACCTTGAACTCTCCCCTCAGACTCTTGATGCAGTTTCTACTTCTCCAGGAATTTCACCAATTCATCACCCTGAACATGGTTATCTTTTAATTGCTATCCATACTGTAGTAAATATAAATGACAAAAATCATCAAACATATGTTGCCTAAGTTGTATAAATATGCATATATGTTAAAGATGTGGTAGCAGGCAGGTGCACAGGAAATCTTCATAAAGTTAACAGCTACTGCAGCAATAACAAACTGATGTTACCCTTTCAAATGCTAGTCAGGATTTCACAAGCATTAGCCACCACCGTGTGATTTGAGCAGTGCCACTAATACAGATAGAGTCAAGCTGGCAACTTCTCCCCCCTCAGCTGCCCCTTCTCTCTCACAAAGAAATAGAATGAGTTTATTAAAGCCTAGATGCCATTTTCACCTTGCAACGTTAACTGCATTGTCTGTATCCCAAAGGTACTGAGCCAGTCAACGCAAACAGCTGTGCCACCTACTTGTAGCAGTTGCACACCCACCACAAAGCAGGGAGAGGAGGAGCAGGTTAAAGCAAACTGTAAAGCTGCTGGTGTGCCTCACTTTGCAGTTTCCCCACCAGCTCAAGGGAAATTTCATCCCTTTGGAGAATAGGCATTGTATGTAGAGCTCATAGCACAGAGCATTCTTTTTTCGCTCTCATCTTCTATAAACCACCTCCCGCATTTTTATGTTCCACAATCACATACACCAAAACAGTGTTTAGCAAATTAACATCAAGCTAAATAAAAGGCATATCAACCAACTTAGCAGGCAGCTTTTAGATGCTTCTGTACTGAGGGTGTTGTGTGCTCCACAGGCGAAGAGAGATGTACTTCCCCCATCCCATAGTTGGGTGAGTTTCACAGCAAAATTAACTCCTTTTCACAAGCTTTATCAGTAGCCCTGGCTGCTGCAATGTGAAGAGAGACTGATGGACCTGGGGCTGGTTAGTCTGGAGAAGAGAAGACTGAGAGGGGATCTGATCAATGTCTATCAATATTTGAGGAGTGGGTGTCAAGGGGAGGGGGACAAGCTCTTTTCAGTGGTCTGCAATAATAAGACAAGGAAGAGGTACAAGTTGGAACATAGAAGATTTCACCTCAACATGAGGAGAAATTTCTTTACAGTGAGGGTGACAGAGCCCTGGAGCCGGGTGACAGAGCCCTGGAGCAGGCTGCCCAGAGAGGTTGTGGAGTCTCCTTCTCTGGACATATTCAAACCCCACCTGGCTGCATTCCTGTGCAGACTACCCTGGGTGATCCTGCTCTGGCAGGGGGGTTGGACTGGATGATCTCTGGAGGTCCCTTCCAACCCCTAATGTACTGTGATACCATGAACAAGACAAGCTGATGGAAGAAGGCACTGGTTGAGCACATCTCCAAGGGCAGCCTACACAGACAGGTTTTCTGTAGAAACTTCATTGTATGGCAGGAGTGCCCTTCCCCTCCATCACTTCATGAAGGGAATCTCCAGCTGCAGAAGCTCTCAGTGCACAATCACAGTCAAGTATATGGCACATCTGTGCACACACAAGCATGTGTGTGTGTGTTGGGGAGGGGGGAAATGAATGTGGATGCTTCTGTGCAACAGCAGTTGATTTTTGACATCCACCACAAATCAATGAGCTATGTTTTCATTCTAAGAGTCAATGAGAAAGCATCTCTTTTCCATCTCCAGACTAAAGTCTTGCCTGTTGTAGGCCAGATATGATGTATTTTTTAAGCACAGATTCTCTCTCAGAAATGCCATGTGACAAGATATGAAGAAGATACATATGCAGAAGATACATTTACATGCATTGGAACAGACATGCAATTGTCTGGTACTGCTAGAGCCTGCTTTAACAGCAACAGTGTCATAGGATAATAGGATCAATCTTCAGATTGGATGTGAGGAAGAAGTTCTTCCCCATGAGCATGGTGAGACACTAGAACAGGTTGCCCAGGGAGGTGGTGGCAGCCTCATCCCTGGAGGTTTTTAAGGCTGGGCTGGATGTGGCTCTGGGCAACCTGCTGTAGTGTGAGGTGTCCCTGCCCATGGCAGGGGGGTTGGAACTGGCTGATCCTTGAGGTCCCTTCCGACCCTAACAATTCTATGATTCTATGATCATAGGATATTAGGGGTTGGAGGGGACATCCAGAGGTCATCAAGTCCAACTCCTCTGCCAGAGCAGGACCATAGAATCTAGCACAGGTCACACAGGAATGCATCCAGATGGGTCTTGAAAGTCTCCAGAGAAGGAGACTCCACAAGCTCTCTGGGCAGCCTGTTCCAGTGCAGAAGTTCCTCCTCATGATGAGGTGGAACCTCCTGTGCTGTAGTTTCTATCTATTGCTCCTTGTCCTATCCCAGGTTGCAACAGAGAAGAGTCTATCCCCTCCCTCTTGACACCCAGACTTCAGATATTTAGAAACATTGATTACATCTCCTCTCAGTCTTCTCCTCTCCAGATTAAACAGCCCCAGGGCTCTCATAGGGCAGTGCTCCAGTCCCTTCATCAGCCTGGTAGTCCTCCATTGGACTTTCTCCTGCAGAACTGTTTCCCCTTGAACTGGGGAGCCCAAAACTGGAGCAATAATCCAGGTGAGGCCTCACCAGGGCAGAGTAGAGAGGGAGGAGAACCTCCCTGGATCTGCTGGACACACTCCTCTCAATGCACCTCAGGATCCCATCAGCCTTCTTGGCCGCAAAATAATATAGCAACAATATAGCAAACCAAGACTTCCCTACTACCACTGACATCCATAGCACAAGCAAAACACAGGCAGTTTTCCAAAGTGACATTTGTTTGAGGACAGATCTACACATCAGTGAATGTCTAGACCTTGTAATCCTGATCCTCTGATACAATAACAGGAACACAATCAGTACTAAGTGTTCATTTAGAAAAAGAAATACTTTTAACTACAGTACAATTAGTTGTGTTTCTTCCTGTCTCTTCAATATAATTAACTAGGGCTTTATCTTACCATTATCCTTGTATGCATTAGGGACTCAATCTAGGAACTTCTTCCTCAAAGGACTCTAATATACCCTTATCATTTTTTATTAATTGAGTTGTCTCATGCTGTCACAAAGGCAATATCTGAAACAGAGATGCAGAAAGAGAACTGCAGTCACTCATGAATGTTACTTGAACTCAGACGACTTCAACTAGCAAAGTGTTTCATCACCCAGTTGAGCCCTTCCAGGGATCTGATTTCCCCATCCCTGGAGTGTGAACAGGGAAATCCCACTCTTAAAGACAGCTGCACTCTCCCATTTAAATCACATTAGAGTTACTCAAAACCCAGTTGTCTTGCTTTTTCTCAAGAGCACTGATGGCCATCGCTGATTTCTGGGAAGTTACTTCCAGCAAGCCTCACCGGCAAAGAACAATGCACAAATGTTGCTGTATCAGCAATGTCTGTATAGGCAACAAGTGAGACTGAAAATGCGTGCAGCAAGTCACAAGAAATCAATGTGCTTTACTTCTGTCTTGTTTGCAGGATGTCATTCATGGCTGTCAGTATACAGTGTATGTTTACCTGAAGCCATACCAGACTATGATTTCTCACTTTCTCCCTTTCCTAGAATCTCCAAAACCAAGTGCTCAGTACAACAATTACAGCCATGCAAATTACACTAATCTTTGAATCACAGAAACATTCAGGTTGGCAAAGACCCTCAGGAGCACCAAGTCCACCTGATAACCCTATTCTACAAGCTTCACCCCTAAACCATATCCCCAAGCACCACATCCAAAACACCTTTAAACATATCCAGGCTTGGGGACTCTACCACCTCCCTGGGCAGCACATTCCAATGCCTGACCACTCTTGCCCTGAGAAAAGTTTTCCTAATGTCCAGCCTAAACTTACCCAGTCGCAACTAGTGGCCATTGCCTCTTGTTCTATCATTAATTACCTGTAAGAAGAGACCAGCAGCTGCCTCTCCACAACCTCCTTTCAGGTAGCTGTAGACAGCAATGAGGTCTCCCCTCAGCCTCCTCTTTTTCACACTAACCATCCCCAGCTCCTTCAGTTGGTCTTTCATCAGATTTATTCTCCAAACCATACTATTTAACACAAAGATGAGAAAAGATATGAAGTTGAAAAACAGGAAACAATGAGAGTTAGAGGGTTCAGGACTGCAGTGATACACAGCTTTAGCAAGACCAAGAGCCCAGGGCTACTAACTAAAACTATGGACTTGGGTCATCAATTTAGAAACCCTGGAATGGGTTGTCCAGGGAGGTGGTTGGGGCCCCACCCCTGGAGGTGTTTAAGCCCAGGCTGGATGAGGCTCTGGCCAGGCTGATCTAGTGTGGGGTGTCCCTGCCCATGGCAGGGGGGTTGGAACTAGATGATCCTTGTGGTCCCTTCCAACCCTGACTGATACTATGATACTATGAAACATCTGCTGTGCTTACTTTCATCATGGACTTATGAGTTGGAGATTTTTAAGGGCAGGCTGGATGTGGCTCTGAGCAACCTGATCTAGTGTGAAGTGTCCCTGGCCATGGCAGGGGAGTTGTAACTAGATGATACTTGAGGACCCTTCCAACCATGACAATTCTATGATTCTATTCAGTGAAGTCATGAGTGTTTGCTTACCAGTTCTTTTAAATCTAGAATGAGTACAGAGAAGTCTAAGAAGTGATCCTTGCTCTCCACCACAGCTCTGAGCATATTCATCACAGTTATCTAATCATGGGAGAGATGAACTCCTGCTGCCCAGCGAGTGATACTGAAGAAAGGGACTAAGAGGTTAAAACTCCTCGGTAAATCTAGGAGCCCCTGTCTCATGCTTAAGGCTTGAAGCAAGTGATCTGTCTACCATACTGAATCCCATCATGATTGCTCCAAAATACAGTTGTGCTTCCTGTCCCATCCCATGTGCAGAAGCCGCAGGGGAATTCAGACCCCTCTCTTACCTTTGCAGGTGTGTGAAGCTCTTTAATACAAATCAACACAGTGGGGAAGATGTTTTGTCTGAAAAGAGTGACAGCATAGTCCCATTAAAACTGGTGGGCTGTTGTATCCCTCACAAGCCAAAGAAGGGGTTTACAGGAGAGACAAAAGGGGGTTAGTGTCAACAAATGAACACTCCATAACTGCAATAAGGGTGAAGGAAATGCCCACAAAGTAATATCATTTGTAACATTCTCTTTTTCCCTAAGAAACAGTCAAGTAATTCAAAGTATGGATACCGTGATGTGATCAGCCTCTAATCCCTAGGAAGAAAGCATTTCTGGGCCATGCTACACTGACAACATTAATGCACAAACTGTATCAAGGCCTGAAGAGAAGCTCTCCCCACATCCTTTTAGATAAAGCAGTGAGAGGAGAGGGCACAGTGGTATCTCTGTTCTGACTTTGGGAATGTCAAGGAAGTAAAGTTAGGCTTGAGCACCAAATTCTGTTTTCAGTTACTGCTATGCTGCATCGTCTAGATATGGTCAGTGTTTTGCTGATGTGACCAAAGTACTTCACAACACTTAATTTCTTCAGCTTCATGCTGGTAGAATCTTTTTAATTAAAACCTGAGATTTACCCAAAGCAAAGGACTTCAGGAAAACCCCTTACAGGCCAGGGCTTCTTCATAGTCATAGAAACCCCTCTGGAGAATGGCTAGGCTCTCAGAAAAGAAACATAGCCAGCTGATTCCAAGTGCCACTTGATCAATAATGAGATATTCAGAAGGAGTCTTAATTTTATCTAACCAGAGGGATGAGACTATCATCTTCCCTGACAACCAAAAACTCAGCAGAGACCTCTTAAAGGGAATCATCTCCATTAACTTGTTGCCTGCTCGCAGGCAGTAGCAGTAATGGCACTCACTGGCTTTCAGCTGGAAGTGATCAGAAGAGAATGCTGCAGGTAGATTAATGCTTTGCAGGGGCATTGCACACGTAACCGTAGCATTATGTCATTGTGGCACTTATCTATGGAGTCTGCAGAGACTTGCAATCACTTCCAAGATGATACCTAAGGTGCTAGGATGCCCCAGAAGGTAAAGCATATCTGTCCTGCAACAATGTGTGGCTTAGTGTCACCGTGTGCGTGCACAAGCACACAGCTTTAACACAAATCATGTTTCATGGGTGCATCATAGTACCAGCATAACACCTTTGAAATTAAAAAATTAAGTGAAAAGGTAATGTTCTAAAAGACTTTTTGCAGTTCACAATACTGCAAAAACATAGGCTGAGATTTTTTTTGCTCTTTAATTTACACTATGGCAATATTGTTATTTCCAATGAACAAGCTTTAGAGTGAAAAGCAAATATTTAAAGTGGCAGGTTGCTGACCTATATGCATATTTTATTTCATTTCATTTCATTTCATTTTATTTCATTTTATTTCATTTCATTTCATTTTATATTACTTCATTTTATTTTATTGTATTGTATTTTGTAAAGAGACTGGAGCATGCTGTCATTAGTAAATGTCAATATTTAGTTAATAGTAAAAAAACCAACCAACTCAGAATTTCTTCAGACAGTTTGTTTCCACCTGTAAGGCTTATAGTATCACACAGAATCACAGAATCACCAAGGTTGGAAGAGACCTCAAAGATCATCGAGTCCAACCTGTCACCACAGACCTCATGACTAGACCATGGCACCAAGTGCCACATCCAATCCCCTCTTGAACGCCTCCCGGGATGGTGACTCCACCACCTCCCTGGGCAGCACGTTCCAATGGCGAATGACTCTCTCCATGAAGAACTTTCTCCTCACCTCAAGCCTAAACTTTCCCTGGTGCAGCTTGAGACTGTGTCCTCTTGTTCTGGTGCTGGTTGCCTGGGAGAAGAGACCAACAAACACCTGGCTACAACCACCCTTTGGGTAGTTGTAGAGAGCAATGAGGTCACCCCTGAGCCTCTTCTTCTGAAGGCTAAGCAACCCCAGCTCCCTCAGCCTCTCCTCACAGGGCTGTGCTCCAGACCCCTCCCCAGCTTTGCTGCCCTTCTCTGGAGACATTCCAGCATCTCAACATCTTTCCTAAATGGAGGGGCCCAGAACTGGACACAGGACTCAAGGTGTGGCCTAACCAGTGCAGAGTCCAGGGGCACAATGACTTCCCTGCTCCTGCTGGCCACACTATTCCTGATGCAGGCCAGGATGCCGCTGGCCTTCTTGGCTACCTGGGCACACTCCTGGCTGATGTTTAGGTGCCTGTCAATCAACTCCCCCAGGTCCCTCTCTGTTTGGGAGCTCTACAGGTGTGGGGAATTAAATTATTCTCAGGTAGACAGTATGAGCTTCCCAAAGACAGAGGAAAAGAACAACAACAACAAAAATACAAGTTTCAAATAATCTTTGATATAATAGGACATGGATCAGATCAGTAGCCACGAGCAAAGAGATTCAGGAAAAAGCCAAGAAGGAGCAGTCTGCTTTGCTAATAAATTAGGAGATTCTGAGTTGCATGAGACATAAAACGAACACCTCACACAGACAGTAGCAGAAGACATTTTATGAACCAAGCAGATGATAATTCAGCTCCTCTGTGATGTAACCCAACACTGTTTAGTCCCTTCTTAACAACCCTTCAATCAAATCCCATTTCATTTAAATCTAAATAACACCTCAGCTACCTCCTGCAGGGGAGGACTTGCAGAATTTCCCCTGGAAATACATTTCTATAACCTCAGGGTGTCCAAAAAGCCCCAAATTTTATTTTAACTTCTACTATGAGAAAGTATTTAAGAGAGAATTATGAAACTGAGGTTGCAAAACATGTCACTTGTCAAAAAATTAATCCCATAGTGTTTGCAGTCATGTACTTGTGTACCTTCCATTAGGTCTCACCTTATGTTGCATTTATATTTAGGCTGTAGCAGGTTTTCATGTAACCTAAGTAAACTTTAGTTATAAAACAATTATTAGCATAAATATGAATAATGCTTTGGAGAGAAATTTTATAGTGCTGCTGACTATAGGAAAACTTAGTGGTATGAAGCTGAGATTAATGCTCAATATATAGTGTCTCTCACCGACCTTGTGGCTAGCCTGGAGAAGAGGAGGCTCAGGGGAGACCTTATTGCTCTCTACAACTACCTCAAAGGGAAGGGGGTTGGTCTCTTCTCCCAGGCAACCGGCACCAGAACAAGAGGACACAGTCTCAAGCTGTCCCAGGGGAGATTTAGGCTCAAGGTGAGGAGAAAGTTCTTCACAGAAAGAGTAATTGACCAGTGGGATGGGCTGCCCAGGGAGGTGGTGGAGTCACCATCCCTGAGGGGATCAAAAAAGGATCGGATGTGGCACTTGGAGCCATAGTTTAGCTGTCATGAGGTGTTAGGTATTAGGTAACAGGTTGAACTTGCCGATCTCTGAGGTGTTTTCCAACCTGGTTGATTCTATGATTCTTTATCCTGAGTGTGCATCTCTGCTTTTTAGATCAAGGTCATCGGACAAGTATGTCCACAGCAGATAAGCCAAATCTTTTCCCTTCATTCTTCCAAAAACCCGTCATGTAATCAAAATTGTCTAGGTATACCAACTTCTTAGCTGGTGTGTCTGACCCAATTTCTCTTGGTATTAGTCAATATTTTTCAGAGGGTTTTTAGTGACATAGCTGCAGTGCACACACAAATCCATAATTCTTTATAAAAGGTTTTCAGGCAAAATACATAACTGATCTGAAATTAGTTTCAACTTAGTAGCTTGCAAGTTATATTATGGATCTTCAGTGCTCAGCAAGAGCTAAAGGGTGGGGGACAAGAAGATGGGGCTGAGCTCCTGTGACAAGACAAGGGGCAGTAAGCAAAAACTAGGGAACAGGAGGTTTCACTTAAACTTAAGGAGAAAACCTCTTTCCTGTGAGTCCTGGAGCAGGCTGCACAGAGAGGTTCTGGAGTCTCCTCTGGAGAGATTCAAAAGTCGCCCGGTGTGGTGGGTTGAAAATTCCCCCTAAGCCCCTTGGACACAAAGGGACAAGAGATAAAAGCAGAGGGTTAGAACTTAGCCAAAACAATTCAGCCAGCAGAGCACAAAGTTAGTATTTCCCAGAGTGAAGAAGCCAAAAGAGAGAAAAATATTGCTTTCATTACTAGCTTATGTTTGTTATCATGGAATCACAGAATCACAGAATTTCAGGGGCTGGAAGGGACCTCGAAAGATCATCCAGTTCAACCCCCCCCTGCCAGAGCAGGGTCACCTAGACCAGGTCACACAGGCACACATCCACGTGGGTCTTCAATATCTCCAGAGAGGGAGACTCCACAATCTCCTTGGGCAGCCTGTTCCAGTGCTCCGTCACCCTCACAGGGAAAATTTGTTCCTCATATTTACATGAAGCTTCCTATTCCTCAACTGCCACCATTGCCCCTTGTCCTGTCATTGGGCATCCCCCAGCAGAGCCTGGCCCCATCCTCTTGGGACTCACCCTTTGCATGTTTATAAACATTGAGGTCACATCTCAGTCTCCTCTTCTATAAGCTAAAGAGCACCAGCTCCCTCAGTCTCTCCTTGTATGACAGATGTTCCACTGGATTGTTTAGAACTTACCATTCTTTTCCCTTTTACACCCAGTGGTGATTTATTTACATTTTGCTACTTTCTGTTCAAGACCTGTGGAAAATTAAAGGTAGAGCCTAAAACTACCACACCTGGACACTGTGATCCTGGGCAACCTAGTCTTAGAAGTCCTGCTTTATCAGGGGGGTGGACTAGACCAGCACCAGAACAAGAGGACACAGTCTCAAGCTGCACCAGAGGAGGTTTAGGCTGGAGGTTAGGAAGAAGTTCTACACAGAGAGAGTGATTGCCCATTGGAATGGGCTGCCTGGGGAGGTGGTGGAGTCACCATCATTGGAGGTGTTCAGGAGGAGACTTGATGGGGAGCTTGGTTGCATGGTTTAATTGATTAGGTGGTATTGCATGATAGGTTGGACACAATGATCTCAAAGGTCTCTTCCAACCTGGTCTATTCTATTCTATTCTATTCTATTCTATTCTATTCTATTCTATTCTATTCTATTCTATTCTATTCTATTCTATTCTATTCTATTCTACTCCATTCCATTCCATTCCATTCCATTCCATTCCATTCCATTCCATTCCATTCCATTCCATATTACCTGTAGAGGTCCCTTCCAACCCTCACCACTATGTGAGGCAAAACCAGGAACCAGCCATATTTTCAGAGAAAATGACATTCACAGTGGATCAAAAAGTTTGCTAAAGACCATAGAAACATTTGGATCCTGTGGAGATGAAATCTCACTCATATTCAACTGCAATATCCATCTAGGATTTCTTGCTCAAAGTTGTTTCCACCATGATGAGCAGCATGTGGCTTCATTGCATTCTGAGGTTTTGAAACCTGTTGGTCTCAGTTTAAATTGAGATGAGAGCTAAGCACATCTACTTCCCACATGAGCCAATCAAAAACTAAAGATGTGATTTTCCATAGAAACATCTCTACCAATAGTTTATATATGCTGAAGTAGCCAATTACATCTTGGCACCCTGAAAAATACATAGCAACAGCAATGACAGCATGGCAACAGCAGCTGCTGCACAACCGAGAAATTAGAAAATTACTCTTTATTAAACAAAAAAAAAACAAATCTGTTAATTCACTTTGTTTACATCTTCTTTCAGGAAATAGTTTTAGAAAACACTGTATGTGTAGCTAATTCTTCTTCTCAGTGTACCACATTGCTGGATAGGTGAAGAAGAAGATAGTGATTGCCCACTGGAATGCGCTGCCCAGGGAGGTGGCGGAGTCACCATCATTGGAGGTGTTCAGGAGGAGACTTGTTGGGGTGCTTGGTGCCATGGGTTAGTTGTTCAGGTGGTGTTGGATAGGTTGATGGGTTGGACAGGATGATCTTGAAGGTCTCTTCCAACCTGGTTTGTTATTCTATTATTCTACTATTATTCTATTCTATAAGTAAGATTATTAACAAACAA
This sequence comes from Melanerpes formicivorus, assembly GCF_026170545.1. NCBI lineage: Eukaryota > Metazoa > Chordata > Aves > Piciformes > Picidae > Melanerpes > Melanerpes formicivorus. The sequence goes on from NW_027142375.1 coordinate 3,068,812, forward strand.
TTTCCTTGGAGCTGAGAGTTGCCTTCCACTGGAGAATCATAGAATCGTAGAATGCTCCAGGCTGGAAGGGACCTCCAAAGCTCATCTAGTCCAGCCTCCCTGCACTCAGCCATGGCTTAATTGATAAGATGGTGTTGGGTGATAGATTGGACTTGATGATCTCAAAGGTCTTTTCCAACCTGGTTAATTCCATTCCATTCCATTCCATTCCATTCCATTCCATTCCATTCCATTCCATTCCATTCCATTCCATTCCATTCCATTCCATCCTATCCTACCCTATCTTACCCTATCCTATCCTACCCTACCCTATCCTATCCTATCCTATCCTATCCTATCCTATCCTATCCTATCCTATCCTATCCTATCCTATCCTATCCTATCCTATCCTATCCTATCCTATCCTATCCTATCCTATCCTATCCTTATTATGAGACAGCACCCACAAGAGTGCTATGTTTGATTTATACTACGTCAGTGGTGATATAGCAGTGAGCAAGCACAGGGGCAGCAGTTTCTCAGAGGGGTGTGAACAGGTATGTGCCCATCAAAAGTATCAAGAGCATGTAAAACAGAGACACAGAATCTGGCTGTACACAAAGAGGTGATATGAAGTCAAAAAACCTGCAAGAAATCCACTAATTATCTTCACAGTGTGTCTAAATAATATTTCTTGTGGGTTTTTTTCTGTTCATAGGTTGCATCACATCCCCCTAGAATATGAAGTAACTTATTTGTGCCTCTACAGTAAAAGATTAGGCAATTTCCCTAGCCTAAGTCCTGCTATTCTGTAGCTAGTAGCATCTGCATAGTTAATCTACTCTCTCGTAAGGCACAAATAGATTTTGACATACCAAGAGTGACTACATCTGAGTTGATCAGATATAGTATAGTTATGAAACATGGTGTATGAAGCCATACAGCCCTTCGCTGAGGTTGGGTAATCGGTCCTGCCCTCCATAACCAGGGACTGCCAGGGTCCTCAGGGCAGCCACCTCCATAACTCAGTTTGGGTATCTCTTGGGTCCAGGCCAGATCTCTATGCATGCCTGTGCCAGCTGTCACATCTCACTCATCCTGTCCTCACCTGGAGTGTTCCAAAGCACCTGTGAGCCCTATGGGCCAAATTTTCAAGGTACTGATGGACAATGGCCTGGCAGATCCCAGAGTCTCTGCCTGAAGGTTGCAGAAGACCAGTGCTGGAAAGGAAAATACATTTTCTCACACTTACATTGAAGTATTGCTAGATGTAGCAATGTTTCTTTCAAAATATCTCTTCCACTTCCTACCTCTGCTTAGCCCAGGAAGTGGACTCCAGATGAGATGAAGGTTAATCTCTTCAGGGCCCTTTTTCAGCTGTCCTCTTGTCCCTGCTCAATAGGTGGTTCAGAGAGCTTTGAATGCTATTTTTGAACCCACCCACATAAAAAGCTGCTCTCTAAAATGACCTTTGAACATGACTGAGGGAAGACAGTATTCTCTGAAGTGCTGCTTATTGTGCTGCTTTTACACATGTTATTTATATGCTTCATCTTCCACTTGTTCTGCTCTTATCCCATTGACCAGGTTCATAGCGGTCACGGCTATGATGAAAATCATTACTATCAGTTATAGCTGCTCTGCTTCATTTTAGATAACACTTCTCTTGGATGAGAATGGAAGGGTATGTACTGCTGCTGGTAGCTTTTATCATTTCTCAAACTGTCAGTGAAGAGTCATTCTACTTCTCCTTCTATTGTGAGAACAGTTAGTTATCCTACTTCTCATAAAGCTTGCTCGCTGGTAAATTAACTTCCTTTGGCTGAAATCTTCTAGCATCAGAGTGCAGCTTTCTGTTCAATATGGTGAATATGACCTCACATGGCCTTGTCATTCCAGGAATAGAGTAAGAAGCATTCTAGTAAAATTAGAAATCCCTTCTCTCTTTTTTAAGTTTTAGGGAACAAAGACTAGTATAACAGCAGCATCTGCCAGAAGCAGCCTGATCCACTGTCTCCAATGGAACTTCCTTCACATGCTTGGTACAAATTCCCAGAGCTTCCTACATGCTGTGCCCCTCAAGCCACTGCTTCACGAGTGAGAGGGACCCACTTGTCCTTTAAATGTTTTTCATAGGATACAGCATACGAAGAGTGGAGCATGCTAAGTAAATTTGCTCTATATTCTAAGTAGAGAATGTGAAGTCCACAAACAAATTTCATCACTGCTTCTCTATAAGCATTAACAACGGAGGGTTGGAGCACCTCTGGTGCCAGGACAGGCTAAGGGAGCTGGGGGTGTTCAGCCTGGAGAAGAGGAGGTTCCAGGAAGACCTAATAGCAGCCTGCCAGTACCTGAAGGGGGTTACAGGAAGGATGGAGATGTTTACAAAGATCTTTAAAAAGAAGGATGGATGTTTACAAAGACCTGCAGTGACAGGACGAAGGGCAACAGCTTCAAACTAGAGGTGTTCAAAAAGGGATTGGATGTGGCACTTGAAGCCATGGTTTAGTAGCCATGAGGTGTTGGGTAATAGGCTGGACATAACTAACTGGATGTTAGGAACAATTTCTTTGCTATGAGGGTGGTGGAACACTGGAACAGGTTGCCCAGGGAGATGATTGAGGTCCTTCCCTGAAGATATTCAAGGTGAGGCTGGATGAGGCCCTGGGCAACCTGATCTAGTTGGGGATGTCCCTGCTGACTGCGGGGAGGTTGGACTGGATGACCTTTGGAGGTTTGGAGGTCCCTTCTGGACCAGACTATTCTATGACACTATGGTTCTATGATTCCATGATTCCATGATTCTACTTAAGTATTCATTCTTGGTAAGATATGAAGCAAGATTTTGTTTTTTCTATTCCAAGTTGCCCCTGTCATGTCACTGGGAGCCTTGTCTATGAGTGTGAGAGGGCTAAATACCTGCAAGCACAGCATCATAACAAAAACACTGAATGGAATCATAGAATCCTAGAATCAATAAGGTTGAAAAAGGCCTCAAAGATCATCAAGTCCAACCTGTCACCCAAGACCTCATGACTATTAAACCATGGCTTCAAGTGCCACATCCAGCCATTTTTTAACACCCCCAGAGACAGTGACTCCACCACCACCCAGGGCAGCACATTCCAACTCCCTTTGTGAAGAACTTCCTCTTCACCTCAAGCCTAAACTTCTCCTGGTGCAGTTTGAGACTCTTGCTCTGGTGCTGGTTGCCTGGGAGAAGAGATCAAGCCACACCTGGCTACAACCTCCCTTCAGGTAGTTGTAGACAGCAATAAGGTCATCCCTGAGTCTCCTCTTCTCTAGGCTAAACAATCCCAGCTGCTTCAGCCTCTCCTTGTAGGGCTTGTGCTTGAGGCCTCTCACCAGCCTCATTGCCCTTCCCTGGACACGTTCAAGAGTCCCAAAATCCTTCCTAAATTGAGGGTCCCAGAACATAACTCTTCATATATTATCCCAATGACTTAGTAACAAAAGTTGTATAGCAGAAAAAGTTATGGCAGCTAATCCACTGCTGCTCCATAGCTGCTACCCCTGAACTCTGCTCCACAGCATCAGAATAAGTGACAGCAGACTATGCTCTGATTTAGGGAAGTAATTAATGTACATGATGATACACAAGAGATGTGAGGTATAAAAGCAGTTAAACCTTGTGTGAAATATGAGTTTTGGGGAAACACTCAGAGCCAAGTATGGTCGGGAGGTGAGCATTATCTACTCAGTTGTCAAGACATCATTTTATGAGGTTAAGAATACATTATCCTCCCCTATGGTAGTTGTAGCTTCAGCCATGCTATCTTTTAAAGTTTTCTAGGGCTGCCAGTGAAGCCAACCCTTCTTACACTTCTTCTCAGACCCTTCTATGGCTTTATTCTTCCTTCTTCTCTCTCTTGCTTGCCACAGCTACTGGGCCAGCAAGGTGGGCAGTGACGCTTTTGTTCTTTCTCCCCTGTGCCACACACACGTGTAGCTGCACATACAAAGCAACATCAAGGTTGCTTCTCCAAGCAGCATTTTTCCTGTACTTCTCCTCTGGAGTGATACTTGTTTCTATCTACTTCTTAAGGTGCTGCCCATTTGCAGGAATGGACACAATTTTCCACTCTGTCACTGGGAGAACAGTTTTGAGTGCCAGTGCAAGCCACCCACTCGATAAAAACCATTGTGATGATAAATATATCAAGGGCCAACTGTGTTTTCCTTCCCTTCATTCACAAGACAGTCCTTTAGCTTCCAAGATCCTAGTGGTGTTTAACAAATCAGCAATGGTGACCTATGATACCATAGCTCAGCAGAATAGAGATAAATAAGGCAGTGGTACAACATCAATATGAGGGCTGCAAGTGGTCTAAAGAACAACTCTGGGATGAGGGAATGCAATAGGAGCAACTGAAGTGGTTCAGGGCGCTCCTAAATAGGACATGTTACACAGAATTAAATTGCTTTAATCTAAACTACTCTGCAAAACCAGAAAGCACCTGTGTGCCAGATACACAAAGATGTATGTAATCTGTGCATGGTCTATTTGAAGGCAATACTGTCAGCTGCTTGATGTGCACAGGCTTAGCTGGGAGAGAAAGGAAGAAAGGAAAGAGTAAGTAACAGTAGCACAAACGTGGAAAGCTTTCTTTAATTGTCTCAGCTCCTTTTCTTTTTTCCTGTTTCACTGAATAGCTGTTCTGACCCCATAGAATCATCTTTTATAGATCAGGCTTCAAATGCTGAATGTTTAATGCATTTTTTTTATTATTATGATTATTTTTTAAACCAACAAGCTGAATGATCTGGTTGTCTAATATATTTTCATGGTAGCTTTAGGTCCTAGCAAATTGGGTGTTTCAGCACCTGAACGTCTCCAGTGTACCAGGATATAATGACAACAAACACTTAGATTGAGGAAGAAAAGGAATTTTTTGTGTTCCCATATAAGCCTGATGATACATTCTGACACTGTAAGAGCAGTATTTTCTGTCAATCAGCTTGAATTCTCTGTAAGCTTCAGACATATAAGTCACATTGAGAGGGTTATGCATTTCACAAGTGGATTTATATATAAATACTTTCTCTGGCTCCAGTTCAACACAACAAAAGAAGTCAAACATTAGTCTGTATTTGTATTTCTTCACTGAAATGTTTTGACATAAACTGCACACAATCCTAGCTGAAAAGTGCCATGCAGTTTGGAAGAAACTGCTGTGAACACCTCTATTGTTCACAAAATGCCAAAGTTTTTGCTTCTTAGAAACTTAGAAGTTTCATTTCCACAGCCTCATCAGCAGTCTGTCTTAAAGAGTTCTCTATAATAGTTCTCCATACAGCCTTCTCCTTCCTTTCCTAGACTTTCCCTTCTAAGGTAACTCAGAAACAGCCTAACACCATTGAGATCTATAAAAATTACACCTGACCTTGGCCAAAACAATTAAATATCTACAACAAAATGATGGCCATCCTCTATCCAACTGTGAGGCAAATACCTGGTTTTGCATGGCATTGAACAGACCACTGGCACTTTACATCACATGTCTTTACAGTGAATGACATCATCTTGAGTCAAAGGAATCAGTTACACAGCTTAATTCTAGAATAATTCAATGAAAGCTATTCTGGAATTGCCCCAAAATTCCCCTGCTCCCCCAACAGGTAATGGAAGTACTCACAACCACCGCCTGAACCCTGCAAAATTTAGGTGGAGATCTGGAAACCAGTAACAGATGAATGCTGGGAAGAGTGCAGTGTCACAGCCAACTTCATCATGTCTTGAACAACCTGCAGTCTTTCTTAAAATGGATCAGCTGGCAGAGTCCAAAGGGGCTGCTAATCTGATCAACAAGCACTGAGGCACACTGGTCATCTGGCTACTCTCTTTTCCTCTGAGAATTCTCTGATACTCAGTGCATATTCATCCACCGCTCATCCATTCACACTGACTCCTCTTTGTATTCCTTGTATCCTTTCTAGCTACCACATGTGGTGGGTTGAAATTTGCACACACACATACCCCCCCAGCCCCCAGCATTACATTTGCCAGACCTGCCCAGCTGGAAGCAAATGAAAGCTGGATTTACAAGCAAGACTACAATCTACAAGGGCATGCAATGAATCTGTACAAAATACACAGTATTTACTGTATTTACAGGTATTTACAATTAGCAAACAGCACAAGACCCTCCCTGGTCAAAGACATGGGGAAACTACTAGCCTCTCCCTCTCTGTCCCCCTACCATGTTCCTCTGTACAAAAGGGAGGAGAAACAGAAGCAAAGAAGTTAATACCAAAACAATGCAGCCAAGGTCAAGCACAAACAAGTTAGTATCTCTCCCAGAGCAAAGAAGTGAGAAGAGAAGATAAATTGTTTTGGTACCACTAGTTTTAGTCCCTTATCACTTCCAATTACCTTTATTTTCCTTTTTGCACCCAATAATAATTTTTTACATTTTACTAGTTTCTGTTCAAGATCTGTGAAATATTTTGAAGGAATAGCCTAAAACTACCACACCACAGAACAGCAAAATCCTGCAAAGTAGCAGAAAGCCTTTAAGGCCTTAAACTTAATTTATGAGACAATATGGGGGGCGTAGTCCTGAGGCATATTGTCTGTAAAACCATGTTCCATTTCAAGGTGTTTGTTTTATTAAATTACAGTGAGAAGCACAATGTGTTCATTGGCTTTAACTTGCTCTAAGTAGTCCCTGTGAAGATGTGTTGGTTTCATTAGCCATCCAATCCTGTATTTAGTTCAATGAGTTTAATCATTGCCCTCTACTCAGCACTGGTTAGGCCACACTTTGAGTACTGTATCCACTTCTGGGCTCCTCAGTTTAAGAAGGACATTGAGATACTTGAATGTGTCCAGAGAAGGACAATGAGGCTGATGAGAGGTCTGGAGCACAAGCCCTATGAGGAGAGGCTGAGGGAGCTGGGGGTGTTTAGCCTGGAGAAGAGGAGGCTCAGGGAAGACTTTATTGCTCTCTACAACTACCTGAAGGGAGGTTGTAGACAGGTGGGGGTTGGTCTCTTCTCCCAGGCAACCAGCACCAGAACAAGAGGATGCAGTCTGAAGTTGTGCCAGGGGAGGTTTAGGCTTGAGGTGAGGAGAAAGTTCTTCACTGAGAGAGTCGTTAGCCATTGGAATGTGCTGCCCAGGGAGGTGGTGGAGTCCCCATCCCTGGAGGTGTTCAAAAAAGGATTGGATGTGACACTTGAAACCATGGTTTAGTTGTCATGAGGCGTTAGGCAATAGGTTGGACTTGAAGATCTCTGAGGTCTTTTCCAACCTGGTTGATTCTGTGATTGTGTGAAAGGAAAGACAAACCAAAACAAACAAAAAGATCAAGCAAGATGTGTATGAGCCTGAACTGAAAATGCAGGGTTTGGAAAACAAAGCACTGGTTTCAAGGAAAAGCTACTGGTGTACATGAAAAAACTGTGCCTTGAAACAAAATCTATTAATCTCCATAAAAGTTTAGTGACTTGAGTAAGCATGGATTGGTTCCACTACAGATGCATTGGATTCAATGACGCTGTATTAGTTTCAAACCACATTTATCCATGAAGTGAAAATGTATAGGTTAGGAGAACTAAAGAGATGTGATGATGGCTGCCTTGAAGACTCTAATCTGAAGAACAGCTCCTATTGAAATTGATTAAGATGGACTTAATGATATACTCAAAACCTCTAAATAAAGCCTATGGCACTATATCACTTTGGACACGTCAATCCTTCTGTGTCACTCTGCTGTAAAATGATTCTTCCGAGTTCCTAGGGGCTGGAACCTTTCCTCTTCTCTTTTCTTACTGTAAGGTGAAAATGCAGCTTGTAAGCTGCAGGCAGTAGGCCAGGCAGACAGGGGTCTAGTCCTGACTTTCCATTTTCAGAGTAAGTAGAGACTTAGGGGTGAACACACTGCCTGGAGGCAGGAGCAGCCCTCTTGATCATAGATCTCAGGACAATAATCCTCAGATTAAAATCTAGCAGCATCTCCATGCCTGTTTTTCTTTCTGGCTATCTCCAGGTGCTTTCTTAGGGCATTATTTGGACTCCCTGAATCACCCTTCAGTGATCACCTAACTTCCTCCCAGGAGAAGATGGAATTCTGGCTGTTTAAATAGGTCCTCAAAACAGAAAAAAAGAAGCATAACCATGAACCATGCTTTGCTTTCAGACCTCTGCATTTATTTTCTCTTTGGAAATGAGATGCCATATTGAAATGCTTGCAGTCTCTTGCTGAACCATAAAAAGTTAGGTAGGAAACCCCCTATGAACTACATTTTCTCTTGTAAATCATAGCGTTTAATAAATGCACAATTAATTGAGAGGTGTTTCAGCTTCATCTACTGTTGCACAATAGGACTCTGGCTATACTGCTGTTATAAGTAATATTCTGTAGACACAACATTTGCAACCACTCAGGCTTTCTGTGTGGCTGCTGCCATTGTAAAGAGGCATCCTGGGCGATTCTGAAAGCCCAGGTATTTGTTCTGATTTGTCTATAAAAATGTATCAGTAACTATTTAGTTTGTCCTGCTGACTAACACATATCCCCACTCATGCTAAAGAATGTACATAATGCAAAGGCTGCTAAGTGCCTGCACTATTTTTATAAGCAAAAAGATCAATAAACACTTGACTCAAGTTTTTACCATCCATTTTCCAGTATAACTCTGAATGCTAGAACAAAAAGTCTCCAGTTTCCTTCTTTGTGGTACACTATAAACCTCTACTCTGATGTTTCTTCAGGATAAGAGCCTTTTCCCTACATGCTCTCATGTCCTCTAACAACATGGACAAACTGATTTTGCTCAGAAGTTCTGATGAGTTTGTTCCAGTCTAATACAAGTGTAACAACCCAACAAGATGACATGCAGCAAATCCAAGTGCCGGGTGCTGCACTTTGGCCACAACAACCCCATGCAGAGCTACAGGCTGGGGTCGGAGTGGCTGAGAGCTGCCAAACAGAAAGGGACCTAGGGGTACTGGTTGACTGACAGCTGCCTGAACATGAGGCAGCAGTGTGCCCAAGTGGCCAAGAAGGCCAATGGCACCCTGGCATGCATCAAGAATAATGTGGCCAGCAGGAGCAGGGAAGTCATTGGGCCCCTGTACTCCAAACCCCTCCCCAGCTTTGTTGCCCTCCTCTAGACACGTTCCAGCAACTCAACATCTTTCCTAAACTGAGGGCCCAGAACTGGACACAGGACTCAAGGTGTGGCCTAACCAGTGCTGAGTACAGGGGCACAATGACCTCCCTGCTCCTGCTGGCCACACTATTCCTGGTGCATGCCAGGATGCCATTGGCCTTCCAGCCACCTGGGCACACTGCAGGCTCATGTTCAGCCTACAATCAACCAGTAGTCCAAAACTGGACACAATACTCAAGGTGTGGCCTCCCCAGAGCTGAGTACAAGGGCACCATCACCTCCTTACTCCTGCGGGACACAAACATCTTAAAAATATATCTGAGGTTTTCTAACCTCTAAAGTAAGTATGGTTATATTTATTCAAAACACAGACAAGGGGAGCTCACCTAACTCAATAAACTCTAGCCAGTCCTAAAGCAGCACAAAAAGGGTGGCACAAATGGCTTCAGAATTCTCCACCATTGTGATACAACCGCTAGAGAAGTAAGTCCAAATACATACATATCCTGCCTTAACAGAGGAAAGGTATCAGAGGAGTACATCCCTTCAGGCCTCCAAGAGAGGCTATGTGCTGTTCCAGGCTGAAAGACTTCTTCATTTTGAAAAATGGAATTGATAGTGTATAGGATGACAGCCCTAAGTACAGGATGAGGAATGCACAAAGCAAGATCTCATGGGAGAGCTACTATTAGTTTGCTCTTAATGTAGGGCAAAATCCCACTCTCAGTCATAAGTAAGTGTATGGCCTTGGAATAATGTTACCACCTGTCATTTAGTAAATCCAGATTTACAGAGGTGTAAACAGGAGAAGAATTTGCTTCAGACTCTCCAGGCAAGCTGAGAAAAAGCCCTCCCAGAACACATATTTCAATATCATGCCTTAGGTAACAGCAAAATCACAGTCTTTATGTTTCTTTCATGCCATATCAAGCTTCCATGCATCATACACCTTTATGTTTCCTTAGCTACTTCAGAGCCTTAAAAAAAGGCTAGGTGGTATGGTTGGCTTTTTTATTTTCTTTCCACCCCCCTCCCTCTATTTTACAAGAATATACATTTTCCAAGTCTAAATAAACAAAATGTATTCACTCCTTAATTGGCTTTTGTCAGGAGACATTCTTCTTCTCAGCTAAGAAAGATGTATTCTTTGATGTCTTCATTAAAAGATCTCACAATATTTTTTCTCTGAGATACATATATATATATATATATATAAATTATATGGTAAGCTTTTGTCTTCCCCCCCTTTTTTTTTGTCTTCCCTGATGCCAAGAATGCCATTTTAAATGTGCATGACTTTAGCAGGGTTTATGTTAAGCAACAAGGTGGATATTATCCTTTAAATCTATGTTTAAACAGGATGAAGAATAGAGCCAATTGAAGGAAAGCATAATTGCTAAACAGGATTAAGTTTGCAACAGCTCCCTCAAAGTCGGCAAGAAAGCAGATACAAGGGCAGATCCCTGCAGCAGAAATACATTTTATTCATAGCTTCTACCTCAGACCCACGCTCTCCAAAGTGTCATTGTCATGAATCATTGTTAGCAAACAATAACCTTAGAGGTCTTACATTTTCTCTCTGTGCAAATTATGTATGTTTCATGTGACATTACTTACTTCCTCAACTAACAAGTCTCTTCCGTCTGTTGGAAAGCCACCAGTGGTGATACGCTATCAAAGTGAATTACCTTCTTACATGTCAGGAAATTAGGGCAATCCAGTGCCTTCAATCTAGCTCCTCTACACTGCCATCCTGTTCCCACAGGGTCTCCCATTCGATCTTCTCCTACTGACTTATAAGGGAGCCTTCACACAGAAATTAATTTCTCTGTGTTGAAAAGGGTTGAAAAGAAGCTGCATGACTGTACGTAGGATTTGTTCCTGTATAGCAACTGAGCATCACAAAGAGGACTCCCATGCAAATTCTGTGTAAGTGGGTAAAAAAAAAAGACCCAAACATGATGAGGAAAACGAAGCAGGGAGAGGATAGGCTATCAGGTCCAAACACACATGGCTGTAGAGTGCCTGTAAATGTCGGGAAGCTGCTGTAGCAAATGGTTGTTCTTCTGCTCAGAAGATTCAGGTGTCAGATGATGAAGGTGATGATGGGATCTTTAATTTTATTTGCAATACTCATAATTCCAAACACTTGGATTATTATGAATAGAATAGAATAAAATAGAATAGAATAGAATAGACCAGACCAGGTTGGAAGAGACCTTCAAGATCATCGTGTCCAACCCATCAACCAATCCAACCCACCTAAACAACTAAACCATTTTTGGTTTAGTTGTTTGGTTGTTTTTTTCCCCCCATACTGGGTCTTTAGCAATTATCTGTCAATAGAATAGAATAGAATAGAATAGAATAGAATAGAATAGAATAGAATAGAATAGAATAGACCAGACCAGACCAGGTTGGAAGAGACCTTCAGGATCATCGCATCCAACCTATCAACTAATCCAACCCACCTAATCAACTAAACCATGCAACCAAGCACCCTATCAAGTCTCCTCCTGAACACCTCCAATGATGGTGACTCCACCACCTCCCCAGGCAGCCCATTCCAATGGGCAATCACTCTCTCTGTGTAGAACTTCTTCCTAACCTCCAGCCTTATATATATATATAATAGTCCCACACAGGGGGACACTTTGAGCACTGTTAACCAAGTGACTGGCTAGGAGTTAGCCTGAAAGCAGTATTGGAATGGAAACCAGCTAACAGTCTTCTGTCCCCTACTATAAATTATACTTTGGCTATAAAATACATATCTGCAAAATGTGACAAGTGCTAAAAAACCTGTGAATGAAAAGCTAAAGGAATGCTCCAGTTATCCAGCACCATATCATCTCCCTTCTCATCCTCTCACTTTTAGGTCTCTCCTACCTACACAGGCACTCCATGCCTACATCCATGCCCATTTTGACCTTTCATAGCTGTTCACACTGTCCTCCATGCCTTCCATTCTCTCCATGGGTTGCTGTGATACTGCTACCTGTACTTCTCCTCACTTGAGTCTGCCCCTTTGTGTGGCTTTCACCCCTGCCATGACCTCCACATTGCTTGCTCAGAGGTTGACCTAATGCCAAACATTGCATTTCCTTTCCCAGACATTCCCACAGATGTTGCCCTTTTGCCTGTTTACCCACCCAAGTTCGCCTCTCTCTGTACACTTCTGTCTGAGCCCCTCAGTTCCCCAGATTCCTCCTCTTAGCTCTCCAGACTCCTCCTCTTAGCTTCTTCATGCCCAATCATTGTGAACAGAATTAAGGGGTTTTGCTTTCAGTTACAGTATGTCTGAAACATATGTCTCTGTGCTGGAAGACAGGGAGTGATTCAGGAGGGCTATTTTCTTTGAGGCACAGTTAGTCAGATTAGGTTACAAAAAAAAAGTTTATAATGAAGAGCTAGATTCTATCACCTTAATTGTTCAGTTGTTATTGTTAATCCATTACATGGCAAGCACATAGTCCATCATTTCATATGAACCAGCAAGTACTCATCCAGTAGATACCTCTAGCAATGCATTTATGGATGCATAAAGTTCCACTATGCACTAAAACTCACTTGCATTTGATGCACACATCTTTAGCAGACCTAAGTAAACCTGGCTGCTCTTGTCTCTGTTTATGTATGCTGATGAGGCTTCTCAGGAAAAACTGTGGCATGCTCTTTACTGGAAGGTTAGCTCTTGTCTTTAGGGGTAAACCTTGTAGAGTAGGCTTATCTGTTGGACTTGGTAACCCTGAGGGTCTTTTGCAACCTGAATATTTCTATGTTGCTGTGATTCTGTCTTTGTTTAAGTTAGTGGCCCTGTTGTTTCTGAAATGGTCCTATTGAAATCAGCCATCAGACAAAGATAAGGGTGAAACACCAATTTGGAGCACCAGTTCTGGAGCCCCTATTACAAGAAGGATCTGGACATGCTGGAAGGCGTCCAGAGAAGGGCCACGAGGATGATCAGAGGGCTGGAGCACCTCTCCTACAAGGACAGACTGAGGAAGTCGGGGCTGTTCAGTCTGGAGAAGAGAAGGCTCCAAGGAGACCTTATTGTGTCCTTCCAGTACCTGAAGGGGGTGGGGGACTTTTTAGGGTGTCAGGGAGTGATAGGACTGGAGGGAATGGAGCAAAACTAGAAATGGGTAGATTCAGATTGGATGTTAGGAAGAAGTTCTTCCCCATGAGGTTTTTAAGGGCAGGCTGGATGTGTCTCTGAGCAACCTCCTCTAGTGTGAGGTGTCCCTGGCCATGGCAGGGGCATTGGAACTAGATGATCCTTGAGGTCCCTTCCAACCCTAATAATTCTGTGATTCTATGATTATCCACGCCCTCCTGAAAAATCAGGATTGCAATACCTTCATGAGCCATAGCCAGAAAGGATGAAACAGTGTATTTTGCCAACCTACCTACTGCCAGGACCCCATCTGTTTTTTTCCTTTTGTACAAGGCTTTATCCTCTCCCGAGCTAGCCCTGTGCGAACATCTTTAGCAAACACCTGGAGCCAAACCCATTGCAAGGGCTTTGCACCCTCCTCTCCCCAGCAAATGTTGCTGAAGTGCAAACGGCAGGGTTCTACCTAGCTCGTCCTCCCCAGGACGTGGAGGAACATCTAGCAACACAGTGCATTTAATGGCCTTCCATTGTATGCAAAATTCAGTCATTTGCAAAGGGTCTCCCAGTCATTAGTGAGAATTAATGAGGTTCTACTGTAATAAAATCTCACTTCAAAATAGAGAGTTTTACCGGAACATATGGGATTATAAAAGTAAATGTGCATCACATAATCTTATGCCACGTTATATAGCACATTTTTAAACAGGAAACACCCACAGGTCTGAACAACTTTTATTTTTATGCAAATGCAGCAGGCACAGAGACGTGCTTGCCTGTCACTTTGCTGGTGCCTCGCCACAGTGCCAAAGGCAAGTACCGTGCCTCACTTAGCTTAGCCTTGATCAATCTACCTTTGGAAACGCTCTTCGCCATTCATGGGCTACAGGACTTCTGGCGTCGCAGAACTGTTTTCTGTTCACATCCATCTTCTGTGACGTGCAGAAGGAAGCCCCTGCAAGAGCTCTGCAACCCACTTCTCCTTGGGAATTCAATATGCTGCACAACTACGCCCAGTTGCGAATGCTTTTTATAATCATAGCCATCATCTTTTTATTATGTCTTGGACTTGAAGAGTCCTGAAAGCAGATGTAACTCATGATGACCTGACTTCAATGGGAGAATGAACCAGGTGGCTAATTGTCTCTAAAACAAATACACTGATAATTAGCAGGAGAGTACAATGCAACAGAAGCCCAACCATCAACCTTTATTTAAGTTAAGCAAATGGGTGAGCAAATGATGCAGCTGCATCGTACTTTGACAAGTTAATAAGGGAACCATACTTCATTTAGTCAGCCACACTAGCCAAAGCATGCCCTCAGGACCTGGTATCAATGATTCTGTAATGGTAAACTTATACAAAATGGAAAAAAAATATCAAGAGCTTCTCTTCCCAAGTGAGTCACTCCACCCGTGTTTCACCCTGAGTACCTCAGTCCAAACCTTGCCTTACATATGTAAAAAGGGAAATAACCATGGTGGCCTCATCTTGCTTTGCACTTGCCCATGCCATAAAAAGAAGCACATTGTCATTCTATGCTGAGGAGCAGTCTAGGAACAAACAGCAAAGGAGCTGCCAGTTAGGCTGTATTGCATTGGCAGTGCTGCACTGAGGAGCTTACTCGCTGATGGCTCACAGAGTAGCTGGCTTTAGCTACCATTGCCAGTCCCCCGTATTTACAAGCACTAAACTTCAGCCCATTGATTCCATAAAAAGCAAACAAAGAAAATGAGTGGAACTTGTTTCAAAGGTATTAACAACTCAGAGACTTTAATACTCTCCATGTTAAAACACAGATTGCTTTGTAAATGGTGTCAAACAGCAGCCAAAAAAGAGCACCAGGTAAAATACTCCCTGCAAACAACTCCAAAAGTGTTGACAGAGAGGTGGAAAAACAAACATCTCCAAGTCATTCCCACTATCCTTGTTACATTCATGACACTGATCAGATAATTCAGACTCTGGTGTAGGAGGTAACATTCTCACCTTTGGTATCTTGCTTCAACATTTACCACTGGTTATGTTTAAAAGAGGAATATAGACAACAGTGGTTATTTGATCAGCTGTGAGTGCTCTGAAGTGCTAGAGAGAACAAAAATCAGGACCATTTACCTACTACTCTACTTCCAGGTTAGATTGAAAACTAATTTAAGCACATCCCTTTAGGGGAACGTCATGCACAGAAGGCTTTTTGTTCTGAAAAAGAACTATAAAGCAGAAGTAGAAATAAAGCAAGGGCTCAACACATTCATGTTGCACCTGTCTCACCTTCTCAGTAACTCCTGCCTGTACTGCAATCAGTAATACAGAATAATCCTAGCTGCACCTGCTCTACCTCACCAAAGATAGTTGGCCCAGAGCAGGTTTTGTCAAAGCCTGACAAACACACATCCTAACCTCTTCACAAATGGGTCTCAGCAGTTTTACCCTGGCATAACACTGGGGATTAGCCTCTTCTCAAGGTCTAAAGTGACCAAATCACAAATATTAAACATGTTAAATAGTAAAAAGGAGAATTTCCCACTTATATGCTTCTGGCTTCCAGTTTTAATAGTCTAAGGAATTGTTATTAGAGTGATCAAAGGGAGAACTCACAAATGCAAGAGAGATGACAACTAAGCATCAAGCTAGTGTGGCAAAGCAGATTGCTTTCTTTCCATTTCCTGCTACATGCTGCTTTGGAACTTCGTTTTGATACAGATTTGACAAAAGTCTCATTGCATTTCAGTTTCTGGTGCATAGGTCTACTGAAAGAAAAAGAATAAAGGGAAAATGAAGAGCCTGTCAGAACAATAGGTATTTTAAAACACAACAAGAAGCCTGCTGAGGGTTTGATTTACAGAGTGTACTTTGACAAATGGGGAGAAAATAGTCATGGGGGGAAATAACCTCGTCTGTATTTGCACACCTTTAAGACATTTGACTGTTCACTAAATTATGGGTTTGACTCTCTGACCTTATGAATAATTAGTTATGCTTTAATAGTTGAACTTAAGAGTAAATTAAAGGATTTAACCTTTCAGTTATTCTGCTATATAAGGTTAATGTAAAGAGGTGTTGGGTTTGGGTTTGTTGGGGTTTCTTCGGTTTGGTTGGGAGTTTGTTTTATTTTTCCTTCCACCAAATCATCTATCATTTAATTGTCTTATTAAAAGATGGATATCTAGACCCCTGCCAAGTTGAAAATAAGCTTAGCTTTCAGTTTTCACTTATTCAACTTTCTGGGAATACTAACTAAATACATGGAAGAATATTAGCTGTTCACCAGCTTTAAATATACCAGTGCGAGATGAAGACATTTCCAGTTCCCTCAATACTGCTTCTTAGAATATCATAATGTCCTCAGAGCACAAGATTACTATGCCTTCACCCAGTAAACTGGGGCTTAATACTGGCTGGCTCCAACTGAGTATATGTTCTTTGCATTAATTGTTTTCCTGAATAACTGGCATAGGGCCAGCAGTTTAGCATCTTGGGATTGCTCTTCCACAGAAGTTTTTAACCTCCTACTTACAAATTCTGTTCCATAGTTCTTTCCTGAGATTCCAGGGCATTTTTCTAGAAGAGGTATTTCAGGAGCAAGCATCATGGCTAAGGTGTGAAATGTGACTCTCTCTCAGTTGCTGAGTTGCAGCAGGCACTGGAAAGCATATGACTCCTCACATGGAGCCTCTCCCCTTTTAGCACAGGCAGGTAGCATGTATCACCAAGCACATGCTTCTAACTAGTGCAACAATACTGTCAGAGGAAGTTTTGTTCCTATCCCTGGTTATTCTCTTTGTGACACTAAATAAAACCCTGATGTTCAGCAGATCCACATACTCTAAGGACCACCTTTCAAAGAATACTTGTGGGAAAGACAGCAATACTGAAGGAAGTTACCTTCAAAAAGTATAATTTCCTTGGAAAATATATATTTATTTGCAGGGAAAAGCTACAGATAGATTCAATCAAAACATTACCATTTCCATTTAAACCATGTGTTGATGTTATCTTCTGTAACAAAATGCACTGTAGGCTTTTGCACACCAGTTTTACAATTCCTCCTACAAGCCAGAATCACTGTAAATACTCTTTTCTGAGTGCTCCTTCCACTTTTTCCCTGAGACCCCTTCCTTATCTCATAAGTCTGTATGCTACCAGGTAGAAACCACTGCAACATATTTCAGCTTCCTTTCTCCTATTCTAATGACTTAAACCCAAAACTAAATCAGGAGGGAAAGGAAGCTCTGAGAGGGGCTACAGATCAGTACAAAGGAAGCCCCTTCCCCAGAATAAACCTATGGGTATGAGGTCTGTCTTGCTTACTCTCAGAGAGAAAGCATATCTATATATCTATATCTATCTCTATCTGTAGATAGAGATAGAGATAGAGATAGAGATAGAGATGATAGAGAGATAGAGATAGAGATAGAGATGATAGAGATAGAGATAGAGATAGAGATAGAGATAGAGATAGAGATAGAGATAGAGATAGAGATAGAGATAGAGATAGAGATAGAGATAGAGAGATAGAAATAGAGATAGAGATAGAGACAGAGATAGAGATAGAGAGAGAGAGAGAGAGATAGACATAGAGATAGAGATAGAGAGATAGAGAGATAGAGAGATAGAGATAGAGATAGAGATAGAGATAGAGATAGAGATAGAGATAGATAGAGATAGAGATAGAGATAGAGATAGAGATAGAGATAGAGATAGAGATAGAGATAGAGATAGAGAGACAGAGAGATAGAGATAGAGATAGATAGAGATAGAGATAGAGATAGAGAGATAGAGATAGAGATAGAGATAGAGATAGAGATAGAGATAGAGATAGAGATAGAGATAGATTTGTTTGTGTCTATTTGGTATATATTGTGTATATATTGGTATACACCAAATAGACACAAACAAATATATTTTCTTCTTGGGTACCTCAGAGTCAAGTATTAGTAAACTCAACAGACCTCTACATTCATATTTTTGTAATTCTGGAATGAGATCTGTGCACACATTACTGATTCCAAACTTTCATCAGGTGCAATGCAAGCAAAAATGAAAAGAAGTCTGTTCCTTCTGGAACTTGCCACAAGATATTTCAAGGAAAACTTGATGTAGATTGTAAAAAGGACCCCCCAAACTCCCCCCCCCCCCTAAAGTAAGAAGTCTTTTCACTTCTATAAGTTATCCTAGAAATTATAAAAAACAACTTCTGAAAGCTGATAGCAGGGAATTTTTTTTCCCTTTGAGCTGATTATTTTATAGATACTTTCCAGAAAGTGACTTTCCTCCACAGAC
The DNA here is from genome assembly GCF_026170545.1 of Melanerpes formicivorus. Classification (NCBI taxonomy): domain Eukaryota; kingdom Metazoa; phylum Chordata; class Aves; order Piciformes; family Picidae; genus Melanerpes; species Melanerpes formicivorus. Next base: position 3,087,330 of record NW_027142375.1, read on the forward strand.
AACAGATAAGGTGGTAGAAGAAATAGAACACTTTAGATTTAGAATACCTATCCCTACATGAGTTTCATGCAACATGCTGATATTTGTGCCCTTGACATTCCCCACATGGTTCTAGAAATTATCAGCTTTGTTTACTTTTTCAAGGCAGTGCATGCATACACAATTGTGCACAAGTGTTCCCCCTCACCAGCTGAGCTCACATCCATAAATAAATCCTTCCTTAGAGAGGTTATAGATTTAGCCACATGAAGGACCAGCAAGATCCTTAGGAAGATCACAGAATCACAGAATTTCAGGGGCTAGAAGGGATCTTGAAGGGACATCTAGTCCAAACCCTCTGCCAGAGTAGGATCACCTACACCAGATTACACAGGAACACATCCAGGTGAGTTTTGAATATCTCCAGAGAGGGAGACTCCATAAGCCCCCTGGGCAGCCTGCTCCAGTTCTCTGTCACCCTCACAGTGAAATAATTTTTCATCATATTTATGTGAAATTTCCTATGCCTCAACTTCCACCATTGCCCCTTGTGCTGCCATTGGGCACCACTGAGGAGAGCCTAGCTCCATCTTCTCAGGACTCACCCTTTACATCTTTATAAACATGAATGAGGTCACCTCTCAGCCTCCTCCTCTCCAAGCTAAAGAGCCTCAGCTCCCCCAGTCTCTCCTCATATGGAGGATGTTCCATTCCCTTAATCATCCTCGTGGCTCTGCACTGGACTCTTTCAAGCAGCTCACTGTCTTTCTTGAACTGAGGAGTCCAGAACTGGACACAATATTCAAGATGCAGCCTCACCAGTGCAGAGTAGAGGGGGATGAGAACCTCTCTTGACCTACTGGGTCACAGCCCTTCTAATCCACCCCAGAATGGAACTGACCTTCCTGGCCACAAGAGCACATTGCTGTCTCATGGTCATCCTTCCATCCACCAGGTCCCCCAGGTCCCTTTTGCCTTCACTGCTCTCCAGCAGGTCCATCCCTGACCTATACTGGTGTATGGAGCTGTTCCTCCCCAGGCGCAAGACTCTACACTGGCATTGGGACTGGAAATCCCTCTAGAAGCCTGGAAGACACGACTTGAGAGATTAAAGTTGATAAATGGAAAGAGTGAAAGTCTGAATGAGTGAATGAATAAGATGAAATGGTATGGTAGCTATACAGAATATCTATTCATGGTTTCTCATATTGACCAATTTGTTTCTTACCATCTCTTTCTAGGCTCCTATACTTTGAAAGAAGTTGTGCCAGTAACAAGCAAATGCAGAAGGCTAGATTCAACAGCACAGCTAAACACTACTTCTTAGTAGGTAACTAAAAGTTTTAAACAGAGCAGTTTGTTCATCCATTGCCTAATTTAACAAGCCCTTTCCCACAAACCACTGGATCATGCCTTAGATTCCCTCCCATATCTATTGAGGAGATTTCTATTAGGGGAACAATTCATTTAGTTGTTTGGTTGGTAGGTAGGTAGATAGACAGGTAGGTAGGTAGGTAGGTAGATAGATAGATAGGTAGGTAGGTAGGTAGGTAGGTAGGTAGGTAGGCAGGCAGGCAGGCAGGCAGGGAGGCAGGCAGGTAGATAGATAGATAGATAGATAGATAGATAGATAGATAGATAGATAGATAGATAGATAGATAGATAGATAGATAGATAGATAGATAGATAGATAAAATCCTTTGTTTGGAGTCTTTCAAACGCACTGATTCTCAACCACCCAGCCCAAAGTCTTCGGTGAAGTGATAATTAGGTGTTAAGGCCTAACCAGATAACCACAGAGGCTATCTGTCTCCAGGCAGCCACTAAACAAGAGTGACCCTATGAAAATATGAGGTTCTCAGGAGCATTCAGCCCTAACAAATTTTGAAAGGCTCTGAAACATTTGGAGTTACTGACCTGTCTTTGTAGCCCCATGCTGCTGGGATGTGGAGCAAGGATAACATACTGAGGAAACTCCTCTCCAGATAAATGCAGATAATACAACTTCATTCCATCCAGGGGAGGGTTTGGGGGGTTTTTTAAATGTGCATGACTTATTGCCTGGGAATCCTTATGTTTTCAGAGGCGAAAATGTGATGTAAATTATTCTCTCGGTTGACTTGGAGTTCTTCATACACCCTTCTCCCATCTGCTGAATTCACAGGAATGTAAGATTTGCCATTGCAAGATCCATATTGTGTTCAAAACAAAAAGAATTTGTGATGTAATAAATAGCTATTTTTTTTTTTTTTCATCCCCTTCCTCTCTGATGTCGTTTTCACATTGATCTTCTATTTTTAGAAAACATTCCAAGCTTGTATGAGGAGAGACTGAGGGAGCTGGGGTTGCTTAGCCTAGAGAGGAGGAGGCTCAGGGGAGACCTTATTGCTCTCTCCAACTACCTGAAGGGAGGTTGTAGCCAGGTGGAGGTTCTCCCAGGCAACCTGTGACAGAACAAGAGGACACAGTCTCAAGCTGCGCCAGGAGAGGTTTAGGCTGGAGGTGAGGAAGAAATTCTACACAGAGAGAGTGACTGCCCATTGGAATGGGCTGCCTGGGGAGCTGGTGGAGTCACCATCATTGGAGGTGTTCAGAAGGAGAATTTATAGGGTGCTTGGTTGCATGGTTTAGTTGATTAGGTGGTGTTGGATGATAGTTTGGACATGATGATCTTGAAGGTCTCTTCCAACCTGGTCTAGTCTAGTCTAGTCTAGTCTAGTCTAGTCTACTCTAGTCTAGTCTATTCTACTCTATTCTGTGCTGTGCTGTGCTATGCTATGCTATGCTATTCTAATTGTAGCTACCTGACTGAGGCTTGAGTGATGTTCAAAAGGATGTATCATTTATATAGTGCTTAAGGTGACATGTCCCTCATTTCAAAAAGTTTGTTTTCTTTGTCAAGGCACTAAAAAGTATCTGATAAATCATAATAATCACCATAATTACAGTAGGATACTTGCCCTATCAATCATTTGACGCAAAGCCTACCAGCTGCTATCGTGATGAGAATTCTCTGATGAAGTGTGTGGCACTTTCAGGCTATGCCTTTAAAATTTTCCACAGATCTTGAACAGAAAAGTAGTGAAATGTAAATAAATCACTGTTGGGTGTAAAAAGGAAAATAAAGATCATTCTAAACAATTCCATTGGAGATATATCTACCATAAGACTGGTAGACCATCTCCTCTTTTCTCACCTCCTTGCTCTGGAGAGATACTAACTTGCTTCAGCTTGACCTTGGCTGCATTGTTTTGGTTAAGTCTAACAGCAACTTTCTCTGCTTCTTTCTCCCTTCTTTGTACAGGGGGTACTGGGTAGGCAGGGAAGGAGAAGCTATTAGCTTCCCTTGGTCTCTGACCATGGGGGGTTGAGCTGTTTATTAATTGTAAATATTGTAAATCCTGGATATTTTGTACACATTCATTGCATTCCATTGTAGATTGTAGTTCTGCTTGTAAATACAGCTTTCATTTGCTTCCAGCTGGTCTGGTCTGGCAAAATTAATGTTGGGAGGGGGGGGAAATTTCAAACCACCACAACGTGGGTCACTGCAAAGCAGCATTTTAGTGTATTCTACTACTCTGCTAAGGACACAAACACATTGTAGAGTTTTGCTTTCAACAGTGAGTCCAATTCATCCTGAAGTACCTCAGCTAGCTTAACAAGAATCACACCAGTAATGAATGTGACTTTTCTCTTTTTTCATTCCCTATCCCCAGTTTAAATCATAATTGATGCTAAGAATTGCACATATGTGAAGCTTTGCCCAGTTTATAATGTGGCAGACTGTGGGAAAAAGCCTGAGAATCAGCCTTCATAAAATGACTGAAATCTGAACACTTCATTCTCTTTGTGGCTTCCTGATTAACTGACTTACGGTGATAGCACAGTCCTGAAAGTCATCTTGTGGGAGTGACAGGGCCAATTCAAATTTGGTGCCATGGTCTAGTCATGAGGTCTGTGGTGACAGGTTGGACTCGATGATCCTTGAGGTCTCTTCCAACCTTGGTGATACTGTGATACTGTAAATAACCCAGAATAGCTGCTTCTAGTAACTGGGGCTTGCCATCATGCAGGTAGGAGATGGGGCATGTTTCTTCCTCCTGGATCATGAGGAGGCCATGTAAGCATGGCTCTGTACATGCCATAGAGACTCCTTGATGTGCCACAAGCAGGGAAGATCAGGATCGCCTTTTTGCCATTCAAAATCACACTTTATCTGAACTAAGACATCAGTGTGTCTGTGCCCTTCATGTGTTTCACATTACCATTACTTCCACGAATTTCAGGTAACTTCAGGGGGTGCTAGGCCCAGGTGGTATTCCACTGGCTACATTAAAACCACCAAATCACACCCTTGCTGAAGAGATAATCAAGAGTCTTCACTACAGGGGACAGCGCTTGGTCTTCTTCTGACTTTGCCACCCCATGACTAGCAAGACTGAGATGATAAGCAGTAATAATCTGATTATTTTGGTGACTCTAGCATCATTTCAAGAAACTGCTTATTAAAAAAAACAAAAAAAAAAGAGAGAGGGAAAGTATTGCAATACCTTCTCTTAGACTGCTTAAGTAAAATGACACACTTAGAATAAAAGCATCTGTGAATGCGAGGCTTCCAAGCTGTTCTTGTTTTCTGATTGTCTCTCTATATTTGTAGGTCAGCTCTGTCCCCTCTTCTAGAAACTTCAATGTTCCCTCCTGCCAGTCTGCAAAATATTTTCTTCCAAGAGCTTGAGAATGATTCCCCTCAGATGTTTTATCATGAATGTTCTCAATAAACTGATAAGAAAATGTGGCTTGTCAGGACAAAATTCAGACAGCTTTAGAATAAACTTTATTAGAATAAACCAAATCAGGTTGGAAGAGACCTTCAAGATCATCGTGTCCAACCCATCAACCAATCCAACCCACCCAAACAGCTAACCCATGGCACCAAGCACCCCATCAAGTCTCCTTCTGAACACCTTCAATGACGGCGACTCCACCACCTCCCCGGGCAGCCCATTCCAATGGCCAATCACTCTTTCTGTATAGAACTTCTTCCTAACATCCAACCTGAACCTCCCCTGGCACAGCCTGAGACTGTGTCCTCTTGTTCTGGTACTGGCTGCCTGGGAGAAGAGACCATCATCTGCCTGTCTACAACCTCCCTTCAGGTAGTTGTAGAGAGTGATAAGGTTACCCCTGAGTCTCCTCTTCTCCAGGCTGAGCAACCCCAGCTCCCTCAGCCTCTCCTCATAGGGCTTGTGTTCCAAACCCCTCACCAACTTTGTTGCTCTTTGCCGAGGTTGTCTCAATTCAGATCTAAAACTGCCTGAAACTTTCCCTAAAAAAAAAAAAAAAAAAAAGGTATGTTCAGGAAGGAGAGTTCAGGAGGGACAGGGATCTACTCGAGAGAGTCCAATGGAAGGCTATGAGGATGAATAACGGAGTACAGCACTGCCCTGTTGGGTATTGGGGCTGTTCAGTCTGGAGAAGAGAAGCCTGAGAGATGTTTCTAAATATCTGAGGGCTGGGTGTCAAGAAGGAGGGGACAGGCTCTGCTCAGTTTCACCCTGGGACAGGACAAGGGGCAAGGGAGAGAAACAACAGCACAGGAGGTTCCACCTCAACATGAGGAGGAACTTCACTGTGAGGGTCAGAGAGCACTGGAACAGGCTGCCCAGAGAGGTTGTGGAGTTTTCTCTGGAGACTTTCAGGACCCATCTGGATGCATTCCTTTGTGACCTGTGCTAGATTCTATGGTCCTGCTCTATCAGGGAGGCTGGACTCAATGATTTCTGGATGTCCCTTCCACCCCCTAACATCCTGTGAGCCTGTATGTGCAACCCATCCTATATGAGTCATTAATAACACAATTCAACATTTGACATTCCCAAAGTGATTAGCAACCAAACAAATATTAATTACTTTCAGGCACACTCAAAAAGCCCCAACATGTTATACACATTTATGTAGGAATTACCATAATAATATTATCACTAACACAAATATGCACATATGAAAACATCTCAAAGTAAACACAACATTTGCACATAGTAAATACCCATATGTCTCAATAAACACAATTTTAAGCTTTAATATGGCAAGTGGGTGGTTCTTTTAATTGAGGATGAAAAATTAAGGAAAAAGCTGGGGTGAATCCTGCCATTTTCAATGTATATGCTAAAGTGGTCATGGGGAGAAGAGCCTGACACACCCTACACTACACACTTAGCTGGCATCAGGGCAGGGTCTGTAGTTACTACTCAGAGACTGCATAACCCTCAGCAAGTTTGCTGATGACACCAAGCTGTGTGGTGCAGCAGACACGCTGGAGAGAAGGGAGGTCATCCAGAGGGACCTTGACAGGCTGGAGAGCTGGGCCCATGACAACCTCATGAGGTTCAACAGGACCAAATGCAAGGTCCTGCATCTGGGTCGGGGCAATCTCAAGCACTGATATAGGCTGGGCAGGGGCTGGCTTGAGAGCATCCCTGAAGAAAAGGACATGGGGGTGCTGGTGGTTGAGAAACTCAACATGAGCCAGCAGTGAGCACTTGCAGCCCAGAAAGCATATCCTGGGCTGCATCAAGAGAAGTGTAGCCACTAGGTTGAGGGAGGTGATTCTCCCACCCTACTCCGCTCCGGTGAGACCCCACCTGGAGTACTGTGTCCAGTTCTGGAGCCCCTATTACAGGAAGGATCTGGAGGTGCTGGAATGTGTCCAGAGAAGGGCCATGAGGATTAGAGGCCTGAAGGTCCTCTCCTATGGGGACAGACTGAGGGAGTTGGGGCTATTCAGTCTGAAGAAGAGAAGGTTCTGGAGAGACCTAGTTGTGGCCTTCCAGTATCTTAAGGGGGCCTGCAAGAAAACTGGGGAGGGACTTTTTAGGGTGCCAGGGAGTGATAGGACTGAGGAGAATGGAACAAAATTCAAAATGGGTAGATTCAGATTGGATGTTAGGAAGAAGTTGTTCCCCATGAGGGTGGTGAGACACTGGAACAGGTTGCCCAGGGAGGTGGTAGAAGTCTCATCCCTGGAGTTTTTTAAGGCCAGGCTGGATGTGTCTCTGAGCGACCTGATGTAGTGTGAGGTGTCCTTGCCTATGGCAGGGGGGTTGTAACTAGATGATCTTTCAGGTCCCCTCTAACCCTAACAATTCTTTGATTCTAATCAGTTTTAAGTGCCTTTAGAATGACATTACTGACAAGGTGGTTGTGATCTGTGCTCTTGGTGCTGTGGCTGATTTTGGCTACCCAGAAGGAGTGTATGCTCTTCTTGTCTGGGCTAAAGGCAAAGGTCACCCAAGACTCCTCCCTCAGTCATGTTTTCTTTGCATTAGTCACTGATGCACAACTGTGATCTCTTCCTCTGCATCCACTGATAGCTAAGGATAGCTTTGTCTGCACCTCCAGCAAAGGAGTAAAGGAAGAGCAAAAAAAAAATCAGGAATCCTTTCTGAAGACCAGCCTATATTTTGGTATCATTTCCAACTGCTGCTCTTTTGTTGTGTCACTTGGTTGTTTTGCTGAAGAACAGCCTTATAAAAAAATTTAAATATTAAAACAGGCTTTAACAGGACCAAATTCTGCCTGTGGCTACACATCTTACAAACTGTTTGACTGTAACAAAGTGTTGGGCATGGGAAGGACATTGCCAGCCTCACACAGCCTTCATTAAGATTACCTCTCCTGGTCTCCTTTGGATATATGCATTCTGTCTTTCTACCAGGGATATTTGTAAACAGAAAACTGTTCTTCTTCCTGGTCCTTGTTCCTGGCAGTTCTCCAGTCTGCCTTCCTTTTCTTCCTTTACGCTGTTTTCAAGCACGCCGGTTGTCTCAGAGGTTTCAGAGAGCTGCATTTTCACCACTGAAGTCTCCAGCAAAGCCTTAGGGCTTTTACAGTTTGGTTTTGAGACACCAGACTGTGTTTCCATTATCAACTACTAAGTAGAATGAAAATATCACTTAAATTCTCAACTGAACCAGTGTGTTATGGACATACTGATGGAGCATAAATATCAGAAAACTAAGATAACATTGAGTTGTTTTCCTGATCGTAATAGTACTGTATGAAACAGAGACAAGATGGCATATGTTTCTAACTGTTCCCTCTGCCTTTAACACATAACATTGATGGCATTACACAATTTGTTAACATTAGGGTAAATTTAGTCAGGAGTCCTGAATACCCCAAAACAGCTTTTCCAGATTCTAAAATGGGTCTGGTGCCTGGGTTTTTCTTCAAATCCCTCCGTGCAGAATGGAGACTGGGCAACTAACTTCCTAACTGCGCCCATACACTCATAAACATCTGCAGCAAACCATCATTCTGCAGAACGCAGGAGCCACAGTGCTCTGACATTTTGGTTATGAACGTTAGAGGAGCGTGTGGCTTTGAATCGCAATGTCATGGATTTTAGGGATCTCGAGCAGAAGCCAGCTCTCTGACTCATGCAAGGGCACACAATGAAATACTCCTGCGCAGCAAAAGATACGCAGCACAAAGGTCTCCAAACGCGGTGGCAAAAGGAGGGTCAAGGTGAGGAAGGAGGGCAGCATCCCTCAGGAAGGCGATGGTTAACTGGCCGTGATCATACGAGCAAGCAGGCAGCTCCACCACTGCAACAAACAACAAATTATTAACACCAAGCAATTTAGCAGCTCAACTTAGAATAAGCAGCACATTGGGCACTGAGCACACAGTGGCAGACTGTCTATGACTCTCTGCTACCAGCCAGCCAGCAAATTTTATTTTTTGCCCTAAAAAGAGTTCTTTCAAAACTCCACTATAATAGTCTATTCTGTGCCCAGGAATCATTTCAGAAGGGCTGAGTCCCAGACATCCTTTTCACAGGTGCAAGGCAGTGCATTTGCACCTCCAGCTACAGCCACTCTTTCCAGGGGCTGAGCTACCCAAGCCAGCACCCTGGCTTCAGCAGAGCCATAATAACTGAATTTCTCCATTTTCCTTACCGATTTGCACCACCATGAGCAGGCCTGCCCTGTCCAAATCCAATCCCCCAGAGGTGTGCAATTGCAGCAGTACATAACAAATGAAAAAGCACGGTCTAGATCCCAGGTTTTGCAAATGTGTCTCCATCAAACCCAGCCAATTGTAGCAATGCAGCACTGCTGTTAAAAAGGGCACATTTCTTCATCTTACCTTCCACTGCATAGCTTCTGTTCAACTAACTGCACAAGGGTCTGTTAACACTGAAGGAAATCCCTTGAAAGCCGTGCTTGTTTGAACAACACTGGCTAAAATTAGAAAAATATTAAATGAAAGCAGCTGGTCAGCTACCAGCCACAATATTATCCCAACTTCCTTCACAGGAAATATTATAATAACATTTTGGAGGGGAGTGGGGGTGTTTATGTCTGTTTGGGGTTTTTTTTTCCTGCTTCCTGCCACTTGGGTGTAATATTTCTTTCGTGCTACTTATAGATCAGGAGCACTTCAGTTGAATTCAGGCTGTACTGCACGCTGCTGCCAACACACCCAGCATGGCCTTGAATTTGGATCTAGCCAGCACCTAGGTGTGTATCACAGAATCACAGAATCTTAGGGGTTGGAAAGGACCTAGTCCAACCCCCATGTCAGAGCAGAACCTGAGTAGGTCACACATGAACACGTCCAGGTGGCAGGCAGGAGAGAGAGGAAGCAAAGCAAAGGTCATTGACTGCTCTGCCAAAGGTATCCTACAGCTTTCTTCTTCATTTTGCTTCAATATTTTGACCATAGCTCTGGAAATAGGTGGACAACTGAAAATCAGCTGCTTCTCAGCAGATCTCCAGGGTCGGAGATCCAGAACCATGAGAAATGATCCATGAAACTTCTGGGTGCTTTGCAAAAGCTGCTTCTCACATTTGGGCAATGTTTGTGTCTGCTTGTCCTCCCCTCCTGCAGGAGAGCAGGAAGCACCCACACACAGACTTTGCAGGCTCTGATATGTAGGCTCTCCCCACTACCACAACATTCCTGCTTCACACTAAGTCCCAACAAAACTAACTAGGGACCCACAATAGCCTGAATTCTGTGACGTGAGCCACTTGTGCTGCCCAGTCTCCCAAATGCCCCCAGACTTTGTCCACTGCATCAGCTCAGAGGGGTTTATGACCCTGCTGCAGCTGGTTGCTTATTCATCCAAATCCTCAGAGAGGAGGGCAACAGGCCCCAAACTGTTGGACTGTCCCCAGCTAGTTTTGCATATTCCTTCCCCCTCAAGGAAGGGTCTTCATTTCTCTGCTGTCATGATGGTTTTGACACCCTATTTACATAATACCTTTTGAAATGGCCCCTGAGGCTTGGTCTATACTAGAAAGTGTTTGTCAGTAGACATCTCAGCAGCCCATCTTATTGTGGCTGCCGCCACACCAGCAAAAGGACACTTTTTCCAGCGTGACTTCTACCTTCCCTTTTCATAAAGTAAGCTGCATGAGCAGAAGCATTTAATTTCCAGCAAAACCAACCAACCAACCAACCTGTATAATCTACATTTCTGCCAGTAATAGAAATCTCTATTTAAAAAATACATTACACTTGTGTTACAGTTTGAAGGGGGGGATTTTAGCCTAATTCCTGACTGCAAAGACTGAAAGACCATTGGATACCTAAGAAAAATAAATATAAGGTCTATATAATTCATTGGCTTGCTAATGGGACTATAGAGCAGGGGCACAAACACTTCTTGCTCATTTTTTTCTCCTTCTGTCTCTTCTGCTTGCAACCTCTCTCCCTCTCTTACATGGCCTTGCCAGGAGATCTCTGTTTTGCTGACTGTGTGAAGTAACAGGAAGGAGGGAGGGAGAGGGGGAGGTGAATGCTCCCCTAGATCCATCCAGAGGGGTCTGAGGAGTTTCTGTGTTGTTTACAAATTGTAAATATATCTGCATTGCCTATCTGTTGTGTATTTTGTACATATTCATCGCATTTCATATTTCTAGATTGCAATTTGCTTCTAAACAGAGCCTCATTTGCTTCCACCCCAAAGTGAGCTGGTCTGAGTGATTTATTTTGGGGGTAATTCTCCAAATGAGTTGGGAGGTAATTTCAACCCACCACAGCTTGTAATTGCCTTTTGTGTTCAACCTAAAGTTTCCACTATAGGCATAGCTTTATGCAACTCTAGTTATGCTTTAACAACATCCTCTTCAGTACAGCAGGTATAATCAGTTCACAGGTTAGTGATAGCTTTTTTTTTTCCCCTCCTCAACATATGCATTAAAAACCAATATGGCTTTCATCCATTTTCAGTAACCAAGGATTTGTGCATATGGAAGCCATATGGAGTGTAAGAGCTTGCCTGTATCAGAAATTCTAACAATATATAGTAATATGGGAATTTAAACCACTGTAGCTGAACGATATAACCCCTTTTGCCTCCGCAAGGATGGGAATGTGCGTGTGCACATGCGCAAAATGAGCGTTTTTCATCCATTTTAGCTTCTGTTAATCTGAAAGCAGTTTACCTAAACTGGGGGGAAAAAAAAAAATTTAAGTGTTTTCTTCAGAGTTAAGGAGTGTCCACATGGAGAGTTTTGGTGAAATAAATGCAGCATTTTAGCTCTATGAGTATCGTTTGTCATTCCCGCAGACACAATTGGTTCTATATCAAACTCCTATATCATATTTTCAGCTATAGCTCCTTGTCGCCAGCAGCATTTGCATTTTGGCAATTTGCATTTCTTCCTGCAAATTAAAAAAGAAAAAAAAAAAAAAAAGGAAAAAAGGAAAAAAAAATAAAAAGAGGTGTTCAGTTGAGATTTGCAAATGAGCAAAAGCAGCCAGGTGAAGGCAAGCAGGGGAGAAGGGGGAGGGTTGAAGGTGAAGGTGTGAGATAAACAACAACAAAGTGTTAAACTTGCTGGGAGGGTTTGGTTTTTCCCTTCAACCCAACTCGATGAGTCCAAGTTTGCACCCAAAGCCTAAGTTCAGGTGGCATCAATAGCTCACTTCTAAAAGCCCACACTTTATTGATTTCAAGGTATAACATAATTAGGTCTCATATTATTCACGTAAGCTGTGCAGTTCCCGCTGTAAACCTACATATTATTCAGGAAATCAAAGTAATCTCTTGTGAGTATTAAAAGAACAATACATTTGAGAAATGATTGCTGCCATTTTTGAAACTGCATTAATGTTCATTATTTATGTAATATACAAGTTTAAAATGGGCTTTTTTCTTTTTCTTATTTTTTTTTTCTTGCCTTTAAGCTTCATTGCTACTACAAAAAAAAAATAATCTTTTGAGTTCTTGGAATCAAATGAATCCAAGTTTCCTTTATTTTTTTTTACATAGGGTGATGAAGATAAATGCATCACTGCACATTAAAAATACATGGCACATTTTATACATTTAGGTGTGTGGTGCTCTTCATGTTAAAAAAAAAGAAAAAGAACCCAAACAAAACACATAAAAAACCCAACCCTCAGAGCACTTCAGAGAATGCACCCAGACACACAGCTATTGTTCAGAAAAAGCCAGATTAAACAAACATGCCTGTAGTCTTGACTTGAAGGCATTTGTGGAATTAACATTCTGAGTCTCAGCTGGCACCGTGCTCCAAAGCTGGGGGCAGAACATGCAAAGCCTTTGGCACCTATGAGTTTCCACTGCTATTCCTGTTACAGACAAAAGCCCATCGCTTGACGCGGCTCTCGGTCATTCCTGAGCACGGGCATGCACCGTGGCACAGTATTCATGCAAACAAAAGTTAGCGTTCGTGGCCTTCAATTACGTGGTTGCTTTGAAGGCTGTTGGAACTGCCCTGGCACCACCAGGCAGCCAATGAGTGATATGACCTTAATAGAGAATTGATCTGGCTAGTCTGGGTTATTAATATTCAAGGGCAGCTTAGTTCTCTGTACAGTGCAATTTGTAAAGATAGCCGTGATCCGGGATTTATGGAAACCTAGACTAAATGTGACAAAACAGGAGAACATTCCTGCTTTTATCTGGGATTTCAATGATCCCTGGTCCTTTGGAAGGAATCACAGAATATTAGGGGGTGGAAGGGACCTCAAAAGCTCATCCAGTCCAACCCCCCTGCCAGAGCAGGATCACCTAGGGCAAGTCACACAGGAACACATCCAGATGGGTCTTGAATATCTCCAGAGAGGGAGATTCCACAACCCCCCTGGGCAGCCTGTGGCAGGGTTCTGTCACCTTCACAGGGTAAAAATTCTTCCTCACATTTCCATGGAACTTCCTATGCCTCAGCTTCCACCACTGCCCCTTGTGCTGGCATTGGGCATCACCCAGCAGAGCCTGGCTCCAGCCTCTCAGGACTCATCCTTTACATATTTATAAACATGAATGAGGTCACCCCCTAGTCTCCTTTTCTCCAAGATAAAGAGTCCCAGATCCCTCAGTCTCTCCTCATAAGCCCTAGGATTTGTTCCTTTTCTCATGCAAAGTTAACAGGTGATTTAGAGAAGGGTAACAAAGCTGGTGAGGAGTCTGGAGCACAAGCCCTAGAGGAGAGGCTGAGGGAGATGGGGTTGTTTAGACTGGAGGAGAGAAGGCTCAGGGGAGACCTTACTGCTCTCTAGAACTACCTGAAGAGAGGTTGTAGCCAGTTGGGGGTTGATCTCTTCTCCCAGACAACCAGCAACAAAACAAGAGGACACAGTCCCAAGCTGTGCCAGGGGGAGTTTAGACTCGAGGTGAGGAGAAATTTCTTCACAGAGAGAACTGTTAACCATTGGAATGTGCTGCCCAGGAAGGTGGCAGAGTCACCATCCCTGGAGGTGTTCAAGAAGGGTTTGGACGTGGCACTTGGTGCCATGGTTTAGTAGTCATGAGGTCTTGGGTGACAGGTTGGACTTGATGATCTTTGAGATCTTTTCCAACCTTCTTGATTCTATGATTCTATTCTATGATTCTATGAAATTGTCTCCCTCCCCTCATTACCAGCAAGCTCAGTGGTAATTCTGTGTCAGCACTCAGTGTCATGCTTTATGAAAGGTGTAGACAAATTGAAGAGAGTGAAGAGCAGCAGGAACAGTAAGGTGTTTAGGAAATGTGATTTAACAGGAATATCTGAATTAGAAAGAAATCTATAATGAACCCCAATTATCACACTCTGGTGTGGTAAAGAAGCAATCATTAAAGGCATGAAAAGAAGCAATTGGCAATTGGCTTATTTTTCGGCAGAGAATTCATGTGTTTATATATATGTATAAGAAAAATTATGCATCTCTGGAAAATGGGAAGTATGTGGAACCTCCATCAGGGGAGGGAGGTTTTTAAGAATAAATTAGACATAATTAGGAGTGATCTAGATGCACTTCTTCCTCCTTAAGCAAAAGGAGGCTCTAGATTACTTCTATGGTCCAGTTGATTTTCAGGACTTGGAATCACAGAATCATAGAATTGTTAGGGTTGGTAGGGACTTCAAGTATCATCTAGTTCCAACCCCCCTGCCACAGGCAGGGACACCTCACACTACAGCAGGTTGCTCAGAGCCACATCCAGCATGGCCTCCAGGGATGAGGCTTCTACACCACCCTGCGCAGCCTGTTCCAGTGTCTCACCACCCTCATGGGGAAGAATTTCTTCCTAACATCCAATCTGAATCTACCCATTTCTAGTTTTGCTCCATTCCCCCTAGTCCTATCACTCCCTGACACCCTAAAAAGTCCCTCCCCAGCTTTCTTGTAGGCTCCCTTAAGATTCTGCAGCCTTGTACCTTCCCACTTTTCCTATTATATTCTGCTGAGCTGCAGTCAATCCCAGTCAGTCACCTTTTTTTACTATTCTTAGTCCTCAGCATAATCCCTTTCCACTGTGCATGTTATTCCCTTTCTGGGCTATTACCATGCTGAGTATTGGAATAAGCATTACTTTGGCTAAGCAGACACCAGAGTTTCTAAAAACCAGAAGGTTAGCATACCCTACTTCACAAATACCTTCTGGTGGCTTTTGCATCTGCACAGCACACATAGACCAGTGGCTGAACAGTTCCAGAGATGCTCAGGCTCCGTCAGCAGTAGGGAAGTGGCTTACTGACAGTAGAAAACAGCAATGATTGATTTGCTTTAAGTTTGCCTTTAGTCTAAGAAATGGACTCACTTTCCATTTGTCTTCATTGTAGGTGACTCTCAACAGATAATGACAGCTGGCAAATGGCAAAGAGCAGGGGGAAAAAAAAAAAAAAGAAAAGCCAAAATAATGTTCTGAGATGAGAACCATATCATCACCTGACACTTCCAAAATTGTGCTGTACTCTGAAGGCACCCAGTTCTTGGAGCTTCACAACATTTACCTCAGCATGCAACAGATGGTGTAAGAAAGACTTCTTAATCCCTCTACATCTTACACACACACACACACACACAAAAACAACCCACGACCCTGTTGCTCTGCCTTCCCAAAAGAAAAGAGGATTTCCTAAAAATGTTGTCCAGACATGCAAAAAAGAAGGTAAGAAATGAGCGTCTGCCAAATGTGGCTGCATTCTTCTAGAAATACAAGTTGCTGCTGGGAAGCATGTGGGCTTACCGGAATGCGTGCCAAATGACAGGAGCCTACGTACTCAGAGCTCCCCACCAAACACAAGCATCACATTAAGCAAGGTGATAGAAAGACATATTGCCTCTATAACTGGGTGGGAAGCAAAATACTCTATCCTGCAGCTCGGTCTTCATAGGTTGCGGAAAAGCCATGGGAAGATCATGAGGATGAAAAATATTAGGAGTATCTGGACTTGCATGATTTCTTAAAACCATAGATTTGTTTGCATTCCTGTGCATTTCTGCATTTTGATCAGCTGTTTTAGCACCAAGATTAGCAAGCAAACAGTGTCTCTTAGAGTTTTTAGCAGGACATAACCTGAAATCAGGCAGTATTTCACAGACTCACAGAATCAGCCAGGTTGGAAAAGGCCTTCGAGATTGTCAAGTCCAACCTATCACCCAACACCATCTAATCAACTAAACCATGGCACCAAGTGCCTCAGCCAGTCTCTTCTTAAACAATTCCAGGGACAGTGACTCCACCACCTCCCTGGGCAGCCCATTCCAATGTCCAATTACTCTTTCTGTGAAGGATTTGTTCCTAACATCCAGCCTAAACCTCCCCTGGTGCAGCTTAGGACTGTGTCTTCTCCTTCTGTCACAGGTTGCCTGGGAGAAGAGACTAACCCCCACCTGGCCACAACCTCCTTTCAGGTAGCTGTGGAAACCAATAAGGTCTCCCCTGAGCCTCCTCTTCTCCAGGCTAAACATCCCCAGCTTCCTCAGCCGCTCCTCACAGGGCTTGTGCTCTATTTGGGAGCAAGTGCAGGGTCCTGAATCTGGGTCGAGGCAATCCCAGGCACAAATACAGGCTGGGCAGTGACTGGCTGGAAAGTAGCCCTGAGGAGAGAGACTTGGGGGTGCTGGTGGACAAAAAGCTCAACATGAGCTCTCAGTGTGCACTTGCAGCCCGCAAAGCCAATCAGATCCTGGGCTGCATCAGGAGAAGTGTGGCTAGCAGGTCGAGGGAGGTGATCCTCCCCCTCTACTCAGCCCTGGTGAGACCCCACCTGGAGTACTGTGTCCAGTTCTGGAGCCCCTATTACAAGAGGGATGTGGAGGTGCTGGAACGTGTCCAGAGAAGGGCCACAAGGATGATCAGAGGGCTGGAGCACCTCTCCTATGAGGGCAGACTGAAGGAGTTGGGGCTGTTCAGTCTGCAGAAGAGAAGGCTCCGAGGTGATCTAATTGTGGCCTTCCAGTATCTGAAGGGGGCCTACAGGAAGGCTGGGGAAGGACTTCTCAGGATCTCAGGTAGTGATAGGACTAGGGGGAATGGAATGAAGCTGGAGGTGGGGAGATTCAGGCTGGAAGTGAGGAGGAAGTTCTTCCCCATGAGAGTGGTGAAGCCCTGGAATGTGTTGTCCAGGGAGGTGGTTGGGGCACTGTCCCTGGAGGTGTTTAAGACCAGGCTGGACAAGGCTCTGGCCAGCCTGATCTAGTGTGGGGTGTCCCTGTCCATGGCAGGGGGGTTGGAACTAGATGATCCTTGTGGTCCCTTCCAACCCTGACTGATACTATGAAACTATGAAAAAAGCTGGTAGTTGGTACTCTCTTCCCTTACTGACCTTGCAAACAACCAACCTAACTCTGCAACGATGCAGAAATTCAACTTTTGTACATTTTTATTATATCCAGAATACCAAAGATAACTGGATTTATACACAGAATGGCTGTCATTGAATTCAGTTTTCTGGTACAATTTCCTTCCCATATAAGGCCATAAAAAAAAGATGATGGGCGAAACATTAGAACTGCTTAAAGCAGAACCTGATGTACATCCATACGGAAAGAACAGATAGATTGCAAACTGTTTATGTCTTTTACATTTTTTACTCTATTAATAAGGAAACACTGTGATTACCAATCAAAAAAGACTCAGGAGTGCTGCTTGTAAAGTGCACTATTATAAAGATTTATATCTGTATCTGGGGAGTAATATAGAGCATTGATATTTTAAGGAGCTCAGTTCAAAATCTCTTTATTCAATAAAAGCCCATGAGAGTGAAATATATTTTTCCTGGGGCAGCAGTGTGAGTGTCATTGTTTGTTTATGACAGAAGCTGTAGAAGGAAAAAGAATACTTTTCCCCAAATTATATATATATACACAACCAAAAGGGTTCAGAATTAATCATGAGAGAGTTTTCCTGCGTTGAACTGAAATCTTTCAGAACGTGGCATCAGGCACATTCTTCTTCCCAAAAAGAGAAATAAATATAATCAATTCCTGGCATGTATACATTTGGTTAACTTTGAACCTGTATTTAACATATACTTCATGAACCACAAGGCACACCTCAACATATCCAGAGAAGGTGACTGCTTTACATATATTTAGAACCACAAACCTCCTGTGGCACAGCTTGAGACTGTGTCCCCTCTTTCTCTTGCTGGGTGCCTGGGAGAACAGACCAACCCCGAACCTGGCTACAACCTGAGTCAGTTAATAAAAAAGTGATCATGTTCTATTGCAGAATGACTGCAGTACACTTATTTCTTAACAAATCAAGCATGTCTGTGTGAGTGTCCTCCTATGACGACTAACTGCGGGAGTTGGGGCTGTTCAGGCTGGAGAGGAGAAGGCTTTGCACCATATTGTGGCCTTCCAGTAGCTGAAGGGAGCTTACAAGAAAGCTGGGGAGGGACTTTTTAGGGTGTCAGGGAGTGATAGGACTGGGGAGAGTGGAACAAAACTCAAAATGGGTAGATTCAGATTGGATGCTAGGAAGTTCTTCCCCATGAGGGTGGTGAGACACTGGAATAGGTTGCCCAGGGTGGTGGTAGAAGCCTCATCCCTGGAGGATTTTAGGGGCAGGCTGGATGTGGCTCTGAGCAACCTGCTCTAGTGTGAGGTGTCCCTGCCCATGGTGCTAACTAGATGATTCTTGAGGTCACTTCCAACCCTAACAATTCTATGATTCTATGATTATTCTTAATTTTACTTATTCAGAGAACAATTTTGAGAACCTTTCTTCATTTTTTTCAGTGGTGCTTATCCCTTCTTCAGGACAGCAATATGCCTGCACTGTCTCGTTGCTTCCTCTCCCTGCTCCAAAGATCTTCAGTGTGTCGAACCAATTTTACCATCCTTTTTGTTTCAGGTCACATTTTGATGTGAAACCTAGGAGCAACAAATCACACCTGTTCAAGATCATTTTGGCACTGATGGATGCAGATCACTCTTTGGCAGAGCACTATTTATCCAGTCTATTAGAAAGTTTACCAAGAGGAAAATTAAAATGTGGCAATAACTTTATCCCTTTCAATTGTTAGAATGTAATCCCTTGTCCAGATAGTGGTCCTTAAGGGTATGACATATGCATCTCAAAATCACACGTGTATAAGTGGGTTTTTTAAATGTACTGTGAAAAGTAGCATTGAGATCAGCAAGTGTAAAAACGAGAGGCATAGGAGCTGATGGCAAAAATACAAAGTTTATCATGTAATTCCCAAATCCATGTAGCTGGTCCCTAGGAACACGAAAAAACCAACAGTACAAAGGAAAACATTTTCAGATGTACTTTTTTTTTCCTTTCTTTCTTTTTCCTAAAGATCCTGCTGCAGAGGTTATAGCTGGCAGTGGGGAGCTTTTTCTCTTATCTTCAGTTCCCACAAGAACCAAGCTTAAACATCAGAGCTCCCTAAGCCTAATAAATGAGAGTATTCTTGTCTGCTTTATATTTTTCTTTCCCCCTTTTTTTTTTATCCCTCCCAGCCATATGATGAGGAAATAAATATATGATCTCGTTTTCAAAAGAAGCTATTGTATTAAACAGGGGGTGTGAGCCTATCCTGTCCACTGGGCTCTCACCTAGACCTGAGCAGCAATATGCAGTCACAGGAATGCACAAAGGGTGGCAATTGCTCTCCTTGGAGCCATTGTTCCTGGTCCTTGCTCTGGAGCTGGAAAGAAAGTGGCCTCTCGGCAGCCCACTGTTAATGCCTCCACACAGAGCTGAAGACAAGCTGCCATACATTAACAAAGTCAATCTTGTGCTGATTAGTCCAACAGAATGGGGTGCACATCACAATCAATTTCCATAAATATTCGCTTATGCCTCTTTTGCCTTCATTTTCTGCAAACATTCCAGCGCTTGACTCCTATTCACATGAGCGCTCCCAGAAAGAGAATTTTAAGCTTACATGCTTGAGTACTTGCATATAGTAAATTTTAAAATGAGTGAGTATGCAAGTCATAAGATGAGAAATAAAGTGCCTTTGCCAGTGCCTGGCAGAGAGGCATTTAAATAAACCAGGCAAGTACCTGCTTATATCCTCCTCATCTACAGTTATGTGTCTACATGCAGTTTTATTTGGAACAGTGGATTCACAATTTGCTCTTCCACCATAATTCAGCGGAAGTGGCACGGAGCAAGAAACGTACAGCACTGACTCTTTGTCTCCCCCCAGAACAGGAAGGGTACTCTTCAGCTACCTGTGCCACAGGCTTTGAGATTTTCAGACAAAAATGTCATATAAGAGTTATATAACAGTATGACTGAGTACTGCTTATCATGTTTTGCAGGGGAAAAGATACTGGGGAGAAACAGTCTTTCATACGCTTCTGCATGGATATGCAGGAGAAAGTTCTTCACAGGAAGAGTAATTGGCCATTGGAATGTGCTGCCCAGGGAGGTGGTGGAGTCACTGTCCCTGTAGGTGTCCAAAAAATGATTGGATATGGCACTTGAAGCCATGGTTTAGTTGTCATGAGGTGTTAGGTATTAGGTTGGACTTGGTGATCTCTGAGGTCTATTCCAACCTGGTTGATTCTATGATATATATTGACCAGGAAGAAAATGGGATAGTCTAAAAAACCCACATTTTTTCAATACAAAGAGTATTTTCTGGATGCCAGTCCTCCTGTGCTCAACTTGAAATACTGACAGCAGAAGTCTGAATCCATTGTCTGAATCCATTCAATCATCCTCAGCTTTTCTACCTCCTTCAGTTGGGGGGTGGGGGGCAGCATTTAATTTCTGGCTTATATACATTTCATCTTTATTTCCTAAAGTTTAGAAAAGTCAGACAGATGTGATTTAGACACAGGAGGCAGAATTCCAGATGGAAGAAGAGAGGTTTATCAAATGAAAGAGATAAAAGCCAACAGAAAAATGACAGATAAAACATCCAAAAGACCCAATAGCTTCAACATAGAAAACACAGGGCCAAATTTGTCCTTGGTGTAACTCTGCTCTCTTGGACTGGATGGATTAAGTCTGCTATTGGGTTGCTGAACAATATCTATTAGCAGAAGGACCACTAGAAATGGAGCAAAAAAACCACCCCAATTTTCTGAGAGGTGGCTGTATTTGCTCTGAGCTGTGACTGGTTCCACAGGCTCCACATAAAGGAAACTCACATCAGTGTGTGGCAGTTTATTTCACGCTGAGCCAGCCAACATATCTTCTTTCTAAACCCCATGTGTGTCTCTTACAAGGAGGAAGGACACCTGGGGGTTCTGACCTTAAAAATTAGATCTGCTGCACTTGCAAAAACCTACCCTCATAGGGAGATCTTTCTTATTTACCATCCAAATGTTGATGTATGTCTGAGCTTTGCAGACCGCTCAGGCCTCAATAGACTGTGAGCAAAATCTGACCCAATGTGAATTTGCAATAACTCACACTGCAGCTCTTGATTCCCTTGCCTCCTTCAAAGTGTCTCTAAGGACCCAGACACAGCCACCATACAGATCAATAACTTTACAGTATAAACAGATGGAAACTTTCTCTTTTGGGAACAGGATAATGCAAAGTCAATTAATTTACAACAGAGAGATGAGTAATTGAGTCAGGAGTATTTTAATAGGATATAGCAGACCAGCATTTGCATTTTCAAACTGGTATGTATCTCCTGATCCAAAACCTATTGAAGTCGATTTAAAGACTCCCTAAGAGGTTAGGAGCAGTCATTCCTACTTTTTAGATCCTGTTGAATGCTGTTTTCAATCTCCAATACAAAATATAGCACAGGACTCCCTCCATTACTTTGGTTTTGATTTTATATTCAGAGTTGGCAATGGCATTGCCCATAATTCCCAGGCAGATATATTCTGATCTTGGATTGTGCTTAAAGAAATCATACCAGGGCCTCCATGCCAGAGTCTGCCCTTTCAGTGACCAGTTTGCAAAAGAGGAAACTTAAACAAGGAAATTGCCAGCAATCAGCAAGTCAGCATTTCACATCACAGTTTCTGAGGTGCCACAGGACTGAACACTCTCTCAGGCACGATGGTAGAATGGAGAGAGATGCTTTTTTGAGGCCTTGCTCTGTGTTGCAGGACATCTGGATTCTGTGAAACACCTGCTTGTCCTGATGAAGCATTTCCAATGGCCCCAGCAGCCATGGTGAACCTGGCAGTAGCACTTCAGCACTCCAAGGTTGGGATGCTTTGGGAAGGAGGGAGAGTTTCTGTGCTAGTGTCTATAATTCATAAAAGCAGCACTCATTTTCTGAGGGCTGTGGGAGGATGCATGTTGAAGATATTATTTGATTTGGGGAACTGCAGAGAATATTTCTTTTTTAAAGGGTGACTGTGCTGACTGTGAGAGAGTAATGCCTTGGAGGAAAGGATAACCCATTCCCTGGTCTTTGCCCACACCACATGGCAGAATTCCTGCCCTGCTCCCACCTTCAGCTTTTATTTGTTTGCAGCTTTTTCCCTACTCACCAACATTGTCAGCAACCCTCCGTGATTCCAGCTACAGTTTGATGCTAAATACAGTAAGTATCTGGGAATAGTAAACATTTGCCAGTAAGACAGGGAAAACAAAAACCAAAAAGATTTAGCAAAGAACCCTTAATGAGAACCATGGGACATGTTACAGCTCTGCTGAGGATGAATGTGCTTTACAAAGGCATTTGCATATTGTCACTCCTCCCAGTGTGGCTATTTTCTTAACCTCTTTTTATATTGCAAACACGATAGGGCTGTGCAAAACTTCATTGAGGCTCATCCCAAATTGAGGATAAAGTGATCAATGACTAAAACATGACTCAGGCAAAGCAGACTTAGGGCCTAATTTTCTTTCTAACTTTTAGTAAATATATGCCTTTATAACAATTCTCCTGGCTTCTGTGGTGGCATTTGTAATACTAATGGGAGTGAAAACACGAGCAGGCTCTGACACTAGAACAAGCTGCCCAGGGGGGTTGTGGAGTTTCCCTCACTGGAGATATTCAATACCCACCTGGATGAGCTCTTGTGTGATCTGGTCTAGCTGATCCTGCTCTGACAGGGGGGTTGGACTGAATGAGCTTTCAAGGTTCCTTCCAGCCCCTAACATTCTGTGATTCTGTGATATTGCAAATAACATGGAACAGAAAGTGAACCGTGCAGCTGAGAAAGTTTGCTGGTGGCATAAAGGTTTTTAGGGTTCTCAGAACTAGAAGTAACCAAAGAGTTACAGAAGAATGGAAGTGAAAACACAAGCAGGCTCTGACACCTATAAGCATCCCACATAAAGAGCCAAAGTCAAGGAGTTTGTACTTGGTTGATCAATAGCTGAATTCAAATCCTTGGATTTGCTAATAAGCTGTTTAAACCTGTATAAACTATGTGCCTCCATAAGCTTATTCAAACTGCTTTGAAGTCAGTTGCCTTGTATGGTACTAGTGGAATGGAGGGTACCAGAAGTGGCAGTGATAAAGATGCAGGCATTATTGTGCCTAATAATCCCTGGAAAAACACCTCACTCCCTCCTGTTTGTGACCCACAGACCACACAATTATGAAAGGAATATTACACCCCTTTACGGAAACAGAGGAAACTGTGAAGGTAGTGAACAAAACAAGTGATATTACATACTCTGCTAATGTAAGTTACATAGTTTTCTTGGCAAAAGATGTTAAGGTCCCAGAAATGCAATATGATTTGTGTCTGAGGACACTGCATGAAAAACTTCTGAAGTGGTACTGTGTCATGGATTAACAGAAAAGGTATCACTGCACATTAAACAGTCACTGATCACAGGATCACAGGACATTAGGGGTTGGAAGGGACCTCTGGAGTTCATTGACTCCAACCCCCCTGCCAGAGCAGCACCATAGAATCTAGCACAGGTCACACAGGAATGCATCCAAATGGGTCTGGAAAGTCTCCAGAGAAGAAGACTCCACAACATCTCTGGGGAGTCTATTCCAGTGCTCTGGGACCCTCGCAGTGAAGAAGTTCCTCCTCATGTTGAGATGGAACCTCCTGTGCTGTAGTTTCTATCCATTGCCCCTTGTCCTATCCCAGGGTGCAACTGAGCAGAGCCTGTCCCCTCCTTCCTGACACCCAGCCCTCAGAGATTTGGAAACATTGATTAAATCCTGATCCAAAGTTTTGAGAGGTTTTCCAAAACCCCTGCCTTTAGCTAAGGAAGCCAAATCTGTTTATTTTCCCAGAGAAGCCAATAAGGAGAGGAAGATTTTAGAGATCGAGGCAAGGCAGAGTTTTAAGCCTTGCAGGGCTCTGAAGCATTCATAGGACTTACTGGCAACAGGAGGAGCCTAGGAAAGACAGTCTCTCTAAAGTGAGCTGTTATGAAAAGACAATGACTAACCCTTAAGTGTTGACTAGAAAGAGGTTCCATGCAGTATTCTATATATAAATCTATCAGCAGTGTAAAGTGTTCCTGGCTCCAGGGAAGTCCAAGGTAAAACTTCTATGAATTTCAGAAAGTTCCTTATTTCCTGCTATGTATTCCAAGCTGTACTGATAAATACACATTAAAATGTACAACAACTGCTCTTACACCACATCCTCTGCTGACACATCAGCAGACTAGGGACCCTGGAAGCATAATCTGACTTCATGAATTTCATGATGATGTTTGAGATTCTTAGCTTCTTGGCTCTGGGACTGATGATGTTCTTCCATACTGCTGAAAAAAGCTCCTTTTATTGTCAAAGGAAATGCAACAAGCTGTCACTGCTGCACTACCTTCATGTCCATCACAAGCAGGGTTATTCTTCATCATATTTTGGAGTAGGCTGGGAAATCAGTTGGTAATTAAGGAAATACATCCATTAATATACCTATAATGTAACTACTGTGGTGCCCTGAATAAAACTGAAAAGCAATGCCTGTAGATTTCTGTACACATCTACTTTCTCAGTCTTCTTTTTTATTGAAAACTATTTTCATCCATAATATTAACTGTATTTGATTTAGGCTCCTCCCACTCCGAGATTTAGTATGGTTGAAAAGGGACTGCTGCTTTTCCTGTTAAATCATAGAATCATAGAATTGTTAGGGTTGGAAGGGACCTCAAGGATCATCTGGTTCCAACCCCCTTGCCATGAGAAGGGACACCTCACGCTCAGAGCCACCTCCAACCTGGCCTTAAAAACCTCCAGGCATGAGACTTCTACCACCTCCCTGGGAAACCTGTGCCAGTGTCTCACCACCCTCATGGGGAAGAATTTCTTCTTAACATCCAGCTTGAATCTGCCCATTTCTAATTTTGCTCCATTCCCCCTAGTCCTATCACTACCTGGCATCCTAAAAAGCCCCTCCCCAGCTTTTTTGTAGGTCCCTTTAAGATACTGGAAGGTCTCCTTGAGTAGGTAAACACGACAGAACAAAAGTGCCTGGAAATGCAAACAGTTCCTGAATTATTGTGCCTATTACTTTTTATTAGCAGTAAAAATAAAAGAAGAACAGAACAGAACAAAACAAAACCAAAAGACAAGGAACAGTTCCATTTGTGTGGAGCAGTTAGAACATAAATTACAATAAAATGTTAAAACTGTAAAACTACTTATGCCATATTAATTTAATTCTAATAAAAAGTAGGCTTAGGTCTAGCCTCCATGACAGCAAATGTGGTGCAGCTTTGCTTTCATCCAATATTTATACTCAAAAACATTTTGGTTTAGGAAATAAACTAGTGATAAAAAATTACAGTCTCAGAATATTGGGCTTTGACTAGTCCCCTGCTGCCCTTTATATTATGTTTCAGTAAAATACAGTACATCTTGCTGCTTTATTTCATTGTTTGTGGCCCATGCAAAATCCTATTGTCCAGCTGCCCAACGTAAATGAACAACAAATCAGAACAAGCAGCAAAGCAAAGTGAGTGATTAAACTAGGTCAGAATTTTTGCCTGCACTGTTAGAAATATGACTTTATTCAGATTATTTTGTGTGTGTGTGTGTGTACATGTTTACTTCACCTTGAATGGCACTGAGGAAGCCTGCTGATGGAGTGTTTTCATTTTTCAATGCTACAGACATGATGCCAGCCTTCCTTAGCTCACATGATCAAGTTGTTTGGTTCTGTTGACCCACTTGGGTTTTTTAATTATTCCAAATTAGCAGGGTGATCCTGCATAGGATTAAGCAGCATGGAAGAGAGCAAGGGAAAGAACCTCCATTTGGAGCAGGCAAATGAGCTGGATAAGGTCACCTGGTCAATACTGACAGTCACCTCCAAGCATCCTCACTGCATCCCAGAGGCATCCCAAAACAAAAGGTCTCTCCCAGCAGATACACCACTGCTGCATGGAAGTCTAATCCTCCTCTGCACTGCAGTGTTTTACTGTCAGGCTGTCTGAGACCTCCTTGCCTGCCTCCACATTCATGAGGTGGAAAAGGCTGGAGGCTGGACTGTACAAGCAAACCATGGGGGCTATACAGAGGTCACCATAGAGACAGCTGCTGCTTCACATGTACTCTTTTGGGGTGAAGTGGTGCACTCCAAAATAGTGGATACCTTTGGACTAGTTTTCTAAGGCTGCTTTACTACAGGGGGTAGAGAATTAGCTGCCTTACCTGACAAAGCAGTGTAGGCAGTCACAGCCAGAGGACTTTTAGTCTTCTCTCTTTCGAGAAGGTTCTTGGAGTGCCATAATTTAGACCCACATCTTAATCACATCTCAACTCAAACCTTTAAAAAATTGACTTCACAAGCTGAAGGTTCTATATGTTTGTCATTCTCAGAATCACAGAATCACCAAGGTTGGAAGAGACCTCAAAGATCACCAAGTCCAACCTGTCACCACAGACCTCATGACTAAACCCTGGCACCAAGTGCCACATCCAATCCCCTCTTGAACACCTCCAGGGATGGTGAGTCCACCACCTCTCTGGGCAGCCCATTCCAATGGCTTGAAGTTCTTCACAGGAAGAGTGATTTACCATTGGAATGGGCTGCCCAGGGAGGTGGTGGACTCACCATCACTTCTCTCAACTTGTCTTCCAACAACTTTAAATTCTCTTATGCCCCTAGTGACACTTTCTATCAGGGAAGAGGCACGCTTGCTCTGGTTCTGACTGTATATCTATCTGCTGTCTAAGAGAACAATCCCCTGAGTTTTACCTTTTTTACTCTCAGCTCTGAGCAGTCATTCAGGTGAGGTCTCTCTTTAGTACACAGACAATTTTCATGAAGCTTTAGAAATGCAATAATGTGTCAGATATATCCTTCTATCGAATTTGTTTGAAACTGGCAGCAAGCTCTTAGGTCATTAGGAGGCTACTAATATACAGACAGATCAATTTCATTATTCCATTAACTGGAACCCTGCAATCAAGCCCTCTGCACAATCATGAGGGTTGCTTACAGATCATAAGACTTCTGAAAATAATAGACTGTGGATTCTTTTTAGTTGCAGCACGGGATGCAAATAAAGACAAAGATCACACTGAAAAATATTTAAAGGGCAGTTAAAATGTCAAAATAATTCGGACCTTACTGAACTGGCTTTAGAAAATATATGAATGACAGATCAGAAAGTGCTTTAAAAATACAAGAAACCTGGTTTGGATTGAGCAGTAGAGTGGAGTCTCCTTCTCTGGAGACCTTCAAGAGCCATCTGGATGTGTTCCTGTGCAACCTGTGCTAGATTCTATGGTCCTGCTCTGTCAGGGGGGTTGGACTCCATGATCTCTTTGGGTCCCTTCCAACCCCTAACATCCTGTGATCTTGTGAGTATAAGAAGTTTAGAAGCTAAAACAAAAATAAATAGATATAGATATAGATATAGATATAGATATAGATATAGATATAGATATAGATATAGATATAGATATAGATGATATAGATATAGATAGATGATATACCCTTCAAATAGAAGAAATGGAGGAAAATAGAATAAACTCTGTCAAGTTTCATACAGCCACAGTTCTAAAGGAAGTTTTTCTACAATGATAGGTAACTCATTCTTCATACCAGGCAATGAAAAATGACAATTCCTGGATTTTTCCAAAGGTTCCCAGGGGACACTTTAGAGACCTACAGCTTCATAAGTCTGATGTTGTCAGGGTCAAATCCAGTACAACCAATAATAAGGAACATAGGCAGCAGAGGTGCAAATCAGTAGAGTACATTGGGATAGCTCCTGCAAAGGGAAATCATACCTCACAAATCCACTAAAACACTGTGAAAGTGCAAACAAAGAGTAAGAGTGATCCCTCTGAGAAAGCATTTTTTGATTGAAAGAAAAAGATTTGGTGTCTTCACTGAAATCTTTTCAAGATCAGCGTGGAATAAAACTAAAAGTCTTCAGATGACTTAATAACTGGTTAAAAGACAAGCAACAAAGAATTGAAATGAAGTGGAATTTGTCTGTTTGAGAAAGGTTAGCAGCTCCATAGGGAACCATGCAAAGACCAATGCTGTTTGACATATTGAGGCATAGGAAGTTCCATGGAAACATGAGGAAGAATTTTTTTTTTCCCCTATAAGGGTGACAGAACACTGGAACAGGCTGCCCAGGGGAGAGATCTCTGGAGATATTCAAGACCTCTCTGGTTGTGTTCCTGTGTGATCTGGTCTAGGTGATCCTGCTCTGGCAGGGGGGTTGGACTGGATGATCTTGCAAGGTCCCTTCCAGCCCCTGACACTCTGTGATTCTGTGATGTTGTGAATAACATGGAACAGAAAGTGAATGGTGTGGCTAAGAAAGTTTGCTGCTGATGAAGTTTTGTAGGATCCTCAGAGCTAAAAGTAACCAAAGAGTTACAGAAGAGTCTTCAATAAGAGGGGGCCACACACAGTAGCAATGTAATCAAGCCCTGATCCACACAGTCATGAACAAGGAAAGAGTTAAGTATCTTCACTACCATTAGTCCCAGGAGAGATTTCTTGCAGCCATTTTGAATAATACTTACGTCTGTTCAACATGCAGCAACACTCAAAAAGCCCAGCAAAATATTAGAAACTATTAGGAGAGAAATAAAGAAGAAAATGGGAACATTATTCTGCCACTGCCTGATTTGCCTATGATTTCAAATGCTGCATGTATTCACTATTTTAATCAGCTACTTCAAAAAGATTACAATAGCTTCAGATAAGAGTACTGCGAATAGTGATAAAGGTGATCAGAGGTCTGGGGCCAGTGAGTTGCAATTAGACAAAGTAGGAGTTTTCTGCTTGGAAAAGGCAATGACTGAGATGAAGAGAAACAGACAGTCTTGAGCAGCGTAAGAAAGGTGGATAGGAAAAGGTCATTTACTGTATTTCATACTTTCCAAACTAGCAGGCACTGAATGACTCTGTCAGAGACTGCAGAACAGAAGAGGGGATACATCTGCCCATACTTAATTACACTGCAGAATGTAATAAAGAACACACACGAAAACCAAACCAAACCAAACCAGGCCTGGAAAATTAATTGAAGAAACATCCTTCATGGAGATGCAAACTTCTTAAAAAGTCCCTAAACCTGAGATGGAGCTTCCATCTTCATTCACTTCCACTCATGGCTGCAATCAGATCCAGGACACTAATGGATATGTTTTCAATTTTATGCTAAACCAGCACAGAAAGTGTCTCTAGGACCCCAGAGTCCCTTGATATTCTCTATTTTTCTCATTTCCAGTAGTTTGCCACACAGCCTCATTTTTGTCTCCACTTAGCACCTAGAGAAGCAGCAACATCTTCCCCCTGGATAGAGTGTATTGGCACATTGATTGGACTTATCTCTTATCACCTTCAGCTGAAGCTCCTCAAAAAATTCATTTGGAGGGAAGAGATTGCTAGATCAAGGATCACATCAGTAAATGAATAACAGCAGCCTTGCCAAGCCAGTTTAAATGGATGGTGGATCCTCAGGAAACAAATGAATTTACATTTCTTCACGGCTTTAGAGTCGGGCATCAGCCACCTCATGTAAAAGACTGTTTCTGATCCCAAGCAGAAATCTCCTCCCTGTTTACAACCCAAAACCTACTTTCCCACACAGAGTTTTTCCCTACGTTCATTTTGTTCCACTACCTGGTGAATTTTACAAGGTTTTTGGTCTGCATCTGTGTAACTTGATACAATGTCTCCTATGGAGACAGAGAGACTTGGGGCTACTCAGTCTGCAGAGGAGCAGGCTCCAAGGAAACCTTATTGTAGCCTTTCAGTTTCTGAAGGGGGCTACAAAAAAGTTGGGGAGGAACTTTTCAGGGTGTCAGGGAGTGATAGGACTGGGGGGAGTGGAAAAAAACTAGAAATGTGTAGATTCAGATTGGATGTTAGGAAGAAGTTCTTCCCCCTGAGGGTGGTGAGACCCTGGCACAGGTTGCCCAGAGAGGTGGTAGAAACCTCATCCCTGGAAGTTTTTAAGGGCAGGCTGGATGTGGCTCTGAGCAACCTGATGCAGTGTGTCCCTGACCATGGCAGGGGGGTTGGAGCTGGATGATTCTTGAGGTCCTTCCCAACCCTGATGATTCTATGATTCTAATTGTCTTGTGGCAGCTTTCTAATGGCAGGGGTCTGTGCACTTGCTCACGTTATCAAAAATGAGCAAGGCACTTAGAAACACAATTGTATAACCCACTCACCTGGCACATGGTGCCTGCTCTTTAGGCAGCCACAGAGAGGACCATGCACCTTGTCTTTCTTGCACTGTTTGTTCAGTATGTGAATCCTGGTTAGGCAGCGTATAACATGAGTCTGCCAGAAAACTACAGATCTTCCTTTCTCCCCTATATGCCACAATAACAACAATGAATTTAATGAATATAATATAATGAATATATATCTAAAGCTGTGTCTGTAAGGATATAATAATGGAGGAAAAGACACACCAGATAGCACCAGTGGTCCTATGCTGCTCTGCAGAGCCATCGGCAACTGCAGGTAACTGCATCAGCAGCATTGCTGACAGGCAGCACTAACCCCTTTAGCTATTAATTCATCCCAACTATATATTCCTTGGGGATGAAAAACTAGAAAAGCATGTGAGATCTGAAACCCTGAGGCTCCTTTTTTTGTGACACCACTGCTACTTCTACCACCTTTCTTGTGTTGTAGCTACACACAGCATCATTTTCATGACATGATGGAAATTCCCAAGTTCTGAGTAATCTTGTTTTGCTTTATCTATCCCTTTTTATTTCTCCAAGTCCTTGGGGATTCTGACCTTACTTTATAACAATGGAGGTATCCTGGTTTTCAGCTTTCAACAGTACAAAATGGTAGTAGTTGATAGCCCATGCTAGATTTGCTAGTGCTGCTCGGTATTTTAAACCTTCAACAGCGATGAGATTGCCTATAGCCTTCATGGGCTGAGACTCTTTAGTATTTTAGTTGTGATT
Source organism: Melanerpes formicivorus (assembly GCF_026170545.1). NCBI lineage: Eukaryota > Metazoa > Chordata > Aves > Piciformes > Picidae > Melanerpes > Melanerpes formicivorus. Next base: position 3,118,334 of record NW_027142375.1, read on the forward strand.
TTCTACCAGCCTGCTGGAGAATGGGATTGGTAGTGGTAAGTCTACAACCATATATCAAACCTTGAGCAGCATAAACTCCTCTCAACTGTCCTACATCCAGAATTAGGCAGTTCTGAACAATATTTCAAGTTGTACAGATTTGATCCACAGTCACCTTTCTCTCTCTAGTAGAATAACCCAGAAAAACAATAAAAACAAGAACAAAAGTTGAAGACAAGTACAGGGAATTTTCCAACCAACACAAACAAATTGATTCCAATTTTCTCTGTGCCACCAGCATTTTGTTTTTCTTTTTGTCTTGGCTGTGTTTTTTGGCATAGGAAGAAGCTTTTATTGCTTCCTTAGTTTACAATCAGGCCGTTACACAAGGTCGTATGAAACATCCATCTTTCCCAACATCCTGTATCCAACAATGAGTAGCAGTGGATGCTAAAAAAAAAAGAGGATGAGAGATGGCATGATCTGACTGCTTGTGTCTTGCTGTTTTCCATCAAAAGCCAGTTTAAGGTCTTCTTAAACCAGAGGTTGCAACTGATGGCTTGTAGCCAAATCCATTTTTCAACCCATTTATACTTTTGGCTTCCAAGGCATACTGTAGCAAGGGCACAAGTCTAGTATAAAACACCATAGCCATCCTCTGAGATTTTTTTCCAGTCTCTAAATGACATTTGTGTATTCTTTCTAACACCTATTTCTGAAGCACCTTAGGAACCATCTTCTTGAGTGTTTAAAAAAAAATCATCACATCTATTGTTGAGAATTATACCTTAAAGTGGGTACTGGGGATATTTCTAGCAACTTTCTCCTCCCTGTCCTCATCCCCAGCGCTTTCTGAGGTAGCATTTCACATTCTGCACCACATCCAACACCTCACAGCACCAAGCACCTCCCATAAGCTTCTCCTAATCTGTTAGGTGGCCTCCTGTACTTGACAGGTCTGCATAGCTTTGTCAAGGGTTAATTTTAGGAGTTCGCATAACATCTCTCAAAGTGTCCTGTCCCACACTGCAGGCACAATGTGGTTTCTTATCAGAGAGACTGAGTGCCTTGAGAATTGAAATAGAATCTTAAAATGTAGTCCAGTCTAAACCCCTTCACTATTTTTACTTTCTTTACGATATTCTCTGTTAAATGAATATTTTCCATCACATTTTTAATTGTAGTGCAGAAATCCTCATATTTCTGCAGTTCTATTTCATAGATTAGCTTCCTCTGACTGGGCTAGCAATGTACTGACAGTATCAACTACAGTGAAATGAGTGACTGTTGGAGTAAATCTCCTGACTGCCTTCTTTCCTGCTGGTCCCAGTTGCTCACAGCTACAGAATGAAGAACTGTTTAAACCTTCCCTAGTTATCCTCTACTTTTGAAAAGAGTTTAAACTTTAATGGGGTTTTAATTGTTCCACTCTTCCACTCTGGCTGCTTCCTCAAGTTGCTTAACTCTAGGTATAAGAATATATGAGAGAAAAAAAACTTGCTGCATTCTGCTTATAAGTGATCAGCAATAAGTAATATAAGCTGATTTTATAACAAAGAGTTTGGTTCCACCCTGGCTTGAAACAGACCATCCTCAAAGTGCAGCAGGATCACCCCATTTGGGAACAGTTTCCTCTGCTGGAGCATCTGTGTCCAGTTCTGGGCCTCTCAGTTTAAGAAAGATGTTGAGATGCTCAAATGTGTCCAGAGAAGGGCAACAAATCTGGGGAGGGGTTTGGAGCACAGCTCTGTGAGGAGCGGCTGAGGGAGCTGGGGGTGTTTAGCTTGGAGAAGAGGAGGCTCAGGGGAGACCTTCTTGCTTTCTAGAGCTACCTGAAAGAAAGTTGTAGCCAGGTGGAGCTTGGTCTCTTCTCTCAGACAACCAGGGGCAGAACAAGAGGACACAGTCCTAAGTTGTGCCAGGGGTGATTTAGGCTGGATGTGAGGAAAACATTCTTCACAGAAAGAGATTGGCCATTGGAATGGGCTGCCCAGGGAGGTGGTGGAGTCACCATGATTGGAGGTGTTGAAAAAAGAGCCTGGATGAGGCACTTGGTGCCACGGTTTACTTGATTAGATGGTGTTGGGTGATAGGTTGGACTTGAGGATCTCAAAGATCTTTTCCAACCTGGTAAATTCTGTATTCTGTATCTCCTACAAGCTCCTAAACGCAGAAGATGGTATGAATCTGTTTTCTTTGCATGGGGAGCATGACAAGGAGAATGGTTAGTGTGCTTCCTTCCTCTGTCTCTGTACAGTAGCATTGAGTCCAAAATAGCAAATATATATGGGTGCTGATCTTGAGGTGCCAGAATATAGGGCATGTCTCTAGAGTTACTGACAGCCTTACCAGAGCCAACGCACACTCTCCCACAGGCACATGCACAGATGACCACCCACATGTTTGCACTATACACGTTGCTGAGGGGAGCTGGATTAAGAAGTGATTTTAAAGTGCCTATGCACTGGTCTCTGAAAGTGTCTGCCCTCATAATAAGAAACACAATTCACTCCTTGTAGATAAAATATGACAATGGATGCTTTTGAACAACTGTGAATGCTTACAAGATGTAAAACACACACTAGAAATCTTAATATGATTTTGCAGACTTTGTTGACTGCTGTTGTAAAATAAGTTCATACAAAACAGGCTCCAGTCCTCCAAAGCTGAAACAAAAACAATAAAGCTTTTAACAGTTGTTCAACCTGAGATAATCCAGGCCCATACCTTTCCTGTTTTTCATTGCTGGCTTTTTGTATGCAGTAAGCACAAATCTGACCTCTTGTTCATAGAATGGCTTAGGTTGGAAGGGACCTCAAAGATCATCTATTCCAACTTCCCTGCCATTAGCAGGGACACCTCTCAACTAGACTCAGATACCAGGCTGGATGAGGCCTTGAGCCTTGACCACACTCAGGGAGGAGGCATCCACAACCTCGCTGGACAGGATCCTTTAGGATCCCTTTGGAGGCAGCTAAAAGGTCCCCCTGGAGTCTTCTGTTTCCTAGGCTGAATAACCCCACCTCCCTCAGACTCATTGCAGAGACATTCCATCCTTTGGATCATCTTTGTGGCCCTCCATCAAAGTTATTTTAACACTATTTAAACAATGTTTCAGATGTATTTTTTCCTCCCTTGAAGGGCTAAGTGGTTACTTGAAGCTCATCTGAATACCAAACATAAATGCTCAGGTCACTTACTGTGAATATGTCGCCATGGGGTATAACATCTGGCTGGTAAATGCAAGCATCTTTCTCACAGACATTTTGGGCACTGCTGTTTTTCATCTCAGGCCAGTGGATCATTAGAGGACATCCACTTTTTTTCAACATCACTTGAATTAAGATTCTTATAAACACACTGATCTGTGTATGAAGTATGAAACAAACCAGAGTTTGGGGGAGCCAGGAATCAAAGACCGGACTTCTAGGAAAGAACTTTGGGTCCCTTCACCTAGATTGTCCTCTTGACCAAGGATCACCAGCATGAGATTCACAAGGGCCATAGCCTCAGCACTCTGGAAAATAAATCTTCACCATAATTACTTTTTTATCATAAAAGTTATCCTAATGGATGCTAACTCTGTGGCCTTTTCTTCTGTGTGAGGGTGACTGTGGTCTTGGATCAAAGATAAAGCCTTTGAAATAATACAGTGGGAAAGGCTTTTACATTGCTGTAATTCACTCTGGTGCTAGGAGTAGATTTAAGGCAATGGATATCTATAAACAAAATAAAAAGATAGCATTTCAGCACAAATATGTAAAAAAGATACTAGGGAGAAATACTTCAGAGAAGCAGCCTGCTTAGTTGTAAAATGAGTTTAAATTAGGCTTTAAAAAGGATTGCTAAATCTTGACACATATATGAGCAGCTTATTATCATGCAATTGTGCAGTAGTTGCTTGATCTTGTTACTGATGTGCCACATATGAATAAGTGATTAATTACCACAAAGGCTAAAACAGAGCAGAGTGAGAGTACTGTAGCTCACCCTGAAAGAGGGGCTTAAACACGTTTATTGCCCTTTAAGTGCATTTCATTAAGGCCAATTAAGGACTTTCATGTCTTATTAGAAAAATGAAGTAGATTTATGAGGTTTTCGTAGGCTGTAAATGCTGGGGCTAGCAGATAGGAAACTGTGCAGAAATACAGTAGTTACAAGCTAAGAAAATCATGCAAAGATACACACAGGAATAATTTCACTAAGGAACCACACCACACGAAGGTGATCTCTGTATAAAAGGGGGAGGGAAAGACAAACCCAGTGGTTAAAATGCATAACATTCCCTCTCAGATTTGCTTCCTATAATTTTTAGGGACAATTTTGCTATCCAACTCTCTTTGGGGGTCTCAGTTTCCTCTACACCATACAAAATTTAGGGTGAATACAAAGTGCTGCCAGTCATGTTGGGCAGAGTTTGCTTCAAGTGGACACACATTATTGTATACTTGAGAATAAAAAGGAAAAGAAAGAGGAAATAGATCTGTTGACCACCACACAGGACAACTAGAAGTCTGCATACCTTAACAATGCTCCTTGTTGCTGATAGGGATTCAGCCAGAGCTCCTTTATGGGTATAACTTTAGGCACTGACTCAAAAGAACATACAAACATCTACTCTAGTTACAGTACTTAAGGAGGATGTGCTGAGTAGGGGTGAAAGGATTACAAAAGTGAAAGCCTTGACTATTCTTCTATATGTCTTGCTTAGAGATGTGGGAGTCTGCATTTCCTACATCAGGTCAGGGGGTTCTGGCTGCCTGAGATTATTCTGGAGCACATGCCCTATGAGGAGAGCTGGGACTTTTTACTCTGGAGAAGAGAAGACTGAGAGGGGATTTGATAAATATTTATAAATCTCTGAGGGCTGAGTGTCAAGAGGGAGGAGGGGACAGGCTCTGCTCACTTGCACCCTGGGATAGGAAAAGAGGGAATGAATAGAAACTACAGCACAGGATGTTGCACCTCAACACAAGGAGGAACTTCTTCATTGTGAGGGTCCCAGGGCACTGGAACAGGCTGCCTAGAGAGGTTGTGTAGTCTCCTTCTCTGGGGACTTTCAATACCCATCTGGATGCATTCCTGTGAGACCTGTGCTGGATTCTGTGGTCCTACTCTGGCAGGGGGGTTGGACTCGATGATGAAGAGTGGCTGAAGGAGCTGAGGCTGTTTAGTTTGCAAAAGAGGAGGCTGACGGGAGACCTCATGGCTGTCTACAACTACCTGAAAGGCTGTCTACAAGTACCAGCAGAGAAGCTGGGGCTGGTCTCTTCTTACAGATAATTAGTGATAGAACAAGAGGGAATGGCCTCAAGCTGCCACTGGGTAGGTTTAGACTGGACATTAGGAAACATTTTTTCAGGGCAAGAGTGGTCAGGCATTGCAATGTGCTGCCCAGGGAGGTGGTTGAGTCACCAAGCCTGGATGTGTTTAAAGATGGTTGGGATGTGGTGCTGGGTCTATGGTTTAGGTGCAAACCTTGTAGAGTATGGCTCTGGGTTGGATTTGGTGATCCTAAGTAAGGGTCTTTTCCAACCTGAATATTTCTGTGACCTCCAGAGGTCCCTTCCAACCCCTGACATCTTTTGATCCTGTGATTCCTACCCTCCTTTAAATAAGAAATAAATTCTGGAAAAAAAAGGGGGATAATCCAGAAACACTAAGGAAGAGAAATGGAGCATTTCTATCTGAATAATCCATGTGTACTCAAATTCACGGGGCTTAAGAAATGAAACACCAATGCTGACCTTCTTTTCTTATACCAGACCATTCTTAAGGTAGCAAGGAAAAGAAAGGGAGTGAAAGATCACAGCAGCATGCTTTGAGGACAAAGGCAAACCCTGACTTTGACTCTGCAAAGGTTTGCATCACAACCTTCATCTTCTTTGAGTGTGGTTTGGTCCTATAGAATTTCCTTGCTTGCTTTATTTTGAAAGCAAACTTCCATGGGAGGTTATAGAGTGTGTATCATTATCCTGGGGGACTATGTCTGTTTCAGCCTCATCCAAGTTTCTAGGTCCCACACACACAGTATCTGGGCAGCTTTTTTACATATGATATGTATTTATGAATTTTTAAAACTATGCATTATTTACTCAGTGGACTGGAACAGCTCTGTCAAGTGGGGGAATGTGGATTTTAAAATGCTTTAAAAATGCACATTATTTACCCCACAGACCAAACAGTTCCAGTCTACCATTTACAGTCTGAGCCACCTAATTAGAAAATCTTCTGAAACTTCTTTCAAAAGCACTTGCACTGCATGCACACAGCAGCAACTTCTGGAGCTTTATTATCTCAGCTCCTCACTTTTATTTTTTTAATCCAAAGCACACAAAGCATTCAGACATATTATGGTCAATCACTTGCCAAATTTCATCTTTAACAGAAGTAGTATAGGAGTTCCACAAGCACACACACACACACAAAAAGAAAGAAAATAACAAAGAAGCATCAAAAACTGCAGATCACAGAATCACAGAATCACCAAGGTTGGGAGAGACCTCAAAGATCATCAAGTCCAACCTGTCACCACAGACCTCATGACTATTAAACCATGGCACCAAGTGTCATGTCAAATCCTCTCTTGGACACCTCCAGGCACGGTGACTCCACCACCTCCCTGGGCAGCACATTCCAATGGCAAATGACTCTCTCAGTGAAGAACTTTCTCCTCACCTCCAGCCTAAACTTCCCCTGGCACAGCTTGAAACTGTGTCCTCTTGTTCTGGTGCTGGTTGCCTGGGAGGAGACCAACCCCCTCCTGGCTACAGCCTCCCTTCAGGTAGTTGCAGACAGCAAGAAGGTCTCCCTTGAGCCTCCTCTTCCCCAGGCTAAACAACCCCAGCTCCCTCAGCCTCTCCTCGCAGGGCTTTTTTGGGGAGGAGATACAGGGTGGGAGGATGGGGGGGGGGGGGGGGGGGGTTGGGCCTGTACTGATATAATTTTAAAGCAAACAAACTGATATTATTTAATTTGGTGAAACAGAATGAATTCCCACACTGAGCTTTCTTTGTGCCAAACCTTAGCTGCTCCTTTTAATGAGGTTTGAAATATTATTATTTTCTGCCAACTTCTTCTTAAAGGAGTTTGTACTAAAAAAAAAAAAAAACAAAACCACAAACTGAAACAAACCAGAAGACAACCAAGACTAGAAGGCCAATAGCATCCTGGCCTGCATCAGGAACAGTGTGGCCAGCAGGAGCAGGAAAGTCCTTCTGCCCTGTACTCAGCACCTGTGAGGCCAAACCTTGAGTCCTGTGTCCAGATCTGGGATCCTCCATTTAAGAAGGACATTGAAATACTTGAAGGTGTCCAGAGAAGGGCAGCAAGGCTGGGGAGAGGTCTGAGGCACAGCCCTGTGAAGAGAAGCTGAGGGAGCTGGGGTTGTGTAGCCTGGAGAAGAGGAAGCTCAGGGGAGACCACATTGCTGTCCAGAACTACCTGAAGGGAGGCTGTAGCCAGGAGGGGGTTGGTCTCTTCTCCCAGGCAACCAGCACCAGAACAAGAGGACACAGTATCAAGCTGCACGAGGGGAGGTTTAGGCTGGAAGGGAGGAGAAAGTTCTTCACAGAAAGAGTAATTGGCCATTGGAATGTGCTGCCCAGGGAGGTGGTGGAGTCACCATCACTGGAGTTGTTCAGAAAAGGACTGGACATGGCACTTGAAGCCATGGTTTAGTTGTCATGAGATGTTAGGTATTAGATAATAGGTTGGACTTGATGATCTTTGAGGTCTTTTCCAACCTGGTTGATTCTGTGATTCTATGACTACATACCATAAAACTGTTGGTTAAATCATTCAGGGATGAGAGAACAAAGTGACATGTTATATATAATGGTGTGATTAAAGAAAACAGCAGCAACATACATCTGTCCTTTGCTGACCCAATATACTTTCAAATAATGATCATGTTTGCATATTGTGTTCCCTAGGTTGGATTTTTCAAGATAAATGCTGAGTTGATGGCTAATACATCTTTTCAGCCTTTGAGAAAGGATTTATTGATTTTGAAAGTGATGAGCATCTGCCTTTGGTGAGTTATATCAGAGTAGGAAGGGGATATAAAACAAGCACAGTGCATGTCATGGGTAAAATTAAAACTATGTCTTGATTCTGTCCCCAGCCACAGTGCAGAACACTTCACAGAGCATCCTGAAAACATGCTTCAGCACCACTTGATTTTGGGGGCAACAGGGCACATCTAGCCAACTAGAAGCCAACTGCTAGCCAACACTTCCTTAGTGTAAATGTCAGCTTCCCACAATCAGCACAGCCAGCACAACTCTGTATGTTCTATGACTCCAGTCATTTACACAGACTATAGACACAAAACACCTTAAGAATAGATTTAAAGGGCATCACTAGGTTAGAAGCTTTGATTGAAAAACCTTAGCAGTCCAGGCTACACAAGAGGCTTATGACTACTTAGTTTATGGTTTGGTGTACAGTGTAAGTTTCAAAATGGGAAATGCTTCCTCATACCTGGGCACAAAGCTGCCAGAATCTGTGCTTCCAAATAAGAGTAAATTAGAAGTCATCAACATGTTCTTGTTGAAGTTTACTAAAGCAAACTGAGAGAGTTTGAGAGGCTAAAGTGTTTCTGTTTCCTCACGACGGGGAAAAATAAATAAAAAGCAAACAACAACAACAAAAAACCAAACCAACAACAAAAAGCAAGCAAACAAACAGAAAAAGTATTCTTTAAACAAAGAGAACCTGCTAGAAAATAAACTAATAGGGTGGCTGAGAGCCCTGGAGCTGTTTAGTCTGGAGAAGAGAAGTCTGAGAGGGGATTTAATCAATGTTTCTAAATATCTGAGGGCTGGGGGTCAAGAGGGAGGGGACAGGCTCTGCTCAGTTGCACCCTGGGATAGGACAAGGGGTAATGGAGAGAAACTACACCACAGCTTCTTCACTGTGAGGGTCATAGAGCAGTGGAGCAGGTTGCCCAGAGAGGTTGTGGAGTCTCCTTCTCTGGAGACTTTCCAGACCCAACTAGATGCATTCCTATGTGACCTGTGCTGAATTCTATGGTCCTTCTTTGTCAGGGGAGTTGGACTCAATGACATCTGAAGGTCCCTTGCAACCCCTAATATCCTGAGATCTTGTGATCCTTGTTCACTAGGAATGACTCACAGGACATTTTCTGAGGTTTATAGAAGATCTTCAATCTTAAAAGGTTGGAAAAGTCCTTCTTAATAGCATTCTGAGCATGCAAATTCTGTTTAAATTCTCTTCTACCATCTTACTGAAAGCTGGCATTGCAGTTTGGCACAATCCCACACTAAGGTTCTCCGGTCCAAACGGAATTTGATGAATTGTTGAAAAGCCACTTTTCCTTTGCCTCTGGTCAGAAAGAATAACCTGGACGTTGGCCTTTCTCAGAGTGTTCCAACCAGAAATATTTTCCAAATTAGCTTCTAGTGGAAAAACTGGTCAAGGACTGAATAGATGTGGTAGCCCTGGATGTGATGACACTGCCTGGGTAGCTGAAACAATGTTCATGGCAGGCTTTGATAGATGGTGTGACAATCTCTGCCGACGTGGCGAGTGTGTGCTACCAGCTGCACCCTGGGGGCATCACTCACACAGCTGCAGTGTCTTACATCCCTCCTGCACCTCTGCACTTCTAGCTGTATGAAATTTGAGGGGGTTTGAGGCACTTAAGTATGAGCTAGGATGAGAGGGGAAAAGTTCATCTCCATTCCTACCCTACCATTTAAAATGTGCTGGTGCTCAGTGGCATGAGAAGATAAGAAATGCCCTGCTGGACCAAGCCAATGGCTTTTCTAGCCTGGTATTCTCTAACCACAAGTCTCAATAAAAGACAGTATTTACATAAAGTATATAAGCCCTCATCTTCTCCACTACCTCCAGACTGGCCTAACATCCACAACTAGGGGCTGGGAGCAGAAGTCCTATGAGGAGAGGCTGAGGGAGCTGGGGGTGTTTAGCCTAGAGAAGAGGAAGCTCAGGGGAGACCTTATTGCTGTCTACAGCTACCTGAAGGGTGGTTGTAGCCAGCTGGGGGTCAGTCTCTTCTCCCAGGTAACCAGCACCAGAACAAGAGGACAAACTTTTAAGTTGCACCAGGGGAGGTTTAGGCTGGATGTTAGGAAGAAATTCTTCACAGAAAGAGAGATTGGCCATTGGGATGTGCTGCCCAGGGAGGTGGTGGAGTCACCATTGCTGGAAGTGTTTAAGAAGAGCCTGGATGGGGCACTTAGTGCCATGGTTGAGTTGATTAGATGGTGTTGGGTGATAGGTTGGACTCGATGATCTCTGAGGTCTTTTCCAACCTGGTTGATTCTGTATTCTGTAATGTTTATTCTAACTGTTGTCATTTTTCTTGTCATTGTTAGAGATCTGCTTACCAGCAAATGTTCTGCTAACCAATCAGTTCCTCTGCTTCTTTGTTATGAAAGATTTCTGTTAGAAAAAAATCTGAAACTAAATTTATAAGCACAACTTTATAATACTAGAAGGGTTCAAAACAGGTTTCAATCAAGGTTGTTTAGCCAGCTTTTCCTCCCTTCCTCAACATATGCACACAGAAATCCGAAACTATACCAACCCACAGATAAGGTAAGCAGGAATTTAGAGGAAATGTCCTTTGGAAATCAGACTTCAAATGACTGTCCTAACAGTATGGCAAGAGTCCAGCCACAACATCAGAAACCTTTCCCTTGCTCCCCACTGCAGTAGGCAGAAGCAATGACACACAAAAAAAATTGATCTGGAGGGAGATAGACTCTGGTCAGCTGGTATTCTTCCAAGAGAAGAAAGACAGGAGAATATATATTAAAAATTAAAGATTGTTGTCAAGGATTTAAAAACTTTAACAGACTAGAAGAAAAGACAGTTTAAGCCTTCAGAAGCACACTAACAAGGTTTCTACTCTCCTGGAAGTTTCCCTGCTTAAATCACCTGCTAAATTTTCTGGATGTCAAAACTAAATACCCCAAAGGAGAAACAACCACCTCATATTGCTCAGTGATGATGCTTACAGTGGATTAAAAATCAACCAGAGCCCAAACAAGGTCTTGCAGACATGTGGGCTAACACATAGCCAGACATAGCAGTCTTCAGGCCTTCCCTGGGACCTCTGGGGACTCACCCTCACAAAAGTCATACAAATGTGTTACCATATTTGACTTGAAAATATTCCTGGCTGAGAGGAGGTGGTTGGGGGTTTACATGGCTCAAACTAACTGCACTCTGATCTAAAGCAAGAAAACAGACTTGAGCCTCCCCTTTTAGCAATCAAACAGCATTATATGAGCATATATGTCTTGGGTGGAGTGTACATGAGAGGAGCACATTCCTCATAATCAAGGGTAATTCGAAAGGCAAACAGTGACCAGAGGAGCATGCTATCCAGCAGAAGACTAATCCCGAACCCAACTCCACAGACGGTTACACAGCCTGCTGCAATGCCAGGGCAGATGCCAGGGAAGAGACCAGCCACAAACCAAACAGACATACAATCCAGAGCTTGGCATCTGGGTTCTTCAGCTGCCAGCCTTGCCTCATGAGTAGCCACAATGGTTGGCTCTTGTGCAGAAAACAACAGAGGAAGAGGCTAAAGAGGTCTATGTGCCACACTGCCAGCACTGGGAGCAAGCAGTGCCAAGTGAGTATTGCAGTTTCGTGCACGTGCCAATGTGCTTTGGAACTGCTTTTTACATTTTCAAAAGTAACAACAGAATTCCTGCATAAAGCAAGAAAAACTCCAACATCAAGGACAGCTTCCCTGCTTGGTTTTTTTTTTAAGAGCTTCTCTGTGTGTAAATGTCTTTGTTAATTCATTTTGTTCACCTCCCATATACACTTTAAACAGCTGTGGCACAGGAATGACCTTTATGCCTCGCACTCCATACTTACAAAATAGTTGAATCTACAGGAATACATCCACAAAGCAGTTCATTTCATAACCAAATTGCAAAGCCCCAGCTCGTAAGCCTCTGTTTTACAACATGAGCAATTACTCCAAAAAGTAGCTGCATGAACCCCTGCCTTACTGCACGCTGAGGAGCAGCATAGTACTATAAGGGGTTTGCCTTCACCTCTAAAAAACCTTGCTCTGACCTGTTTACACTGAACTGACACTTTAATTAGAAGGAAATGGGTCTTTTTGCAAAAATCACTGCCTGCATGTTTTGTTTGTCTGGTGAGTCTTTTGGTTATTAATTTGCCAAATGAGCATTGCTAATAGCGTGCATTTGTACACACACGTATGTGCCTTCCCACGTCTGCAGTCCAGCAGAGTTGTTTCATTCAGATGTTCTTATTTCCAGAAAATGCCTGAATAAGTGCCTTGCTTTGACAAGCCTTTGTGTCACACCAGGATAGTGTGTTCCATTGTTTGCATGTGAGCAAAGCGCCAGAAGGAATTGGGATAAGCAAGGAGGCTGCAAAAGGGTTGGCTGAGCCAATTATCCAGTGAAGCCAGCTTCTCATTTCATAGAAGCATAAAATTCTTAGGGTTGGAATGGACCTCAAGGATCATCCAGTTCCAAGTCCCCTGCCATGGTCAGGAACATCTCACACAACATCAGATTGCTCAGAGACACATCCAGACAACCTTAAAAACCTCCAGGGATGAGGTTTCTACCACCTCCCTGGGAAACTTCTTCCAGTGTCTCACCACCCTCATGCTGAAGAACCTCTTCCTAACATCCAGTCTGAATCTGCCCATCTCTATTTTTTTTCCATTCCCCCTAGTCCTATCACTACCTGACATCCTAAAAAGTCCCTCCCCAGCTTTCTTCTACAGTATCACAGTATCACAGTGTAACTTAGGTTGGAAAGGACCTTGAGGATCATTGAGTCCAACCTATCAACACAGACCCCATGACTAGACCATGGCACCAAGTCCCCCTTCAGATACTGGAAGGCCACAATTAGGTCTCCTGGGAGCCTTCTCTTCTCCAGACTGAACAGCCCCAAATCTCTCAGTCTGTCTTCGCTGGAGAGGGGCTCCAGCCCTCTGATCATTTCTTGAACGTCCTTTAAGATAGGAGCCCAAATCAGTTATGATTACATCTCTAGGTGCTGATTATGGACCAAAAGTGAGCACTGTGAGACCTTATTGCAACAGAGGAAGGAATTCTAAGTACTGCTCTGTTGTTATGGTTCTGGGATGGGATGTAATGGTGAAACAGGAAGACTGCAGCCATTTTTTGGTGTGACTGTGTGGTAGTTTTAGGCGGTACCTTTAAAATTTTCCACAGATCTTGAACAGAAAGTGGTAGAATGTAGATAAATTACTATTGGCTCTACAAAGGAAAATAATGATAAGTTCTAAACCACCCCATTGGACAGATAATAGATACAAAATTTAGATCTGTAAACTTTCTTTTTCCTTTCAGCTTCCTCGCTCTGGGAGACACTAACTTGCTTCTGCTTGCCTTTGCTGACCTTGGCTGTGCTCTTTGTTGTGGTTGAGTATCCTAACAAAACAATTCTCCTCTCTTTCTCTTGTCCCTTTGTGTCCAAGGGGGTAAGGAGAGGAGCAGGGAAGGGGAAGCTATTAGCTCCGCTGTTTTTTGGCCAGGGGTGGTTTTGTGCTGTTTATAAGTTGGAAATACCTGTAAATGTATGTAAACATTGTATATTTTGCACATATTCATTGCTTTTCATTGGAGATTGTAGTTTTGTGTATAAATACAGCTTCATTTGCTTCCAAGTGGGCTGGTCAGGCAATTATAATGTTGGGAGGAATATTCAACCCACCACAGACTAAAATTCTAGGTAGAATAACATGCCAATAAAGGCAAGGTAACAAATGGCTGAAACACTTCTTTTTTCAATCCATGCTGCTAGGATAGGAATATATTCTTTTCTCAACATCTTCACCTATAAAGTACACCTACCAAGGGTACCTGTACCACCTCCTTCCCAAGCATTCATTAGCCTGCTTAATCACATTCGCTCTCTTCCACCTTCAAGCTCTTCCTCTCCTCTTAGCCCATTCTCTTACCCACTCCTTATTTTCAGATATGTATTGCAGCACTCTATCAAATCACAGCAATACATCTAATTATCCCTAGCCATGTTTCATTAATTGTACCTGCAGTTTTACAAGTGTAAATAACTATAACATAATCATTGAGCAATTGCATGCCATGTTTCCAGTGCTGGTAATTGCTTAAATCTGGCCTCTTCTCCCATTGTGCCAGTGCTGCAAACTCCACTAATATCTCTCAAAGAAGAGTTAAGAAAATTAATCTCAGCTTTGAATGGAAAGAGAAGTGTTCAAGAGTAGACATATCCTGACAATCCTGTGTGTGACAATATATTCTGAGCAAAAAGGAGGTGTGAAGGACTTCACCCATTTGACCCATAATGCTCGGGACAGTACGCTGCGCATGCTGTCTGACTGACAATTATGTACAACGTTCTTTATCCACACAAGAGATGAGCTAGTGGACATTTGCTTTCTATCCCTGAGCACAGTCATTTTTCATTGCCCACCTTTTAATAGCTGTTCTTGTTTTGTTATTTATTTTTTTCCCTTCTATGCTTTTTATACAACACAGGAAAAGAAACAATGACTGCTCTCCATCAGCCCTTAGTGGAAGAATTTAATTTACTCATTTTCAGTACCCTATTTTGAAGCAGCTATAGTGAATTAATGTAAAACTTCAAATGGGATTATTATATGTATTTCCTCTTTTTTCCAGTAGCTGAATTTAGGTCTGTGATGAGTAAAGCCCTGATCTTGTTGTTACTCATATCAAAGATATCACCAGTGCTGGTTACAAGCAAGATCAAGTTTTGCTAACTTGTTTTTGAAATGAAAAAACAATCAGTGAATTTCTCTTTACACACATGGGCTTGATCTGTCTGCCTTTGGGAATCAATTGTATGGGATTCATCCAATTAATTGTCTCCTATTTCTGTTGGGTGTTTGGGATTCTTTTAACTTTTCTCTTTCTTATGCACCAGGTGCAGGTCACCGATGCAGGTAAAATGTGGAACAGGCTAAGAGAGAGCTTTGATCTAATGCAGTTAAATCAAATGTTCCCAAAAATCTAGGTCCAAGTGCTCAGCTGGTGTAAATTGCCATAACTCAGTTTATCACGGTGGCACAATGCCATTTTACAACAGCTGATGTTTTGACCCCTGTTTTCCAAACACAAATAGCCAGCTACAATGCTGCTGCAAATGTGGCCAGCAATGTTTTCTCACTCACTAGGTGTGCAAGTGAGGAAAAGTGTAATAGATTAGAATGAAACACTACACCATTATTGACACACACAGCAGCTCTGAATATCCAAAACTTACTTATGCCCAATGCTGACATCATGTTCCTCGATGTCTCTTCATTATGTCCCTATTTAACATACTTACACATGATGATAACAAAAGCACCCACCTCAGCATCTAAGATGACTGCTCCTCAGCTAACACACAGCCTTGCACTTCTTGGGATACAGAGAATATTCTGGAATTGAGCTGAGTTGGATAACTTCAGTTTGATTGCACTTGGGTTGAGCTAGTAGGTCCTAAGGGGCAGAGATGCAGTGAAATATTTATCCCTCTATTTTCCCCATGGAGGTTACTGCTTCTACCTGCATTATTTCTGCACCCACCTCACTCAAGCCCAGTGGACCTGCAGCCCTTCTTTGTGGGTAGCAGCTGTTGTAGCAATGAACATATCTTGAGACTATTTGTCCCTTGCAGGTGACATTCCCTCATTTTGTCATTGCTAGAGTGGCGCCTGCCAGGAAGCCTTCGAGAGCAGGGCTAACCACACACAGCTGTTTGGGCCAGGTGCTGCTGCTCCTCATGCTTCCTGCAGTGCTGCCTGCATGGTCAATGCTCTGCATACGCACCCAGAATTTTCAGCTGTTCTTCCCATCTATTTCCCTGGGGTTTGACCAGTTTGACAGCATAACCAAAGCGACATTTTTTTAATTCACTCTCTGAGCTTAGCAACAATTTTAAGTCATGTCTCTTATTAAGGTAATGGATATGATAAGTGTGAACTTTATGATTGCAAGTAAACCATCTTCTAGTGTGCCTCTGACAAGGTTTTTCATAACATTCTGAAAATATCAAACTTACGGTGAGACAAAGAACTACACTGAATTTGGCAAATAAGTGCAGCTAATAATTGTGGCTTAAATTGCAGTTTCACCAGGTGAAATCTACCCCATCCTAGAGAACGTGAATTTTCCCACTGATTTCTAAGGCATCATCATTAACTTTTCACTGAAATAGACTCATAGAATGTTTTAAGTTGGAAGCAACCTTTCAAGATCATCTAATCCAACCCCACTGCAGTGAGTAGGGACATCTTTAAGTAGATCAGGTTGCTCAGAGCCCCAGACAACATGACCTTGAATGTTTCCATGTTCTGCCACCTCTCTGGGAAACCAGCAAAAGTGTTTCACCACCCATATTGAAAGAAAAATCCTTCCTTGTCTACAGTCTAAATCCACTCTCCTTTAGTTTAAAATGTTACCCTTTGTCCTATAACAACAGGCCTTTCTAAAAAGATTGTCCACATCTTTCTTATACACCCACTTTAAGTGCTGAAAACTTGCATTAATGTCCCTCCAAAACTTTCCCACCTCCAGCCTGAGCAACTCCAAGTCTCAGCCTGTCCTCGTGGATGTGTTCCAGCCCTCTAATAATTTTTGTGGCCCTCCTCTGGAGCCCCTCCAACAGGTTGATGTGCTGAGGACTGTAGGGCTGGACACAGTAGCCCAGCTGAGATCTCACCATAGTGAAGTAGTGCAGTAGAATCATCTCCCTCAAAACTGTGGCCATGCTTCTTTTGCTACAGCCCAGGATGTGATTTACCTTCTGGGCTGTGAGCGCACGTTGTCGGCTCATGCCCATGTTTTCATCTGCCAGTTCCTTCAAGTCTTTCTTTGCAGGGCTGCCATCTGTCATGTCATCCCCCAGCCTGTTTTGATACTGAGGATTGCCCCCACACAGGTGGAGCACTCACCACTGTTGAACCTCATGAGGTTCACACAGGCCCACTGCTCAACTTTGTCCATGTCTCTCTGGGTGGCATACCATTCCCCAGGGGAATGTCACCTGCACTACTCAGCTTGGTGTCATCTGCAAACTTGCTGAGGGTGCACTCGACCCCACTGTCTGTATCATTGATGGAGACATTAAAGAGTACTGGTCCCTGTACAGAGCCCTGAGGGACACAACTTGTCATTGATTGCCAACTGGACATCAAGCCATTGATCACTACCCTCTGGATGTGACCATCCTCCCAATTCATGATCCACCCATCAAATCCATATCTCTCCAATTTAGAGACACGGAGGGTGTAGGGGACCATGTTGAAAGCTTTACAGATATTCAGACAGATGATATTGAAAGCTCTTCCCACATCAAGTGATCTAGCCACTCCATCGTGGAAAGCCACTAGGTTGATCAGGCAGGACTTAGCCTTAATGAGGCCATGATGGCAGTCTGCAATCACCTTCCTGTCCTCCACGTGTCTTAACATAGCTTCTAGGAGAATGCATTCTATGATATTCCCAGGCACAGAGGTGAGGCTTACAGGTAGGGAGCTCCTGGTGTTCTCATTTCTACCCTTTTTACAGATGTGTGCAATGTTTTCCTTCTTTCAGTCACCAGGGTCTTCACATAACTGCCTCAACTTTTCAAATACCATGGGGAGTCACTTGGCAACTACATCAGCCAATTCCCTCAGGACTCTGGGATGCACCTCATCAGGTCCCACAGACTTGTATCTGTTCAGGTTCCTCAGCTGGTCATGAGCCTGAGAATTTATACTATCTGTGGATTTATAGGCACGATTAAATATATCTCCATTATTATAAAAAGAGTTATATTATCAGATCTATGCATTCACAGGGTCACCTTTCTTATTATATCCCTTGAAATTGTGCTTTAACATAGAATTACATTTCATGAATTGATGAATTGATATAAATAAGTTGTTACTGAGGCAAGTTTCCCCTGACTGTGCAACCCTGGGTTGCTGCACGCAAAGTCCATCCTGCCTCCCTGGCTGTTAAGTACTGTCACTTGCTTAGATAGGTGGTGGCAAAGGAAAAGGTGGTGGCAAAAGGAAAATGCCTTCTGTATTCCTGGAGAAAGACTGATTTTGAAAACTTCTGAAGTTCACAAGCCCATGTCACCTGGAGTCATAGGCTGCACTATATCGTCACATCTCTATTTGCCACCATATTTTTGACACATAAATTTCAACTAATCTGGAAAAAAACCCAGCTTTCTATTTTGCATTTTTTGGGGTAAAGCAATCTACATTCCATCAGCACAGACATTCCCATGTGGTTGTGCCCTAACAATGGTTGTGCTGTAGGATACTCATCTCAAAAACATCTGCACAGAATTTTCTCACTGCCCTCTGTCCACCAGGTGATGTTAGTGAACACCCATAAGACTCAGGGAATTTTACTCATCTTCAAAGAGCAAGTGTGAGAACTTTATCAATTATATGGGTTTTAAGTGTCTCCTATCTTCTTAGGCATTCTTTGCTCCTCCAGTCAATGGCAAAGCATGCACTACAGAGACCTGCCACTACAGTTAATGGTGAGACTTTCAATGCATGATATTAAGGCAGGAAAATCACTTTGGAGATGTTCCTCTTTGTAGCTCCCAAGCCAAATGTTGCTCTCTGTTACACCCACAGAAGGCTCATTAAATTCAATGAGCTGAACTTAGACCAGGAAATGCAGAAAAGAATTTTGACTTGGCAAACTTAAGCTAATTTTACAGAAGATTAGTAGAAACCATAAGTAACTTCATTTGGAGAATATCTGCTCTTGTATCCACTCTTACCTGAAAATATTGTCAGGGGATTCAGATGTAGTGGCCCACTAGATTCACATCTAAAATACATTGAATAAGGCTGCAGTATCCTAAAAAGAGAACCACAGCAACATACTCAGTTCTGCATAATCCATGGGACAGCAATGTGCTCTTGTGACCAAGAAAGCAAATGGGATCCAGGGGTGCATTCTGAGGAGTGTGTCCCCCGATGCTCTGCCATGGTGAGACCTCACCAGGAATACTGCATCCAGTTTGGGGCTCCCCAGTTCAGGAGGGACAGGGATCTGCTGAAGAGTGTCCAATGGAGTGCTGCAAGGGTGATGAAGGGACTGGAGCACTGCCCTATGAGGAGAGGCTGAGAGCCCTGGGGCTGTTTATACTGGAGAAGAGAAGTCTGAGAGGGGATTTAAGCAATGTTTCTAAATATCTGAGGGATGGGTGTCAAGAGGGAGGGGACAGGCTCTGCTCACTTGCACCCTGAGATAGGACAAGGGGCAATGGAGAGAAACTACAGCACAGGAGGTTCCACCTGAACACAAGGAGGAACTTCTTCACTGTGAGGGTCCCAAAGCACTGGAACAGGCTGCCCAGAGATGTTGTGGAGTCTTCTTCCTTGGAGACTTTCAAGACCCATCTGGATGCATTTCTGTGTGACCTGTGCTGGATTCTATGGTCCTGCTCTGGCAGGGGGGCGTTGGACTCGATGATCTTCATAGGTCCCTTCCAACCCCTAATATCCTGTGATCCTGTGAATTATATTCACCTGATATATTTATTTGTCTAGTTTTAGCACTTCTCTGTGCATAATCAAAGCCTAAATATCTATCTGCACTACTTTCCATGGCCCTTCACTTACGGCTCCTTTCTGTTTTCACTTGTCCAGCCATAAGTATATTTTCTCTCCTTTATTCATGACAGCAATAAAAATATTTGCTGTGGATTTCACCTCATAGTTTCAGCACTAGTATAGTCACAGAATCACAGAATCACCAAGGTCGGAAGAGACCTCAAAGATCATCAATCCTTACATATTCAATCAAATCCTTTCATTCATGCTTGTTCACTAGGTTTATCCCTTTCATTCTATGTTTTGGTTCTCTGCTTGCAGGGATGCAGCAATGTACACGTTTCAAGTACCTTCCTGTTTGGACATTGTCCAAGACTGGAATTCATAAAATGTTAATGCTTGATTCCTACATAGGAGAAATACTTTAACACTGCTCTAAAATCTGGAGTAATTTGGTTACTTAATAGAAACATATTGAGGATGCCCAGTGACTTCATTTGTGTTTACTGTTTCAGATGTTTGACCTCTTGTGGTGTTGTCATTTCTCTTGGTTGATTGGTTGGTTGGTTGGATGGATGGATGGATGGATGGATGGATGGATGGATGGATGGATGGATTGTTGGTTGGTTGGATGGTTGGTGGGCTACTTGCTTGCTTGCTTGTTTTGCTGCTGCCTTTGCTGATAGGCTGTGTTGGACTCAATGGTCACTGGAGGTCCCTTCCAACTCCTAACATCCTGTGACCCTGTGGCAAGCCATACTGTTTCAGCTGCAGGAATAGAATAGAATAGAATAGAATAGAATAGACTAGAATAGAATAGAATAGAATAGAATAGAATAGAATAGAATAGACCAGGTTGGAAGAGACCTTCAAGATCATCGCTTTCAACCTATCATCCAACACCACCTAATCAAATAACCCATGTAACCAAGCACACTGAAAGACTGTTCCAGCCTCATATTTTCAGGTATGCTACCATGGAGCGATTTCACCAACTCCACCTCATCCAGGAAACCTTTCTCAGAAAACCTTTTAGCCTTTTGTTCTGCCATACAGAAAGAAGAGCATCCCCACCCCTGCTAATCAGTCCAATTAGCTCAAGCAGAGCACCTTCCCTAGAAAGGAAACCTACCTCTATCACTTTGCAAACAGAGTCATAGAATCATAGAATTGTCAGGGTTGGAAGGGACCTCAAGGATCATCTAATTCCAACACCCCTGCCATGGGCAGGGACATCTCACACTGCATCAGGTTGCTCAGAACCACATCCATCCTGGCCTTAAAAACCTCCAGGGAAGAGGCTTCTACCACCTCCCTGGCAACCTGTTCCAGTGTCTCACTGCCCTCATGGGGCAGAACTTCTTCCTAACATCCAGTTTGAATCTGCCCATCCCTAATTTTTTTTCCATTCCCCCTAGTCCTATCTCTACCTGACACCCCAAAAAGTCCTCCACCAACTTTCTTACAGGCCCTCTTAAGATACTAGAAGGACACAATAAGGTCTTCTGGGAGCCTTCTCTTCTTCAGACTTAACAGCCCTCAGTGTGTCAGTAGCCGTGCAGAACAGTACAATGCAGGTATGAATAGAATAGAATAGAATAGAATAGAATAGAATAGAATAGAATAGAATAGAATAGAATAGAATAGAATAGAATAGACCAGGTTGGAAGAGACCTTCAAGATCATCATGTCCAACCTATCAACCAATCCAACCCACCTAATCCATGGCACCAAGCACCCCATCAAGTCTCCTCCTGAACACCTCCAATGATGGTGACTCCACCACCTCCTTGGGCAGCCCATTCCAATGGGCAATCACTCTCTCTGTATAGAACTTCTTCCTAACATCCAACCTAAACCGCCCCTGGCACAGCCTGAGACTGTGTCCTCTTGTTCTGGTGCTGGCTGCCTGGGAGAAGAGACCAGCCTCCACCTGGCTACAACCTCCCTTCAGGTAATTGTAGAGAGCAATAAGGTCACCCCTGAGCCTCCTTTTCTCCAGGCTAAGCAACCCCAGCTCCCTCAGCCTCTCCTCACAGGGCTGAGTTCCAAGCACCTCACCAACTTTGTTGCCCTTCTCTGCACTCGTTCCAGCAAGCCAACATCTTTCCTAAACTGAGGAGCCCAGAACTGGACACAGTACTCAAGGTGTGGCCTAACCAGTGCAGTATAGAGGGGGAGAATGACCTCCCTGCTCCTGACTGACTTTCCGTATCAACCCTGATTCTTATCTCCATGAGGAACGATTCCACTGCCACATGAAATAAAAATGACCCCAATCTTCGGCCATAGCATGAGGGAGTCTTACACATATTTTCCCTTTCATATGTGGTGAGAACACACAGAGGAAGAAATAAAAAAAATGAAAAACGTTGGGCTGTTGCCTTTTGACTTGACTGCTAACACAACAAAGCAGCATCGTAAACCGAAGCATGGAAGTCTGCAGACTTCATTGCTCCCTTTGCTGGTATTACTTCATGGATATTGGAGCCCTTAGGGAAACTGGAATATGAATAAAGATTTATTTATTTATTTATTTATTTATTTATTTATTTTTTCAAGCAGCCTTTTTTTTTTTTTTTCTTGGTTCTGTTTCTAAAAATAATGCAGTTTGCAGAAGGGGGTGAAAAAAAAAAAGAAAAAAGAGGCAGAAGGTTTGGTTTATAACACAAACAAAATTGTTACATTCTGAATGGGTTGTAAGTACCTGATTCTTTGCCTTTTTACTCATCCCTGCTAAAAAAAAAAAAAAAGAAAGAAAAAATATTTTATAAAATACCAAAAAAAAATCTGCAAATCCATTTGCTAACCAGCTGCACCTCTGTACTGCACAGATAACAACCTGTGCAAGCCAGGCTTTGCTGTGAATCGGTGCTGATAGGCCTGAATCTCACAGCTTTTTTTAAATGCTAATGACAAGAAACATTTCCTAAGCCAAAACGCTCTTGTAGATCTGTCTACTTCTATTATGACTGATATTTGCTTGTAAGTACATAGAACACTTGTTCACTGTGCCTTATCTGCTATGGTGCAGCATGCTGACCTACATACCATTCAGCACAATATGATGCACAAACATCTTCTATATAATTTTTCATTTTCGACTTAAAAACAGTAGAGGCAAAATGGGATTGCTGCAAATCTAACAAAGAGATGGCATTATTTCCAAATAAAAATGTGCATTTATTTTTCTTTTTTTTTTTTTTTTAACCCAAAGAATTTATTTGTCTAGCAGCATGAAGTTCATACACAGCGATGCTTAAAAAGGGTGTTGAATTGCGATTAGGAAGGGAGGACTTCGGAAGAAGAACAAACCACGTCTTCCCGCCTTACAGAGAATAATTAAGCTAACTTATTTCTCCTCACAATTAAAAGTTCAGCCTTCCTGAAGCGGGTTTTTCGCAGTGTCACTAAATGCTGCCGATATAAGGGTGCTGAAATAAGTGTGATAGTGGCAATAAAGAAGGATGGAGAGGAAAAAGAATACAGCAGCTAAGGGAACAGAAACGATAGACTGTTACCTGCCATTGTCAAGCTAAACAGAACTACGGTGTTTATGATTTTTGCTGTGATGCCTGCTATATATTGCACAAGCCCAGCCTTTATGGTGATACTTGTCTAGTGAATGAAATAATTAATACATCCATTTTTATTGTAAATACCTCTGTCTATCCAGTGGCCAGACATTGTTTATACTGAGCAAACAGAAAGGCAGCCACCAATACATCAAAAGCTTGTAACAGAAAAATCTGCTTTAAGAGCTACATTTTAAGAGCCAAACAGAAAGTCTCCAGCAATTCAGAACAGTCCTGATCAGTTTACATTCTAAAATGTTTTAAAAGGCCAGGGATTAAAACAAATAAATAAGTAAATAAAATGCTGCTGAAATAACAGAAACAAAACCAATAATGCTTTGCCTTCTCAGGATGTAGTACTCCTGATTCCAAAATGTATATAGCTATAAATGACTTCTGCGTCGTCAAATTGTGTAAATAAACCTAAATTAAAGGCATTTTTATAACAATCTGTTTTATACATGCACTGAATTGAGATACATTTATTGCCCTGTTATTACCTCTAGATGGGAGAAAAAAAAACCAAACAAGAAGGAAAAGGGGGGAAAATACCTAAACAAAACCAAACGGTATACAAATTAGAGGAAGCATGAATGTTTAATCCTGTGAGGATTTTAAATGAATGACCTAACATGTATGTGGCAGTTATTAGTTTCCTAAGAAAATACTAATTTTCATCTCCACAGACACTAGAGGATTTTTTTTGTTCCTGGTGAAACACAGGAACTGCCAACACAAAAAATCATTTGGGGATCAGTTCAAGCAGTAGTGAGGTCAAAAAGATTTTTCATGGAAAGAGTGGTCAGGCATTGGAAGGTGCTTGAGGATGAGTTGCCAACCCTGGATGTGTTTAAAGGTGTTTGGATGTGGTGCTTGGGGATATGGTTTAGGGGTGAACTTTGTAGAGTAGAGTTCTGGACTTAATGATCCTGAGAGTCTTATCCAACCTGAATATTTCTGTGCCTCTGCGACTCCGTTTCCACTGATTCTCAGAAGCCCACAGTCAGCCTGTTGATTGTGTTATTCCAGACTGCTTCTCTGTTGCTGTATTTTAGAACCAGTGAATGTGAAGTTAATGTAGAAGGGTTGGTACAACTGGCTACCAGCTTCTGGGTTTATTCTTAAAATGCAAAGTTATCTGTAAAAACTTAGTGTCTGGATTGGTCAGAAGTGGCTGATCTGGTTTGTGTTTCACTTAGTACCTCTTTATACACACTCCAAAGACACTGTGTCTCAAATGAGACACTGACTGCTCTTCTGTTAAAGTGATAAGCAATGCCTTGACTCATTTTGCTTATATATCATTAATGAGAATAGCATCTTTTAAATCTGCAAGTAGGTTTATGAGTCTACCATATAAACGGTTTGCAGTGATTTGGCTCCCAGAAACAGGCTTTCAGACACTGGTACATCTTCAGGAATTACCCTGCAATCAGCTCTGATTTTTAGAATCATAGAATAGTCCAGGCCAGAAGGGACCTCCAAAGGTCACCCAGACCAACCTCCCCCCAGTCAGCATAGACATACCCAACTAGATCAGGCTGCCCAGGACCTTGTCAAGCCTCACCTTGAATATCTCCAGGGAAGGGGCCTCAATCACCTTCCTGGGCAACCTGTTCTAGTGTTCCACCACCCTCATAATAAAGAACTTCTTCCTAACATCCAATCTAAATCTGCTCCTCTCTAGTTGGAAGCCATTGCCCTTTGTCCTGTCCCTGCAGGCCTTTGTGAACAGTCTCTCTCCATCCTCCCTGTAGCCCCCTTCAGGTACTGGCAGAGTGCTATTAGGTCTCCCTGGAGCCTCCTCTTCTCCAGGCTAAACACCCCCAGCTCCCTCAGCCTGTCCTCATAGCAGAGGATCATTTTTGTGGCCCTCCTCTGGACCCTCATGTCCTTCCTATATTGAAGGCTCCAGACCTGCACACAGTAGAGATTTCACTCTACAGACAAGGCAGGTTCCTCACTCACATATCAGAAGCATTTTCCAGGTTCCTTTAGTAAATTTGCAGTATCTGACAGAAGAAATTTAGACCTTATGTGCACCTCTAATCCATTCAAATAGCAGGGTACATAACTTCTATTGTGGTGAGCAATTACGAGCTCTGTGATGTTCATAGAAGCAGAGATTAGAGGTGAGATTTAAATATGACAGATACATGTGTTCCACACTGAAACCATTGAATACCAGCCTAGCTATAACTAAGGTTCAAATCATTCACTGTGCTTGGGAAGGGCCAAGTTTGGGAGATCTCCTGATGAACTGTACTCCAATATTTGAAACTTGTTTGTGCCCAACCCAAATATGCAAAAAGAGCATGAGCCTAATCTGAGATTAAGTGCTTGGTGCAATATTCAGGCTGGAGTGTTTCCACTCATATCTGCTTCTCTCCTTGGCCTGTGGTGGAATATGGGTGCATGTTTGCATGCAAGCAACATTGAATAGTCAGCAAATATTTTCTGTGAATGCCTGAATGACCTTCTACCCACTGAGGCAACTTTTATAACCAAGAACCATATTAATTATAAAGAGCCTTCTAATATCTTCTTATATAATCTAAGATTAATATGTCATGGTATGTTCCACCTGGATTTGTATTCTGAGCCCAATAAGGCTTGTGCAGCTTTTAATTTTTGCTTCTAAAAGGAATAGGAGAGGAAGTCTCAAGACAGACATTGCTATAGCCCTTTCCTGTTGAATTCCCTGGTGCCTTATGAACACTGTGGTGGGTTGAAATTACCCCTCAAAATAAAATTGCCAGACTAGTTCAGTTTGGGATGGAAGCAAATGAAGCTATATTCACAAGCAAAACTACAGTCTGGAAATATGAAATGCAAGGAATAAGTACAAAATATACAATACTTACATGCATTTACAGTTTATAAACAACACAACAACCACCCTGGACAAAACCAGGGGGTTACCAATAGCTTCCCCCTCTCTGCTCCCTTCCCCCCACCCTGTACAATGGAAAAGAGAGAGAGAAGAGCAGAGTAGTTTGATAGTATATAGCCACAAAAAAGAAACACAGCCAAGGGCAGCAACAGCCAAACAAAAGCTGCAAGCTAGTTCCTCCTAGAGTGAAGAGGTGAGAAAGGAAGTTAGTTGTATAAACATAGTAACTTTACAACTAACTTTATGTTAGCTATCAGACCATTGGGATTATTTAGACCTTATTATCATTTTCCCTTTAGATCCAATGGCAGTTTATTTACAGTCTATCACTTTCTGCTCAATCTGTGGAAAATTTCCTAGGCATCAGCCTAAAACTGCTGCACACACATATCTGAAAATGGAGTTACTGTCATGCACCTTTTACAGAAGAGCATAGCATGTAAGGGTTACATGCCTTACTCAAATTCTAATGGGAAATCTGGAATGGAATGATGGAATGAATTACAAATCTTTCTCTTCATCTTTGTTTAGATCAGTACATAATATGGATTATCTTTCAACTGGAGCTCCTTTAAATAACCTGTGTTATCCTAAAACATATACAGGACACAGTCCTCCCCTTCTAAGGTGAGTATGTGCAAGTAAACATTGCCATTCTGAAGGCTGAACCTTTTTCATCAGGCATTTGTCATTGACCAAATAAACCAACTCTTCTAACACAATGCTGGAAACATAGTGTCTGCATATTAATTAGCCTTCCTGACCTGAATAGACTATTACCTAGGGCCCTGGCCTTCATTTCCTGAGCACCCTAAACTCCACTGCAATGAATAAAATGAAAGGCAAGGCCTTTATTTTGGAATTACATGCTAGGAAAATATTGCTGTTGCCTAAGAGAAGGGATTTCTGAAAGTGCCACGGAGACTTTCTGACACTGCACAAAAGGATGGCATTGTTTTGTTCCAGAAGAGATCCTGTGCCCCCCGTTAAAGACTGTCACCCAACGCTTGGGCTATCTCTTTGCACCGTAGGATAAAGAGTGACATTATGGTTAGGGTTGCTAGCATTTTGACCAAAGACATGTATAACTTTTAATAAAAGAAAATGAGGTAATACTACCAAAAAAAAACAGCTTCCTTTGATCCTAGAAGTACTTCATTCTGAGAGTCACAAGCCAAGGGGAATGGAAAAAAAAACTTTGAAATAAAAAATTAATGTGAAAAAAGAAAAGAAGCAACACTGGGAGATATCAAGATTTAAGAAATGCTGCCTCTTCTTTATTTTTTTACACTCAGAGCTTCTGAAAAAACAAAATGACTTAAAAAATTAAAATATTATTTCCCTTTCAACTCATTCCAGACACAATTTTACAGGTAGGCTTTGTGAGTCATTGAATCCAGCTTTGAAGATGTACCATAACATAAAGCATTACAATTATCATACACCACTAAAAGTCTGTTTGGAATCTAACTCAGTAAACTTTATTAATGAACTGGAAAAAAAGGGGGGGGGAAAAAAAAAAAAAAAGGAAGTAAATTGACACCTGGTGTTTCATTGGGAGCTACAGGGACATTCATAATCAGTGAAGAGAAAAGTGATGTCTCATGTTTTCATTTAGACAAAAAGAAAGTTACTAAATCTGAATCACAGAATCTAGCACAGAATTTCAGGGGCTGGAAGGGACCTTGAATGATCATCCAGTCCAGCCCCCCTGCCAGAGCAGAGTCACCTACACCAGATTACACAGGAATGCATCCAGGTGAGTTTTGAATATCTCCAGAGAGGGAGACTCCACAACCCCCCTGGGCAGCCTGCTCCAGTGCTCTGTCACCCTCACAGAGAAATAATTCTTCATCCTGATTCAATGGAAATTCCTATGCCTCAACTTCCACTCATTGCCTCTTGTGCTGTGATTGGGCATCACCCAGCAGAGCCTGGCTCCATCCTCTTGACACTCAACCTGCACATCTTTATAAACATTGATGAAGTCACCTCTCAGGCTCCTCCTCTCCAGGCTAAAGAGCCTCAGCTCCCTCAGTCTCTCCTCATACGGAAGATGTCCCGTTCCCTTAATCATCTTCATGGCTCTGCACTGGATTCTTTCAAGCAGCTCACTGTCTTTCTTGAACTGAGGAGTCCAGAACTGGACACAATATTCCAAATGCATCCTTACCAGTACAGAGTAGAGGGGGAAGAGAACCTCTCTTGTCCTACTGGTCACACCCCTTCTAATCCACCCCAGAATGGCATTGACCTTCCTGGCCATAAGAGCACATTGCTGTCTCATGGTCATCCTTCTGTACACCAGGACCCCCAAGTCCCTTTTGCCTACACTGC
This sequence comes from Melanerpes formicivorus, assembly GCF_026170545.1. Lineage (NCBI taxonomy): Eukaryota > Metazoa > Chordata > Aves > Piciformes > Picidae > Melanerpes > Melanerpes formicivorus. Next base: position 3,146,703 of record NW_027142375.1, read on the forward strand.
TCTCCAGCAGGTCCATCCCCAACCTATACTGGTGCATGGAGTTGTTCCTTCCCAGGTGCAATACTCCACACTTGCCCTTGTTGAACCGGTTGATAATTACTTGAAGGTTTGTTTCTCAGACTTGTGGGGGGGTTGTAATGTACTCTTTCCCCACATACATTGCTATACAAGTAAAGTGGATGCTTAGAAAGGATTCACTTCTTTTAAAATTGCAGATATGTATTGCCAAGCTTTCCATCAGGCATTAAATGAGAAGAATTGCCCCCAGGAGTGTGTTGAACGTAATGTTTGGTGCAGAGGCAACAGGTTAGGCAGTGCTTGACTAAGCGTGTATTACAATTTGAAAGGGAAACTTTAGCCTGGATCCTGGCTGCAAAGACTGAAAGTAAAATAAATTACCATTGGACACAAAAGAAAAATAATTATAAGGTCTATATAATTCATTGATCTGCTAATGGGAATATAGAGCAGAGGCATAATCAGTTCTGGCTCTCTGTTTTCTTCTTCTGTCGCTTCTGCTTGCAACTTTCCTCTCCCTCTCTCTCACAGCCTTGACAGGGGATCTCTGTTTTGATCACCATGTGAGGTAATGGGGAGGGGGAGGAAGGGAAGGAGAGAGTGGAGGAAGAGGGGAACAGGTCCCCTAGAGCTGTCCAGGGGTGCCTGAGGAGTTTCTGTGCTGTTTATTGTATATCTATCTATATATTGGACATATATTGTATATTTTGTACATATTCATTGCTTTTCATATTTCTAGATTGTAGTTTTTACTTGCAAATAGAGCTTCATTTGCTTCCAACCCAAACTGAGCTGGTCTGAGCTGTTTTATTTTTGGGGGTAGTTTCTCCAAATTAGTTGGGGGGGTAGTATCAACCCTCCACAGCTTAGTTGGACAACAGAAGAGAAAAGAAAAAGAAAAAAGGAAAGAAAAACCAATTAAAAAAAGAAGCATCTTGAAACTCTGAATCATTTAATTTGACAGGAGGAATTAGCAGAAAAAGTGGCAAAAAGGAGGGAGATTTGGAAAGGTCTGTAAATGCTTTTAGGTAGGGAGACAATAGCTTGTAAATGAAATTTCAAAGGCAGTGTATCTATGCCTTATGGTCACTAAAAAGAAAAATAAGGAAGAAGAGGAGATGTAAATATTTGAAAAGCAGCTGAGGACATCCAGGCTATGAATTTGCCTGCAAGAAGCTTTGCAAACTCCATCATTTGTGACACTGAAAATTGGGCTGTCCGTGGATCTAGAAAATGCACTCTGGAGAATAATCTAATGTTACAGGGAGGGAAATTAACAGAGCAGCAAGGTCTCTCCCATTCCTTATTTATGTGATAAATTCATTGCAAAAACACACCATAAACATTGATATCTTTCCACAACGTACACAGGGTAGCCCCGTTCTGGAAGATGCTGAGCTGCTGCTTGGAAGGCACAGGTACCCTGTGCTTCCAGTAGATTTGTGCCAAGCCAATGTTTAGCTCAGAATTACCAAAAGAAAGGAATAAAAAGAAAAAAAATATCAAAGTAAGGACAGTATCTGCCAGTATTCCGTGAACAGAAGCCTATTAAAACTAAGAGGACATTTGCCTTTAAATGGATGGATATCATTATGCATGCAAAAGTGCCCAAAAATAAAGAGGCAGAGTGACTGCATTTTGAGGAAACAGTTGAGCAGCAGCAACCATTACCTTAGCAATTGCAGCACACAGGCTCTCTGCTCTGCAGTCTAAAATGAGGACATTCCCTTTGCTGTGTGATTTACTTCGAGTAGGCTGCAATCTTCTTTTTCCTGAGGTAAAATGTCAATGAGCAGTGTCCCAAATGTTTTTCCCGATCTTAACAGGAGCTACTTTGTTTCCATAAGAAAAAAAGAAAAGGGGGGGGGGAAGAAAAAAAACCCACCCACCCTTGTGCTGTGTTAACACTGCACAAAACCTAGCCCAAAAGGAGCTGGTATGGGATGAGAAGCTCGTGCCAGGCAAGGATCACACAGGATTGCCGCAGTGCAAAGAACGGATCCAAATCAGCCTTTTCACAGTCTGAGCAATAATGTGTTCTAGCTTAGGGCCAGAATGCAGGCTGCACTGCATCTCTATTGAGTTGTGAAGGTACCATAGCGAGGGAGGTCGTATGAGTGAAACTGAGGGAAGATAATAGGATTTGGCCCTTCGCTTAGATGGCAGAGAGATGTTCTGCAGGATTTAAAGACCTTGTACTACATAAATAAGCTTGATGTTGGAGGGACAGATGGATGAATGGACACTGATATATTTTAGGACATTACATAAAATTCAGAAGGGAAGAAATGCATACATCTCAATATGTATTTATTACCCCTGAGTACTTGATCTTGCCCCTGCATATTTATTGCACCACTCATAACTCCTGGACCGCAAAAAGCAGAAAGTATCTTCCCTTATACAGCATAGTAAAAAGCATTGAAGGCTGAGTTCTTTCCTTTGGTGGCCAAAAAGTATCAAAGAATAGATCAGAACTGAGATCAAAGAAAGGGAAGAATGCTGCCTTTACATTGCTAAGAGCCTCTTTCCCCATTTGTGCATTAAGCTTCATTGCAATAAAAGAGAGAAAAATGCAAAGTAGCCTCTCTGTTGAACCATGGTTGGCATGAGTTCAAGGCAAGTCTGCACTGTGGACTACAGTCAACCACCAGCATGTACCTCTTGCCTGCCATCATTAGCATGATGGCCCCCTGGCCCTTGAATCACAGTGTGGTCACACCATCTACTTATTAAGTATCCATAATCACATTTTACATTATCACTGGTAGAGTTAATCAAGTCAAATTCTTTTTTGCATGCTCTAGGTAAGGCTTCTAGTATGAGGAACAAATGGAGCATCCTTACAGAATCAGAGATTGGAAGGGACCTCAAGGGATCATTGAGTTCAACCTCCCTGCCAGAGCAGGATCACCCAGGGTAGTCCACACGAATGCATCCAGCTGGGGTTTGAATGTGTCCAGAGAAGGAGACTCCACAACCTCTCTGGGCAGCCTGTTCCAGTACTCCATCACTCTCACTATAAAGAAGTTTCTCCTCAGTTGAGGTGCAACCTTTTATGTTCAAGCTTGTACCTGTTGTTCCTTGTCTTATTATTGTGCATCACAGGAAAAGAGCTTGGCCCCCTCCACTTGACATCCACCCCTCAGATATTGAGAGACATTGATCAGATCCCCTCTCAGTTTTCTCAAGACTAAATAGCCCCAGGTTTCTGTCTCTCTTCATAGAGGAGATGTTCAAGTACCCTAATCACCCTCGTGGCTCTCTGTTGGACTCTCTCGATCAGGTCTCTGTCTCTTGAACGGGGGAGCCCAAAACTGAACATAATATTCCAGGTGTGGTGTCAGCAGGGCAGAGTAGAGGGGGAGAAGAACCTCCCTAGACCTGCTGGAAACACTTTTCTTGATGCACCCCAACATAGGAAATAAGTTATTTATGTCCCTGGCTTTAATGTTGAGATGTAGTGTTGATTCTTGTTTTCAGGGATGTGGGGAACTGCACTTTTCAGAGGCTCTCAGAATTGCTTTGAAGTGGATGCTGTGATGTGTTTTACTTTCAGAGTGCTGCCGAGCTAGAAGCCTAGCATGAGCAAGTGGGTATTCCGACAACCACCGGTGACAGGCACATTCTGGGGCAGAGATTTTGTTTGGCTCAAAATCCCCATCCTGCTTGCAGGAATAGGCTTTCTCATGGAAATAATAATAAGAAGAAAAGTCCAGCGAGACAAAGCAGTGGGATTTAATAGCCTGTGTGTGGAGGTCAGAGTTATATTTGTAGATCAGTAAATTGAAAGCTGTATTTTAAATATCCATCTTGATGCTCAGTTCCTGAATAGAATGAAAATAGCAAGACAAAGAGACTCTAAAAGGGTCTGTAAGCTGATCTATTGATGCAACATCATGATAGCAATTTATATGTGTGTCTGTTTAGTGCAGATTTACAGTAGGACCTACAATCTCAGCAGTAAAATCCCTGCCATCTTGGGCACTCTCTGAAAGTCACTATAGAGGCTCAGGACCAAAAGGAAGGAAGAATCCCATCAGCTCCATCTGGGACATTTTCACATCTGTGATTTTCCAGCAGTCAGCAAAGAGGGAGGTTGTTTGGGGAAAAGACAAATTGTGGTGTACCTCCATGGTTCAGTGTATGCTGTTAGCTCTTTCCAGCTCATATGGCCAGGTTTGTAGTTCACAATATAAGCATAGAAGTCATATTAGCGCATTATCAGTAGCTTGCCAGTGCTAGCAAGCATTTAATTTTAAGTACATAGGTGCTTCTCACCATACAGACCAAGAGTGATTTTCTGTGTTCAAGAATAGAGTTTTCTCTTGATCGTCATTCACAGGACTGTAGACAGCTATATTTTTGTTGGCTTGCACTGCCCCCTCTAAAATCCTCTATACCTCATTTTTCATCCTTTCCTCTCTCCTAATGTAGGTGACCGATATAGCAACCATTGGCTGGTTCCTGGACAAGACAGGGCAGGCACAGGCCATTTGTTCTGGTATAAGCATCCAAGCTTTCACCTGCACAGCAGGAAAATCCTTTCCACAGGGCAGTGCTACCATCCTGGGCAGTAGAGGGATGCACACAGCTGGAGTCACTCTGCCCTGAGGGAGGTCAACTGGGAGGATGTTGGCCAAGAGCAGCACCAACATCCTGCTCACCAGAAAGCCTTCCAGGGCCACACAAAGGACATCTGGGAACAGAGCAAGGTGAGATCTGAGGTTTGTCTCCATTGTGAGATCCATGGCATCACCATTGCAGCAGCAAGAAGGAGCTGGGGTAGAGCCAGGGGGCTTCCAGTCCAGCACCCACTGAAGCAGCATTTTTATCATGCAGCATTTCCACAGAGAAATTCTTTCCCCAGAGACTCAAATAGTCATCTAAGTCACCCAAGCTAGAATTGGGGTAAATATACAATGTCTGTATAGGCACAAAGACAGTGAAGTCATGGGAGAAAGCCTTTTTTAAGGGTACACCACAAATCTGAATGGATACAAAAGAGCCAAACTTAAGAATCAGCAAGTTTTGTTACTGGCAGTATCACAGCACCACAGTATCACTAAGGTTGGAAGACCTCAAAGATCATTGAGTCCAGCCTGTCACCACAGACCTCATGACTAGACCATGGCACCAAGTGCCACATCCAGTCCCCTCTTGAACACCTCCAGGGATGGTGACTCCACCACCTCCCCGGGCAGCACATTCCAGTGACGAATGACTCTCTCAGTGAAGAACTTTCTCCTCACCTCAAGTCTAAACTTCCCCTGGTGCAGGCACAAGCTTTGTATTATCAGGAATTCTCTTCCCATAAAGTCTGCAGTCAAGCAGCCAGCATCATAGAAAGGGTAGATGTAGATGCTGGGTAAACCTTATCTTTGTAAGAACATCTTCTGTTTCCACATGCAGTTTGGAACCAGTTGCTGAGAAAAAGGAAAGCTTTGCAATTGATTCAAAACAAACATAAATTTAGACACCACTTTACATTTAGCAGGAAACCAGAGTACATGCTGAAACCAACTAGTCTATCTGGTTATGTTCTTGCAAACACTATAAATCTTCCCTGTCTGACACACTAATGAGGAGCATCAGCAGAAGAGACAGAGTTCCATGATGAAGCCCGGCAGGGACAGCAGCAGAACCTGTTAGATTATAACACAGCTCACCATTTGAAGGCAGGATTTCAGTTTTCCCTGTACTTTGAGGATGGTCAGAGGCAAAGAACAATATTTTGAGTAAACTCTAACTGCTGAGAAAGGCTTTTGCCATGCCTCAAGCTGCTTCTGGACAGGCAGGTATGAAACCACACTTCCTACATACATTCCTACATGCTCCTAATCCCATGATAGCAATGTAGAAGACATGGAAGGGGTAAAAGTGTTGACACGTGTTTATGGATGGGGGGAAGTGTGCACATGAAATGTTTCTTATAAACTGAGGGGAGCAACTCCAGCTGAGCTTACACAAATAGAATAGAATAGAGTAGCGTAGAGTAGAGTAGAGTAGAATTAACCAGGTAGTCCAGACTTGGTGCACTAGCTCAAACTGAATGCTGCCACTTCTGTATAATGCAATGGGGATATTAGGAAGGAAAGGGGATCTACATTTCATTTTTAACTGCTACTTAAAATCTGGAAAGTGAAAAATGAGAAACTTGTCTTTCTTTCACTTCCTCCTTTGTTCCTTGATCCTCAATGTGTATGTAGCACTTTCACCTCCTGGACCATTCCCGATCCTTCTCTCTCTCAAACAGTTGTGCATCTGAGTGGTTGTGTTTTGACAGCAATCCTACTTCCCAAAGTCAAGATCAGTCCAGAAAAGCACAACATTTCCTTATTGTAACAGACTATCACAGCTCATCTCCACTTTCAGCACAGCATCCCACTGAGTTCCAGCTATCAGTCCAATGAGGAAAGGAGGCAGGTAACTTTCCAGCAAAGACATCATCTCTCTCATGTCTGTTTGCACCGGAATACAAGTCAAACTCTTCCCATCAGCTTCTCAGAGGAGAAGGCAAGAGCCATGGCATTGCATGGCTCTCTCCTCATACCAGAGCTGTCAGCTGCAATCAAAGCATCAGTGTATGGTATTTCCAGTGGAGAAAAAAGGGGGGGAAAAAGTAGCACACAGATGTATAGTTTGCATTTATGTACTGTAGGGACACCCTTGAATCGTGTTAAAAAATGTCAGTCAAGACATCTGGTCAGCTGTCCTAATCCATATTGGGGTTTTTAGACTACTGTTATGCCCCAATATGCTTTGAACATTGCCAATATGCTTTCTCTGCAGTAGCAGCAGTGCGTCCCCTTTGGTTTCACAGCCCGTCCCCGGCATTGTTTTTTATAGCGTCACGTACCCAGCAAAATGAAAAACCACATACTGTATCTCGTGTGTCTGGCTAATGAAACTGGTAGGACAAACCTTGTGTGATTAGGAACAGGGACGGATTGGCTTAGGTCTGGTTCATCTTACGGACTGCAAAAAAGAATCAGCTGTCACTTGTGCCATGCAGCAGATGGACAGTTTGCATCCGATTTACATGCAGGCGCCAAAGCCTTTAGAAGCTTTGGCAGCCCACTTGCCATCAGGCAGCAGACTTTGATGTCCTGCAGATGGTTCCAGCAGCCATCTTGCACTCTCGGTGCGGGGCGCTCTTGTGCCTCCTTGCTGGCGTCGCCCGGCTCGCTGCCTCTGGAGCTGCCGCAGTGCATGGTGCCTACCCGAGGCTCAGCAGCCTTTGGCCGCTGCCTAGCCACAGTTGCATTTCATTTCAATACAGAGCTCCACTCTGCTTTGCTTTTACAGCCACTGCACGCTCACACCCCCATTAAAAATCCTGCTGGTGGGTGCCTGTCGCAAACCAGCCCCCTTGGTGCTACCTCCACCAAGCTTTGCTGTGTATCACGTTCCCTACCTAGAACCCTGACAAATCCACCACTCCCACTCCCTTCAACCATAATACCATCATTTCAGCATAATTGTTGATCCAATTTCTGTATGAATTTAGCTCACCAATGCAGCTTTGCCTTAACACAGTTCAACCCGTCCTAGGTAATGACACAGAACAAAGAGTTTTCTTCATGGTGGTCAGGCTAATCTTGCTCCATGAATAGCCCAGAGTAATCTATCAGCAGTGGAAAGCTGTGGCTGGAGGTCTTCCAAAATCAGCTCTTTTGCATTTGGTAGAAGCAGTTAGGAATTCTGACTGGCACTATTAGTCAGGAGCCATGTCAACATGCTACAGAAAGAGCTGCAGTTGTCCCCACAAGGTAGGATCAGCCCAATGTATTCTGCCATGCTTTCCCATCCCTTGAGTGTTCCTGGAAGTTGAGCGGAAAGTCTTTGGTGAGGCTTTAAGAACTGACCTAGAAGAGGCAAATTCAATAATGCATTATTCCCAGGCAGTCAGAAAAGTAATAGAAAATATTTGGGGGGAGGGGTGGGGAGAAGAGGAAAGAATATACCTCTATATCTATACACAACACACACACATAAATTGTCAATTAATGCAGACTGGTTACAGCCAGCAAACAAGAAGAAAAAAAAATAAACAGTTAATTAGGGCTTTTTGAATCATTGTTATATATACAGTGCATCATTTGCAGGTGCTACAAAAGTGAAAAATAAGCATTATAATTACTAGTATTCAAAGATTCATATTTTCCCCCATGTAATTGATTTAGGATTATCAGTTTTCTTGTAGTTATACAAAAGGCCTGTCAAGGTGTTTCCACACGTGTTTGGCTCATGCATGTTCCAAAAGCAAGTCAAAATGTCATTGTGTTTTGCACAGCACAGTTAGAGTGGCTCTGAAAAAAAAAAAATATAGGCCAGGTTTTACCTGGATCGTTATCTTGGTGAAATTATCTTACATATGTTTTAATTTTTTTCTTGTTCCTCCTTTCTTTATCTTTTTTTTTTCTCCCCCCTCTCTCTTTTTGTTAAAATACATCTGTGTTTGTTGACTGCCCCAGATTATATCTAAGTGAGGAGTGGGAGTACTTGCACCTGGTACAGTATATGTAGCTTAACAATACATATCATTACATTATTTACAGCTCATTTTATGTTATTCAATAGTAAACTGCATATTAACCCTTTGAGAACCTGGCTGATGCTGCTCAGTGAGGCAGAGGATCTCAGTGCTTTTCAGGGCTGTGGGAGTACCTCTGTCACTGTATTCATAAAGATGGCAGCATGCTCATTACGACAGAGATCGCCACCAGAGCCAGCTAATTCCTCTCCCAGGAAATCTCATCCGTAATCACATTCCTCACTACAGCAGGCTTGTACTTCTGCTGATAACACAGGTTATAAAAGGCACCTCACTCAGTGCTGGAGTCCGTTAATGAACCGGCTTCTTAACCTCCTTTATTGGAGCACGTTCGGCACCGAAGGGACTCGATGTTGTGCTGCTGGCAGAAGTGCACAAGTGAGACAATTTTAGGCCATTTCAGCCCAGTCTCCAGTTTTGAGAAACAGGCATCATGACTGACCTCATTTGGCACTGAGTCAGCAGCCTCAGCATCCAGAGGAAAGGAGACAGAGCTCAGATGAAGCCCCAATGCCCGAGAAGGAAATACTGTCTAACTCATGGATACAAGTACCACTTATGCTTACCCTGCAGCTGGGGAAGACCATAAGTCATGATGTCCTATTGTGTTTGCATTTGTGGAGTTTCTGGGTCTGTTGTTTTGTTTTGTTTTGTTTTGTTTTTCTTTCCAGGGCAGAGAAGGAGAAAGGCAGGGAAGTTGCACAAAGACAGGCAATATAGAAGAGGAAATGAAAATGCCAGGAGATGTGGTGATGGATGTCAGGACTGGGGAACTGGAATACGTAGCGCCATGCAAAATCTTCCTCCCCATTTTAGCAACATCAAGTGTGGTCACATCAGGCAGAGAAAGGCACAAACTGGCCTCTCCTTTCTCCAGCAGTTTGTTTGGCATACAGCACACGTATCTGTCACAATGTTGTGTATGCCACGCAGTGCCGAGGTAATTCTTCTCTGGGAAGCACCAAAGCAGGAAGGGGATCTTGCAGCATAACATTCCTATTCCTAACCTTTAAATACTCATCAATATCTCTGTTGCTGAATTAATCAGCCTCAAGATTATCAGCAATTTAGTTGCATTTTGTTGGCAATTAGTTTGATAAATTAGCATCTGCAATATAAAAATTGACATCTTATTGTTGCCTCAGTTTTATGGTACTTCTGGAAGGAAAAAAAACAACACAACAACAACCAAATAAATAAATAAATAAATGCAGCTTACTTTAAAAATGATCATTTCTATCACACCGAAAGCAGATACCAAAACCAAAGTTTGACAAGCTTAGTAGCCAACAGGAAAAAAAAAAAACCCCAAACAAACAACCAAGAGTTTCATTGATATCCACTGGGCAAAATATCAAAGATGAATAGCTCATAATGCAAACTTCAAAAGTCTGATTTTAAATAACTAAATAAAGAAATGAAATTTTAATTCATTCTCTCTGGGCAGCTGCTGCTCGTGCATCAAACAAAATAAACCTTCAGCGAGTTCGTTTCCCACGTTTGCTGTAGAAAGGCTAGCAAACAAACTTTGAAATGTGAGGGGATCATGAATCAATAGGAAATAAATGTAGTTATTCCAGCAAGCCCCGCAGAGCTGTCTGAAATTTCTGAAGCCAGGTAAATCAAGCCACACTGCTGCATCCAGGCAACCAGCACCAGAACAAGGGGACACAGTCTCAAGCTGCGCCAGGGGAGGTTTAGACTCGAGGTGAGGAGAAAGTTCTTCACCGAGCGAGTCGTTCGTCATTGGAATGTGCTGCCCAGGGAGGTGGTAGAGTCACTATCCCTGGAGGTGTTCAAGAGGGGATTGGACGTGGCACTTGGTGCCATGGTCTAGTCGTGAGGTCTATGGTGATAGGTTGGACTCAGTGATCCTCGAGGTCTCTTCCAACCGTAGTGATACTGTGATACTGTGATACTGTGATACTGTGATCTCACAGGGACCTCACTGGGCAGGACACTAATCTCCCTTTTTGTTTTGGGGGGCAATTTTCAAAAGAATTGGTGAAGCTGTTTCCCAAGCAGCATCTACCAGCAAGCCCAGACTCCCATCTCCTCCTCCTCACGATGAAAGGAAAGAGTGGGTAGGTATCTTTCTCAAAAAAAAAACCCCAAAACAAACAAAAAGAAAATCCAACTGTTTGAAATGTAGCAATATTGCAGTACAGATGTGACACTATAAACTGAAAATTCCTCAGGATTTGGTTTCCTCCGTTATTTCTCTCGTAGAAAACTGTACTAATAGAAACGTTCCTATTAATCTGAACTGGAGATATTTCATACAATGTATATTACCTTTCTGCCGCCTCCAACCTTCTGCCAGGTTTCCCTCTCCCCCCTCCCCGCCCTGTTTTTAGGAGGTGCTTTGAGAGGAATATACCATGAGAACAATACACAGCTGCTGCTGTATAGAGATATCTAATTGTCAATATTGTGGAATTTCTACAGCTTATTACTTGCATTCAGTCTAATTCTGGGCAAATTGCCAGTCACTTCAGGGACATTCAAGTGAGCCATATTACACGTGGTATGGCATCCCAGCTTTAAGATACCCGGCTGTTTTGCCTCTGGCCAGGGAATGTTTGTACCAATGCTACCGAGTGAAGGGGGGTAACTACAAATAAAATAGAATTTGTATTTTTTCAAGTGGGCTGCATTTCAAGCCCAGATGTTAGTAATGAAAGATTCAATTTGAGGATTTAAATTACAAATAAATAAAGTATGAAACAGATGTGATTTTTAAGGAAGTTCAAATTATCCAGCAAGAAAAATATCTCTGTGCATGACAAAGTAATAGGGATTGTCTTGAGAGTCTGTTGAAAACAATCTGCTGTGCTAGATACACCCTTAGGACAGGATTGGTTTGGAATGGGAAGGACTGGTGGAGCTTGTCATTAAACAAAAATTGTGTTTAATAAAACTTTATAACCGTGATTAATCCTATGAGGCCCTAAAGGAGTTTGCAGTTTCTGATAAACACATTTTCCTTGTTTGCAATGGTAATGATATTTCGAAGTGAATGGAATCGGAACAAAAAACTATAAGGGTAAAAAAGGGACTTGTCAGGTACCACCTATGAAGAAATTACAATGGCACAAAAGAAAGAAGGGCCACCCACAAGGGAAACCTTAGATTATATGTTTGAAAGGAAAGGAGAAAAATGGTAGGTTGATGCAGGTCTCTCTTTACAGTAGTTTGATCACCACATAATTGCCTATAAAAAACATGGAAATTATTCAAGGCCATCTAGCTTGTGAAGATTAGAATCCCACATGTTCCACGCAGGTGCTGCCTGGCTAATGCATAAAGGACTGGAGACACAGCAGTCATTCTAAGGAATGTGTGTGCAGAGAGCAGGGAACCTTGCTCAGCATGGATGCCCTGCTGACCAGTACAATGTTCCGGGGCTGTGTGTTTGAAAAGTCACACTTTGCAAGGGGAGTAGCTAAGCAGAAGCTATTGACAGTGATTGTGATTGAGGATCTCAAAGTGTTGACGGGCACCCCAACTTTAAGCAGTGAGGGACACACACCTCTTCACCTCTTCCACAGGCATTACCTGAGGCAGAAAATAATTCTTCAGGGTTCTGCAAGTGATTAAGGAATCTGTGTGCGCAAATGGAAGGTGGATGGATTGCGCAGTGCACTCAAGGAATTTCTAACATTTGTTATTGCCCTGAAACAGCGTGTAACAGAGTGTTTATGTGATAGGATGGAAGTAAAGCTAGTCAGAATAGCTGCAGTAAGGATGTGCTAAACATTGCCTGCCTTTTAGTGGACTTCACCCTGAGAGGTCAGCCGTAGTATTTTATTACATGCACTTTGTGTAGACTCTATACATGCTACAAGGCCTGATTCCACCCCACCCACCCCTCCACCCCCCCCCCCCCTTTCAGGTAAAAACTAAACAAATTCAAACAAGAAATCCAGCAAAAACCAAACAGCTCTCTCTGGTGTCAATATTCCAGCACTTTCTAGAATTGCAAGAAGCCCTTTCAGTTTGTCTCCATTTGACACAAACCCACATTTACAAGTGCTGTCTTCAGCTGGGAAGTGGTTGGTGGGTTTGTTTTGTTTTAAGGGAGAGAATGAACATTTTTAAGATATGCTAAACCCAAAGCTTTTAAATTAGTCACTTTACTTTTCTCAGTTTAATTCTTAGGGGGTTATTTTTGTTTGAGACCTTTTGAGCCTGGTTTCTCTTCCTGGTTATATCTGAATTTAATATCAAAAGGTAGAGTACAGCACAGCTCTGCTACCTCCCAGCTCTTTGTGATGAATTTTTCATTTCCTACATCATTCACAACTTCTCACTGTAATTTCATATGGCCTGCGTTGCACTGTATGTATCTGGACCATAAATGGAGACAACATCTGGTTTAGCCTTTATGAAAATGTCTCCTATTAAAGTGCAAATTTCCTTGCACCACCATGTCACAACCAGCTCTTGCAGGAAAAGAGTGTCCACCCAGCATCAGCCCAGGGGTGGCTGCAGTGACCCCAAAAACCTTTACAATCTTCAACTTCTACAACTCCATAAAGGTAAAGTGCTTTGAGGCAAAGAAAGCAAGACTGTTTTTCTTTTCAGTCAATCTCCAAATGTTTTGGGTACTTCTATTATTTAGCCTAACATAGACAGCATGAACAACAAAACAATATTGTGAGGTGAAAAGACAACAGAACACTGCAGTTGTAGCATGCTGCTATTTTGCAAATTAACAAGGAAATATCTGTTTGAGGTGATGCTGGGGCGCTGTGTGTAGATATGTTGGCCTCTCAGTTCTCCATGGAGAAAAAGCTTTTGTTTGTAAATCACAGAAGTACACACACAGAGACAACAAACCACAACAGATTTGTATTCCTCTTTGGCAGAGTGTCCTTAGTAGCTTGCAATGGGAATGAAGGACCCTTGGTACTTTCCAAAGACACTCAGGACCTTGCAGGGTTCTTCTCTGTGAACCATGTGCATCCTTAGGTAGCTTGCACAAGGAATCTTAGCATATAAAATTATCTGACAGCATCTGCCCTGTCAAAATCTGTTAGTTAGTATTTCATTTCAGCACAGCATCTTTAGAAAGGCATTCCAGTCCTGAAGGAGTCACAGTTTTAAGCTGGCATTTCTATCCTCCTGGGACTGACTGGAAGCGTGGCCCAGAGGAGATGTTTGGGTGCACTTAAAGACAAGCATACTTTTGTACACCATGTACTTATTGGCCCTTGATGGGGCCACTCCCTCCCTTGAATGGGGGAGTGGTGGTGATATTTAAGTTACATTATCTTTCATTCTCATTTTCTTTGGTGGCTAGTGATTAACTGTGTTCCCACCCCCACTCCACCCCCACCCCTTTCAGATTCTAAGGTGATCATTTGAGGATTTATCTTTCAGATAAATAAAGTGCATACTGGCACCATTACTTTGCAATAGGAAACCAAGTAGATTAACAATTTATCATTTTTAATATGGCTGCACAGAGAACAGTGCCTCTGATTATATTTTTTTTTCACTATTGCTACAGCAGCAATTAAAAGTGCCAAGCAGGGACCAGTCCCTACTGCATTATGTGCTATTTAAACATAAAGTTCAATCTCCCTTATAAGTTTACAGTCTCTCTTGCACACTGCCAAAATTTCTTGCCCTCACAAGCACGCTGGCTTCTTGCTGGATCTTCTTGCAGGAACACGTTTGGGGCAATTCAGGGCAGAAGGCCAAAAAAAAAACCAGACAATACAGAATACAGAATTAACCAGGTTGGAGAAGACCTTCGAGATCATCAGGTCCAACCTATCACCCAGCACCATATAATCAACTCAACCATGGCACTAAGTGCCTCATCCAGTCTCTTTTTAAACACTTCCTGGCCTGAGGATGCTCTTGATACAAGCATTGCCTGCCATGAAAGCTCAGAGTCTGCAAACACAGCCTGTGCCTAGGCTCAGGAGCCCCCCAGCCCCACCACACCTGACAGCAGAAACACAGCCCATGGACTGACTGCAAGGCAGACAGACATACAGGTAAAGGAGGGCTGCAGCGTCATCTGCAGCTGTGGCTCTGGAGACCCCCCTCTGCTGCCCATAGTTTCAGCAGAGAGCTGTATAACTCTAGTTAAAACTCTGTCATAGGGAAAGATGCTGCTCCTTCCAGTACTTTATAATCCTTGCCCAAGGACCTCGTCACGCAGCTTAACATATCATTTTCTATGGTCTTTTAAGTACAAGTGCACATCTGCAGAAATATTTCTAAAGCTATATGTAAAGTTTAATGTATAGTGCATAAATAACAGATGCACAAGTGCGTCTTGAGATGAACAAATTCTGTGAACATATTCATAATTAGAGATTATAACACATTGCAGACTTCAGGAAAGATATTTTCTATGAGGAATTATAGGCATCAATGCATCGCGGAGTGTGGGGCTGGATTTAGATCATGAATCTCTTTCTCCAATTTATAAAGCTGCCAAAGTTGACTGCAAGAGTAGGTAAATTAATTGATAGGCTTTGTGCTGTAAAGGTGTAGACTTAAAATGTAAGCCTCAATATGCCACACATCCTGTTGAGCCCAAGCAGTGTGAGGCTCCCTACGGGTTAGCCTAACACAGCAATAAAAGGATTCCTCTGAGTCAGATCATTTCGCCTGTGGGCTTTACAGACTTCCCTGCTTTGGGTTTATTCCCTCATCAGCACAGCTCCAGGAGTGCTCACCATGCTCAGGCAATGAGAGCAGCTTTGGGATCCCAGCCTATGTACACCTTACCATGCCAAGCAGAGATACCCATCCTCTCAGAAATAGTTTTGGCTTAGTTGCACTCAACCTGCTGGAGCAGGTCCAGAGGAAGGCCACAAAGATGATCAGAGGGCTAGAGCACCTCTCCTATGAAGACAGGCTGAAAGAATTGGGGTTGTTCAGACTGGAGAAGAGCAGGCTCCAGGGAGACCTTACAGTGTGGCCAGAGAAGGGCAATGAGGCTTGTGAAGGACCTTGAGCGCATGTCCTATGAAGAGTGGCTGTAGAAGCTGGATTCTGCAGTGTGGAGAAGGGGGGCCTAAGGCAAGGATTTATCACTCTCTACAACTAGCTGAATGGGAGATGGGAGTGAGGAGGTGGCCAGCCTCTTCTCCTTGGTGGCAAGTGACAGGACTAGAGGAAAGGATTACAAGCCATGCCAGGGGAATATTAGGCTGGATATTAGGAAGTACTTCACTGAAATATTTCTTCACTAAAAGGGTTGTCAAATGTTGGAATGGTCTGCCCAGGGCAGTGGTGGAGTCACCCTCCCTGGAGGTGTTCAGGTGGTGTGTGGACCTGGCACTTAAGGACATTGTTTAGTGTTGACCCTTCAGTGCTGGGTCAAAGGTTGGATTGGATGAACTTGAAGGTCTCTTCCAACCAGATACACTCTGTGAAACATTGCACTGCCTGGAGCTGCCTCCATTTCCCCTTCATATGGACTGGCTAAAGCATCTGCAGTAGGTGCTGCAGATGAGGAGAGTTTACATATTTCTTGCCAATACCCACATGATCTGTGGGTGAAGAGACCAATTTCCAACAACCTGACAGCTTTCATGAGCACTGACTGAATCTGCTTTTAAAAGATAGAACCTCTCGATGGAATTAAAGCTCAGCAATACAGTTCCCTGTTATTTATTCTATATTTAATAATCCCTCTCTGTGACACACATTGGAGATAGAGGAGATGCTCTCATCAACTTTTTAAGATAAACCCATTTCTTCTCCAGGAGGCTCCACCTGACACAAGTCATTACTGAAGATTGATGGGAAAGTGTACTGGTAGCCAAGACACGCTATAAGGCAAGCAGAAGATACTTACATTATTTATTTGTGGTAAGGCATTCGAGGAGCTGTTTGGCCTCTGAAGAAAGGAGTTAATGAGGTAGTATTTGGGGGAGCAAATGGAAATTAATAAAATTGCTGATTTATTACAGACAATCATCAAAATGTTGTTAGCTTTTCCACACCTATTTGCCAGATATTGCTGGTTTCAAACTAGCATGCAGGAAAAGAGAAGGAATGTGAAGTGCCCCTGGGAATCCTACTCTCCCAGGAAGGGGGGAGGTATTTTGATCACCCAGTGTGCAGGAAGAGGTTGACAGCAGGTCATGTCGAATCAGTTTCAAAGTTCAATGCAAACTCAATAGAAATATATGGGCAAGAAGCAGGAGAATCCTTCCAGGAGTCGATGGCAAATGATGAAAACCTAAGTCAAAGCACCTCTGAAAAGCAACATAGCCTGCTTGAGAAACCACTGAGAAACACCAAGCTCACTTCTGTGGTAGAAGAAAAATACTGTGTGTTACCTCTCCTAAATAAAGGAATAGTTTGTTTCCTAGAGCTGCTGGTTTAGATGTGGGGAGGTGTTTGATTCTAGATCCTTATCTGACTAGATCATAAATCATGAAGCAAAAAATTATCTGAACAGCCTTCCAGAAAGCAGGACAACTAGCTGAGTGCATGGAAAATCTCCCTACTCTATGCACAAAGATGAAAGAGTTGATACTGTGATTTATTTTATTTTTTTCTGTGTTTGAAGTGGTTGAAAAGAAACAAAACAGCAAATGACAAAAATTAACACTTAAAATAAGGTTGATTCTTTCCAACACCTGCAAACAATGAAACTTTCCCTCAAATACTCAAGAAATAATCATGGACTCATAGAATAGTCAGGGTTGGAAGGGACATCAAGGATCATCTGGTTCCAACCCCCCTGCCATGGGGAGGGACACCTCACACAAGACGTCCTTTCTTCTGCAGTCTTAGTGCTTTGATTAATGGCAGTGGTGTTGGTGTAGCTGTGATGGTTTAAGGATATATTAATCAATTAATCTTGCCTCCTGGTTAATTTTGTCCTTAACTAATTTTGTTCTATAACTAGTCTTTATTGAGAGGATGAATCTCTCCTCTTTATTTTCCATATCAAACAATTTTTCAAAGCCATAGTTATGGGAAGGGAAGAGAGGAGATGCAGAGAGCTGCAGGAGCCAGGCTGTGCAGCACAGGCTGCTTGCTGACTTAACTGTACTGAACCGTTGCCTTTCTTTATGTCTGATAGATCTAAACCTCCTTACGCCGCCAACAGATCCAAGTCCAGCAAAGCACATCAACATGTGCTGAGCTCTAACTCATTCAGATTACTCATGAGCTAGAAGAAAATCATGCGTTTGTGTGTTTTGCTGGGCTTCTCACCAGAAAACCAGAAGCAATTTAGAAATATTTTCACTCTTGAATGAAATAAAGAATTTGGGAGCAGTCAGCAGAGGCTTTTTCTACATAAACCTTCATTTCTTCATGTCTCTGCAACTTGCCATTCTGCCGTTTCCATTCCGTTAATGCTGGGCAGGTGTTTTCCAGCGCGGAATTTTCCATTAGCGGGATGTCAGAGGGACACACACAGGCCAGTGGGATTCTTGGAAGCTGCGAGGGACTGGCAGCAGCTCTGAAGCTGCACGAGCACCAGCACATCGAAATTTACTCTTCAAAACGTTTCAAGCTTCAGATGTTGCATCACATATTTGGCTAAATTAAATTTCCCGGCAACTGCTTCCTTAAGCAAATATTTGTTTGCACACCAATCCCTGGCTGTTTATTTGGGGGGGGTTTAATTCCATTCCCCCCATCCCCACCCCCACCCCCAATGTAATATCTGAATCAGCAGATTTTAAACACCCAATATATCTTTAAATGCCAAAGCACAACAAGTATAGCAGGTGTTTAATTGTGGTTTAAAGATCCACATTTTTCACATTTTACAATCACAATTAAAATTAAGCAATAACACCAAAGGAGTTCCGGTAGGCAGCAATAATACTTACCCATATAGTGAAATTGATAAGGATCCAGATATAATGATGCCCATTGTAGTAACCCTGTGGTGACTGATTGCTATTCTGCTGTTAGCAAACAACCAAGAAATACTTTATTTTTTTTTTTCAGAATTATCAATTTGTTTCTAGGGTATGAGAACAATGAAAACCTTAAGGGAGAAAGCAATAGTTAGTGAGGTATTAAAACAGTTCTATAACTAATAAAAACACTAAATCAAGTTAGAGATGCAGCAGTGTGTCATTTCTGTTTTAATAAAAAAGTACATTATTCTCTCCTCAAAATTACAGAATTTTATTTTTTTCAGTCATTGCCAACATAATCAGAAAGTTAAAAAAAAAGTCATAAATCGACAGTTTCTGGGACTGGCTTTGATGTGGTTCTCTGCTCTTTAACAACACAGAGTGTGGCACACCCATTCGTAAAACAATCTTCTTGAAAACTTATCAGGAATAGGAATAGGAATAGGAGTAGAAATAGGAATAGGAATAGGAATAGGAATAGGAATAGGAATAGGAATAGGAATAGGAATAGGAATAGGAATAGGAATAGGAATAGGATTAACCAGGTTGGAAAAGACCTTTGAGATCATCGAGTCCAACCTATCACCCAATACCACCTAATCAACTAAACCATGGCACCAAGTGCCTCATCCAGTCTATTCCTAAACACCTCACAGTATCACAGTATCACCAAGGTTGGAAGAGACCTCGAGGATCATCGAGTCCAACCTGTCACCACAGACCCATGACTAGACCATGGCATCAAGTGCCACATCCAATCTCCTCTTGAACACCTCCAGGGATGGTGACTCCACCACCTCCCTGGGCAGCACATTCCAGTGGGCAACTACTCTTTCTATGAAGAACTTCTTCCTAACCTCCAGCCTAAACCTCCCCTGGTGCAGCTTGACACTGTGTCCTCTTGTTCATAGTATCATAGTATCAGTCAGGGTTGGAAGGGACCACAAGGATCATCTAGTTCCAACCCCCCTGCCATGGGCAGGGACACCCCACACTAGATCAGCCTGGCCACAGCCTCAGCCAGCCTGGGCTTAAACACCTCCAGGGACGGCGCCCCAACCAACTCCCTGGACAACCCATTTCAGGGCTCCACCACTCTCATGGGGAAGAACTTCCTCCTCACCTCCAGCCTAAATCTCCCCACCTCCAGCTTCATTCCATTCCCCCTAGTTCTATCACTACCTTGTTCTGGAGATGGCCACTTGGGAGAAGAGACCAACCCCCAGCTGGCTACAACCTCCCTTCCGGTAGTTGTAGAGAGCAAGAAGGTCTCCCCTGAGCCTCCTCTTTTCCAGGCTAAGCAACCCCAGCTCCCTCAGCCTCTCCTCATAGGGCTTTGCAATATTACTTAGAATTTTTTAAATATTTTTTTTAAGAGGGGGTCTTGGAGAATTTCAGATTAAAAAAGGGGGAAAAAAAAAAAAAGAGAAAAAAGTTAAGTTTCATAATGTCTCCATGTATGAATGAGCTGTGAAGCTCGGTCTTAGGAGCTACAGCTCCTGCAGATATTATACTAGGTGTCAGAATAAACCTAATGGTTTCACACTGCACCACTGGTATGGCAAAACCAGCACTCAAACTGAGCTTTTTCCAGTGTGGAGAAGGAAAGTGATAAAGTTCCTTGCTCAAAGAGTGACTGATGGTATCACCACAAATTAATGTGCAAAAGATCCTACTCCTCAGCCTCCAAAAAAAACCAGAAAAAAAGCAGAGGAAGAGGCAGGTGATGGTCACATGGCTGGGAATGATACTTCCATAATTTGGGTGAGATGAAATTCATTGCTTGTTGATATTTAATAACTCTGCAACCTAATCCATAGCTCTCACTCAAGCAAATTTCCCACAGAGGTCCATAACAAGAAGACATGCATAAGAAAAATGCTCAGAATATGATGGCAAAGATGTATAGTATCAATGGTAAACAACACTGGTGGTACTGTTCTGGTGAGAATGGCAAGAGGGAAAGGGCACCTGCGGTGAGAGATGATCATTTACTTGAGAAGAGGAAAATCTGAGCTTTCTTGGGCATGGCACTCCTTCCAGACATGCTGAAACAAGCACATTACAACACTTCAAGCTTCATTTTCCACTCTGTCAGCTGTACCATCCATAATAACTATTTTGTGCACCTAGAAAAAGTGTAGCATCATGAGAAATTCATCCTTTTATGGAACCCTAGAGCCAAATCTTCCCTTTCTTATTGAAATCATAGAATTGTCAGGGCTGGAAGGGACATCAAGGATCATCTAGTTCCAAACCCCCGGCCATGGGCAGGGACACCTCATGCTACATCAAGTTGCTCAGAGCCACATCCAGCATGGCCTGAAAAACCCCCAGGGATGAGGCTTCTACCACCTCCCTGGGCAACCTGTTTCAGTGCCTCACCACCCTCATGGGGAACAACTTCTTCCTAACATCCAATCTGAATCTACCCATTTCTAGTTTTGCTCCATTCTCCCTAGTCCTACCACTACCTGACACCCTAAAATGTCCCTCACCAGTTTTCTTGTAGGTAGAGGAGAAATCTGAGATTTTATTGGCAAGGTAAATGGAAGGGTGAGCAGCACACATATGCATTCCCTTCCTACATGCTCATTCCCTTCAGACATGTCTCACCTCAACTCTTCTGAATGGACAGGGACAGTGCTAATAAACAGCATGGAAAAGCACAAGACTTTCTGTACATGCTCAGCCAAAAGATTCATACTCAATTATGGACACTTGCTGAACATTTCTGAGATGTCAACATTTCGCCCAGATCAATAAAACATCTACATTTCCGAAGCTCTTGTTGAATAGAAACATGGTTTCATATCCAGGTCTAGCAGATTAGCCTGCACACTAAGTAAAGCACTGGCCAGAAGCTAATCCATCATAAATTCCATTCAAAGAAAACCAGCCATTTCTAAATCTGTTCCTTTTCCTGCAGATGTACCATCTGGGGAAGGTCATGTGGGAGGAGAGAAAGAATGGGAAGGAACAGGATGCAGAAAGACTGCCATGGGGGAGAATTTTTGTTTAGTTGAGAATATAAACTAAGGAAGTGGTGAGATACAAGAGAAATGAGTGGGTTGGAGAGAACTCTCTGCTGATGGCTAGCTGATGGCTGGCCATTGTACAAGTAGATTGTGATTAAGAAGCAGTTCCCATCCTAAAAAGTTTGCAGTCTAAATAACTGAAGCATACAAAGGACCAACAAAAAGAAACATGCATTTTATGGATGGAACACCAAGGCACTTCGCTAACACCATACTCTGCGTCCTTCTTATCTGACCCAATGAGCCTTTCCTTACAAATGCAGTTTTGATGTGGTTAACAAAATGCATTCACTTTATGCAGTTGGCAGACTTAGTTGTTGCATCAAAAATAGTTAATGGCAAGTATCAGCATTTTTATATTTCTTTCCTTGTGCAAGTATTTAATAACTGGGAAATAGCAAACAACAGCTGTGTAAAAGGAAAGAGCAGTATAAATGAATGCTCATCCTGCATCACAGGCAACGAGAGCAGCACAAGATTCAGACTGGGAACTTCCCCCAGATTGCAGTCAGATGCTTTGCAAACAGTTGGTTTGCCACACAACAAAGTGGGTCAGGAGAAACCCGAGGGGTATTGCTCTCTGCAGGTACACTAGGCATAGAGAGCATCATGTAAGGAGATGCATAAGCAACAAAGACCAAAAAGACTTCCAGAGTTGAGGAATCTAAGCAAAAGAAGAGAAACCAAAGGGACCCCAGCAGGACACACATAAGCAGGAGGCCTGCATTCAAGAGAGCATGTTGAGGACGACTCCAGCTCTACTAGGACCAAACTGCCTCGACATCTGTGAATACAAGGGCTTTTGCCCTCATGGGAAGGCTTAATTTGAGCTGCCTTTGCCTTTGATGGCAACATTGAGTCTCGTTTTAGGAGAGTTGTGGATAAAGAGGGTTCTTTCTCTTTCTTTCTTTTTTTTTTCCTCTCACTAGGCTTCCTTGATCTGATCATGACGCAAAAAAACTAATTACAGCAATTAATACAGAATTAGAATAGTTTCATGCTAACTCTGTGAGTAGCTTTCTAGCAGCAGATTGCCTAGAGATATGGGGTTTGAAGCAAACTCTAAAGCTCTTATTTTCCTGATTACAGCTGTTGAAAAACTAACATGTTGGTCCTCAGAATGAAGAGGGAAAGCTGACTATGAAGCCCTTATGAGTATATTATTCTGCAAAGTGCAGTGATACATTAATATAGACAGAGGCTTACAAAGGAACTAAAAAATGTGCTCAAGAAGTAAGATTCCCATTGCATTCTCAGACTCTTCACTACTTTTCTGTGCTGGAAAATTATGCCTGCTGGGCTATTTTCCCTTTACAGTATCACAGTACATTAGAGGTTGGAAGGGACCTCCAGAGATCACCAAGTCCAACCCCCCTGCCAAAGTGGGATCACCCAGGGTAGTCTGCACAGGAATGCATCAAGGGGGATTGGAAAGTCTCCAGAGAAGGAGACTCCACAACCTCTTTGGGCAGCCTGTTCCAGTGCTCCCTCACTATAAAGAAGTTTCTCTTCATGTTGTGGTGAAACCTTCTATGTTCAAACTTGTATATGTTGCTTCTTGTCTTATTTCTGTGCATGACCAAAAAGAGCTTGGCCCCCTCCACTTTGCACCCACCCCTCAGATATTGATAAACATTGATCATATCCCCTCTCAGCCTTCTCTTCCCAAGACTGAACAACCCCAGGGCTCTCAGTCTCTCTTCATAGGAGAGATGCTTAAGTCCTCTACTCATCCACATGACTGTCCATTGGACTCTTTCCATCAGCTCTCTGTCTCTCTTGAACTTAATGTTACCAGACAGATAAATGAAGCAAATTGGGGAACTAAAACAAGAGATGAAATGGGAAAGAGTCAGCTGCAAATTTTTTTCATTGACTTTCAACAGTGTTAAGCAAAATCTAACAAATTCATTCAGAGAACACAGCACATGCCATCAACATGACCTCAGACTTGCTCTTGCTCTTCTTTTAAACTTTCCTGTGTTTAGATAGGAATTAGTATATAAACTCTGGACACATGTTACTCATGCTTACTTTTGTATAGCACCAAAAAAACCCAAATAAACAACAAGAAAAAGAAGAAATAAAAAAGGCAAGAGAAAGAAAGTGTAAGAGCTTGCTTGCCAGAGTATTGTTTGCTGGCAATAGCAAACAAACAGAATACTAACAGTCATGCTTCATCCAACAAGCATAGCTGCTAGCCAAATGCAGGCTTACAATTGTTTGGATGAAAAAGGACTACCATCCATTCACCTCTGCATTAAGGATTTGATGAACTGTGCTGCAACAAGCTAGGAATCAATCATTTGGAAAGAACTGATATGAACACTTACTACAGGATGTGGCAAAGCGTATGAACTCCTTACATACACAGTTTCCAGGAGCAAATAACTATAAACACCACAGAGTGTATGGTTCATACTGATGAGGAACACAAAAAAATCCTATACAGCTTCAGCAGTGGGAACTATGTGTGACCCCTGAAAGACATCAGCTTCAGTTCTCCCTTTCCTTTGCTTTCAGAGACTGAAGAGGCAGTAGCTGGACTTGGCAGCTTGCCCCTTTCCTCTGCCCCCTCAGCACAGGAACATTGCCACACTCACTCTCTACCTCTGGATGAAGAGGAGCAGGTTGGTACCGTTTGTAATTGTAGCTGGGGAGTGCCTCCCAGGCCATCAGGGAATGTGTGGTGGGAATCCTCCTCTGCTGCATCAAGAGAAGAGCAGGGAATTGCATGGCCATGAAAATGGTCAGGGAATTGGAACACCTCTGCTATGAGGACAGGCTGAGGGAGCTGGGGGTGTTCAGCCTGGAGAAGAGGAGGCTCTGAGGAGACCTAAAAGCAGCCCTGCAGTACCTGAAGGGGGACACAGGAAGGATGGAGAGAGACTGTTTACAAAGGCCTGCAGTGACAGGGCAAGGAACAATGGCTTCAAAATAGAGAAAAGCAGATTTAGATTGGATATCAGGAAGAAGTTCTTTACTATGAGGGTGGTGGAAAACTGGAATAGGTTGCCCAGGGAGGTGGTTGAGGTCCCTTCCCTGAAGAAATCCAAGGTGAGGCTTGACAAGGCTCTGGACAGCCTGATCTAGTTGGGGGTGTCCCTGCTGACTGCAGGGAGATTGGGCTGGATGACCTTAGGAGGTCCCTTCTGACCTGAACCATTCTATGATTCTAAAATTCTATGATTCCATAATTCTATGTAGTAATGATTTGGTGCATCACTATTCTATTTATCTTTTTGTTTTGATTGTTGCTGATATACATATAGATATGTGTAGATACCTATGTATTAAAGCATACTAAGTTTTATATAACTGGAGTCTGTGTTTTTCCGTGGCATCCCACCTTTCTTCAGAAAAACAGCCTGTCAAAGAAACAGATGTGTCCAAAGAAAAGAGAATAATTCAGAATGTGCAGCCAGGAAATGTCTGATATTGAGAAGCCCTCTTAAACAAATAACCATTAATGGAACAAACCTGTTAAAATAATTCCTTTTCCACACACAAAGGTTATGGGTATAATAGATTTTTACTGTATTAGTACAGAAAGGCACTTTCACTTTCTGTAGCTAATCTTGAAAGAACACACATTAACATACTGTAGTTTCTGCTGTATTAATGAAAATTACAACTAAGACAGTATTATACTCATTATGAACCTAATAACTAACACATGATCACAAAGCATTGCTGTGTTAACACTTTCCTGCAGAGGTGGGAAAGGAATCACATCCCTGTTTGGATGATTATTAAAAAGAATTTTGCTTACAAAGGAGGGGGAAAAAAAAAGGAACCTTATATAATCTTTTCTTTTTGCTTAGGATATACCTGATGCCCAGTATCCATAGTGTTAGCCAGCCCTGTGTGTGAATTAGCTGCAGAATCAGGGACTGAGTATGTAAGATTAGAAGATTATCAATGTATTTTCCATCAAAACCAAAAATTGAAATATCTCTAATAAAACAGATGGCCTCAGAATTGAATTCACTTCCATAGACTCATTACAAGTACTAACAGACTCAACAAGTGCTTGCTGGATTTGAAGAACCAGATCTCCTTGCTTTCTGGTTATTTACATGTTAAACAATTACAGAAGGCCTTAGAATCATGGAATCATAGAATTGTTCGGGTTGAAAGGGACCTCAAGGATCATCCAACCCCCCTGCCATGGGTAGGGACACCTCACACTAGATCAGGTTCTGCAGAGCCACATTCAGCCTGGCCTAAAAAACCTCCAGGGATGAGGCTTCTGGCACCTCCCTGAGAAACCTGTTCCAGTGTCTCACCACCCTCATGGGGTGACTTTAAAAGTCACTTTAAAACAAGTCACTTCTTCCTAACATCCAATCTGAATCTACCCATTTCTAGTTTTGCTCCATTCCCCCCAGTCCTATCCCTACATGACACCCTAAAAAGTCCCTCCCCAGCTTTCTTGAAGCCCCCTTCAGATACTGGGTACTTAGAAACTGACTATCCAACACATATTCTCAGAAGCCACATTCATGCACAGCCAACGTGATCAGGGTTGTCTAGAGCTTGCCCTGTACTCTATCTGATAAGCTTTGGCAGATTTGTGTCTCCACTTCCTTCACAGCACACACAGAGTACCTTTGGGTGGGCAGACCTGCCAATCGGTCATCTCCATCCCCATTGGTCAAACTAAATGCTTCACAGTCCCTATGCTCCACTTAAATGTCCCACTTTGCCTGTCCCTAGTCCTCAAGGCACCCGTTAACCACTCCTACATTAAATAGCTGTTAGCTGTTGTCATCTCCTTCCTACTTCTGGTACCTCCTTGTCATCCCTAGCTTTTTCCTCCTCCATCCCTTTTTCTATGAGCACACGTAAGGATATCTGCAGAATCTAAATAGCATTGCTGGCTGTTGGTGACCTTGTGTTGACAGCAACATTCACAGTTTTGCTCTTTTTCCCACCTGGCAGCAAGAATCAGAGGAAATACTCTTTCCTCACCCCAAATGCTTATCCTTATTGGCTCCATTATCATCTTGGAACAAGAGAATGCAAATGGCTCCTGCTGCACCCTCCTGACATTTCTGCTTACAAACCACTGCTGGTGCTACCCATTTGCCCTAGTTTTTACACATGTTACTTTATACTCTCTAAATGTAATGGGTGGATTTCAGAGTCAATGAGCCTCCACTCAACTGCTTTCCAGCTAACTTTAAAGAAGCAAGAAACAAACAGAAACAGTGTGATGGATGCAAAATTGCTTCCTTTCAAAGCATCCACATACACCTTCCTGTATTTGGAGTATGTTTCCCAAGCTTAAATCACTGAAAGTGCCATTCAGGAACATGTCAGGATTGCTGAAACAGAGGAGCATTTGGGTAACACTTCTGTGAATTATTAGACTGGTGCTGGAAGTAACATCAGGTCTGCAAAAGGGATATCATTGGATCTTACCCCAGGCCCACACATGGCAGACACCTCATACAGATGACATTCTACTGATAATGATTCATCAAAGAAAGTTATTTGCATTTACCTGTTCATAGAATACATTCATACAATCAACCAGGTTGGAAGAGACCTCCAAGATCATCCACTCCAACCTATCACCCAGCCCTACCCAATCAATTAGACCATGTCTTTTGTTGAAGATCTCCAGGGACAGTTAATCCACCACCCCCCTGGGCAGCCCATTCCAATGGAAAATCACTCTCTGTGAAGAACATCTTCCTAACATCCAGCCTGAACCTCCCCTGGCACAACTTGAGACTGTGTCCCCTCATTCTGTTGCTGGTTGCCTGGGAGAACAGACCGACCCCCACACCTGGCTACAGGCTCCCTTCAGGTAGTTGTAGAGAGCAATAAGGTCTCCCCTGAGCCTCCTTTTCTCCAGGCTAAACACCCCCATCTCTCTCAGCCTCTCCTCACAGGGCTTGTGTTCCAGGCCCCTCTTTGTTGCCCTTGTCTGGACATGTAATATGACAACAGGCACGATAAGGCCTGGTTACAAAGGCATTCCCAGGCAGGGACACAGCTGGTATTTTGGTCAGCAACAGCAGCTCTAGATAGGTTAAGTTGAATTGGAAGCCAAGAGGAATTAGATCCCAGTGCTTTGGAAACTTTGATCACTTACACTTGGTGGTGTAAGGTGTAGTGTGTGACAGGATTGCCATCAATGCATGGAAGCCTGTTTCTCTGACATTATGATTACAAGCACATGATGACACCCCAAGAAAGAGTATTCCTGTATCTGTCCTACCAGGGGGAGTTTGTCAGCCATAGCTATTCACAGCAAGGCTTTTTCTCTTTCCAATTTCCTTTTCCCCAGGTGTTTTATTGTTACTATAAGGTGTTGGTGGCACAGTGAGTGATGCTACTGGTTAAACATTGCTAACAGAAGATTCTTCCTGAAGAAAACACAACAATCTTTCCAGAAATAAGCAGGCTACTCCTCTTTGCCTGGCTAGTCAAACAGTCTGCCCAGTTTGTGAGTAGGCAAAACACTGTCCAAATACACAGTGATTGGTCTAAGGAGCCAACAAAGAGCTTCCAGTGCTGAGCACTGAAATCCCAGCTGGGAATGGCCAGACAGCTGTCTGCTTTTAGGCTACACATGAACAGATAATGGATTGTGCCACTGCTAATCTACAGCAGGTCATGACTGGACCCAGCTCAGAAAAGTTTAGAAGCTTCCAAAACTATGTCCCTTGCATTTGCCTGGTATGGAAGGGAGAAGGAGAAAAGAGATGGGAGCAGGGGACAGAGGAAATTGCACTTACTCCACTTCTCTTTGAACTTGATACACCTGCCCCAAGTATGTTTGGATACAGAGATATGGGGGCAGAAGCACTGAAGCAAAACTTATCTTCAAGACATCTACAGTTTTTTAACTGCCTATAAATATTTTTCACATTTTATGCTTTATTCTGGTATTTTACTTCCTTTAAAACAAGTCACTGCTGTCATTCTTCAAACTATGGAGAACAGAGTCTCTGTTACTTTATTTCTAGATGTTCACCCAAAGAGTGGTCAGGCATTGGAATGGGCTGCCTAGAGAGGTGCTTGAGTCATCAACCCTGGATGTGTTTAAAGGTGGTTTGGATGTGGTGCTTGGGGATATGGTTTAGGGGTGGACATTATAGAGTAGGGTTCTGGCTTGGACTTGGTGATCCTGAGGGTCTTTTCCAACCTGAATGTTTCTGTGAACCTGTGATGATCTGTGTCCTGCACCCTCTCCAGCCCATTGCTGCCTCCCATGCTCAGGCTGCAGAAGAAACAAATCTGAAATAAGATACACCTTCAAAACCTGGATCTTTCCCTTCAGCTGTCAAATAATGTTTCTTTCCTGAGGAACACAGATCCTTCAAATGCCATAGTATATTGGAGGTAGTTGAGGTCCCATCCCTGGAGGTGTTTAAGCCCAGGCTGGATGAGGCTCTGGCCAGCCTGATCTGGTGTGGGGTGTCCCTACCCAAGGCAGGGGGGTTGGAACTAGATGATCCTTGTGGTCCCTTCCAACCCTGACTGATGATACTATGATCCTATGATACTATGATCCTACGACACAAGTCAGCTGGTGCAGGTGCCATGCTTTGAGTCCTTTGCTGAGGGTCTGAAGCCAGCAATACCAACATATGCCAGGGCTGGACTGCTGATCCAGCTGTAGTCCCACCCATATCAGCATTATCTGTTTCACCATATTTTACTACTCCTATTAGGACAATGCAGCTCCACAACGTTCTCCATGGAAAGAGATGACAAGTGCAGGTGAGTTAATCTGCCTGCAGAAAAAAAATAATCAGAATTAATAATCAAGCAAGCTACCTGGAAGGTAAAAAGGAAATAACTAACAGCCAGCATAGATTCATGAAGAATAAATCATGTGAGCACAGCCCAATTTCCTTCTGTGAAAGGAGAACAGTACATGTGGATAGGGAAAAGTAGGCAAGGTATTGAATTTAATAAGGATTTGGCAGGTTCTGATAGGGCTTCCTCATAGGCAAACTTTGCAAATTTACTGTAAAGGGGTTATAAAAACATTTAGAAAAAAAGTCTCACTCAAAAGAATCCTGACCAGTGCTGCCTAAATTCAATAGCAGAGGAATGGTACCTCACAGGGAGCTGATCTGAATGCAATATGAATTCATATTTCCAATCATGTTTTGTCCCCCGAATACTTCCATGACTTGCCGGTCACACCGACCTTACAGCTGGTGCAAGCACACTAAAGGACAGCATTAGAATTCAAAACCTTGCTCAGAAACTAGAGAAATTTCATGAAAGAAAGCAAGATGAAGACGCACAAAAAGACAATCATTTGCACTCAGAAGAGAGAGAAGGGACAGTTAACAGTAACTTTGCAGAAAAATGTTTATGGGCTGTAGCACATCACAAGGTAAATGCAAATTTACAATTGAGTTCTCAGGTCTCAGGTTGTTAGGGGTTGGAAGGGACCTGCAGAGATCATTAAATGAAACCCCCCTGCCAGAGCAAGACCATAGAATTTAGTGCAGGCCACACAGGAATGCATCGAGATGGGTTTTTGGAGTCTCCAGAGAAGAAGACTCCACAACCTTTCTGGGGAGCTTTTTCCAGTGCTCCGTGACCTGTACAGCACAAAAGTTCCTCCTCGTGTTGAGGTGGAACCTCCTGTGCTGTAGTTTCTCTCCATTGCCCCTTGTCCTGTCCCAGGGTGCAACTGAGCAGAGCCTGTCCCCTCCCTCTTGACACCCAGCCCTCAGAGATTTAGAAACATTGATTAAATCCCCTCTCAGTCTTCTGCAGACTAAACAGCCCCAGGGCTCTCAGCCTCTCCTCATAGGGCAGTGCTCCAGTCCCTTCATCATCCTTGTAGCCCTCCGTTGGGCTCTCTCCAGCACATCCCTGTCGCTCTTGAGCTGGGGAGCCCAAAAATTTGATGTAATATTCCTGGTGAGGTCTCACCAGGGCAGAGTAGAGGGGGAGGAGAACCTCCCTGGTTCTGCTGGACACACTCCTCTTAATGCACCCCAGGATCCCATTGGCCTTGGCCATAAGGGCACATTTCTGTCCTGCGCAGAACTTGTTACCCACCAGGACTCCCAGGTCCTTCTCCACAGGGCTGCTCTCTAGCAGATCACCTCCTAACCTGTACTGGCGCAATTTATTCTTCCTTTGCAGATGTAGGGCTCTGCACTTAACCCTGTTCTGTTACAAAAAAGCCAAGAAATACGCTGGCTTGTTTAAATGGAAAGAGATTACTGTGTATCAATGCAAGATTGCAGCTAGAGGTCGGCTCTGGTACCAGTGAGACCTGAGCTTTGCAGTGCACCCTTCAAGAAAGATGTGGGCAATATGAGTCCCTGGGACAACCATAACAACAATGCAAGGTTTGAAAATTTATTCTGTGAGGAGAGACTGCAAGAAGCAGGAACATTTCTTTATGGGAGAAAATAAGCAGATGTGATCCAGAATGGAAAAAAAAAAAATAAATAAAACCAGCTATATGAAAGGCTGCTATAAAAAGGGATAAAATAAAGACTACATGATATAAAATAAGAGGATTAAAAAGCAGCATGGGACACTCAAGCCAGAGTTTCAGAAAAACTTTATAACGGTGAAGAACATTAATGACTGCAATAAAGGGCTAGGGAGACGGCTGAGCCTCCACCACTGAAAGTCTTTATGAAGAGGTTAGATGAATGCCTGTCAAGAATTGTATACTGGCAGATTCCATGGCCCTGTTTACAGCACTTCCTCTTTCTGTATTTCAAAATGAGGTATCACCACACTTGGGCTAGTACTCACCAGTGCCACTGCTTGGGAGACAGTGCTGCAGAGGCACAGATGTGACTGAGGAAGCACTGTTAGCCACACTATCAGACTCCACAGTCTCAAGCTGCACCAGGGGAAGTTTAGGCTTGAGGTGAGGAGAAAGTTCTTCACAGAGAGAGTCTTTTGCTGTTGGAATGTGCTGCCCAGGGAGGTGGTGGAGTCACCGTCCCTGGAGGTGTTCAAGAGGGGATTGGATGTGGCACTTGGTGCCATGGTTTAGTCATGAGGTCTGTGGTGACAGGTTGGATTTGATGATCTTTGAGGTATCTTCCAGCCTTGGTGATACTGTGATTCTGTGTCCACATTTTAGTAGTTTTAGATGAAATTTTAACTTTTGTTTTAATTTTTCACATTGGTTTAATTCAAAGTGTGTAAATACCTTTTCAGAGCCATTTAAAGTCAGTGGTGCCAAACACATAGCTCTAAATGGCTGTCCACTGCGACATATTGAGGCACACACACCCAAAGAAATCTTCAGTCCCCACAGTCCACCACAGACACACATTTTGTACTAACAAATGACTAGGAGGAAAAATATTAAAGACAACAGCAAACTTATTGCAAGACCAAATTATTTTCCTATCAGACTATCTCCATTGGCCTTGTTAACTACAGAGAGCTACCTGAAGGAAGGTTGTAGACAGGTGGGGGCTGGTCTCTCCTCCAGGCAACCAGCACCAGAACAAGAGGACACAGTCTCAAGCTGCACCAGGGGAGGTTTAGGCTGGAGGTTAGGAAGAAGTTCTTCATAGAGAGAGTGATTGCTCATTGCAATGGGCTGCCCAGGGGGGTGGTGGAGTAACCATCCCTGGAGGTGTTTAGGAAGAGACTCAGTGGGGTGCTTGGTGCCATGGTTTAGTTAATTAGATAGTGTTGGATGATAGACTGGACACAGTGATCTCGAAGGTCTCTTCCAACCTGGTCTGGTCTGGTCTATTCTATTCTATTCTATTCTATTCTATTCTATTCTATTCTATTCTATTCTATTGCAATCTTAAGATCCTACTTCAAGAAAGTTTTCATGCACAAGCTTAACTGTAAACAGGTGACCAAGTTTCAGTAAAGTCATCAGGATGTAACAACCCACTCAAGTCCATGATCTGCCAAGTGTTTTTCTCAGTGATGCTGGCTTGATGAATCAGCTTTCAGCACCAGCAGTCTGAGTCCAGGTCAATGTCTTTGAAACTACCACCCTGCAAAGAATAAAAAGCATCACCTTATGTCCTCCTTTGCCTCTGATCAAATCAAGCTGAGTGTACATTAGATATTTTTTTTCCTCCTGTAAATATATTGTTTATTTTTGCACTATATTGAACTGGAAAATAGCATTGTCTTTTAAAGTAGCATAATTTTGCAAATGTCACTGTAATTTTCCCCAAAGTATCATCCATTAGTTATAAAAGGTGCAAAGTAAAAGGAGTTTAAAATTGGTGTGGGGGTAGGGGTATAAGAAATAACGCACTGATAGCCTAAGTGGTGGTTCAATCTTTGGCAAGTTGTCAGGAGAGACGGAGAAAGGTGGTGGCTCAAACTTCTGTACATTTTTACATGTGAAGCTAAAAAAGACAAAGCCATCAGAATGCCTGGAAGCATTTCTAAGTCAGGAATTACAAGCAAGGATTCACTGCTTTGAATAAATATTCATATATATTGTATATAAAAATTCACATCCCCTTATACTCAAAAGAAAAAGGAGAATGAGACACATGGCAGTTAGGTGCATGTATCTCATCACCTCCAGTGGTGGTTTACAATACTCAGAGCAGTCACTGAAGGGAGTTATGGATGACTTCTGGTCTGTAAGACCTAACACAACTGAACTGTGTGCACAAAACAGAGCATGATCAGGACTTCTGAACAGATTTCAGTAATGTTAGCTTTGCAACTGAATCCTTTCACCATCTTATTGGTTTGGTGGGAGTTGTTTGTTGGTTAGGTTTGATGGTTGGTTTTATTTTGGTTTGGATTTGGGTTTTTTTTTGGGGGGGGGGGTCTGTGTTTGTCTTTTTTGGTTGGTTTGTTTTGGTGTTTCCTTTGTTTTTCATGACCTGCTAAGTTTTCATAGAATCATAGAATCATAGAATCATAGAATCAATAAGATTGGAAAAGACCTCAGAGCTCATGCAGTCCATCCTATCACCCAACACCTCATGACTAACTAAACCATGGCTTCAAGTGCCACTTTCAATCCTCTTTTGAACACCTCATGGTGTTCATGGTAAAAGCACTTTTATTATTATTGATTTTTAATCCAGTTTCATCAATCACTTCCTGTCAAAAGAATCATGTCAAAAGAATCACTTCATGTCAAAAGAATCTTGACCAGCATTAGTCACAGTTGCATGTGTAGAAGTTGCCATGTATTCAGAATATGAAGTTTAGAATGTTTTAGATGTTGTTTGTGAAAACACAGTCTTTAAATTCTCATTGCCAATACACCAATTTTCATTTTTAAGTGAGTTTTGCTTATTTTGACATCGAAATAGCTGCCATTCACTTATTCCTCTCTGTTTTCATTCTTGTGGTATGTGTACATACTTGTATTACAGTACCACAGCATCACAGCATATTAGAGGTTGGAAGGGACCTCAAGAGATCATCAGGTCCAACTCCCCTGTCAAAGCAGGATGACTTAGGCTAGTCTGCACAGGAATGCATCCAGGTGGGTTTTGAAAGTCTCCAGAGAAGGGAACTCAACTAATTCTCTTGGCTATCTCTAATAAACTAAACATTAATTCCCTCTGGAAGATATGTCTCCCTCCATCAACTATAGATGAAATTTAGACATCTAGAGTTTAGATCCCTGAAGACAATCAAGATGAATACTGCAATACAGGGACAAAGGAGGAAAAAAAATTGTGAGTCAGGGGATAACAGTAAAAAAGCCTCCAGATTTGAAGTTGGCCTGCTGGAAACAAAAGCTGCTTTAGGGAGTGTCGGACCAGTGTAGTTTATCTGGAGACATCACATTACTACCCTAAGATGCCATAGGATAGAGCCAGGGTTCACAGAACACCAGTACAAGGCATTTTCATTCTTCTCGATGCTGTTTGTCATTTTCCACACTGCTTCAGACAGAATCATTCTTTCAAAAAAAAAAAAAAACCACCCATTACAGTCTAAAACATTTCTCAGCTGAAAGCATCACCAAGTCTCTTTCACAACTGATTAAGGGAATTAAAACCAGCCAGAAGCTGTGTTCTAGGTACTGTAATGGGTGCTTACTGCTGCATTCACTGAATCCATCAGCGGCACTTCACAGACATCTAGCAAGACTATTTGCTTCATAAATAATTGAGATGTGTGAAGACCCTTTGCATAACCCAGAAATATCCTTTAAGTGTTTAACATCAATAATAATGCAAACTGGCACCATAACAACTTAAGCAGTATAAAATATGGCATCGTAGAGTTCAGCTTGACTTTCATTGAAGGATTTCTAAAAATAAGAGTACATCAGCAGCAGTGACAGCTTGCTTAGTGACTCAACACAGTGGGAAACCTATTGCTCTAGAGGACTATGTTCTGCCTCATTATTTAATACAGACATCACAGCCATGCTGTTCTGTTTTCAGTTCCTAGATGCACGATGCAAAGGAACCCACACCTCAGTACATCTGCCATAAAGAGTGGGAATAATTCAGAGCTGTTAGACTTGCACTACTGGTAGTGTACAATCAGCATATTGGTGCCAAGTTACATAATTTATTGTGAGAGTTAGAAACACTTGATAAGTCTTTCTGAAGTCTCAGCTGCTGGAATCAAGAGATTGTATGAGAACATCTGCTTCCATTTTCTAAGCCTGCACACTTCTAGCACTCAGGATGTGAAGAAAAGCTCGAGCCCATCAACAAAATACACTGTAAGAGATACACAGAAATAAGGGGAAATATATATATTTTAATGACTTTTTTTAGGCATGTTTTTGAAATCTCAAAGTTCACATTATTGCAGCACTAATATTTTGTATTTTAAGTAAATCACCAAGGAGCCTATGAACAGGAAGAAAAATGAAGTGGAAGAGGAGGAGGGACAGTGGGGAAATGGGAAAGGGACAGACACCAGACAAAGATTTGGGGTGTGTTAGGGTTAAGAAGAGTCAGAAAAGACTGTGTGGAGAGCCAGGGTTGTCAGTATATGTAGACAGATGCTTGTATAAGGAGACTTAGGCAAAAAAAAAATACAAAAGTATGGGCAAAACAGGAAACTACTGGGTTTTGGTGACCAATGGATACAGACGGGGCAAAAAGCCACAACAGAAGAATCAGGAAAGGTGTGGGAAATTGGGATCATCAAAGTTGAGTACTAGGACTGTGATAAGAACTGAGAAAGGCATTCAATAAAATGGCCAAAAGGGCACAATAAGCTGGAAAAAGAGAGGCTGGGCCTTAAGAAGGCTAGACACATGATACACAGACAGATGCATGTAAAACACTTGACAGAAGTAGAAATGGCATTGTGTGGACTCCTGTTTTTAGTTGTGCAGCCCCCCAGCCCATATGCAGAGCTCCTCATGGGACACGAACATTGTTAACATTGCCAAACAAACACGAGTCCTTTGGTCAGTTATTCAGTACTGTTTTTATACATGCTTTTTCCCAGTTGCTGTACTGGAAGGAGAGAAGATCTACCCAGTGACATCTCCAGTCACTGAAAAGGGGCCTACAAGAAAGCTGGGGAGGGACTTTTTAGGATGTCTGGCAATGATAGGAGTGGGGGAAATGGAGCAAAACTAGAAATGGGTAGATTCTGATTGGATGTTAGGAAGAAGTTCTTCCCCATGAGGGTGGTGAGACACTGGAACAGGTTGCCCAGGGAAGTGGTAGAAGCCTCATCCCTGGAGTTTTTTAAGGCTAGGCTGGATGTGGCTCTGAGCAACCTGATGTAGTGTGAGGTGTCCCTGCCCATGGCAGGGGGAGTTGGAACTAGATGATCCTTGAAGTCTCTTCCAACCCTAACAATTCTAGGCCCAATGACAGGACAAGGGGCAATGAGTGGAAGTTGAGGCATAGGAAGTTCCAGTTAGGGTGATGGAACACTGCAGCAGGCTGCCCAGGGGGGTTGTGGAGTCTCCCTCTCTGGAGATATTCAAGACCCATCTGGATGTGTTCCTGTGCGACCTACTCTAGCTGATCCTGCTCTGGCAGGGGGGTTGGACTGGATGATCTTTCAAGGTCCCTTCCAGCCTCTGGCATTCTGTGATTCTGTGATTTTTCTCAACAATCAAAAACTTCCAGATACTTGGATGAAGGCTCCACGTATCAGCAAGCAGGACAGAATTCAAAGGTGTATAATAAAGCCAAAGCTGCAATTTTGTGTATCCTGAAAGAAGATGCCAAAAATAAACACAAAGAATGGGAAAGCAGGAAAGGGTGAGACTTCAGCAATAAGCATGCTGCAGTGAATGCAGCATAGTTTCTTTTCTTTCTAAAACACTGCCAGCAGCCCTCCACTTAAGGTTACTTTAGCAAAACTACTCACCCCACTGCAATTATTGTACATTGCTGGTAAAGATGTTTATGATATGGCTAAGCTGAGTAAATAACTGGAAATTGCTACACTGCATACACAACTGACAGCAGAAATGATGAAGGGGTGATATATGGGACTCTTGCTTAAAAATATAGTAACACAGAACCTGGCAATCTCTTCAGGGTGTAAAATACATTCCCGTAAGCTAACCATAGAAAGCTTCCAATTTTTAATTGCTCAATATTTACTATTCTGTAAGTTATTTCCACGGGACACATGTAAATTGGCAGCATTTACAAGCTGCCTTTTTTTTTTTCTTCTTTTCCCCAAGCTTTTTGCAGCATCCTGGTAAGTGATAAGAGTTTGAATAATGGCATCTGAATGAGGGGGTAAAAATGAGCAAAAACTTCCCGAGAATGTTTTATGTATAACCAACTCTCCAAGACCCAGAGGTGAGTGAACTATACCACCAGCAATCCCACTTCACACATTATATTTTCTTCTGAAAAAAAAAAACACACCCCACTATCATTCCAGATTAGGCATGGGGAAAAAATGAGAAGAGATACAAATCCAAGTGCTGCCAGAATTATTCATGCTGTTTGTCTCGTAATGCCTCCATCCGCTTTCACACCCTTCCCTCTCAATTCCCCTACTTTGTTCTAGATTTTTTGGTCTTCTCTCAGTTGCTATCCGTAGTGTATCATCTTTGGAAACTTAGCCATCCTTACCCACTCTTTATTTTATCAGTTATCTGAAAAGAGGGCCTCCAGAAAAATAGTAAAGCATTTGTAAATAACCCTCGTGTTATGAGATAATAGATGCAATTATGAAAGCCAGGCAGATGTCATCCCCCCAAGCCCCTGTGAGAGGCAGTGAAGTGGTACTTCCCCAAAGTGATTTTCAGAAGATGGCAGTGTACTTGTTCACAGCATCAGAAGTAGGCAGATGGCTCTCCTGATGCTGCATGGAGGGCAAGACTCCTCCTTTGCCCCTGCTGAACCTCAGCAGCCTGCTACAGCACGAATACTATGGCTTCCAAAACCCAAGAGCAGTACATGGTATCTGTTTGCTCAGCAAAGGCATAAGCATAGAATCACAGAATTGTCAGGGTTGGAAGGGACACCAAAGATCCTTCAGTCCCAATCCCCCTGACAGGGGCAGGGACACCTCACGCTACAGCAGGTTGCTCAGAATCACATACAGCCTGGCTTTACAGGGATGAGGCTTCTACCACCTCCCTGGGCAGCCTGTTCCAGTGTCTCACCACCCTCATGGGGAAGAATTTCTTCCTAACATCCAATCTGAATCTACCCATTGCTAGTTTTGCTCCATTCCCCCTAGTCCTATCACTACCTGGCACCCTAAAAAGTCCCTCCCCAACTTTCTTGTAGTCCCCTTCAGATACTGGAAGGCCACAGTTAGATCTCCTTGGAACCTTCTCTTCTCCAGACTGAACAGCCCCAACTCCCTCAGTCTGTCGTCATAGCAGAGGAGCTCCAGACCTCTGCTCATCCTCGTGGCCCTTCTCTGGACACATTCCAGCATGTCCAGATTCTTTCTGTAATAGGGGCTCCAGAACTGGATGTAGTACTCCAGGTGGGGTCTCACCAGAGTGGAGGAGAGGGGGAGAATCACCTCCCTCAACCTGCAGGCTATGCTTCTCTTGATATTGCTCCACTCCTACTTCAATTAACTAGCAGAAACTGTAAAATGAAGCAAGACTGAAAACAAAGAAGTTAGTTTATGGCAATTTCATTTCACTTTTAAACTTACTTCATTGCTTTTCTTCTTTGCCAAGAAAAAGAACAGGATGCATGTTAAACCACAAGAACATCTGACCACTGAATAAAATAAGACTTATGATGAACATGAGCAAAATATTTGTAATTGGCTGATAAAAATAAGATTGCACTGATGTTAATGTTGCATTAACCTTATAAAATGGCTGATTTGGGGAAGTTAGAGTTTTTGAGTGATGAGTACCTACACCCTTACTTCAAATTGAATTTCATGCTAGGAGGTACTCATTGAATTTGTTACTCTGTTTATTTTTTTTTTTTAATTAAGATCCTTCTACAAAGGATCTTAGGTAAAAGATCCTCTCAGGGATAAAAGGACAAAAGAATAACTCAGGAGGAGAAAGAGCTGGATGAGGTTAATGGATGGACTTTTAGTGCAGAAGGTGGTTGCTAGCAGAGTGTTAGGAAGCTACATGTTCTTAAGGGATATGGAACAGGAAGGAAGTCAGAATCATGCAATCAATAAGGTTGCAAAAGACCTCAAAGATCATCAAGTCCAACCTGTCACCAACACCTCATGACTACTAAACCATGGCACCAAATGCCACATCCCCTCTTGAACACCTCCAGGGATGGTGACTCCACCACCTCCCTGGGCAGCACATTCCAATGGCAAAAGACTCTCTCTGTGAAGAACTTTCTCCTCACCTCAAGCCAAAACCTCCCCTGGCACAGTTTGAGGCTGTGTCCTCTTGTTCTGGTGCTGGTTGCCTGGAAGAAGAGGCCAACCACCTCCTGTCTACAACCACCCTTCAGGTAGTTGTAGACAGCAATGAGGTCACTCCTGAGCCTCCTCTTCTCCAGGCTAAGCAACCCCAGCTTCCTCAGCCTCTCCTCAAGGCCTCTCCCCAGCCTTGTTGCCCTTCTCTGGACATGTTCAAGTGTCTCAGTGTCCTTCCTAAACTGAGGGGCCCAGAACTGGACACAGGACTCAAGGTGTGGCCTAAGCAGTGCTGAGCCCAGGGCAGAATGACTTCCCTGCTCCTGCTGGCCACATTATTTCTGATGCAGGTCCCTTCCAAGCTCAACCATCATGTGACTCTCTGATTCTAATTTTGCTTCTGTATTATTTCCTACCAAACAAAGACTAATTAAAGACCCATAGTGTGTGTATAGACACACAGACACACATTTATTATGGCACTGTAAAATGCTGCTTGATCCCCAAATTATAAATAAAAAGGACAATTCTATCAAATGGGATAACCCTCCTGATCCAACAGATTATTAGATTCTTCAAGACAGTTGCCTGCAATTAAATACCTATTTAATGATTGTTCTCATGCTAATATGAGTAATAATAATTACTATGTCAGTGTAAGATCATAAAGATAGAGGTTTGTGTAAATTCCTTCTTTCCTTATAATTTTCTGAGAAATTACCTTTCTAGCCAAGGAGACATCATGAATTATTGATATTGATTTTTATAATCTTTCCCTTAATATTTAGTCTCCTGTTATGAATTAATCTGAATTATTAATTGAGGCATTAAAATACATATACACGTTATAGCAAGCCAGCTGAAGGACCTTTTTTTTTGTGGATGCAAGCTCAGAAAGCAGTCTTTGCAAGAACTGGTACTGAAAGTGTCCTGGAAGAATTACTCTTTGGAATAGCAATGGCAAACTAATTAATCTGTTCACAAAACATATGTTTTTTTTCCTGCCTCTGCATGAAATAAATGTATTAAACAATAGATCTGAGGTATTTTGCTCCAATATTCTCAGGAAGCAGGAAACAGTTCGGTTTGGGATGGAAGCAAATGAAGCTGTATTTACAAGCTAACTACAATCTAGAAACAGGAAGTGTAAAGAATATGGACAAAATATACAATCTTTACATATATTTACTATTTATAAACAACACCAGGACCCCCCTGGCCAAACCAGGGGGCTACCAATAGCTCCCCCTTTCCATCCCCTTCCTCCCTGTGCAAAAGAAAAGAGAAAAGAGAAGAGAGAAGAGCAGAGAGTAGATTCTTGGTTACTTAGCCACAATGAGAATGCAGCCAAGGTCAGCAAAAAGCAAGCCAAAGCTACTAGCTGGAATTAGCTAGATCAAAGAGCCCCAAAAAAAGAGAGAAAATAGTTTATACAACTAATTTTATGTCAGTTATCAGACTGATGGGATTATTTAGACCTTATCATTATTTTCCCTTTACATCCCATGGTGATTTATTTACATTCTACCACTTTCTGCTCAAGATCTGTGAGAAACTTCCTCTGCATCAGCCTAAACCTGCCACAGAGCTCTTTACACACAGTGCATCTCAAGGCTACTGCTGCTTGTACTACTCCAACAAGCAACTTTCCTCTCGGTATTTTCTGCTAGTTTTGACAGGCTTAATGTGGGATCCTGTCTGCAGCTGATCAATGCAGGCATGGGCAGAGAAAGAAACATGAAGAGGGTGTATCAACATAGATCAAGAAACCCCAGAAACAGTCTAACAGTAGTACAGCATCATATATATATGTATATATATTCTCATTTTAATTTCCTTTAAGCCTACACACTTCAGTGTAACAAGCCTAATAGCTATTAAAAGACAAGAGAAAATTCTCCAAACATGTGAAAGCATTTGTAGGAAAGTCATTATTGTTACCATTACTTTGCTGAAACTCTACTGGGACCACAGCCTTTTTATTTTTTTATTAGCTCTTTACAAATGGGATGTGAATTCCAGCATATTCACCAATCAATACTTTCTCCTTCAGTACGCTGAGAAAATAAGAGATTCAGATGATACCTCCTTAAATGTCTTAAGAGAATGCCTATGGCATCTCATATGCCTTAAATGCATATAATAAACCAACAACAACCAACCAAACAAATAACAATAACAAAAAGCTAAGCACATCCTCCCAGCCTCTTGCACCAGTAGGTGCAAGCTGCTGTGGCTTCAGGGCTAGCTCTGCCCCTGAGGTGGTTTTTAGCTTTGTCTGGAGAGCAGAAGTTGAGAAGCTGACTCCTTAGTTGCCTCTCCCTTTGAAGTCACTCCTTGGAACAGTTATTAGCCACCAGCTCTTCCAATCTGCTGGTGCTTGTCAAGCCAGGAATAAGAAAGAGCACCTGAAAACTGGTGCCCAAGCATGAGCAGGAATCAGACTGCTGGAATGGGTCCAGAGGAGGCCAGAAAGAAGATCAGAGGGCTGGAGCAGCTATGGGGACAGACTGAGAGAGTTGGGATTATTCAGCCTAGGGAAGAGAAGTCTCCAGGGAGAACTCAGAGAAGCCTACCAGTACCTGAAAGGAGCTACAGGAGAGTTGGGGAGGGACATTTGGCAAAGGCTGGGAGTGACAGGATGGAGGGAAAGGACTGAAGCTGGAAGAAGGAAGGTTGAGACTGGAGATTAGGAAGAAATTCTTTCCAGTGAGGGTGGGGAGAGACTGACTGGATGTGGCTGTAAGCAACCTGCTGTAGCGTGAGGTGTCCCTGGCCAGGGCAGGGCTGGAAGGGACCTGGCTGATCTGCCCAGGGAGGTGGTGGAGTCCCCATCCCTGGAGGTGTTCAAGAGGGGATTGGATGTGGCACTTGGTGCCATGGTTTAGTTGTCAGGAGGTGTTGGGTTGATGGTTGGACTTGATGATCTCTGAGGTCTTTTCCAACCTTATTGATTCTAGGATTCTATTCTATGATTCTTCCCAAACATTCCCATGGATTCATTGCAGATTCAGCTACTTTCCATTCAAAGATGTTCTGAAATAAAGCTTATTAACACTTAAGGTCAGGCCTAAAGCTGCCATAAAATTCAATAATCCACCTTTTTCAAAAGCTGCAAAAGATTTTCAGCAGTCACACAGCAACAGAGTTGCTTTATTCTGTGCATTGAAAGCAATTCATTAACTTCAGGGAGATTTAGATAAACTTTTGGGTTTTTTTCATTTATTAAGGCTGCTTTTTTCTTTCATTAAGCCTGGATTGAAGGTCTGTTCTCTGTTTAGAAGAGAACAATATCTTATTTATTTAAGATATGTTACAATTACTTTGTCTCTGACTATTTTTTACATGGTTGAATTTATAGGCTAGTTGATAAAACATTTCCAAAAGAGTTTGGCCTCAGTTAAGCACTTAAAAGTGATCAGATTCTCAAGCACTGTAAGCTATAATGTCCTTCCAAGGTTGTTATTAT
The DNA here is from genome assembly GCF_026170545.1 of Melanerpes formicivorus. Taxonomy (NCBI): domain Eukaryota; kingdom Metazoa; phylum Chordata; class Aves; order Piciformes; family Picidae; genus Melanerpes; species Melanerpes formicivorus. Next base: position 3,189,366 of record NW_027142375.1, read on the forward strand.
TTAAGAACAATGATTTGATTTTAATTTATTCTCTTGACATGGCAAGGGAGAAAAATGTCCTTTATCTATCAAAATATTTAGGTCAAGATTTGCCTTTCCCACCATTGTGGTGAAGGGTTTTGCTTAGTCTGTAAAAGCACTTGAGAAGTCTTGAGCAAGAGAGTTGTGGAGAATGTAGTACCAAGGGAAGTGCAGGCAGGGATATAGGATTGCAGCTTCAAAGCAGAAAGCTCACTGAAAAAAAACAAACCAACAAACCCCTACACCATTCTCATTCTTGTGCCTAGATAATAGCTTTGTATTGCCCATACTACAGAGCATCAGTGTCAGATCCCTCTCACCTGGTCTAAGTTTCATAGTTTCATAGTTTCATTCAGGGTTGGAAGGGACCACAAGGATCATCTAGTTCCAACCCCCCTGCCATGGACAGGGACACCCCACACTAGATCAGGCTGGCCAGAGCCTCATCCAGCCTGGGCTTAAACACCTCCAGGGACGGGGCCCCAACCACCTCCCTGGACAACCCATTCCAGGGCTTCACCACTCTCATGGGGAAGAACTTCCTCCTCACCTCCAGCCTGAATCTCCCCACCTCCAGCTTCATTCCATTCCCCCTAGTCCTATCACTACCTGAGATCCTGAGAAGTCCTTCCCCAGCCTTCCTGTAGCCCCCTTCAGATACTGGAAGGCCACAATTAGGTCACCTGGGAGCCTTCTCTTCTGCAGACTGTACAGCCCCAACTCCTTCAGTCTGTCCTCATAGGAGAGGTGCTCCAGCCCTCTGATCATCCTCCTGGCCCTTCTCTGGACACCTTCCAGCACCTCCACATCCCTCTTGTAATAGGGGCTCCAGAACTGGAGGCAGTACTCCAGGTGGGGTCTCACCAGGGCTGAGTAGAGGGGGAGGATCACCTCCCTCGACCTGCTGGCCACACTTCTCCTGATGCAGCCCAGGATCTGATTGGCTTTGCGGGCTGCAAGTGCACATTGAGAGCTCATGTTGAGCTTTTTGTCCACCAGCACCCCCAAGTCTCTCTCCTCAGGGCTACTTTCCAGCCAGTCACTGCCCAGCCTGGATTTGTGCCTGGGATTGCCTCAACCCAGCTGCAGGACCCTGCACTTGCTCTTATTGAACCTCATGAGGTTGGCTTGTGGCCACCTCTCCAGCCTGTCAAGGTCCCTCTGGATGGCCTCCCTTCCCTCCAGCTGTCTGCTGCACCACGCAGCTTGGTGTCCTCAGCAAACTTGCTGAGGGTGCACTCAATGCCACTGTCCATGGCACCCACAAAGATGTTGAACAAGACAGGTCCCAGGACTGATCCCTGAGGGACTCCTTTTGTCCCTGGCCTCCACTGGGACATGGAGCCATTGACAGCCACTCTTTGGGTGCGGCCATCAAGCCAGTTCCTTATCCATCTAGTGGTCACCCATCACACCCATGTGTCACCAGTTTGGAGACCAGGATGTGGTGCGGGACAGTGTCGAAGGCTTTGCTCAGGTCCAGGTAAACGACATCAGTTGCTCGCCCCTCATCTATTAATTTTGTCACCTGCTCATAGAAGGCCACCAGGTTGGTCAGGCAGGATTTGCCCTTGGCAAAGCCATGCTGACTGCTCCCAATCACCTCTTCACTATTCTTTTGAGCGAGTTCACAGTTCACAGATCTGAGATGTCAGAAAGGAGGTAAAACTGCTTTGAGTGAATCACCTTGCTGCTGAAACATCACAGGGCGATAAGACAGCTTGGAGAGCCAGCAAAGATGTATTGCAAGGAAAGCAAGACATGACAACAAGTATCTGCAGCTATCCCTGTTGAACGTTAGAAATATAATTTAGCAAAAGAAAATTGGCTTTCCCAGCACAGATTGAAATAAGCAGATGAACAATGACTTTACTTCCCACAAGACTTCAATTACTCAAACTTAAACAAAAACAAACTCACAAACGCAACTGGAAGAAAAAGAGTCACAGTTCCAGTGCAGAATCAACTTAACAAATGCAATGGTGCAACACCAATGGAGTAGCTGTTGCTCTAATAGCTATATTAAACCTCGGAGCATAATGAGAATTACTTTGATATTTCCATAAGGCAGAGTAAACTCAGACTGAGCACTATGCTTAAGCCATTAACAGCACTGTTGTCTTCTCGCTGATTAGTTTGTGGTTGGAGTAATTTGCTATATTTTACACTAGAAAAGAAGAAATTGTGCATTAGGGAAGGAACATTCCTTCTTATTTGTCCCTTTTTGGAAATGGAGAAGTTCTTCTGGCCCTTAGCTTAGTTTTCAAATTTTGTCACTCTCCAAACTGGTTCTATGACAAATACATAGAATGCTCCACTTAGCCAACTTTCAGGGCTACTCTGTATGTATATAAAGGGTGAATATAGTCCTCTGCATGGCGTTTTTTGTGGCTCTTCATATGGATACTCATTTGTCCAACCAAGTGAAAAAAAGTGAGTAGCTACACAAAAAACAGATTAGTCATCATGTGCCTCTCTTGGTTGGCCCTAAGGTAAGGCCCACATGTTTTAAGCTATGCCCTCAGGAGGAGACTTGATGGGGTGCTTGGTGCCATGGTTTAGTTGTTTAGGTGGGTTGGATTGGTTGATGGGTTGGACGTGATGATCTTGAAGGTCTCTTCCAACCTGGTCTGGTCTATTCTATTCTATTCTATTCTATTCTATTCTATTCTATTCTATTCTATTCTATCAAACATAACATCTCCTAAGCATTTTTGAAGGCTACTTCTCTCTCCATCAGAATCCTGCAAGTGAATGCAGTAGGCATTATGCAAAACATGAGCTGGACACCTGACATGGGGGTGGTCTCAATCTGGAGTCTCATTTCCCAGACTAGCATAGGACACAAGTGTCACAGAGGCAATGTGTTGAGCTCCCAGGAAAGCTGAAAGAAAGAGAGGACTTATGCCCTCCGTGCCGCCTGCACAGAGAGTTGGAACTGAGTAGAAGAATGGCATGAGATAAAGCCTAAAAAAATGAAAGGATGTAAAGAGATGAATGACACAGGCTGCAAAGGATTTGGCGGGGTTCCAGCAAGGATTTGGGATATCTCAAAGGAGAGGGAAAGGGTGAAGAACAGGAGAGGGGAAAAAAAAGCCCAAGAGTCTGATTTATACCAACAAAAATAGGAAATTCAGCTAAAAGGCTGACAATCTGTTATCTGCTTATCACTCTGCACAGATATTTCAGTGGTATCGGGCAGTAGAGAGTGTCAAATTCTGTTCATGCTGTTACACCCACACACAGCTCAGCAGGTTAAGACTGGCGTGTTCTAGCTTAATTGTGCCTGAGTCAGTCCAAGCACGTACTTTTGTAAGGTACTTCTCTTTTTACAGTTTTTCTTTTCTTATTTTCACTAGCAAGATCAAAAAGGGCACATACAAGAGAAGACAAAACCACAAACCTTGTAAGATTTTATCAGGTCCAAATTAAACTGTTAGTGTGTTCCCACCAACAGACTATTCAATGGCACTTGAATGTCAGCCTCTTACCGGGGTTTTAGAGTCGTACAACATGCTGACTTCTTCTGAAGCGATTTGTCACTCAGAGCTTCATGCCATAAGAGTAGCATCCACTGCACTTACTCGTTTTGCCAAATAACAGTTGCTAGTTGTTCTCAGGAGCCATTAGTGGAGCACAGTGTGGCTTTTCAGATGACAAATACCACCGATGGAATGCTAGCCTGTATTTCACATACAATAATACAGCTCTGTTACTGGGGCACAGTTATATACTGTGTCAAATAGCAGGCTCACGTTTTTGTCCACACCTTGGGTGAGTAGCCACTAAGTTCAGAAAGAAGACAACGTTCAGGAGGAAAAAATAAGGGTGTTAATTCTGCAGGTGCAAAGTGTACCTGTAAATGGGAAGTGGGAAGACAGAATGAGAAGAAGGAGGTATGAACTCTTTACATCTATCCCAGAATTTAAATGCCCTCAGTTATTTCCCCCCACACACCTCTTTTTTCCCCCCAGTGAGTTTCATCAAGAAAAACAAACAAAAAGCCAACCCAACCCAACCTCAAAACCCAGCAAGCACGCTCTATGTCTCTTTTACTTTCTTGCAGAAGTTTTGGGATAGAATGAAAAAGGAGAAAAAATAAATATCACATCTGAGGCTGTCTAGTAGTTGTAAATTCAATTTCACCTGGTGAGCAGCAAGGAAATAAAATCTTTGTTTGATTACAGGTGGCCAGTTGCACCTGTTCTCCTTGCCACTACAAACAACACAGAGGAGGATGTACCCAGAACAGGAAAAGAGCACACATTATGCACCCCTGTTATAGGAACATACCACACATAGTTTATTTGACAAATTACACTACATTAAAAGGGGAAACATCTTCTGTGAGGCCAGGGATAGGCTGGGGCTGCTGATTGATGCTTTTGAAACACACTAATGACAGTAAGAGCAGCTCACTTCACAGGAGCCTCTATTAGAAGGATAGTGGTTCAAATAAAAACCACCACCCAAATCCTTCACAGCAGCAGGGTGCCCGGAGCTGCCCTTGATGATGAGCACCTGACTGGATCCCAAGGATCTTACAGTACTGTCCAAGAAAAGCTGAGTAATCTTATTTTCCTAAATATCTATTTAACCTCTCCATAACTTCACTTAAGGAGCTTCATGCTAATCAACCCACCAGCAAATACTTGTCATATCCATTCTCCTTTCCAGAAAATTAATCTTTAGAGGGGAAAATATTCTGTTTCATTCAGAGGAGCTCTACACATTTTACAGGTTTTATAACTGAAGAACAAGTAACTTTCCCCTTATACTAATATAGTTGAGAGTATTCTCAAGGGCTAATTTTAACCTACAGACTCAAATTTCCCTAAACTGCCTTCAGAGTTAGTAGATAAAAAATAATACTTGCCTAGAGAGTCAGTTCAGAATTTCCCTGACTTGTCTGTCTGTATGGTCTCTGCTGGGGAGCCTGGAAGGACTGGATAATGTTAGCCTTTTAGAGTAGCCCTCCCTCTCCATGAAACACCTGAAAGGTTTTTAGCTGTTTGATCAAGACAATGGAAGCAACAGAAACACACATTAAATTTAATCAAACTTATACTTTATGTAATGAAATAGTGAGATATTAGCTACTTACTACAATAAAGCAGAATGAGGGAAGATGTTCCTACTTAGGTTAAATTCCTATTTTCAGAAAGCTGAGCATTTTTTTAATTTACAAAAAAAAATATAATCCAAACCCAAACCAGGCAGAGTCTGTGGTGCAACTTCTTCAGGATTACAAAATAGCTCTGTGCTAAGTGACACCAGCTGCTGTATGAAAGGAGCAATTCCATGCGACAGAAGAATTTGATACATGGATGGGAGAAGAACAATAATGCCCTGAAATGTCTTGAAAACAGCATGTTGAAAAGGTTTCTCTTGAAGTCCTGGAACAAGAATAGGAAGTGTCAAATCTGAGAAAGCAGAAGCATCCAGAAACAGAGAAGACCCTGAAGAATTTCCAGTGGGATCTCTGTTATACTGAGCAGCGGAATGACGCCCCAGTAAGGTCTGAATTCCCTGGAAAAAGAGAAATTCACATGAAAGCACTTGGACAGTGCCTGGGCCACCAACCTAACTGAGCACAAATGGCTCTCCATAGAGCATTCTTGTGTTTGCCTCTGATTCAGCGGTAATGAATCGAGTCTTTCCTACAAAGCTTATTTTCCAGTGTTGACCTCTGCTTCTTCCCCTCTGCTCTGCATCAGGGAAATACAAGCTGGTGGTGTAACTTTCTTTCCCTGAACATAAGAAGTATCTCTCCCCACTGGTGCTGCCCTCCACCTTACACTGCCTCAGTTCATCACCTCTCACAGGCATTCATCACCTGGCATATGCGGAGGGCAAATCTCTTTCCTGAAGCTTTAGTGCTTTACTTACATGAGAAGAAAATAACATGGGTATCAAGGGGAGAGGAAGGTGCCAGTTATTCCATAAAGAGTTGTTCAGATGCTAGGACACTAGGGCAGATTGTTGCATGGCCCAAAATCCATTTTAATTTCTGGTTGGTGGATTCACAGTTTGTGAACAGATTGATCAGATGCTATTTGTTAATATACCTAATCCATGCCTGTTGCTGGTTTCTATGCTTCGTGAAGCCAAGTACCATGGTGTACAGGAAAACAGAATTACCTTGCATGAATGCTCTAATCTCCAGTTCCAAAGCGTAACAGGACCACAGTGGTTCTACCTTGTGTAGGTATCACTTACTGGGACACAAATTCATTTCACCTGAAGTGAATACAAAATGTCATCTCCAAAGGCTTGAGCTTTGCTTAAGCTGAAGTTTGGGTTGTGGGGTTTTTTTTAATCAAGCAGTAACTTGTTTCCACTCAGTTAAAAGAATAAGCATATCAAGTTCGTGTCTTGGTTAAGGATGTCTTCTGGGATCAAATTTAAATCACCCCTTTTTAATAATGAGGGAGGTTTATTTACAGGCAGATGTCAGTGCGAGGAAGAAGCGTTTCCAAGACATTTAAAAACCTATTCAAGAAGTTTTCACCGAGAAGTGCAAGAAGCCATAAACAAGAGGGGCTGTAGCTGGATGCCATTACAGGATCTGAAAAGAAGATTATTCCTTAGAAAACATGAGCATGCTATGATTAGGTTTTTTCTATGGATTGGATACAGTGTTTGGCACTATATCCTTTCCAAAGATGGAGTTAACTTCCTTGAATGTTATAATAATGACGTCTGACACAGTGTCCTCTGGGATTAATCACAAATATTTTTAAAAGAGGAGGCTCTGCTATATCTTTGTTCTTTGTATCTTGGCTTTTGTTAGCGCATTTTAATTAGGATCTGGTATCTGCAATAAACAGTAAACATAAAGAGCTTTGCAAAAATGTATTAGACTGTTTGTTTTCACACTCTAATGCATATTTGCACAATTTTACCATGAAAAAAGGAAAACATGCTAAGCTCTTGGGCTCTATCCCAAATGTCCTGGAATAGAATCTGGAAATTACTAAGAATGAAACCAAACCACATCATATTTCAGCAATTAACCTAAGAAAAGAGGGCACACTCTCTGTGTGAAAGATAGTTTTGTGGGAGGCATTTGTGAAGGAAAGAAGCTTCTAGAAGAGACACACAAGCAACTGTTTAGAATTTGATTTAATTTCCTTTCACCAGGTAAAAGCTTGGAAAATGCACTGAGGTTATAAACTTTTTTTTCTTTCACAACAGTGGAGAAAATATTTATCATTTGTGCTTTGTTGCAGAAGCAAAATGTGCCTAAAAGAAGCTGAGAATAAAAACACAGCCTGAAATTCAGAGCAGTGCTATTTATTTTGCCAGCTACACAGATGCCAAAAGTACAAAATAATAACTTTGGGAATGTGCAGGATAAGTGAATTTATAGTGGATAAGAAAAAAAAACCCAGATGCTGACAACAAACAGCCTTGGATACATGGGACTGGATAAACGGACTTCATTATAACCGCAGGTGTGGTGATTTGAAGAAAGTTCTGAGGATTAATATTGCTTTTGTAACACACTATAGCATCATATTAAAAGAAAACCCCAACACTCAGAACTGAAAATGCCATTTGTCAAAGACAGATGTACTTTCATTTCAAAGTATTCCTATCAAACTCTATCAGAAAACTTGAAAGGTTTAAAATGTGGCTCTTGTGAACAATTGGTATTGATATGACACCTTGATAGTATTTGAACGTGACACAAAAGTCATAAGAGTATATAAGCAATTGCAAGGTGTAAAGTGATTTTTTTTCCCCCCACCAAAGCTAGGCTTTTAATGTGTTTCCAAATAAAACACAAGATTAAGTAATTTATTTTGTCATATGATTTATTTATGGGCTGAAACACTGTAAACAACAGATAAAAGATACAGACTCAGATGTCAAAGTAAAAGATGAAAATCATTACATTTTATTAGCAGAAGATATATAAAAATGCCAAAATGAACTGTACAGAGAGGGAAAGTGCTATGCTCAGAGGTCCTGCAGCAGAGTTGCATTTGTTTTTCCCACCTCCCCTAAAGGGGAATAATAGCTCTGAATTTAATTAAAAATCTATTTTTTAAGATTAAAGTCATGAAAAGTTAAAAGACTGGATCACAAAGAAGAGTAACTGTGAGGATCTCAGGGAATATGAACTGCTGAACTCCCTTATATTTTATTTCCTCTCAACTGTTTGTGGGAGGATCACTAGCGTTGCATAGGAATTGTTAGTCCTGGATAAAAGCAAGTATTTTATAAGCCAATAAATTTTTCATTACTTTTACATAAATTTTAGTAGCAATAGTTTAATTTCAGTCAAATTATTTCAATCAGAGGAGTCGCTGCCGAACGCAACATTATACATTATATTAACTGGGGCATTTAGAAACCTGGCTCCTAACCGTGCTGCGATGCTTGAGGCATTGTTTGCCACAGAATTTTTCTTATACATGTGAAATAAGAATAAAATAGAAGAGATAATGAGAACAAAACTAAACAGAAGTTTCAGAAACTTCTAACCACTAAGAGAACTGGAAACAACAAACTGGCTACTTAGATGCTCGTAAGGCTTGGCAGTATATTTATATGCCTAAAATTTCCTTGCTCCTCCTTAGAAATAAGGCAAAAGTGTTATGAAGTAATTTCCCATGCTTCTACTTCCTTTTCTCAGGCTACCTGCTGACATTCCAAGAAGTGACTGGAAAAAATAATCATGTTATGTTTGATCCTGACAGTTTCTGAAGGTGGACTTGGGAAAGACTATACATTCCTGCTTACATTCCTGCAACTATCTTCACAGTACTCATGAACATCTCAGACAAGTGCAGGAGAATTTCTCAGGTTATTCAGAACCATTTAGGGCTTGCAGGTCAGCATTAAACTCTTCTTCATCTACACAGCAACAGATCACGGAACTAAGCATAATGTGCTCTCAAGCAAAGCAGCCACATGGTGTAGTCAGAGTTAAGGTAAAGGTTTTTGAGACAGCTCGATCTAGAGCATATTCCAAAAGTGCAGGTTGAAGAGCTTGGAAACCATGGCTGGGAGCTTTTATGGAAGAACTACTACGACGTTGCTTTCTTGCAAAGTGCTGCTTGGCCAGCCTGAAAGAGATAAAGATGTGGTCATGATAAAAGAATCAGTATTAATTTCAGAAAACAGTTGCATTCCAGGGGGTGCATTCTGGTATTTACAGGTCAATGCTGCTTGACTCTAACCAGAATTAGATAGTCTTTAATAGAATTTTCATGATACTCATGGATCAGCCTTCCCTTCTTTCCCATTCTGCCTCAGTCAAAATCACAGAATGGCACCCAAAGGCCTGCACATAGAGCTTTCCAGTGCCAACTAAACCAAGCATATCTTTTTATGCTGTATGGTTTATAATTTTCTTGATCCCGACTTCAATGGAAATGCTGTGTGTGGAAGGATGACAAGATTGGGCCCTCAGGCAAGAGCTCTGTAGAATAATGTGTAGGAATGTTATTGTTGGAATTTTAAGAAACAACATCTCCTAATTGGGCCAAACCCAGGCCATCTCCCTCATGCAAATAATCAGTCAAGCTACCCATAAGAGTAAAGGAAAAAGCTTTAAATCTATTAAGGTTCATTTGAAAGGAGCTGTATCTTTTGGAGAGTCTTTCTCTGTTATCTACATACAGTTGTACTAACACCATCTAGCTGGCAGGAGGAATGGTTCATCGATTCCATGATGCAGATAAATGGATTGGTCTGATCCTCCATTTCTAGTGGATATTTTCCCCTGTTTAAAAATAGGTAGAAACTTTGCTACTTGCATTCCAACGAGGTTAAGCAAAAGTAGAGTTTCGTACTGCCAAGTGTGGCAACTTGTAATGTTTGCTACCTGATGCTTAGCACACCTCACACTAGCACGAGCAAGAAAGTAATCATTCATAACATTCAAAGTTATGTGCCTACTTGGAGAATCTCAACTTTGCCCTTTAAACACTAGGGCTTATAACTTGACCATTCTCATGGAAATATTTTTAGCAGACTATTTGAAGACTCGGTGCAATTATATGCAACTATTCAACAGGTTTTGGACACAAAAGGAACATTCTGTTGCCATTCCCTGTACATGGAGTCCTTTATTGATAACTTTATGAAAGGTGGTGTCTTCTACCAGGAAGCTTAATGGCGTGAGGTGGGGAAGGAGACGGAAGAATAAAAATAACAATGAGAACACAAAGCAGTAATAAATTCTTAATCTTTATTGCTTGATGTACCCTGAGAAGCTTGGAAGTGCAAGTCTTTTCCCTATGAATTTTGTTGTCTGTTTGCCAAACATTTTAATTTGATGTTTTTCTAGCACTGAAGAAGCCAGCATGGTTTTGCCTTTTCCTTGCATTTTTGCCGATGTGTTAAATTCATACTATTATATTTATAAAGGTGACAGCAGCAATGTGCACAGCACTGGAAACACAGTTGCATACTAGAAAATTGCCACCTAGTCCACCTATTGTTTTTTCTTTGTATAAAAGGCATGTTGCTTGTTAATTACACATCACAGTGCATAGAACAGAGGGAAGTCAGGCAGGCAATGAACACACTGAGCCATATCATCCCCTGTAGTGTAAAAAAGGAAGAGAATGGAAAGTTGCACCAAAAATCTCTTCTCAGAGCAGCACAAAAAGCACCCAATACCTCTATCACCCCTAGGTGAGTTTGTTCTGTGGAAAGAAATCAATTGGTGTTGCAGTGAACAAGGAAGGTTCAGTAATGAAAGAGCAGAATTTATCTTCACACAGTAGAAGTATCTATCTAACATTACTTTCATCTTCTGGACACCTAATAAGGAACCAGTCTGACCCTGTTTTGTGAAGGGACAAACTCTGTTCACCAGACACTTTGTGGTTTAGTGAGCTAGGGGAAAACTCTTGCTAACAATTCAGGAAACCAAAACAGGCAGACTGTGACTCAGCACTGTAGATCACCCAGTTGAACCTGTGTGACCACTTATCACAACATAGCAAATAGATGGAGTGAGGTGTTTGCTATACTAAACAAATGAGGCAGCAGATACTACTCAAACACGGTCCACACACATAACTGAAAAAAAGGTCATAGTAATGGTTAAATGGGTAAGGAGATGCTGCCTGCACAGTCAAGGCTCATGGGCAGCTGGCTCAAACATTGACTTAGGGGCCTTCAATGCACATGGGAGACCTCCATCAAAATCAGCTATTCCCTCTCTCTCTGCTCACTGAGCTCATGTCACCCCAATGGACGTGACGATTTTTAAGTGTCATTCTACCTCTCACACAGTTTAATCTCAAGTTTTAAGCAAACTGCAGAAGAGAAAAAAAATTAATACAAAAAAAGTAAAATGCAGACTTGCTGTACAAGCCCCAAAACCATGAAAAGATTTTATAATGTGACCATCAGAGACAACAGCTAGGAAAAAGAAAGTATATACATAAGAGACGTATTACCGATTATGAGAACAATAAATCACAGACACAGTGCACCAGCACTTAACAGCTGAAGACAGAATATGGAGTAGCACCTAGCCACAAAGACACAAGCTGAAATAAATGTCATTTTGAGTATGGAACAATCTACCCTATACATGCTGTGCTAACTAAAGGGTACTTACCCTACACAACTATCAAAAATGGATGTGTTTTCAGGTGCAGTAATGACAGTGAACATTTCATTGCCACTTCTGTCACTGTTTGTTCATTTTATTTTTATGTGTATTATTACTTTACACTGCTTCCAGACAAAAGAGAAAACAGAAGCATTCATGGCATTAAAAATACTCTTTACAAGAGGTTGTGCCTAGCTTTCCTCACAGAGCCTGATCGAGATTCCAACAAAGTCAATAAAAGGCGTTCCATTCTCTGCAAGTAACTTTGTCCAAAACAAACAAGCATGTGTGAACCTGCACATATTGCCACTCAACTAACCCAAGCACCTGATAGCAATTTCATAGTCATTTTCTTTATCTTGCATTTTTGTACTCCTTCCAATACAAAGTGTTCCCATCCTGCAAGCAGAGCTCTTAGGTGGCATGTAATAATACAGCTGAATAACACAACTGCAGAGGATGATAGTGGTTTATTAATTTGTGCAGAGTTTAGTTTCCTTTAACTCATGACTACATGGGTGTATTTTCTACATTCCTATATGCATTATAGCCTTAAATCACACAATCACAGAATGTTAGGGGCTGGAAGGGACCTTGAAAGATTATCCAGTCCAACATCCCTGCCAGAGCAGGATCACCTAGACCAGGCCACACAGTAATGCATCGAGGTGGGTTTTGAATATCTCCAGAGAGGTAGACTCCACAACCCCTCTGGGCAACTGGTTCTAGTGCTCTGTCACCCTGTTTTTTGTTTTCTTTCTGTTTTTTGTTCTTTCTTTCTTTCTTTCTTTCTTTCTTTCTTTCTTTCTTTCTTTCTTTCTTTCTTTCTTTCTTTCTTTCTTTCTTTCTTTCTTTCTTTCTTTCTTTCTTTCTTTCTTTCTCTTTCTTTCTTTCTCTTTCTTTCTTTCTTTCTTTCTCTTTCTTTCTTTCTTTCTTTCTTTCTTTCTTTCTTTCTTTCTTTCTTTCTTTCTTTCTTTCTTTCTTTCTTTCTTTCTTTCTTTCTTTCTTTCTTTCTTTCTTTCTTTCTTTCTTTCTTTCTTTCTTTCTTTCTTTCTTTCTTTCTTTCTTTCTTTCTTTCTCTTTCTCTTTCTTTCTTTCTTTCTTTCTTTCTTTCTTTCTTTCTCTTTCTGTTATGTTATGAAGAAATTTTTCACCATGGGGGTGGGGTGGTGAGACACTGGAACAGGTTGCCCAGGCAGGTGGTAGAAGCCTTTTCCCTGGAGGTTTCTCAGGCCAGGCTGGATGTGTCTCTGGGCAACCTGATCTAGTGTGAGGTGTCCCTGCCCATGGCAGAGGGGTTGGAACTAGATGATCCTTGAGGTCCCTTCCAACCCTATCAATTCTATGATTCTCATCAGAGACAGAGTGGGGAACTGTGACTAAGCAACCTGCAGTCATCATGGAACTGGACTGTATGATTTTGGTGTGCATTCAGAATTATTTCTGGAGGATTTCTGACAGAATCTTCCCATCACTTTGTCTTACACACATGTAATGGAAAATCAGGAAAAAATCACTTAAGTTCAATTGCAGGTTGAAGGGAAGGTGGATACCTTGTAGTTTTAAAAAATAATAAATAAATAAAGGAAATGAATGAATGCAAGCCTCAAATTTACCAAAATGAAGATAAGCAGATTTACTTAATGAACCTGTGAATAACTTTATTTAGAATAAACCTTTATTTAGAATAAACCAAACCAGGTTGGAAGAGACCTTCAAGATCATCGCGTCCAACCCATCAACCAATCCAACCCACCCAAACAGCTAAGCCATGCAACCAAGCACCCCATCAAGTCTCCTCCTGAACACCTCCAATGACAGCGACTCCACCACCTCCTCGGGCAGCCCATTCCAATGGGCAATCCCTCTCTCTGCATAGAACTTCTTCCTAACATCCAACCTGAACCTCCCCTGGCGCAGCCTGAGACTGTGTCCTCCTGTTCTGGTACTGGCTGCCTGGGAGAAGAGACCAACATCCGCCTGTCTACAACCTCCCTTCAGGTAGTTGTAGAGAGTGATAAGGTCACCCCTGAGTCTCCTCTTCTCCAGGTGGAGCAAACTCTACCGACCCCAATGAAGTAAGTTCAGACTCCTTTCCTGTGGAAAATCAGCCTTACATGAGACAAAACTTCTTGTATTGTTTTGCAGAGAGAAAACCTTGTTTGGGAGTAAATTGAGAATTAAAGTGCAGAGATGCCTTTTATCTGATCATAATAATAGAGATAATTTGAAGAGAGAAGAATAAAAATGCTTTGCATTGGAGATTCAGTACTCTATTACTTAAGGATAAAGAATTACTAATAGCCATTAAAACAAAAATCAAGCAATACATACATTTTGATTTGGTCTCTGCTTGGTATCATAGTGTACAGAAGGCTTTCAAAGTGACTTTTAGAAGCTGGAATTTAGGTGTATGTCATGAAACTAAGAAATGCCAAAGGCAAGAAAAATTGGAGCTATTAGCAAAGCTAACAATAAAAAATTAGAACATCAAAAATCCCACAGTAAAAAGCTTATGTGGAATTGCTACAGATTAAGGCACTATTGAATAATATTGCTGTTAAAGAAGGCAATTATTTTTATAGAGCAAATAATTTTTTTCTATGATAATTCATATAAAACTGGTAAATGGTTAGCAGCCTTAATAAAAGAAGAAGAGAAATCTCAACATAACAGCAATTTATACAAAACAAGGGGTGATAATGAACAAGAAGAATTAAGTATGTGATATCTCCAGGGCACATTATGAGACTCCATAAATCTGAAACTTCTGAAGATGATATCCAGATTTGGGGATGGAAAATTAACAGCCTGAGCCTTACCTCTCTTATCTTAATGATGGAATAAAGGAGTTGGTTATGGTCCAAAAGATGCTAGGAACGGTCAGACCTCAGTGGCACAAGTGAAGACAGGTGGCCATCAGATTTTTTTCAACGCTGTATTTAATGTACTTTTCTTCCTCATGCCACAGATCTTTGCAATTTCTTTTGAGTGGAGCTAAACAGTGCCTATTACATTACTGAAATCCTTCCTACTTTGAAACACAAGAAAAGGTCTTTGTGATTGTTCAGCTGTCGGTCTTTTTGTTTCTTTTCCCTTTAAGATAGTGAGAAAATATTCATGGAAATCTGATGGGTTCCATAAAAAAGACTCTCATTATAGAATATGAACAAGGTATTACTGCTTCCTTTGCACAAAGCATTTTCTTCTCTCATAACTGGTATCTGCAGTAGTTACTGAAACTGTGTGAGCAGCACGACTGGCAAGGCTGCACAGATAGGTTTGAAAGAGTGTCTTAAAAAGGCAGCTCTTGAGATCTAAAGGTCTCATTGAATTAAGTCTTACAACTCAACTTTGGTTTCAAAGAAACATTATTAGACAGGATTCCCTCCTCAGAGCTCTCCCAAAGAATTTTTATGTATTCATGGGTAAAATCACCTCTGGCTGAACTTAGCAGCTGAACATACAATGACCTCACTAAGTGAAAATTCAGTTTCATTCATGTCTCCTTTGCCCAATATCACAAGCAGACTGGTAATCCAAGAGGTACTAACTGTATTGGGTTATTTTAACACCGTCCTCACTTAGTCTGTTTTGCTAGGAAGAAAGAAGTGATGAAGAAGTTTTTCCTCCATTTAGCACTGGGTATTCAGGAACAGATTGACAATTACAGGAACATGGATGTTCAGGTATCTTCTTTTTAACTCATCTACCTCTTTCTGATACTACTTGAAGGAGTTTTGTTTCATCCTGGTTAAAGACTTAATGTGAACAAACGGGACACTTGGTCTGTGCGTGATTCTTGGTCTCATAAACAACTCACTCCAACTGACTCACTTTCTGCTCAGAATGAAATTGATAGCCAAGGAGAGTTGAGCATAGTGTACGAAATTTAAATCCTCTGAGTTCTGTCTTGTTTTCCTTGTCCTTAGAAGTGATGTGAAAAAAAACCCTGGTGCTTGGGGAAGTTAAAACAATTGTATTCAAGATTAGGATAGGAACAGACTTGTCTGGATATGAGTCATAACTAAAAGGGATATATTTACACTTGTCTAGCTAAAATGATGTTCTTTTGTGCAGTGTCTTTGAACTATCTGACTTTGATTGCTAATGTTACAGATTGACACTTGCAATTTCCACAAGAGAAACTGTCTTTTCCAAGTTTTTGGGGTAGACTTGGAAAAGATAGGGAAAGGAATTACAGAAGGTCATAAAAGACAGTAACAATTCTCTACACAAGTATCAGTCCCCCCTCAAAAAATCTTGCCCTTTGATGGGAGAATTTTGTTTGTTTTACAACTCTTGGGGCAGAGATGGTTGCATCTCATTGGTGTGCTGGCACAATAGTAGATACCCTCAAGCTTTATGATTATTTAGCACCATGGGGACTATTAACTGCTGGTAAGACTGCAGTTTGAGATATTGGATTTCAATAACAGTTGCAGACTTGGCCTTTAATCTAATTTCCAGTGTGCTGTTTTATTTCTGCCTCATCCAGCATGGTGTCAGCAATGCAGAATCAGGCCCTTCAAACTTGCTTACTGACTGCTAGTGAAACTCAATGCAGAAATCACACTTTGAAGTCAGTATTTAACAAAGGGCACAGCAAGACTTTTCCTACTGAGGGACATTTTAAAAAGGTTTAATAGTTTGATTTCTTGTGATCTCTATATTTTCATTTCAAATGGGTTCAAGGACTCAGTGCATTTCAGAAAGCAATAGCCTGTTCTGTGTACCTTTATAAATAAACATAGTTGGGTTTTTTTTGTTTGTTTGTTTGTTTTTTAAGAAAAGAATGTCTAAGTTCTCAAGGAATCCCTTTCATTTCTTTGGGCACCTTTTTATAGTACAAATTCATGAACCATACAGTTTAGGAGATTTTTTGGTAATGGGCAAGTGACTGACAATGCTACATGAATCAGGAGAGTAGCTCCCTGAAAACTGAGAATAGGATGTGGGTTTTTTACACATATTATACACCCAAAAAGTTCCTCATTAAAGCATTCTGCCATACCAAAGGTTTCCAAGGAAGGAGGAATCTACACCACACTGGGAATAATCTACACCACACTGGGAATAATCCACACCACACTGGGCATTTGGTCAAACAATAGAGAAGACAAAAGATTAAAGGAAAGACAAAACAAACTGTTTGGAAGAGAAGCTATGTCCTTCATGTGCCTTACCTGACTTTGTATTTTAGAGGACACAATGGTAGTGGAAAGCCATTTCCCTTCTCCCAGTACCTGCTGATATTAAATATAAAACTGGAGGACCACTTTGGTTTCATCCTTAGTACTGATCAAAATTCTAGCTTAATGAACACCTCAGATAAGATACGCCATCACTGAAGTTTCAGCACTCAGTATCTTTCTTGAAGTGAGGAGCCCAGAGCTGCACACAGTGCTTGAGGTGAAGTCTCACCAGTGCCGAGTACAGGGCAGAATTGCATCCAGAGTCCTGCTGGCCACACTATTGCTGCCATAGGCCAAGATGCCATTGGCCTGCCATGCCCCCTGGGCACACTGGTGGCTCATGCTCAGCTGGTTGTCAACCAGCACTGCCAGGTCCCTCTCTATAGTGCTGCATGGGGTTACTATGGCCAAAGTGTAGGACCCTGCACTTGGCCTTATTAAACCTCAGCTCGTTGGCCTCAGCCCATTGACCCAGCCTGTCCAGGTCTCCCTGAAGTGTCTTCCTACCTTCCAGCAGACCCACACTGCTCCCCAACTTGGTGTCATCCACAAATTTACTAACCTTCAGTCATCTGGGACCTCCCCAGTTAGCCAGGACTGGGGATAAATGATGGAGAGCAGCTTAGCCAGCTCCTGTGCCAACTCCCTAAGCACCCTAGGATGAATCCCATCTGGACCCATTGACTTGTTAAGACCTAAGTGGCATAGCAGGACACTAACTACTCCTGGATTACAGGAGGGATATTCTGCTCCCCATCCATGTCTACTAACTCAGGAGCTCAGCTGCCCTGAAGACATCTAATCTCTGTAGTTTCACTCCTACATTAATTTACCAATATACTCTTTCCACCATCAACCATCACTTACTGTCAAGAGAAAAAGCTGTTCAAAAAGGCCAAGATAAAAGGACAAATATTGGTAGTTGCCTTTAGCTGTCCTCATGCTGGCAAAGCAAATTTTTTTCTGCTGACTTCTGCTGGCCCACAACAAGTTTATTTGGAGAGGAATAGGGCCAGTTGCCTTGGTTCACTCAAAGGGGAAAGAGGAATTACAGAGAGAACAGAAATAAGAAAAACTTCCCCTGACAGCACTGCATAAAATGTTCTAGAGGAAACAGTTGCTCCATCCCTTCCCAATCTCTCACCGGTTATTACACTAAAATGCACCCCAGACAATCACTATCATAATGAGGTTAACGGATATGATAAATTCAGCAACAGTCTTCTTTGTTTTTGATTGACTTTGTGGCTGTGATCTCATCCTTCCCACACTATGACTGACAAATATTTTTAGGGCTAATCTGAATATTTGTCGACACATTTAAAGCTTTTGTGACATTCCTGAATGAAAATGGTGGCAATAAAGGGTAATATTATTTTGAAGACACCTTAGAGAGGGAGTTCCTTCTTTTTCTAGGACACCCCTCTGGTGAAGAGGCATGCTGCTACATCAGATCACCAGAGAAGATTGTGCTCAAGCACAGAAGATCCTGTGCACATTTTGCAGAGCCAGAGGGCAATTACTCTGCTGTTGTTTGGCCCACACAAACACAGCATCGAGGAAAACAGAAAATGCAAAATACACTCTTAATGCTGCAAGATGGAAAAGGAGTGCCATAAACAGCTGACACTATTCAGTGCATGATATTTCACTCATTTAAAATTGTCACTGTCCCTTTTAAGAGCCATAAAAATCTTAGCAGTTTTGCTGCTGTAGGGCTTACACTTAATTGTTGTATGAAACAAGTGGGAGTAAGTGTAATGAAAGAGGTGCTCCTGCCCTCAAATTCCTTTAGGCACTAAATTGGAGTACTCCAAAATAGAGCATGGACCAGAACTACCATTTTCTGCCTATCAGGGGAGCAGTATTTTTCAGCACAGACAAAAGCCAATGTGTGGTTGGTGTTGGTTTTTTTTCTTTCCACCAGGATATGAGGATTTAATATTTTATCAAATAAATTCTGGAAGCATAAAAATCTAAGTGAAAATGAATGGTCTCCGTTGTTTATTTTTTTTTCTGTACCCTTAATTTCCACCTATATTCTACCTGCACACTAGCAACAGTGAGCACACATAGTTCTGATCAGTGTAAGCTGAAGGAATTTTCGGCAACAAGAACTAAACAGCTGGGAACGTTACTAATTATGTTCTAGGCTAGTGAAAGGATGGCATAAATTCATTATTGGTACAGCACACCAGTGTTTTAGAACAACTGCCATAAGATTTGGAGTTATATCTAAGCAAAAATAGCATAAAGTTGTGTATGGAAAGGGACTGAGGAAAAATAGCTGCAGGGGAAAGAAAAAATTTTAAACAGCTGGACAGTTACTCAAACTTTCAATGTTCCAGTTTCAGTTTTGGGCAGGTGCTGTACCCTGACACATTCACAGAATCACAGAATCCTAGAATGGTCTGGGCTGGAAGGGACCTCCACAGGTCATCTAGTCCAACCTCCCCTCAGTCAACAGGGACTTTCCCACCCATCCTGCTTTCAGCATGGT
This sequence comes from Melanerpes formicivorus, assembly GCF_026170545.1. Lineage (NCBI taxonomy): Eukaryota > Metazoa > Chordata > Aves > Piciformes > Picidae > Melanerpes > Melanerpes formicivorus. The sequence continues at coordinate 3,208,666 of NW_027142375.1, forward strand.
TGCTTTCCTTCCCTGTTATCTGGCTTTTCTCCTCCTCACTAAATTTAGTTCTTTCCCTTTATCGAGTGCCAACAGCTAAAGAGAAGGCCTGTCACACCACAGAGGAGAGCGGTGCTCAGAGAGGGCCATGCTGCTCTGTGGAGAGCAGGGGCAGGAGGGGGAAGCCTATGAGACCCACCTCATTCCTGCCACTTTTAAATCATATTGCAGTATTCTAAAGTAAAGGGGCAAGGGAGAGAATTGTGAAAACTGCCCTTTCACTGAAGATCCCTGGTTATCAAGCACAGGGCACATACTGCTGTAATTGGTAAAGAGTGTTTCAATCATTGGCACTTTCTTATTTTATGGAACTGTGGCTGTGACATTAGCCTCATGCAGGTATACCCAAGCAGGGCTGGAAAGCTGCCAGGATGCAGGCACTTTCAGCACTGTAACTAAAGACAATATTAGGCCTCACAACAAGTCTCAAGTTTTAAATATCAAAATCGAATTGCACAACTTCAATACAAAATGACTAAGCTTTTTCTACAATATTTTTATTTAAAGAACTGTCCCTTTCAGCAGAGGAACAGATTTCACTTATACAAAAAAAACAAAGACCCAACACCCCCCCAAAAGAAACCAACCAAAAACCCCTACCAAAACCCCAAACAAACCCAACAGCAACAGCAAAAACCAACCAACCAAACAAACCCAACAAAAGAAAACAACACCAAAAAACCCCAACACAATTTTACCCAAACTTACCATTGCTAAGTAAAGACAGGACCATCTGCCCACTTTGGATGTCTGGCCATGAAAGTCTGATTATTTCACACTAAATTGAGCAGTTATCAATGGCTTGTTATTTATTTATTTACTTTAAAAAAAGAAATCATCTGCAGTCAGTAACTTTGTACAGCCTGCAGTCCTTCCTTTTTTCCCTTGTTACATTTTTACACACCTGAAGATTCTGATTGCTGTGCTGGCTTCCAGTTCAAAGCCTAATGAAGCCCTACCACTTCCAGTGGAAACCCAAGCAAGTGCTACTCTGGGAATCAGAGTATAGTTTTTCAAGGAACACAAATGTCCATTTATCAAAATAATAATATCAACTGCTATTTGAGTGCTTCATTTATGTATCACATTTAAGTGGCTAATCAGGAGTAATAACTTGTTATTAAATACAACTGGTTTCTTATTTGCATAAATAAGACTTGTCTTAACTTCTCCAGACAGTTTTGACTTCTTTGCTAGCCATCACGGACTGTAATGGCCACCACAATATCTTCACTGGTCTTGCCAGCCTGAGTGAAAATAAATCTGACCTCCATTTTTAAATTGCAGTTCAATATTGCTGAGGCACACAAGACTGATTTGAAAATTTGGGGTTTATTCAAGTGCTCTCTCAGCCCAGCCTTTCCTACACAGCTTGGCATTTCACAGCTTAGTTGCATTGTCATGTTCACTGATTGCAATTTGATCTCATTGATGCTGTTCCTCAGCACATTGGCCTTGCAGTCACTGGAATTGTAAAAATTGAAGATTTCATCCCTTGCCAGTGCAGAATTGCTATTTATTTAGTTTGGGGTCTATTTTATTTCTCACTCATTTGGGGACTTTATTCAATCCACTGAGGGTTTGCCTAAACAGGGACACTCAGGAAAGTTAATCCAAAGTAATTAAAACAGTGAATTTAAAGTGGATTAGTTAAACCACATTAAACCCCAGTGTGGACTGGGGTTTAATGTGGTTTAACTAATCCACTTTAAATTCATACCTTTAGTTAATTTGGATTAATTTTCCTGAGTGTCTCTGTTTAGACAAGCCCTAAAGCCCCAATCCTGTAAACAATTTATGCACGCCAGTATTTGTATGTGGTGCACTTAATTAGCCTTGATTCAAGAAGGCACTTAAGCTCGGCCGAAATCAATGAAACTTAAGTGTCAATGGATGGTTTGGGGACCAAAGGCACCACATGCAGAAGTGTGGCCCTGAACACATATTCATAGGTATCACTGTAGTTTTTGGACACTCTGAGAAGGAACTTTTTCTGAGAGCCAGTTTATTTCCTGTTTGCCCTTCTGCAGTAAGCCTTTGTACAGCCTTGCTGAGCCCTAAGCAGCTTCTCCACCTCTCTGAGCACAGCTGTAAGAGCTTTGTTGTACATCACTCTCTGTTTCCAGATTAGGAGGCTGGTTTGTCTACACGTTTAAGCACCACCTGTGGCAAATGTTATTTGAGCTCATCTGGACAAGGTTCTTTTTATTTTGTTCCAATAGTAGTTCATCAGTCTTTATTGTATGATCGAGATTTTCATTATGTATATTTGGATTGCATGATCAAGATTTTCATTGCAGTCTTGACCTCAAAAAAGAGTTGCATTTAGAAAGAAAACTACACCACTACTTCTTAAATCAGTAGTTAGGAAAACAAGCTGCACCAAGGGTAGCTGAAATGATCAGTTCCACTTCCCATGTTGTTAGAGAAATTACACTTCCTGGAATTCTCCTTATCTGGAAGAAGGAAGGTGATTTCAGCCTGGTGGTTTGGGTTGGGTTGGGTTCCTCTTGCTCACTCCACTTTGCATGATTCCCTTAAAAATTACAAGAATGCACTAAGCAGTGGACCTTTGTCAAACTTAAGTGATGAATTTAACAATTTTGAACATAAACATTGGGATGATAAACTTTGTATTTTGCTATGAAAGCCTAAGAAGTTTGGTTTTCCAATGGAATGGGACAGAACAGAACGGAAGGGAACAGAACAGAATAGACGAGACCAGGTTGGAAGAGACCTTCAAGACCATCACATCCAACCCATCAACCAATCCAACCCATCTAAACAACTAACCCATGGCACCAAGCACCCCATCAAGTCTCCTCCTGAACACCTCCAGTGATGGTGACTCCACCACCTCCTCGGGCAGCCCATTCCAATGGGCAATCACTCTCTCTGTGTAAAACTTCCTCCTAACCTCCAGCCTAAACCTCCCCTGGTGCAACCTGAGACTGTGTCCTCTTGTTCTGGTACTGGTTGCCTGGGAGAAGAGACCAACCTCTGCCTGTCTACAACCCCCGTTCAGGTAGTTGTAGAGAGCAATAAGGCCACCCCTGAGTCTCCTCCTCTCCAGGCTAAGACTTTGCAGCAGGACATATTTTCAACATGAGCTGAGATGGCCTAAGCAGTTTGTTAATTCCCCTCACAACCTCACAAATACAGACATTAACAATGTTTGGAATTCAGTTTCCCATGTATTGCTGTGTAAGTAAAAGGGATTCATCTCCTTATAATGTTTTATTTTTTTGGGTGGAACCCCCATTCATGCTTAAATTGGCATTTTAAGTGTTACAATGAGTCTAACAATTGATTGACAATGAAACAAGAATAAACTACTTTTGGCAGATTCTGCTGCTGTCTTTCCTGCTGGCTTTTCTCCTAGCTTTTATTTTCCATGGGAAAATTTTCATATTGAGAATACTGAGGGCCAAATCTTTTAAGGAATCCCCAAAGTACACACACAATTAGATACAGTATCATATAATTACTCCAGTAGTTATTTAGACAACTCACAATTGCCTGACTTGTGTACACAGTGGGAGCATGTGAAAAAGACAGGTGCATATTATTATTATTCTTTTAAACAGTAGCACAAGTCTACAGATTTATAACTGAAAGGCTTTGATACTTTCAGTAAAAAATGTACTTAGTGAATCCTCCATGTATTTCTGTATCTTCAACACCTGCTGTGTTTTAACTCTTCACACTACCACTTCACCTCTGAAGCAAATGCTGCTCTTGCACGTGTTCCTATCTACAAAATGCATTTCCATGTATTTATAGTGGACAGGTCACTGCCATATACACAGACTGACTGTAGATGGCTGTATGATTTCTAAATCAAATGCTGTGCCCTGTATACTGAGTGAAATTATAATCACTGAGCTGTTTGAAGTATTCAAAACATGGAATTACTAGGCAAGAATTGTGTGCTTGAGTGCTTGGCTTTTTTAGTAGCTTCTTTAATATAAATTAAACACAACAAGAGACAAACAGAAAAGCATGACTTCAAGATCAACCAACCAGTTTAAAATTAACAGGTATGTGGACATGCGAGGAAGGTCTCGCTTCTTTTTAGTTTTGTTTTGTTTTTGTTTTTCCTGTATTCTTTCCTTTTAACTCTACCAACATTTAACTTTAAACAGCTCCTTCTACTTCAAACAATTTGTTGCAGCAAGAATCTCAATGCATTGCTGTAAAACACTACTATCAGCAGGCCAGAACCTCCTCTGGCCTCTCTTTTCTTAATCAAACATCTGGGATTCAAACACATCTGTGGGCTAGCATGCAGTTAAGGCTTCTCTGTAAGTATCTTTGGCCCACTTAGATGGGCTGATCATCTTGGCCTGAGACAGCCCCAAAAGCTAAAAAAGTTCCCTTCTGGGAATCAGTGGAACTATAACGGCTTGACATTAAACATATTAACCGTGTCATTATTACCAAACTTGCTAAATTTTATTCCCATTTCACATTTCTCGGTGTACCTCAGATTGATCTGTCTTCCTACATTGCCCCAAAGCATGAGGTAATAGCCAAATACTCCAGTTTTAGGCTCATTTTTCCAAGAGCTGGCTTCAATAAACGATTCTGCATCTGCTACTATGGATGATGGAATACATCTCTAGTTTGTCCTGTCTCGCCCTGGAGTCTCCAAAGAAAAGCTTGGATACCTAGCACACTATCAAGCATAACTAGAGTGTATATAAAGAGCAACCAGCAGAATGTTTCACCCCATCTTCAAACAGCTGCATAAATATATCTTGCAGGTGAAGTAATTCTTGCAAGTAACATGAACTCTCCAGCACTAGGTGTTTCTCTGCAACAGTTCTCATTCCATCAGGATGACTAATGAAGAAAAGGCCAGTGCCAAGCAAATGGCAGATTCCTCAGCATTTTCAAGCGAGTGGATCGTTTTGGTTAAGGTGGTGTTAAATGCACGCCAGTAATCCAAGCCTACCCTGCAAATTTTAAGTGTTTGTCACAGGTGAACTACTACTGGGTTATAGAAACACGTTCTTGTAGGGTTTACTTCATTTTGTCGGGAGGAAGGTACCCCTGCACAGCCGGCCAGGGGCCCAACCCAGTGCTCGGGTCAGGTGCGCGCAGGCAAGCAGAGCCCGGCCCAGTCATTTCCACACCTTCCATCTCCGCCTTCCACCAGTTTTCCCAACCGGTTTGAACTCGGCCGCCACTGTCAGACAGCAACCACGTTACAGATTCACGTTACACTCCCTCATTTTAAACTGCTTTCCCCCCCTCACCGCCGCTGTGCGTGACTGATACCTACACGCTGCTTTAGGCCAAAAGCGCCCCGGGCTTCCTCAGAACCAAAGGAAGCCCTCCTGACCTCGAGAAAATTCCAGCGTCTTTTCGCTGTTGCCCGCGGCGGCTCACGACGAGTACTACATCCCGAGAAAGGAAAGTCCCCGGACCCTCCCTTCTCCCGACACTTCCAGCCCGACCCGAAGGAGCGAGCCCGACAGAGCCGTCTGCCCCGCGGCCGCCGAAGGGGAGCTGCGGGCGCAGGCGCCGTGGCTCGGTGCGTGCGGGCGCCATGGCTCGGTGTGTGCGGGCACCCGCGGCCTCACGGCACGGTCAGCGCCTGCGCGAAGGAGCGGGGCTGGGGGGGCGGTGCCATCGTGCGTCCCCGTGTGCGGGCAGGGAGCCCTTCCCCTTCCCTTCCTTTCCTTTCCTTTCCCCGGGCCTCCCTCACCTCCCCCTTCTCCCCGTCCCTCGCAGGGCTCCGGGCCGGCGCGGGGGCTTGTCTGCCGCGCAGAAAGGGAGGGAGGGAGGCGGGGAGGGAGAGAGAGAGAGAGAGAGGCTGAGCCAGATCTTCATGCCACTGCAGGCAGCAGCAGCAGCAGGTAAAACCAGCCCCAGAGCATCTGCTCCCCTTAACCCGCTTGTCCCCCTCCTCACCGGCCGCCCTGCAGTCAAAGTGCGCCGCCCCCGACCCCGGCTCCCGCCGAGGCCTCACCCCAGCGGCGGCGGCTGCTGATTCCGCCGCCCCCGGCCGTCAGCGGGGAGCAACGGGGCTGGCAGCAGCGGCGAGGCCTGCGCTCGCCGGGCCGCCGCCGCTCTTCGGCCTCTTTACGCTCCTTCCCGGGGGGCTATCCATGGTAGCCGGCGGCGTCCCGGGGCTCGGCCTGGGCTGCGCTCTGGGCAGGTGTTCCCCAGTAGGGATCTCTGGAGCCAGAGCCTCGTTCCTGGGAGGTGAAGGCAGGGAGGGAGGAAGAGGCAGCTTTGTCACAAGGTTTCCCCCTCAGGATTTTCCCTCTTTATTAATAAATTGTGCTTAATTCTGGCGGCTGAAGAGGGAAATAAAGGTCTTCATGAGTTTGGATTTTTTCCCCTCCAGGCCTTGAAAAACATTTTTCAGAGGTAGCCTGGTTTGCCTCCTCTTTTCCTGCCCTAGAGTCTCTCTTCCTCTCTGTTCTCACCTACGTGACTCAATCTGTGCTAGCTGTCCAGTTTATTGCCATCAGTGGTAGATGCTTAACTGTCACCCTTGTTTTTCTTTGGGGTACAGTACTTCAATTGGTGTACAAGTCTGGATTTCCATGCAGGGGATGCAGTTTTGACATTTTAGCTGTTTGAGAGTTCTGCACTCTCGGACTGGTGTACTGTACCCAGCAGTAATTTGCTCATTGCACATCCTGGAGGCTCTATGGTCTGCTTTTAAGAAATAATTTTTTCCATCATACTGACATAACATTGTTTCAGCTCTATGTGCTCATGAAAGTCATAGATATGTGAAAGAACTGTGTTCCAAAATGTACTGAGATGGGACATGGAAGACATGAATGTACTTCTAGTTCTGCCACTCCACTCAGCAGCATCTATGAACTGCTTTACTCTCCATAATTCTGCCTCCTTTTATTTAAAAGCACTCTGAAAGTTGGTTACAAAACATCACATGAGAGAGTGTTTCATTTTAGACCAATGAAACTTCATTAAAGATGTCATTTGTCAGTTCTGCTACTTGCCACACTCTAGTTCAGTTACTTACTGATAATGCCTCCTCTGTGAAAACCAAAGCTACAAAAATATAGTCCAAATAAATGTGGACTAATCGTTGGTATGGAAAATCTTTTAAAGAAGTTGAGGATTGTGAAACATGCAGTTAAATTAATCCTAGATCCCACCTCTCTCTGAATTATCATCCACTGTTTCATTTGCGACTCACAAATTGAAATACCACAAGAACTAAAACTGAGTACTAATGCATTGTGGATGGTAATGATTTCTGGTTTTGAAAACAGACTTTTTTTTGGGGGGTGTATATAAATATTTGAGTTAACACAGGTGTGAATTAAAAGTTGTCAAACTTTATTTTTACTGACACATGGCCCATGTGTGACCTTAATGCTGTTACCCTAAAAGCCCTATGTATACCCATAATAGTAACATTGTTACTGTTGAGGTGGTGGTGTGACCCTATCAGGTAAACATAGAATTAGACACAGCCTACTCCGAGGAGATTGTTTGGGTTTAAAATTGTTTGTCTTACTTGAAATCAGTAACTCTACTGCTGAGGCAACAACAGGTGTGTGAAGTGTAGAAGTACACAATGAACTTCAGTTCATAACAAAGTATGAGACCATGAGCGATTTTATGTATACTGGGAAGACAGTACATTTCCCTCCCCCTCCCATATTTTATGATGGCTTCATAATTTAGATACTTTACATAATTTAGATGGTAAACTCCTATGAATACTGACCTGAATAGTGACCATTGCAAAAGATACTAATCTTTTGCATCCTTTTGTTAGTGAGATGAAAACAAGAGTCAGTTCTCCAGCTTCGTGGATGCGAAGGAGACTAAATAAGGCCAGTATGGTAGCTTTGCTTAAAAGTTAAAGAAAGGGATGAGATTCTTGAACATGTTGCTTTATTTTACCTTCTTAGAAATCTGAGGAAAGCCACTAACTTGATTTTTTACAAATAGTTCTTCAGTTGCTGCTGCAATATTCACTTTTCACACTTAGATGGTTCCTAGCTCTTCTTAAAATACTGTGCCGCTTATGAGAGTGGAAGTTCCCTTTGGGAAGCGTAAGTGAAGACATTCCTCTCACATTTTTCCTTCCTTGCATTACAGTGTTGGTTTTACTCAAACATTGTCCTTTTCTCTTTTGTTTGCACTTGCATCTTTTGGACTTTGGTACTTTGTGTTAATGTGCAAGAAAAATGTGATATGGTGGAAATATGTTATGCATTCACTGCCTGCCTATGATTTATGCTAATGTGGAGATCATCTCTGCCGTCTCTGGGTTATTGCTATTACAACTTCAGTTTTCACTGGGAAGGGCTATGCAAAGAAGTGATTTACATTTTGCCCTGAAAGGAATTTTGTTGATGAAGTCTTAGGAAGTTTACGTTGTGCTCCATCCTTAGGAGTTTTATCTTAAACTGTTAGGTATGCTGCTGTAATTGACAACAGCTGTTGCTGAGAATTGTGGAGAATAGACAGTTTCTAAGATAATCAGTTCCTAGTCCATTTGAGGCTTTGTTGATTAGCATGTGTAAGAGCATTTTGGATCAGGAGCCAGTGATGTCTGCAGAGTGCAAATGTGGTATGTTAGCTAAACAGTTTGACTTAGGCTCTGTACTGCTGTGTAGTAAGAAAGCTGTAAGTTTTGTGTGCGCTTTCTTATTTCATAGGGAAGTGCCCAAAGCAGTTCAATCTGTAGCCTATAAAAACATGGATCTTTGGCTGAGTTGTGTTCTTGGAGTAAGAGAGCTGTTAGATGTGATAGAAGAAGTTTCTTGCCTGCATTTGGTTGTTACATTGCTGAGGCTTAAACTCTTTATTTCTGACCTGCAAAAGAAGCAGCCTAGCTGTCACCATTTCTAGTTTTTAGGAAGCTAGCTACTGTGGTCTGTGATTTACGTAAGGACGTTGTATAAGTTATCTGTATGTCAACTTTTTTCCTGATGTCACAGCGTCTGTATTCACATGTTTTTAAAAACTAAAGGCTTGGAAATGAAGCAGAGTGTGAGATCTTTGTATTGGACAACATCATAGTTGGATAATTTGTGTTCATTTTATTAATGTTGAGTAGAAAAAGGCATGATTACTGTGGGATTCTCTCTGTGTCAGTCTTTGAGGAGAAGCAGTTGACCATATTTATAGTCTGAGAGTTGAGATAAGAAGCAAGTGCCAAGCTGGAGTGCTTAGACAAACTGCTTCCAGACTTGGAGACGAGTAGTCAACATTTAGCAGATTTTAGATGAATAAGGTTGATGAATTACCAAATGGAATGAAAGTAGGTATTTTGCTTCTGTTAATGGTTAGGTGTAGATTTCCCAAAAGCACTGAGTCATAACATGACCTGAAGTCTGGTTGGAAATAGTTTGAAAATAATAGGAAGAATAACATGTCACTGGTGTTGAACTGAGTGTAGCAGAAAAGAGACAGCATCATGGTGTCCTGTGTTCTGTTTAAAAAGCCTCAACATTTTCCTTCTGTACTATTTAATTTGAGGGGTCTTTTGTTCTGTTAATGAGCTGGCAAATCGCTATTTTAGGTTTATTAAAGAACATTATTACCACACTACTAATTAATCTAGCTGTGTGTATGTGGAAGATTCATGTTCTTGCTTAAGTTCACTTGAAATTAGGACTACCTCCTGTTGTGGTGCATTTAGAATGGGGATCAAATCTACCCTAATACTTAAACATTTCACCTTAAACCTTGCCCCATCAGTCTTTGTCTCAATGGGTTTGTTTGCAGAACTTCTAGTTGACTAAGCTTTTTTAAGTGTATCAAGGGGGTCCAGTTCTGGAGCCCCTCTTACAGGAAGGATCTGGATGTATTGGGGCATGTCCAGAGAAGGGCCATGAGGATGACTAGAGGGCTGGAGCTCCTCTCCTATGAGGACAGACTTGAGGGGGTTGGGGCTGTTCAGTCTGGAGAAGAGAAGGCTCTGAGGAGACCTAATTTGGCCTTCCAGTATCTGAAGGGGGCTACAAGAAAGCTGGGGAGGGACTTTTTAGGGTGTCAGGTAGTGATAAGACTAGGGGGAATGGAAAAAAACAAACTAGAAATGGGTAGATTCAGATTGGATGTTAGGAAGAAGTTCTTCCCCAAGTACGTGGTGAGACTTTGGAACAGGTTGCCCAGGGAGGTGGTAGAAGCCTCATCCCTGGAGGTTTTTAAGGGTAGGCTGGATGTGGCTCTAAGCAACCTGATGAGGTGGTCCCTGCCCATGGCAGGGGGGTTGGAACTAGATGATCCTTGAGGTCCCTTCCAACCCTAACCATTCTATGCTTCTATGGCTCTGTGCTACTGAGAAGCTACCATTTCTCTGGATGGCTTGTTTCAGTGATTCATCTTTTTTTCACTATTTAAAAATAAGGCATGCAATTATTGTTTGAATACATTTGAATGCATCTGTCTTTTGGTGGTTCTTGTTATCTTGTCTGAATTCTCTGTCATACCAGACTGCATTAAAACTTGATTTGTCGCTTTGACACTGTTTTCACTCCTCTGCATGGTGGCAGTCCCTAGCATTTAAAGACAGATAAAGTTTTTAAAATACATAAGTTTAAAAGAGCATCAACAGTTCAGAGATGTGCTGGGCTGACTACTCCAGTACTCTCAGATAAGTTTAACAAGTATGCTCATTTAAAATGTTTATCTCAATGTTTTTTTAACATCTGATCTGAAACATCTGCTTAACAAACGAATTGGGAAGAAAATCAATAGGATGTGATATGATTGTACCATTTTGAATTTTTCCAACTATAGAATGAAAGTATTTCTTGAATATTTTTGATTTTCCCCTCAAGATTTTTAACACTTGTGCCACCTTTGTCTAGTTCTGTGCCTCTGCTGTTGCTGAAGCAGTGTTTGTTGCTCTTGGTTGTGTCGTAGGAGGTTGTTTTATGTGTCTCAGTTTTCTACACTCTGTAACTCTAATTCTGTTGATGTTGATCTGGCCTTCCCTTTTCTACATTCTTGATCTTGCTGCCATTCCCCCCCCCCCCCCCCCCCCACTTCCTTCTATTTTTAGAAAACATCAGGTTTTGAACAATCAGGATGAGCTGTAGCCCAAATGGTTCTCTCTGTTAGCTATAGCCTGATCATAGACAAAAGCCTTCTTAAGGAAGTTTCCATTTTCGAGGTTTTTCTTCTCCAACTATTTTGTTTGTAACACTTTTCAGCCACAGGAATTTTGAAACCTCAGGCATATGAACATGTCTGAGCATCATATGTTTACATACATGTTAATTGCTATCTGATCATGATGAGTAATTCTTACGCTGTCCCCAGCTTCTAGTCCAGGGACTCGCTCATTTTAGCCCTTGCAGTGGGATACAGGATCATTTCTCCGTGTCAGTTATGGTGAACGTTGTAATTGTTGCTAATGATTTTAAAAACCTGATGTTTTTACTGTTGGCTGCCTAAAATCCTGGGATATCATGTTTCATTACTGAAGACTTCAGCTTGGCATTTTTCTCTCAGCACATTACAAATATGGGCTTACAAAAAAATCCTGCTATTCTCTGGTTTGAGCTGATGGGCTGTAACAGACCTCTTCTGTCACCACCTTCTGAGTCAGCTGCCTTATTTAACCCTTAGACCCACATACAGTCAGTATCCTTTGGTCCTGAACATCATGTACTGCATGTCTGAATGGTGTTTCTTGTAACCTGGGTTGTGCCTGCTTCATAATAAGTGGGATTTTATTTAATCTCTTCCTTCTACACAAATGTACTTTTGGCCTTTGTTGGGAAGAATCCTAGCTGTGTGATGTGTACTGAGAACAGACTTGAATTTCAAGATGGTGTGGGACTTAAAGACACTTTCTAGAACTACAGAAGTGCATTTTTGGCATATCAGCCTCAATCTGATGTTATTGTAAGAATTGTACCTGGTATCATAAGAATTGTCATCCAGGCCATTTTTTTTTGTCACTTAGAGTTGCCAACAGCAGATGTTTTAAAGGGAGTTAAAAAAACCCACCCTCTCAGTTGCTGAATAATCACTGTATTGTGGAGTTCCTCAAATGTTTGTCACTTCATTAGGCTTTATGGTGCTGATCCTGCCCCATAATAATTTTTTTGGTTCATATGTACTTTTGTAGAGCTGTGTGTTGTCATTATCCATGGAAGTATGTAATGTGAAAGAAATAAATTATTGTATTGTATTTATAATCTACCTTCTGACTGTAAGGCTCAGCACTCTTTTCTGAATGGTTAAGAATAGCTTAAAGCATGAGAGTTACATGAGCACCACTGAGGATTACTTCTTATCTACTGTGCTTTGGAGGTATCAACCTCAAGTTTGATTTGGCAGAATGATGCCCATTTACTTTAAAAAATATCATTAATCACACATGGTGTTGATCAGTGTGATTGTATTCTGGATCCTGAGATTTTCTATTGACACTGGTGGATGTGACCAGTGATTCCTGCGTCCTGTATGCTCTGGATATATACACTCTTTGTTCCAACATTTTTTTCCCCTCCTGTCATTGTTCATAGCAAGGTAACATCTATATCTGGATAAGAATCTGCCTATATCCTACCAACTATATTTTACTAACTGCAGTGTGGCATGCTGCAGAGTTGAAAACTGTTGATGTTGTTTTCTGCTCTTCCCCAACAAATAAACATTCAAAATTGAGATTATTTTCTTAAAGGGTGATTAGTTTTTGTATCATCTCTGCTTTTAAGGAACTTGTCAGTGTTCCTACTGACCTTCCAAATGTTAAGTTTGACCTTTTTCTTCTTTTTTTTTCCCTTTTCTCAAAGCAGAGACTTTAAAACCTGTGGTGCTGTGTTCATGTTTATTTCCTAAGCATTCTGATATCAGCAAGCTTGCTGCACTGTAAATCTGAATAAGAGCTTTCAGATTTAATGTGGTACTCTGATTTCTTGTACCTTCTTGACTAAAGGTTGTCTGGAGTATTCACTCTTAACGTTTAGTATTTTTGTAGAGCCTTTCATCTATACAAGAAAATAACAATAATCATCTTCAGTAAGAGAGAGGAGGCTTACTCAAGGCCAAACAACAACTCAAAAGGGGGGCTCCAGTTAGAACCCAGCTTTTATAATATCCCATCACAGGAGAGTGAGGGAGTGGTGAAGCCCCGGAATGGGTTGTCCAGGGAGGTGGTTTAGGCCCCGTCCCTGGAGGTGTTTAAGCCCAGGCTGGATGAGGCTCTGGCCAGCCTGATCTAGTGTGGGGTGTCCCTGCCTATGGCAGGGGGGTTGGAACTAGATGATCCTTGTGGTCCCTTCCAACCCTGACTGATTCTATGATACTATGATACTATGACTATAAAATATTTTTCTCCAAATCACAAAATTTGTTAATAGGAGGAGTGAAAAGTAAATTAAACATGTTAAATATAGACTGTGGAACTTTGAGAAGAGTATGAAGGCGTATGGGACAAATACAAGTAAACATTTAATGTACTGCTTTTTGTGTAAATCTGCCAGGTTATTTGATAATTGTGCTGGGGAGGGTGATGGGGTTATGAATTTCTTCAGTGACAGCAGTGGCTCCCAGCTGATACTCATGCTTGAGTTGCCTGTCCTGCTTCCTATAAAACAGAACTGTTCTTCAGAATGGGGGCTTGAACACCTGCAGCATATAGAGCTCATTATTTCTATTGGAACCACATATTAAAAAAAAATATGTGGGAGCCTTGCTTGTCTTTCAGTTATTCATGAGTCAACAGCATAGTGTTTTCTCCTTCAGGCCTGACTCATTTTTAATTTACATCATTTACACATATGCCTATGGCACTAATAAATATACACAGTATGGGGAAAAATAATACATTCAAATACATTAGGAGGCAGTTCTTTTATATATATGTTGGTGGGGGCTTTTTGGTAGCCTTAGAACTGAACCATGTGCTGCTTCTGACAAAGCCTTTTGAAGTTTGGTGTACCCCATAATCTTTATGTTCAGTGCATTAAGCTGTCAAGGCTAGCAGGCCCAGTATTTAACCTTCTTTGGGTTTTGTTGTAAGTTCTTGTTTATAGCTAAAGCATATACTGATTGTGCCCTGCCAGTTTCACTGCTTCACAAAAATATGTGGCAGATAATATTGAAAAGATTCTTTTCTTTTGAAGTATGCAGCAATATGGACTCATGTAAATACAGTTTTTGTGGCTAGATGAGAGAACAGTGAGTGAGCACAAGTAGAGGGAAGTGCAACCAGCAGGAAGTTTCTCACTTCCTGTAATCAGACGAAACTCGTGTCTCAGTCAGTGGCAAGGTCTCTTCTGAACACATCAGTGATGCATGTTCATTGTGCATAACAAATATTTAAAGTGTTAATTCTAAACTCAGTGTCTTGAAACTAAAAATAAACCAACCAAAACCAAAAGGTATAAAGCAGCTAGCATTTTGGATTGATGGAGTGTGTGCATTACAGCTGGGACTAGGATTCTTATGTTTATTTTTCAAATGTGCTTTCCAAAGCAGGTAGCAAGCTACAGTAAATGAGAACATTGTACAAATCAAGGTAAACCACCATTTTGTTTAGTTTGCTTCATGAGTTTCTGTTAAGTACTTAACATCGTCCCCAAATGCCCCTCCTTTAGAATAAGTGAAGGTTGCCTAGCAGGTTCTTTTGGGTTTTTTCCCAACATGAGAGAATTTATCTCTTGAAGTCCTGAGTTAGTTTGCAATGATTTCATCATTGAAAAGTATCCTGAAATGACAACAATAAATTAACTGCCATTTCACTTGAGACTAATTCCTGTTTACAGTCAAGAGTTTTACTTGGTGAAGCATTATGGCTGTAGGAGTTTTATTCTTGTTCATTTGCTTGGTTTTGTAGGAATTAAAACAAGTGCAAATTTAAGAACTCTATTGTAGCAGCTGGTAATGGGCTTCTCCTGATTAACTTCTGTGTCTGGTTATAGCATCCTCTGGACACTATGGCTTTCCATGTAGTCCTTTCTGATACACTAACCTCTTCCCTGCAACCAGAGATACATTTCTGTACTTCCACTATCTCTACAGAATGTTTCAAAATTATTTTTATTCCATTTGACATTTGCCTTTTCTGACGTAGAAGCTATGTTTTACTGTCAGTTCCTCTCAAAAGTTGGTGCCACCATTATGATAGATTGTCCTGAAGACACAGGTGAAGAATGACAGGCAGTGAAATGAAGTTGAAATGCAAACAGGCTTTTCAATCATCTGGATGTGTAAACAAATGAAAAAAAAACCCAACACATTTAACAGACATGTGTCAGCTTGCATACATGAAAGAGGGTGAAGCTCTCTCTTCCATCCCAGGCAGTTAGTTTGATACCTTTCTCTCAGAGCCCTAGCTCTGCCATCCAGTCTCTACTGTACTGGAGCCAGAGCTCAGAGTTTAATGCTCTGTTGTGAGCTCTGTCATGTATGAAAGTTAATCATGGATCATTTGACTGCACTGGACATTGCTAGGTCTTCCTGTCTCCGTAGAGGTTCTTGAAAGACTGGGTGTTTTACTAATACTGTGGTGAAAGCAACAAAACCAGACCAGCCAAACAACCCCCAAACGTCCTCTGTCTTCAGCCAACCTGTTCTTTTGAGAACTGCTGTGTGACCTCTCTAGCAGAAAAGATCTGACATAAATCTGGAATAGCTGCCCCTTATTAGTGACCCAGCTGCATGCTGATGGTGGAATAGCAGAGATCTATATGCACTGGGTCTAGAGAAAATGGCAGTGATGAGGTACTTTTGTTTCCCTCTGCCCAGTTAAACTGTCATTTGAAATGCTCTTCTGGATGTAGATGGTGGAGGGTGGCAGGCAACTGAGTGGTTGCCCTCTTGTACATATTGTAGGTGCTGCCAAGATACATTTGACAAGGAATGTAGAAGGAAATGCCTGCTACCAAAAATAAGGAAACAAAACCCAATACTGTACTGAATGGGAACAGCTACATCTGAATTTAGTCCCAGTCAGCTGACTGGGTGCAGTGGAAGTCGTAGCACATTGCTTAAAACAACCACCTTAGAGTTTTAGTTTGAGTTCTTCAGCTCACCCTCTTGTTTGAGGAATTTGTAGTCCAGCATGTGGGACAAAGGAGGGTGAATGAATAATTGGGTCTTTGAATGATGACCCTGACTAATAACCAAGCACACAACTACCTGGATGATCATTGGATGGTGTTACTCTTCACATTATCTTGACATGTAACTAGAAGATAGAGATGAGGCAGATTTCTTTTTACATTGTAGATCATGTAAACTTTGCATTCATACTGCACCTCTTTTGATCCTGAAGATAATCCCTCATAATAAAAAATATTAAAGAACTTTAGGGTAATTTTTTAAGATGATGTATTTTGCATTAGTAAAAGTAAAGAAGATTAGGAAGCACCTGAACTTTATATTCTAAGTATTAAACTTCCATAGGCATTATTCCTGCTGTTTGTGCTTGACTTGGTTTCATATTTAGATTTTGATGTGTGGAAATTTAGGGATTGATATTTGTAATGGTAAGCACTCTGGGCAGGTAGCATAAGTCTAGCATATGATTTTATGAAACTGGTTTACTATGAAGTGTTGGATGTGATACTGTACATTACTGAAAAGAGCTTTAAGAGTAGTATGGAGAATTACTTCGATGCAGTTTATGTTTTAAACCTGTTTCACTTCCTCACAGCATAATTCTTTGGCTTTTTTTTTTTCTTTGGCATTTGAGAGGATATCTTTTGGCTTGCTGTTCTGAAGGCATTTGTCTCTGTTATGGACTGAATTCATCTGACAGGGGTCAGGGGAAGTATCTGTTGGGTGCACATATATTTTTGCTGCATGTCAAACAAAACACTTGATCTGAATCTTTATGTAAAAAGGCTAAGTATGCTGGTATAGCTACCTGAAATAGTTTGTTACTTTCTGGATGCCTGCTGAGTAAGCATTTAGTTCATGAAGTCAAATGTTTGAAGTCCTGGGCTTATGGATGCTTAAGATTTGTTCCAGGAAGCAAAAACTGGGTCTATACTTGTAAATCCCAAGTGACTTCACTGTTGACTTCAGTAATGGAAAGACGAGCAGCTAAACAAACTTCAATTTGCCAATAGAGTTATAATCAAGATAAATTTACTGGAAATGAGAGATTGGGGGAAGAGGATGTGCACCAATCAGTTAAACTATTGTCTATCCATTGTTTCTGCCTCTGTTTCGAGTCATTAATAGTTTATTTCTGCTGTTCCTCTTCTAGAGTGGTTATGACCTCTGCATTATGTTATCATTAGTTTACTTAGTATGGGCTAAAATTGTATTTCAAATAAACTCATATCTAAAATATAAAAAGTTAGCCTTGATGAATCTGAGTTGTAATGAGGAGCAGCAGAAATCTGCTGCTGTAAATACATTGGAAAATTACACTGGAAAATACATTGATAGGATTTTAGTGAGTGTAGGCTTTTTTCCCTAATTAGAATTGTTTGTGAAATAAGAATGGGCAGAATTATGTAGGATGTTAGAGGTGATGCTGAGAATCATGAGTTCATGAAGGATAACTACTTCACAGAAAATCCAGTATTTTCGATTACTTGGTTATTTGAGTTGAGAGAATGGAATAATATCTCTTAAGGTTGTTAGTCTCTAGATGGGATGAACATTTGTTTCTGATCTGTGTCAGCAGAGTGTTTTGTCTTGAAGTCCTGTGGGTAGCAGTTCAATTTCCAGATGCCTAATCAAGTATGGATATTTTGGAGTTTAGTCAGTGAACAAATCGAACAATTGTTCAGATTTAAATAGTGAAAGAGAAGAAAACTCTGTTGGTTAAAAGCCATTTAAAACCTTAAAGTACTTATTAAAAAGAAGTCTTGGTACTGGAATTTAGATGAGAGAAGGAAATTAGGTAGGAAAACCAGTTCTGTGGGTGTTTAAGGGTCTGGGTCATATACGTTTGCCTTGCTAATGCCTTTGTATTATGATTAAAAATATCTCTACCTTGTGACATCAAAAAGTTCATGATGTGGAGAAACCAGAAGGGTTCCTTATTGTTGGTTGCAGTGTTATGTTTGGCTTTGAAGAAACTGACTTGTTTTACAGTTTCAGTCAAAGATCAACACAATCATTTGAGCCTTGACTTTCTTTTTCAGGAGTCTGACAGAGCTGGTGGCATTTTTTTCTGTCAGGCTTTTGTTGTTTAAGATCAGCTCTTTGACTTGCTGACGCTGTAATGAGGAGTAAACAAACCTTATTTCTTTGTGACAATTTGTAGTATGTTTCCAGTGGATTCAATCACGTAGCTATAGTAAACTTTACTAGTGGTAATAATTGTGTTGAGAAAAGGAGTATCACAGCCCCATATAAAGGAGTTTATCTTCAGTCCTGATAAATACCAGCTTCTGGCCTCCACTGCTACCTGACCTCTTTCTTCAGAGTACTTTGTAGTCACTGGATTTCAAGTACCCTGCTTGGCGTTTTTCTTCTTCCCCCCAGTGATCAATGCGTTAGGTAATTGGAGACTCGTGTTCTTCTGATAAGTTTCATGAGTGAATGTTCATGTAGGGCTTAGAAATCTGTGGAGGAAATTTGCCTTTTGCATCCCAAATTCCATATAGGGTAAGCTAAAGCATTGTTTCCATTAATTCATCTGTCATTAATAAGTGAAATTATGTGTTCAGAATAGACAACAGGTTACCTCCTCATTTGCATGGAAAATAATGAAACTTGGCTAATTCTGGTTTCCCTTCAATGGGGATGTGTTTTAAAGTTTTAGGTGAAAAAGTAATCTCCTTAGGATGAGGGAAAGATAGACCTTATTCCATGCTTCCCAAGATGAATATTTTGGAGTCAATATTAGGTGAATCAGCAGTGCATGTTCCTTGATTTGAGGTTCTGTGAACAATTCCATACAGAAGTAAGTTTTACGCTCGGTGAACAAAAAGATCAGGAAGGGAAGAAATCTTCAGTGGTTTGCAAACATGTAAGTCAACAAAACTCTTCCATGATGCAATGATGGTGCCATTGCCAACATTTAATGTTTTTAGGCTGCTACCTCAGTTGGTAGAGCACTCCCATCAGTCATGGGAAACGTCCTCTTTGCACCAGAGAACTGCCTCATACCTGGTATGCCCTAGACTGCTGCTGGAAATTGAGAGTACGATGTGCTTATAGTTTCCTATCTAATAAAGCTTCCTGTTGTAGAAATTAGGAATTCAGTGAGACTGCAAATGGAATTCTGGGGACCTACATCATGGGTGAATATCATAATGGACAGAGAAAAGAGTAAATGTCAGTGTTTTCTTGACAATGCACATTATCATACAGAGTGAAGCAGAGATAAGAGTTGAGAGCGCAAATGATTTCCCTCAAGCAGAGGAGGGTTTGATTTCTCTGTGTCAGTCCTCAAACCACATGCACCTTAGTACAAGCAGGGTACTACCTATGTTTAGTCAAGTAATGGCAAGGTTCTTCTTGATTGCAAGATTCCTTTATAGATTGAATAACAGGTATCCTGACCTGCAGGACACTGTTCAAACTAGGGCCTGAGAAAAGCTACAACTCACTGTAGCACTGGTCATTGTAACTCTAGGCAAGTGGTTCATTAAACCATTTCACTAATTCTAAACATAGGAAAGGGGGAAATGCATTTGTGTATATGTGTTGTATTTAATTAGCTTCAACAAGCATTAGTACGAGTATCTTTTATTAATCATCAATTACTATACATAGTAAGGCTATACATGTAAAATAATGGGGGGCCTGATTTAAAGGTGGCACAAGGAAAGTTCTTTTTTTTCCAGTTTAGATAGAAAAAGTTACTTTGTTGCTTTCAGCTCACATTTGAACATAACATATATAATCTGTAATGTCCAAGGAATTAAAAAGAACTATTTCTTTCCCATAGAGAAATTACATGCACAGTTGCTAATCTGAAGTGTTTTAGCCAATTTAAATCTAACATGGAATTCTTTTCTTCTTTTCTTACAAGAACTTGAATTCCTTCTCTGATTCCATTAATGAATTGCTAAACCTGGCTCAAATATTTTCATGTAACAGTTAGAAGAGAGGTGAGTGTAATTCTCTTATATCATGTAGAATATTAATTTGCCTTACTGAGAGATTTACTTCGAGTTAAAGGAATATAAACAGCAAATGGGTACAAAATGTATCAGCTGAATTTTTGCCTAAAATAACAAGAAGTGTAGTTTTGGATACTCAGACTTAAATCAAAGATCTAGTTTAAAGCAGGCCTAATGATGTTATTAGGTCAGTAGTTAATGTTTTCGGAATAACATTAATTCTGTCTTCCATCAGGACAGTATATACTGCTCTGTAACTTACTACCTTATTACCTGTAGGGTTCCCATTAGTGATCATTATCTTGAAAATCTTCTGTAATGTTCACAATTGCATTTTCCAATGTCCTTTCTGTTTAGGTTGTCTTAACGAGACAAAACTACACAAAAGAAAAAGCGATGGCAAGAGACTTTGTTTTTCATACTTACCACCAGTTTGGATAACTTATTCTATGATATATCACAGATTTAAATGTTTCTATTAGTTAAATCTTTCATTCTTTTTTTCTTTTTTGTCCCCCCCTTGTTTCATAGTCTGGCAGAATTACAGCATTTTCAGTGATTCCTTTTTTCCCCCATCCCTATACCAGACTGGTATTCATCAGCCTTCTCATTTGTCTGAGCAACTTACAGAACACAGAAGTGTCTCATACATGCTTTTGTCTTTTGCAACCCAAGTGCTTCTGTCCTTTCATATTTAAAAATGAAGCCCTGATTTTCACTTCACTAATAGCCTACCATAAATTTGATGAGCAGTTTGGGTTTGAGTTTAAAAAGTGCTCCTGGTCTCCCTTTAGTGGATAAAGCAACTTCTTTTGTATAGTGCTTGCTAGCAGAGGTGGCTATTTTATTGATGAATATGGAAAAAGTGTATAGTCCAGTGCTTTGTTCCAGTCCTCTAATTTATGACACCAGTAATAATGGATGATGAATGAGATATCCAAAACATTAATAAATTATCTTAAGAGGTGTACTAAATCAAAGAGGAGGAGACTAAGAAATAATCTCATATAATGCTTCCAAGAAAAGTAAGCTAATTCCAGAGTAATTTATTCAGCACTATGCAAAAACCCGGAGAAATTTGTTGGAATTTAACTGCTATAGTTAGTATGGCATTAATATAACTCAGTGTTCCAAATGTGCTATTCCAGACATTTGGATCACCGGCTTCAGGTGGTAAGAGATGTAAAATGTGTAGACTAAAATAATTCTTAAATATTTAAGTTAAAATCTTGAGTTTAAGCATGTTTAAAATAAAACCTGGTAATTTTGTCCTGTGTTGATGATGCTCACATCCTCTTCCCTAAACTCATCTATCCCCTAACAGGGTTGAAATTTGCAGCAGTGTTCTGCTGTAGTTTGCATTCACTAACTTGATGATTTTGTGTGAAATACTCAGTCATTCTGAGAGAAAACATGCAGCCTTTCAGGTTTTTTTAGCAGTGAAGTTTCTATGTTTTGTCCATTTGGATGCCACAAGCAGTAGCTCTCCCAGTGATGCTGATTTTCTAAGGAGTTTTCATGTCAGAAGAGGCATTTGGCTGCTTATGCAATATTCATGTGCCACTCTGTTGTAGAGAGTACTGGACCAGTTTTCTGCAAGCAAACTCTTGCTGTTCTTGTTAATCTGTTTCTTAGTAAGTTCAGTGAAATTTAGTCACTGTTACAAAATGGAGTGAGATTTAGGGAGTGCAATTGTTACTGGTGTGGGTAGAAATAAAACGTTTTGGATGTAGCATAAGGTTTTCCATTTCACAAACTGATGCTTTGTGGTTCTGTGAATGTGTTTTTTATCACATTTACATGACCTATGTGTGGACTCAGGTAATTTCGGCATCAAAACGAGCAATGTCTTCTCTCTTCCTTCTGTTCTCCCTTTCTTGTGTTTTCTTTCCATGCCTGGCACTTTTGCTGGTGTTTATATGGCTGTATGGAACTGATCCAATGCAGTTTTTCTTTCTGGAGTGAGTTACAGAAAGATGTCCATGAGATGTTGGTGGGTTGTTGTGGTAGTTTTAGCCTATGCCTTTAACATTTTTCACAGATCTTGCACAGAAAGTAGTAAAATGTAAATAAATCACTATTGGGTGTAACAAGGAAAACAAATCCCATTGGAAAGCTGAGGGACTTAAGCTACTAATGTAAACAATTTCTTTCTCTCTTCTTGCTTCCTCAGGCTGGGAGATACTAACTTGCTTCTGCTTGACCTTGGCTGCACTGCTTTTGTTGTGGCTGGTATTAATGCTCTGGTTCTGTCTCTTGTCCCTTTTGTACAGGGGGGTAAGGGGGAAGCAGAGAGGGAGAAGCTAGTAGCTTCCCCTGGTCCTTGGCCAGGGGAGTCTTTGTGCTGTTTGTTAATTGCAAATATCTGTAAATATTGTAAATACTATATGTTTTGTGCACATTTGTTACATTTCATTGTAGGTGGTACTTTTGCTTTCATTTGCTTCCAACTGGGGTGGTCTGGTAAATTTCACAGTGTCACAGTATCACCATGGTTGAAAGAGACCTCTAAGGTCATCAAGTCCAACCTGTCACCAAGACCTCATGACTACTAAACCATGGCACCAAATGCCACATCCATTCCCCTCTTGAATACCTCCAGGGACAGTGACTCCACCATCTCCCTGGGCAGCCCATTCCAATGGCAAAAGACTCTCTCTGTGAAGAACTTTCTCCTCACCTCAAGCCTAAACCTCTCCTGGCACAGTTTGAGACTGTGTCCTCTTGTTCTGGTGCTGATTGCCTGGAAGAAGAGACCAGCTCCCTCCCAGCTACAACCACCCTTCAGGTACTTGTAGAGAGCAATGAGGTCTCCCCTGAGCTTCCTCTCCTCCAGGCTAGACAATCCCAGCTCCCTCAGCCTCTCCTAATAGGGCTTGTGCTCAAGGCCTCTCCCCAGCCTTGTTGCCCTTCTCTGGACATGTTCAATATATTTCTCATATTCAGTGTGAAGGTAAGACCTTTGAAAAATCAGAAGAGTCCATTGACAGAAGAGTCCATTGAACTGTTCTAGAGGTTAAGGTGCTTTTAAATTTTCTTCTGTCTGTGACACATCATAGGAACTTGAATCAGTATTATAAACCTGAGATGAGTGTTCTAGTGCCTCTATGCCACCTTTTGTTCTGGGGAATGTATCTCAGAATCTCATGATGCATGCATTTAACGTGAAGTTATTTGGATCACACAGCCAAAAAGAGTGTGGTAGCAGCACTTGGAGTGGATTACAGTCACCTGAATAAAAGATTAATAGACTTAGCACCCCATTCAGTTATATAGACAAAGTAGAGGCATGCTGCATTTTATCGAAATCTAAAAAAACTCTGTATTCATATTTAAATATACCAAGACAGAGATAGGGCAGCTCTTGCTTTACTAATGTTGGAGCATAAACCTTTAGTCCAGCAACAATTAAGGCCTAAAGTGGGAGAGCCCTTCTGTGAGATAAGGCATGATCTGATCTTTATGAGAGTAGGATGCTATACCCACTCTTTTAAGTGAACAGCATTAAAGAGAAAGATGTGTAAGGTGATGACTGCAGGCTGATGTAAAAAGTATTCAATCCTTTGCTTGCAGATTTGACCAGTTTGTAATTTTGTATTCGGTGCTTCAATGCATAAGGCATCTGAAATAAAAGTTGTAGTTGAGAAAGAATAAATTTAGAATAGAATAGAATAGAATAGAATAGAATAGAATAGACATGAAATAGAATAGACCAGATTGGAAGAGACCTTCAAGATCATCATGTCCAACCCATCAACCAGTCCAACCCACCTAAACAACTAACCCATGGCACCAAGCACCCCATCAAGTCTCCTCCTGAACACCTCCAACAATGGTGACTCCACCACCTCCTTGGGCAGCCCATTCCAATGGGCAATCACTCTCTGTGTATAGAACTTCTTCCTAACATCCAGCCTAAATCTTCCCTGGCACAGCCTGAGACTGTGTCCTCTTATTCTGGTGCCGGCTGCCTGGGAGAAGAGACCAACATCCGCCTGTCTGCAGCCTCCCTTCAGGCAGTTGTAGAGAGCAATAAGGTCTCCCCTGAGCCTCCTCTTCTCCAGGCTAAGCAACCCCAGCTCCCTCAGTCTCTCCTCATAGGGCTTGTGTTCCAAACCCCTCGCCAACTTCATTACCCTTCTCTGGACTCATTCCACCAAGTCAACATCCTTCCGAAACTGAGGGGCCCAGAACTGGACATAGGACTCAAGGTGTGGCCTAACCAGTGCAGTGTACAGGGGCAGAATGACCTCCCTGCTCCTGCAGCACTGTGAAAAAAGTAACCAATTCAGTAATATGTATTGTGGTGGCAACAGAGGAATACTTGGCCTTAAGCATATTATTTGAGAAAGAAGGATCTTAAATGTAGGGTGTTACTTTGTCATGTATATGACATCTGGGGGCTTATTAGAATGAAGAAGTGCACCACTAAGGTTCTTTGAAAAAGGGAAAAGAATTTTAAGTAGCAAACTATAAATATGGAATAGCTGTAAATTTTATTTTGCCCAGTCCATTTATTTAAGCATTAATTATTTTCAGGACTTAATAGACAGTGCACTGTTTAAATAGGGTAGTAACTGTGGGTTTGTGTCTTTAAGTGGAAATCAAATTTGGCTACCAAAACAATGATCCCATAGCTTGGTGTACTTGCCAGTTAGCGTACTATGGAGTGAATGCTGCCAAACAATACAGTGAAGGGTTAATTGTGGAAAGTGATGCAAGTTTCATTTTTTAAGAAATCAAGGGGCTGGTAAAATGTACCCTTAACTGTTGATCATTAGAATACAAAACTATCTGTTAGAATCAATTAACATGCATATCTGATGACTGATTGTATAAATACGAAAGTCAAATAATTGTAATCGTTAACCATGGCTTCAGGTCATATGAGTTGTCAGCTCAGGAAAAAAACTGGAGGAGAAAGATGTTGATTTGCATATATTCAATGTGGCATGCTGTACATGTGGGAATTTGAGATAAACCTTTGCTAGTAATCTGCTGGGTTTTATCTTAAAATCGACTAGGTCATAACATTCAAATGAGCTGTGTGCTGTATTGATAGCAAGTTGCTTTGGTAGTTTGGGATTTTAATATTTTTAAAATCAATTTTTAACTTTTTAATTTTTTTTTTAGTCAGGGACAGTTGGAAGAAGCTGATTAAAAACTTACTAAAAACATACTCAAAATTCCTTACCCGGGAACATACTTAAAATTATCTTATAACTCATTGTGAGGCTGTTACTCTTGTAGTTTTTAGTTCAACTCACACAATGTGTCTGAAAAGTACTTCCTTGCTTTTAGTCATTAAAGAAAGAAAGTAAATCATGAGATGCTAAAGGAAAGCAGCAGCAATAGCCTGTTTCTTTTATCTGATGTGTACCTGCAAACTAAGAAGCTTTATGATGAGGAGAGGCTGAGGGAGCTGGGATTGTTTAGCCTGGAGAAGAGGAAGCTCAGGGGTGACCTCATTGCTCTCTACAACTACCTGAAAGATGGTTGTAGCCGGGAAGGGGTTGGTCTCTTCTCTCTAGCAACCAGCACCAGAACAAGGGGACACAGTCTCAAGCTGTGCCAGGGGAAGTTTAGGCTGGAGGTGAGGAGAAAGTTCTTCACCGAGAGAGTAATTTGTCATTGTAATGTGCTGCCCAGGGAGGTGGTGGAGTCACCATCCCTGGAGGTGTTCAAGAGGGGATTGGACGTGGCACTTGGTGCCATGGTCTAGTCATGAGGTCTGTGGTGACAGGTTGGACTTGATGATCTTTGAGATCTCTTCCAAGCTTTGTGATACTGTGATACTTTAGAATAAACTTTATTAGAATAAACCAAACCAGGTTGGAAGAGACCTTCAAGATCATCGTGTCCAACCCATCAACCAATCCAACCCACCCAAACAGCTAACCCATGGCACCAAGCACCCCATCAAGTCTGTGATGATGATGGCAGTATCAAAAGGTGGAGAACAGATCATCTTGTTACTCCATGCTTTTTTACTGAGCCTTGTTTATAATGATGCCAAAATATTTGAAATTTGGGGTTGGATATGTGGTACAATCCACTTCCTTGCATTATCACCCCAGTTAACATGAGTTCCAGCAAGGTGGCTACCAGCACCTCAGCATGAGCAGAGTACAGAGAGCAATTACTCTATCTCTGGTGTTCCTGCTTCACAAAGTACTCCTGAACAGCATTGCCTTTTGCTTTAGCCTTCTGTTGACCAAACTTTGGGTGATCTATTGAGTAGAAGCACCTATACTATCTTTGAGGACTGAAGGGCAAAGGACAAATTCAGTTTCTGTCCTTTAGCTTAGGTGTACGATGGAATTTGCATTTGATTGCAGAAGAGAGAAAGGTGATTGTATCCCTTGCCATTGGCTGTTTTGTGCCCTTCCTTTAAATGATTTACATGCCT
Source organism: Melanerpes formicivorus (assembly GCF_026170545.1). Classification (NCBI taxonomy): domain Eukaryota; kingdom Metazoa; phylum Chordata; class Aves; order Piciformes; family Picidae; genus Melanerpes; species Melanerpes formicivorus. The sequence goes on from NW_027142375.1 coordinate 3,235,117, forward strand.
GTTTGAGCAGGGAATTATCACCCTATAACTTAGAAATAGTTGTGTGAGGAGTTAAGTTCTGTAACCGCAGATTAGAAACCAAAATGAGGCGTGAAAGTAATGAAAACCTAAGTAAATTTTAAAAAAGGAATAAAAAAGGTTTTTTAAGACATTGGTGACTGTAATTACAGTTTTAGCTCTACTGTAACTCATTGGGGAAAAAATCACTTTGCTCCCAGAGGCTGCTAAGCTGCAGATGAATGAATATGATCCATGACTAAGTGATGCTTCCTAGAGAAGGTCTGATTCAGAACCTCAGGATCATTTCTAAGACATTGTACATCCCAGTAATCCTCAAAATCTTCTCATGTGTGAAGGTAGATACTGCTTTTACAAGGATCCATTACTTCAAAAAAAAGAAGGATTTGGGATATGTATGATTTGTTTTGGGGGTGGATGGGATTCACAGATGTGGTGTGGGAATGAACTGTCATTCTCTTACATCTAGGCACTAGGAGAGAATATCTTGGGGAAAAAAACCAACCAAACAAAACCCCAAAACCCCAGTCTTGTTTGCCCCACTTCAGAAACAGACATTGTGAGAAGAAGGTGTGTGGTGGGTTAATGCCCATTCTGGGAACAAAAAAAACAAAGCAGGGTGGAGGGCTTGCTGGTATTTTACCCTCCTTGCAGGGTGTTTCCCCCCTGGGAAGCTGAGTCTGTTCCACTCCCCCCTTCCTGACCAGCTAGGGTATAAAAGCAGGACATTGTAGCTGTTAGCTCCCCTTTTTGGCTCCTGCCTCTGCTGGATGAGAGCTACTGCAGCTGCCCTCCTGCCCCTGTGCCACGTGGTCGGACCTGATCCTTCTCCCTGCTGCCTCCGTGCCTCCTCAGAGAAAGACTGGTTTTGCATTATTCTCTTCTTTCGTCCCACTCCCATCCATCCTTGTTCCTTGCCTTTGTGAACCTTTCCTGTTATTATTACATATATATTGTTTAAAGACAACTCTTTACCTCTCTACTTTCAAGCCAACACCAAATTATTGTTTGGTGGATTTGCTCCTTCCTTTATCTCCCCTCTGTGTTGGGAGGGAGGAGGGGGGGGATTCTCAGCCTTCTCAGTTAAGGCTCAAACCACCACAAGGTGTTTCACATCATTCAAAATATAGAAGTTTTTTGTACTCTAGTGTTGTGGGGCCTACAGTGTTAATGGCTCAAAGGAGAGGTACCTTTTTTCAGGATGACTATATTTAGCCAGGAGGAATAGTCCTTTTTAAAGCTAATTGAAATGAGCGTATGAGAGCGTGAAATTATCGGTGGCGCAGCTGCACATTTACATTACTTCTACACACCCTTTTGAATGACCACACAACAGAACAAGTACTTAATTTCCACTGTGTTCATTTTTCTTGACAAAACATGGTAGTGTGTCCAAAGGAGGGTGTTTAGCCAAGATAAATATAAAATTTATGATTAAGCAAAGTGTTTTCCTTATTATAATCCCTGAAGAGAATTTGAGACTTGTTAAATATGATGTGCCCAGGTAGTCTGAGGAGTAAATTATCCTCTCTGCTTTTAAACACTGAAACACAGTTGCAATGTCAACCATTTGAGATCTTATCAGAAGAAACAGCACTGCATAGTATGGGTTTAAACTGGATGTTAGGAAGAAATTCTTCATGGAGAGAGTGATTGCCCATTGGAGTGGGCTGCCTGGGGAGGTGGTGGAGTCACAATCATTGGAGGTGCTCAGGAGGAGACTTGATGGGGTGCTTGGTGCCATGGTTTAGTTGTTTAGATAGTGTTGGATGATAGGTTGGACACAATGATCTTGAAGGTCTCTTCCAACCTGGTCTGATCTATTCTATTCTATTCTATTCTATTCTATTCTATTCTATTCTATTCTATTCTATTCTATTCTATTCTATTCTATTCTATTCTATTCTATTCTATTCTATTCTATCCTACTCCTGTTCTATTCTGATTTCCACTGAACCAAGTATCAAAACCCCATGCATACATCCAATATATAACCTCAAGTCTGATGTACTCGTTCAGTTTCACAGTCCTGTATTGAGATCGAGAATCCATGGTTTATAATAGCATGTCTCAGTCTTCCCTGGAACATGTGTTACGGAAGCAAGCAAGTAAACCTTTTTGACAGAATGTATAAAAATTGATAACGTGATTACACTTCTGGCACATTTCTTTAACTGCTGTATTTACAGAATATCACTTTGAAAATAACTCTGGTGACTGTCAATGTTATTCATTAAAATAAATGGAGAATGAAAATTGATTCAGGAGATGAGTGGGTTTTGACCTTTGTGGTACTGGTGTTGGCTTTGGAGTGCAGCGTTCTAATTAAATTGTGACTGTACTTAGATAGTGGATATTAAATGATCTCACTGTATTCTTTCAAGGACTATGAACTTCCAAAATCAAGGATAGCATTAGATGTCAGCCAAGTATTTTGTCCTTCTCGTGGTTTGTCTTTACATCTGAATTAGTGCCAGTTTGCACAGATTGTGTGTCAGCTTAAATACAAGAAGCAGGCCTCAGTCTGCTTGAACTCGTTCCACCAAAGACTTCTAAAAACTTTCGGTAGTCTGCAGACTATAATGGTTGTTTCACATTAAGTTGCTTTGTAGAATTATAAAACAGCTTTTCTTGTGCTTTCAAATAAAATGTTGTCATCCACTAATGAATGAGATACCATCTGTAATAATTAAGGTTATTCTACTTGTTTTTCCCCCTGCAGCAAAACTTCTGAAGGTTTGTAGAAGACTGTAAAAGAACCACCAAGAAGGCTACTGCAGTATTGTAAGTACTGCACCAAAGAGGAAAAAAAAAAAGAAACACATGAATTAAGAAGGTTGTAAAGAGATTTTTTGGGGGGTTTTGGGGGGAAAAAGGAGCTAGATAAAAGGATCACATGTAAAATACAGAGCAGGATGTATTGTAGCAATCGTGTTAATAATTTACAAGGGAAAAACTGCACTCTTTTAAAATCTAAAATTGCATCTTTGTGCAGTGTAATCAGGAATTTACCAGTAGCAGTGAAAAATATTTCTCCATCCACCAAAGATTGATCTACTTTATATACATTTGTTTATTTAAAACTATCAGAATTTAGAAAATCATTGTAGTTTTGTAGGGCTGTCATTTGTTTCGGTGACTTATTGTTTAGGTTATTTTGCAGAATTATTTATTTGCTGATTTATTTATGTATTTCATTATTTATTTATTTGATTATTTAGTAAATTATTTATCTGATGAATTATTAATACATCTTCATGACATGCTTTAAATTATTTATAACTTAATTTTGAGTTTATTGCTTTTCGACGCTGCATTGTTACTGACTAGTTTTGATTATTTCTTTTTTTTTTTGCCTTGGTTCTTGAAAATTAAAGTACTAGCTCTAAGGCAAAAGTAGAGTCTTTGCAGAATCCATAGATGCTTTTCAATGAAGTAATTTACCATGTAGGTACTAATTTTGTTTAGCTTTATATTGCTTAATATCACTTTTTTTTTTCCCACTTACTGAGCTTTTGCTCTTGTTATTTCATAGATGTGCCAAGATCAAATGAGTGACCTTTAAGGAGCAAAGATAAATGTTGACTTTAAACCATGTAGAAACAGAGTAGTCCTATTTTTCCTCTTCTTCCAGGCAGCCAGCACCAGAACAAGAGGACACAGTCTCAGGCTGCGCCAGGAGAGGTTTAGGCAGGATGTTAGGAAGAAGTTCTACACAGAGAGAGTGATTGCCCATTGGAATGGGCTGCCCAAGGAGGTGGTGGAGTCACCATTGTTGGAGGTGTTCAGGAGGAGACTTGATGGGGTGCTTGGTGCCATGGGTTAGTTGTTTAGGTGGGTGGATTGGTTGATGGGTTGGACGCAATGATCTTGAAGGTCTCTTCCAACCTCGTCTATTCTATTCTATTCTATTCTATTCTATTCTATTCTATTCTATTCTATTCTATTCTATTCTATTCTTTAATTATTCTTGAAGTTAACTTGAGATATTTTTGTCCTGAGAAAATGGATGTTTTTTAAAGGAAACTCTTGATTTTTGAACTAATACATTGAAGTTCTAGTAAGAAAATAAAGTATTCACGTTAATAACTCATATGGAGTGATTCTTTTTTGATGGCAAGGTTTTAAACATAGAGGGAGGAATGGTGATATCTTTAGATACATGCAGAAGAAGATGTGTGTTGAGAGGGGAAGGTGGGTGGTTTTTCCCCACAGTGCTTTTTGTGTGCTTGGGAATTGATTAGCTCCAAAAATTCAACACGTCTGTGTTGTTGTATGTAAACTGCTCTCAGGTTCTGTGTTCACAGAGAATCATTCATAGTGCAAAACATACTGTTGTGAAGCCTGGGTTTGTGTTCCTTTCTTTTGAGAATTAAAAAGGTCCGAACACTCATCTTCTACCCCAGATAGACTACTCAGTCCAGAGAAGAGAAGGCTCTGAGGAGACCTTATTGTGGCCTTAAGGGGGCCTACAAGAAAGCTGGGAAGGGACTTTGTAGGGTGTTAGGTAATGATAGGACTATAGGGAATGGAACTAAAATTGAAATGGTTAGATTCAGATTGGATGTTAGGAAGAAGTTCTTCACCATGAGAGTGGCAAGAGGTTGGAAGAGGTTGCCCAGGGAGGTGGTGGAAGCCTCATCCCTGGAGGTTTTTAAGGCCAGGCTGGATGTGGATCTGAGCAGCCTGATCTAGTGTGAGACGTCCCTGTCCATGGCAGGGGAGTTGGAACTGGATGATCCTTGAGGTCCCTTCCAACCCTAACAGTTCTATGATTCTTTGATTCTCTAGTCAATGTATAGGAGCAGTGTAAGGAGCAGATTTTAGGCTTCATGTATGAGCACCAGCTCTGTGGAGTTTAAAACGGGTGCCTGGGATCAGAATTTGCCTTAGAATCAAGTCTGACTGATGGGTCTTTCAAGAACAATGAGCCTCTTACCTGAAGCTGCCTGTTTGACCTCAGGTCCCATTGGGCAGTTGAAAGACAAGGCAAGGGCCAGGAGAGCACAGTGCCCAACAGTCTTGTTTCAGAGCTATAATGAGTAGGGCAAAGTACCATTTTCTGTGCAAAAGTTCTGTGTGCATATCGTGGCCTTTATTCTGTGTTTAGTACTGGAAATGAATTACTCTAAAGTTTTAACGCAGCGTGGATAGGCTGCATTGTGTGTTTCAAGTTTCAGTGCTGTTGAAATACAGTAGAAATGGCCTCTGTAGACAGGTTTCACTATAGAACTTAAATTATGCATGTGTATATCCAAATTCCTTATTTTGAAATATTGAATGTATGAATATTTAATTTGTATCTTGCTTTAGTATCTTCATATGCTTGCCTTAAAGGAAGCTGTTTCCTTTGATTTATATACATGGATAAAAATGTGTGTACACTATGTATCGATGGTTTTTCCTCCATGGTGTTAGGTGAAAACAGCTTTAGATAAGGATAGCTGCTGATTTTTATTTGACATCTTCCTACCATTGTATGAAACACAGATTTGTCATGTTTTTCCTATTAATCTTAACTCGAATTCCCAATTCCTGTGATTTCCAGAAATGTTTTCTTAATGACATGTGTCAGGAAAAGTCAAGCAGTGCTGCCGATCTTAATGATGCAGTAACTTTGGTCTGTGCATAGGAACAAAGCTCTGAACTGGGGCAGAGTTCCAGGCTGAAATTTACATTTCCCTCTCTATTTGAGTGTTTTCAACGAAGCTATGGACTCCAGGGGAGTTTCTCAACACAGACACTAGTTTGTGACATGCTCTATGAATTTAGTACAGTCACTCTTATTTCCTGGTGTAAATGAGGTCTTATTGTTCAATAAGACCTATTATAAGCAGTTACAAAGGTAAGTGCTGTTAATGCATTCTGCCACCAGTTTCTCAGAGTGTGAAACACTTCCTGAAAGATGTGCTACTACTGTTATAGGGTAATATAACACAGCTTATGTCTTGGCACTGAAAGTAGCTACTTCATAATGATGACAAGTGAAAGTACAGCCAAAGGTCACATTAAACAAGAGATTTCTTTCACACCTCATCCATTTTCTGGATGTGGTATGAAAATAGCTTTGTTCCCTAGACTTCAGGATTTTTAAAAAGAACTTACATTGAAATCATTTTTTTATGCCTTGTGTGTTAACTTTGCTCACGTTTCAAGAGATGGACTGTGGAATTCTGGCGTGCTATCTTCAGTGCTACAAAAGGGTTTGAAATGAGCTTAAATTTTGAGTGCAATTAGGCAACATAAGTAGTATTTCATCTCACTCCATTTTTTTTTTTGGTTTGCAAATTTGCTTAAAGGCATAGCTTTAAGTCCTAGAAAAAGAACTATTAATGTGCAAAGTGGTATTTATATTGATGTTGCATGACTAACTATCATTTTATTCTTTTTTGTATCTTTTAAGAGGAAAGATAGGGATTTTTTTTTTCTCCCCCCTGAAAATTGCAGGCTGCTCAGAAATAGAAAAAGAGCTAACCTATCAGTGTTTCTTAGCTCTGTTTTAAAAAGATCCTGCCAGTAATGTGCAGGATAATTTACGCTGTATGCTCAATCAGTTCCCCATCTTACACTGAAATGGCTAACCAGGATGCTAAAATAAGATGTCATTTTAAAAATCTGAATAGTCATGTATTAGATAATGAAAATGAAGCTGCCTTATTTCACAGAGGGTGCTGAACACTTAGGAGAATGCTAGTTGGGAAGCCTAAATCTGGTGTATTATTGGTAGGTATATTTCTGTTCTAATCTAACTCCATAGAAATCACTGAAGCCATATTAAGCTCTTCTTCAATTTATTCCATACAGATAAAAAGAATTTACATCTCATGAGTCATATATTTCCTGTTGTATCTTTAATACAGCCATTTTTAGTATTTTTCTTGCCTCTCCCCACTATTGGTATGCTCAGAGAGTCTGTGTGTAGGAGCTTGTTATTTCACCCATGAGGCAAGGAGGAGTTCAAATCAATAGCAGCGTGTTGTTGACACTAAATGATGTTTCTTCTTGCCACAATAAGACTTGATTTTGTCATCCTAGTGACGCCAGCTTGCTTCACAGAATAGGGATCAGCACTCTCCCAAATCAAGCTTTAAAAGTGTTACAAAAAGTCCTTTGAAAGAAATACTACAGAACTACTCCAGTATTTGTAACCAGACACATACACCAGCTTTGTGCAATGAGTATTCAAGTTCTGGTTCACTTTGTAGGGAAGCTCTGTGTAAAAGGATGTAGGATTGATGGGAGCTGACAGTGATGAAAGCAAGAGGTTTCAAAAAGAAGTGATGCAAACATTACATGAAATACAAGTACATGTTCAAGATGGATCATAGTAAGACCTCAGCTAAAAAACAAACAAAAAAAAACCTAACAGAACCTCCCCAACGTGAAGCTAGTAGAAATTCTACACATTTCACAAAAAAATATTTGCAGCATAGCCTAGAAAAGGAAGTCTGCAAGAGGGAAAAATCTACAGCCAGCAAGATGGTACCGTGCTAGATCTGGGACTGCCCTCCCTACCGTGGTCAACATGAAGTAAGCAATTGTTCTCAACTTGAACTAAGTATCCCATAGGAGAAGCTGTGAAAAGATGTGAATTTGAAAGGAAATGATGTAACCATGGGAAGCAATAGTATGATGCTGGGAGCCTACAGACATAGTATTGCTAGCAGTGATGGGTTATTGAGAGACACAGGGGCTTTTGTGTTGGACATCTGAAAGCAGTAGCAGAGTCAAATCATCCTTATGATAGTATTAAAATATCCCTGTTTTTACCACAATATGTACACATTTATATCTATATCTATCTTTCCATATATATTTCAGTGCATGAAAGATGTTTTATGTTTTATATGTGAAAGAACATTAGAAGATGCTACAGCTACATGGTTTAACATTTGCATAGTAAATTGTGAGTTTTAACTTGAATGTTGAACCTCAACAGCCTGTTCTGCGAAAGCCTTTTAACAGTGAGCAGATTCATTACTAGCTGTACACATAGAGCTTTCTTGTTCTATTTTCCCTCTTTCCATTCTTTCATTTTACATAAAACAGACCTTTGTAAGGTAAACTACAATCTAACACTTTTTGGTTTTGTAATAAAGAATCACAGAAACATTTAGGTTGGAAAAGAGCCTCAGGATCACCGAGTTCAACCCAGAACCCTACTCTACAAGGTTCACCCCTAAACCGTATCCCCCAAGCACCACATCCAAACAACCTTCAAACACATCCAGGGTTGGCAACTCAACCACCTCCCTGGGCAGCACATTCCAATGCCTGACCACTCTTGCCCTGAAAAAGTTTTTCCTAACGTCCAGTCTAAACCTACCAAGTGGCAGCTTGAGGCCATTCCTTCTTATTCTATCACTAAGTACCTGTGAGAAGAGACCAGTACCAGCCTCTCCACAACCTCCTTTCAGTATCTGTAGACAGCAGTGAATACTGCAGTACATTAGATAAAAATGATAACCCATGCTTGACTTGGGGTTAGCTACGTTGGGAATTTGTATACAAGAAATGAGAAGGGGAGATACGATTTTCATTAAGTCAATTGACATAGGATGTCCACATACCACAATGACCTTTCCTGGACAGGAAAAGCTTCCTGTTTTGCAGGTAGTGATAAAACATACCTTTCTTAAAAATTGCAGTAACTAGTTATATTTCAGTAATGGTCAGGAATATTATATAAACCTTAAGCAATATTATATGGGGTTTTTTGAATGCGTGTTAACTACTGGCAATGAGTAGCGCCTACAAGAAGATGATCAGCAACTTAAAACATGTAGCTCATTTTTGTTTATCTGCCTCAAATCAAGAATGTTTTTGATGATTCTTCTCATTGAAATATGTTTTAATGAGTTAGGTCAAGTCTACAGCAGAAGCTCTTTGTCAGTTTATTTATACTAGCAATGCACAGCTACTTAGTCTTGTTCATGCATACTTCACTCCATCTCCAGTGCAGAGAGAAGGGAGGTTGTAGGCAGGAGGGGCTCGGTCTCTTCTCCCAGGCAACCAGCACCAGAACAAGTGGACACAGTCTCAAGCTGCACCAGGGGAAATTTAAGCTCGAGGTGAGGAGAAAGTTCTTCATAGGGAGACTTGTCAGCTGTTGGAATGCGCTGCGCAGGGAGGTGGTGGAGTCACCGTCCCTGGAAGTGTTCAAGAGGGGATTGGACGTTGCACTTGGTGCCATATTCTAGTAGACATGAGGTCTGTGGTGACAGGTTGAACTTGATGATCTTTGAGGTCTCTTCCAACCTTATTGTTTCTATGATTCTATGAGAAGCTAAAAATCAAGTTTGCTGGTGTAACTTCTCCTTATTGTCACAAGGTTAGCACACTTGTGGAACATCACCCACCTACTCTATCCTGCTGGGTGCAGTTACAATATCTTACCATAAACATTAAGATGCCTACTAGAAAGAGCCTCTAATATCTTGCCAGCAAGGCAATGAGAACACAGGAAGTTCAGTGAAGAAGGCTGTGCTTGGGTGATGACTTACCTCTACTGATGTATGTTTTTCCACTCAGATGAAACTCTGATATTGTAAACACTTCAGCGTAACTTACAACAAGCTGATAGTGGCGCTGAAGTTGATGAATATATTCTTTTGCAGTGCTATATTTAGTAAACATTAATTTTAGACAATTTTCTTTATCCCAGGCTCTTACATTTGACATATGGTTATGGCTGGATTTAATGCTGCTCCCTCTGTTGTGAGGATCAGCAAATATTAAAAACATCTCTTATAGTGGTTGTGAAAGCAGCAAAACTACCAAATGCAAGTGGCATTCTTATTCTCACTCTTTTGGTTGTCCTTTCTAGTTTTTTCTTGTGTGCAGCTGCCATGTTGCAGTTCACCAGAGTTTTCAGAGGTAAATTGATGTTTTTCTGTTTCTATGCAGAACTGGTTTTGTTTCTGTACTATGCAGCTCCTTGCCATGGCATTTCTAAGTTCTCTCTTCTTTAATTGGCTCAAAAGAGGTCTTTCTTAACATTGTCATTCACAACTCAGAGAGAGTTCTACTTGGCCTTTTTTGTTTCTCGTTATATCACCTATGCTCTACAGTACTACTCTTAAGGCTCTTTCTTAGAGTGGCTTTGTTGTATGCATAAGTGTGCAGTACATTCTTAGACCAATTAGTAAAACTGCATGCACATCTGAAGACATATTCTGCATTTTCAGTGAAACGTATTTTGAATAAGTAGCTGATCTATTGAGCAGAGTTGTCCATTGATTCTAAAGATACTTTTCTCTGTACTTAGACAAATCAAGATGGTAATCATTTATAATTTGTTGCCTTCATGAAAAGGAGTGATGAATAATATGATTGGAAGGAATGCATGAGTCATGAAATAGGGAGCTGGGCAATCATGGAAAAATTCACTTAAAGAACTCTCTTCTGCGTACCAAGATCTGTAATGTGAGTTCAGTTTCTGTAACATAAGGCAGAAATTATGATGCTAGAGGTTTTAATAAAAGCCTTGCATGGATGAACAGCTGTTTAAGTCACAGCCATAGCCCGTCCCTCCAGTTCCAGAGCCCCATACCTGTTGTGTAAGGGCAACTGGGAAGGTGAGGGAGGCTGGGACAGGATTCCCCTGCCTCTCTGGGCAGGAACATGTTTCTATACCTCCCTGTCTTTTAGGTTTCCTCCAGTTACCTGGTGGCAGGAGGGCAGAGGATCCTCTGCTTTTTGATGAACCTCCTGTCTGCTGCCTTTGCCTCAGGGTGTGGTTCCAGCAGTCTATTTCTCTCTCACACTCCCTGATAATCCTCATCCTTTCTAGTTTCTCTTCCTGACCTGCTCACACTGCTACAGGTATTGTCACTGCTGTACTCTGGTACCACTGCCAGGCTTAAGCACATCCTGTAACTGGACACTAGGACAGCTGTTTGTGGGGGAACTCCATTTGTGTCCCCACATTCCACCTAGCAACAGCTTTTACCCATGTGGTCACCACACTGGGTCTTTTGGGACGCGAGCAGTTACAATCAGCTGAGCTCACCTCTGTGCTCCATGGGCAGCGACTGCCTGAGGCTTCTTACCAGGTGTGGTTGTTCATGCCTCATGCAGATGTTCTTCTGGGGTTGCCACCTCCACCAGACCACCTGAGCAGCCTGCCCACAAGCTGCCACCCTTTAGCACAGGCTTCAAAAACCCCCAGAAGAGCTCCTTTTTGGCTCTTTTTGCCATGATTCCCCCTCCCACTGCAGACTTACCTACACTGGAGCTGGTCTCCTTGCGAGTGACTGTTAGCGTGTTTACAGCTCGTTTAGGGGCATGTGTCTGTCTTGAGAGGCTTGGATTCTCTAGATTTACCAAAATCTTTCCCTGCAGTTCTTGTACTGTTCTGGTACAAACATGAATGAATGTGCAAATCCTCTGTGTTTAAAAGTCATGCTTGACTTGGATTCGGACACATGTCAATGTTTGTGCATACATTTTGATTTAAAGGTAATAACTTTTGTTCAATTACTTCATTAAGATCACGCTACCAAGTGCAATGTTTTGTTCACATGTTACTTTCAGAGGAGAAAACCAAAAGAAATACAATGCATATAACACAATATTTGAAGAAACAAAGATAGTGTAGCAATTTGGGAAGACCTACATTAACAAGCTATGTATGGTCCTTCTGCTCATTTCTGTATAATTAACATTAGTGATGTATAAATATCTGTTGAATACAAATAACTTGAGCACCAGCATTTATGGTTTCCCATAAATCAAATTACAGTGTCACAGAGTAGTTGAGGGCAGAAGACATCTTTGGAGATTATCTAGTCCAGCCAGCTCAAAGCAGGGTCAGCTAGAGCAGGTTCCTCAGGACATTTTCTGATTGGATTTTGAATGTCTGCATGTGTCTGTCTTGTACTGGGGAGCCCAGAACTGCATAGTGTACCCTAGAAACCTATCACCAGTGCTGTCTGAAAGGCAATAATAACCTCTCTAGCCTTGCTGATAATACTCTTCATATTGGTCTTGACCCTTTTTGCTGTGAGGAGCCATTGCTGGTTCATGTTCAGCTTGATGTCCTCTAGGATGCCTGGGCCCTTTCCTGCAGAGCTGCTTTTCAGATGCTGGGCCTTCAGCCTGTAGTGTGACACATGGGGTATTTCTTATTGATAATTGGTATTTTTTATTACATTGCATTTTAAAATATTTTTAATTAAAAAAAAAATAATTGCTGAGGCTGCCCAGCCTGTAGTTCCATGGATCCTGCTGCTTTCTGTCCTTCAAGAAAGGAATGGCATTTGGTTTGATCTATGCTGTGATCCCCCTGCCTTTTCAAAGATTGATTAGCCAGCTCCCTCAGCACTTGTGAATCCATCCCTTCAGTGTCCATAGATGTGTACATTCAATTTGTTTAAATATTCCCAAACTTGATCCTGTGCCACCTGGATCAGTCTGCTGTGCCCTCGACTTGCATGCAGGTTTCATGGACCAGGAATTGCTGAAGGCATGTCTAAGCAGTAAAGGCTGAGGTACAAACAACACCGAGGATCTTAGCCTTCTATTTGTATTTTGTGATCAAGTTCCCATTCAGCAGCAAGTCCATGCATTTCTTGGTCTTCACTTTGTTGCTGCTGTGTCTGATGCCTTCTAGATCCCTTGCCACATTTAGCTCCAGCTGGGCTCCGGCTTTCTTAATGTCAAATGTTTGGATGATGTCTCTATACTCCTCTTTGTTTACCTCTCCCTGCTTCTGTCTCCTGTAGGCTTGCTTTCTGTGTTTAAGTTCTGCCAGCTGTATCTTGTTTGTTCTGTCAGGTCTTCTTTCCTTTTTTTTGTTCTCCTGTTTTCTGTGATGAATTGTACTGGAGCTTGGACAAGGACATCAGCCAGCTTTCCCAGACCCTCTCTCAACAACACCCTGCCATGGGATTCTGATGGTCCATGAGCAGGTCAGAGTCTCTTCTACTGAACTCTGGGGTTATGATTCCACTTCTTTCTTCTTTGCCCCCTCTTAGAATGCTGAATTCCACCATGTTGTGGTTACTGCAGCTCAAGTTGCCTCCAGCTTTTAAATCCCTGATCAGTTCTTCCTTTTTTGTAAGTATGAAGTCCAGCAGAAAGCCTCCCCCTTAACAGCTCCATGATAATTTGTGTTATCAGATGGTTATCATTGTACTAAAAAAAAGACCCTAGATTGCTTGTTCCATGCTATTTTGCTTCTCAAGCAGGTATTGGCATGGTTGAAGTCCACCATCAGGACCAGAGCCTGCAAATATGGGGGAAGTCAGAGAGTGGTAACCCAAGGGATTGTTTCATTCATAGATGAAGTTGTGAAAGATAAGGAGAAATGATTCCTTTTCAAAAGAGAGAAGGAGTTAAAAATATGTGGACTAGATTAGAGAAAAATGGCTTTCCTGCCTGATATTAGGGACTGGCCATTGGCCTGATTTGGTAGAAGGGATTTGGGATAGAGAGCTTTTTACCCAGATACTGTATATGAAGCAAGAGATCAGTAAATATTTTACTAAAAAAGCACTGAGTATTTGCATTTCCTCATGCATTATTAATAATGCTTCTGTGAAAACATGATCATCCTCACTATTTCTTTTTGATAACCAATTCCACCAAAGTTTCTACTAACATGATTAAATAGGAGGGGGAAGGAGTCGCGTGGAAGAGTTGCCAAAAGTCCTGTGGTGCAAGGCTGCTTTTCTACCAATGATTGTTTTCTGAGGTTGTCTTCTTCAGTCTTTTACCTTCAGTTATATTTTTACAATGTATTGTTCTTAGAACTACAACTGAAGCTTAATGATTTATCTTCTTTGGGGTTTTTCTGGGGGGAAATTTTGTGAGTAGGACAGTTAGAGCTTGCTAGAGACCTTGTGTGTGATGGTTTTTGAGCTCTGGAAGTTGCAACGTTGTAGCTTGCTTTCATTGTTCTCAAGTAGATAGTGGCCCAAAATCTTAATAATGTAAGAACAGCAAAGCCACAGCTGAAGTGCCTTCCATTCATTCGGTACAAGAGGCGTTGCTTGTTCCATATGGTTGTGTCTACCAACCTGTTAGCTAAAACGTGATTTGAAGTTGTTGATTTCTCTCATGCTGCCTTTGTTATGCTGATTACAAGAGTATGCTACTCCATACTCTTTACATTTTTCACTCACAGTTATTATGCCTTTGTTGTTGATTGAAATAGCAAAATAAAGTGGTTTGCATAACACTTTTTTCAGTGCAGAATACTGAAAAGATCATAGCATATGTTGGTGTTAATTTATTTCAGGCATGGGCTATACATCTCCCAAGATATGGGGAACATGAATGAGGCCTACTTCTGCTGATAATAATAAGCCTCCTTTATTCACTTACGTACTGTCAGTTTTGGGGGTGCTGATGGACAAGAAGCTTGACATGAGCAGGCAGTGTGAGCTTGCAGCCCAGAAAGCCAATCACGTCCTGGGCTGCATCAAAAGAAGCGTGGCCAGCAGATCCAGAGAGCTCATTCTGCCACTTTGCTCTGGTGAGACCTAACCTGCAGTACTGCTTAAAATGATTTGTGAGCACTGGTTTTGGAAGGTGAAGAACTCTTGGGAGCAGTTTTCTAAATGTGTTTCTCTTCTTGTATTCTATTGAAAATTTCTTGTTTAAAGTTCCTGTTGAGAAGTGTACTCAACTTTGGCCTACCTTATATACCTTGTAGTTTGGTTGCTATTCTTTGATGTTGCTGGACAGAAAAAGGACTTAGGTATTTCAGGTTAAAATGCAGCTCTGGGGAGTCTTGGATTTGAGCCTGTGCTTTCTGCCAAAATGGTGATGTTGGATGCATTGCTGATTTGTATACTTTAGAGACTGATGCTGTGAGAATCAGGAGGGGATAAGTTTGGTTCCTGATTCACTGCCACATGCACTCTGCAGCCCTCCTCTTCCTCACTTCCTTTTGGTACAGCGGAGATGACAGATTTACTGAATGGTAAATGCAAATATAACTGAGTGTTTTCTTCCTCATCTCAAGGGTTTGTCAGAATGTACAAAGTGCTGTGAGGAGAAAATGTGAGGAAAAGAAACTAGGTTGATGGAGGTGAAAAATCACACCAAGAGTGACTGAGAGTAAGAAAATCTGTGAACTCATGGCTTAGGTGAAGATGTTTTGTCAAAACTGCCATTTGCCCACACGATCTTCTCTTGGGATAAATACAATAATTGGTTTACCTACTACTCCCTTAGGGATATTCCTTAGAAGCAGACAATATTGACTACAGGTAAACCTAGAACTGGTAAGAGCATGAAGAAATGCAGTTAGTTTACTATACACTGCAAACTGTGTATGAGAATTTTCCATACACTTTCTTTGTGCTCTTATAGAGGAGGTGAAGGTTTCTGTGAAAGTTTCCAGTGGGGTAAATTAAGGCTGATGTACTTTCCTCAATCTGCTTGATACATCTCACCCCTGTTTTGTAATCTCAATCAGTTTTTATGTTTAACCTTCAAAGAAAGTCTTAAGTGAGTACTTACTTAAAATATTATTAAATCATTTATATGTGAGAGAGGTCATTTGGTAAGTTTCTGATTATTATAAACAAGTATAATTGCATTTTAATCAGAAAAAGACCAAGTATTGAATCCTGGGGTTTTTACCAAGGTTTTTTCAACCTCTATGTTAGTTTATTATTTTCTGTGACCACCTATCACTTGGGAACATTTTTGCATGAGATTGTGAACAAACTGAAGTCTGAACACACAATTTTTTTGTGGTGGTGGTTTCTTTGTTTGTTTTTGTTGGTGTTGGTTTTTAACCTGTAAGGAAACCTGTACAGCAATAAAACTGCATGGTATACTTGTATTCATGACTCTTCTTGAGGGAATTGCTGTCCAAATCCATTTCTCTCCAACTCAGATAGTTCACACACTTGCTCAAGAAAGATGCCATAGGTACTTGTCATCAAAAGCTAAATGACAAAACACCCTCCTGGATCTCTTTATTCATGGGTCCCATGTCCATACTGTAGGTACAAGAGGCAACATACTTTGGCATTTTTAGTTTGACCACAATAAGTACTTTCTTAAGAATCTGAGTAACTGACTCCAAGGACAAGTGACTTTTGGCTCATTAATGTGATGCTGGGATCATGTGTATTTATGTCTATGGTAGGCTTCCTGAAGTATGTTCCCTCTGTCTAGAAAGACCTAAGTTCTTTGAAGGCTTCTTTGGCTCAGCAGCTGATAAAAGCATGGATATCAATACTTTGCCTGTGATTTAGTTTCTCCAAGTTTAGCTTTACTTAGAGTATTGCCTTTTTTTTTAGATTTGGGATTGTTTTGGAACATCCTTTGTTAAAAGGCTGAGTATTTTTAGCACTATGACAGTGTCACCCTATTGAAAATTTTCAGAGTTCAGCTTATGCTTGGATCACTGCAGCAAATGATGATCTGTGCTTTAAATGAAGAAAGAAAATACAGTAAAATTGGAATAGAGATTTTACAGACACTAGCAACAAAAAAAGTGTTGTTTGAGAAATACATGAGATAATTGATTGTTTTGGAATAAATAGTCTTAAATGTCCTGTATTTGTGAAGTACTTTAATATTAAAAGCAGTTTGAAAACATATTTGAATGTCAGTTATTTCAGACTTGTAGTCCATACTCTACTTTTCTCTATATTGAGATTAATGATGAGAAAAAGGGCAAGGCATTTTTGTTATGGCCAATTTATTATATTTCAGACTGTGTTATCATTTGGTGAAAGCCCTATTGATTAGCCTTCATAGCTTTACAGAGCTTTTGTTCTAAGCACTTAAGAGTTGTCTCAGTCCCATAGGACTGAAAGAGAGCCGTTAGTACCATGAAATTCTTCTTCTGTGTGTTTCCAACAGCTTGGAGCCTCTTCTTGGAATACAAATTATTAGCACATTAATGCTATTAACCCCTTTAGTACAAAATGCTTTTGGAAGTAAAAATATTTTTGCATCTTCAAAGTCTGGATTGTTTCTTCTATATGAGTACAGTTTCTTAAAGCTGAAAAATGTGTTGCTGTGCCACAAACAGATGCTGCTCTAACAATGCAATACATTATGTACCAAAAATGATCTTGGTTTTAATCATAGATGCTGATTTAATGAGACAAGACTAGCTTACATCAAAAATGGATTTAGGGTGTGATTTTGTTTTCTCTGTGTTTTCTCTACATAATTAATAGGAATATGGTGCCTTATATAGTCTGTTTTAAATTTGAAAGTGTACTTTGGTTCTATGCCATTTTATATTCCTGATTTCTAATTCTGCCTTGTATAATACTCTTTTTTTATTGCTTTTTGTGATAGGAACACAAGGGCATTAGTTAATCTTGTATCTTTAATGTATTTCCTCAGAAAGTCTTGCCTCTTTACAGAACCATTCTGTTCATGCTTAAGCCTTCCATTTTACCCACTTCTCCTGGTTAATTTATTTTCTGAGTGTTTCCTGTCCAGTGTTTTCATCCCACACTTACCATGTGGGACATGTAAGATGTTTGTCTGTAACTAATGTTAGTTTATGGATCAGAAAAGCAATGCTAATCAATCTCTTCAGAAACTATCAGTACTTTGTACCTTGCAAACAGGCCTGTCCCCCTGGGAGCTTTTCATTGTTGATATCTCTTCAGTTCAACTTCCATTTTATTCCGCAGATATTTTGTAACATAACGTTAGTTGCTAGCTCTAATCCTTCTATCACTGATAGAAATTTAGATTGACAATTTTACTTTCAGATAAAGTCAGATAATACTATACTTGGGGGGGAAAAAGTCTTCATATTGTGTTCTTAATTCCACTGAACCCAGCAGAGTTAAATGTAGTTTGGATGCACAGGGAAGAATTAATGATTGGAAGATACAGAGTTGGTAAATTATTTATTCTGGCCCTGAGGAAGCTGAAAAGCTGAGTGAAAGACTAATAAATCATTTGTGGTAGTGCTGGTTGTCACTTCCAATTATTTTAGACGGTTTTGTGATAAACTGCAGCACCTGCTAGATATCCCTGCACCATCCCTTGATGCTTGCAGTGCAGCTTGTTCAGTCGATTATAAAAGGCAAATTTGTCTGAAGTTTCCTCAGGTTGGAAAGAGAATTACTTTTCTCAGTTGCCCCCTTCCCCCATTTTTTTAAGCTCCTTTTTCATTGTGTGAATAAAATAGATGAAATCGATGATACACGTAGAATTTTATTGACATGGTGTAGGTTTGAGTATGGTCGATTGAACCACTGACGAACAGGATGAGGGGCGACGTGTCTGTGTGCGTGTAAACATACCCTTGAAGGGCTGATTTGCTTTCATCTTTCTGACTAGCAGCTGTTTCCAAGGTGTGAAAACTTGTATTCATCCACTGGTTTTGAAGATTGTTTTGGAGCTAGTGCTGAAGTCAGAGAACTTTTCTACTGCTTATATTCAGAAAGGCTTACAATTGCAATTACATGTAGAGAGGCCCTGTTGATCCTCAGCGTGCAACACTTGAATAAATAGATTAAGGCAAAATAAGGTAGTTGAGGAACTGGAGAGAAGATTAAGAAAGAGCAACAGAGTGACTTTCAAGAAAGGGAGTAAAGCATTAGTTTAAGGTTGTTGATAGAGAAAGATTGAAAGTAAGATGAATGGTAAAGGAAGGGTTAGCGGAAGGCAGCTATTTCTTTATGCCATCGCACTGAGGACAGTGTTAGGCATTGTCTCATTTAGCTGCAGTCTGGCCACCCTTTTCACTGAGACAAAAGAATGAGGCCTGCTCTGAAAACATAGTGAAACCTAGTGCCATTCTACATGCCTTGCTTGCAAGCTTCTAAGTTGGCTGCTTCAGAAAGGAAAGCAAAAAGAGTTTTCAAAAGTGGAGCTCAAAGTTTATTTTGTGTGTTGTCGAAAGCATGGGAAGGAGGAAGCTCTGGTTCTGCATGGGAAGGAGAGAGCTCTGGCTCTGCAAGCACTCATGTACTCTTTTTTTCCCCCCAATTATATTGGGGAAAGAACTGTAAAAACTGGTAATTGCATGTATTTAAAATTGTTGAGTGTATCAAGTAGCCTGCTTAAAGCTGCTGAGTTCCTCTTTCATATCTAGTACTAGGGAAAAGATACAGCTTGAACACAGTGCTGAAAGACATGCAAGTAAATGTTGAATGCTGCACCTTAACAGTTATACATTAAGGTTTTTCTAATATTTTTTTTTCCATTTTAGTTATATTTTTTCACTGTGAGGGTGATAGAGCACTGGAACAGGTTGCCCAGGGAGGTTATGGAGTCTCCCTCTCTGGAGATATTCAAAACTTGCCTGGGAGCGTTCCTGTGTGATCTGGTGTAGGTGATCCTGCTCTGGCAGGGGGGTTGGACTGAGTGAGCTTTTGAGGTCCTTTCCAGCCCCTGAAATTCTGTGATTTTTTTTCCCCCCCATTATCTTGCTAGCCTAATCCTTCCAAGTAAGAAAGATTGATTTCTAGACATTCTGGGGCAATGCAACGTCTAACACAAATCCTGGAAAGGTGGGAGGAAAAAAAAAAATCAAGGTATTTTATATTTAAGAGTTTGATTCCATTTTTCTTTTGGGTCTCAGCATAGAATATCAAGTGAAAGTTTTCTCTTAGGAAGTGAAGGTATTCTGGAGGGGCTGGAATCTTTGCTGTTTTCTGGAAGCTCTTTTTATTTCATTGGTGTCTATTATTTGCAACCACTGATGACTGCATAGAAAGGACAGGCTGTGGCAGCTAATCTGTATTATATTAATTGCATTACTGTTAGAGAGTCTTTCTGTAGCCATGGTACACCTGATAGTGACAGAAGTCGTTGGAATTCTTCTGTGCAAGTTGAATCAGCAGTTTGTTGAACATCTAGACTTGCATGGATGTTGTGTCAGGTTTCTACACTATGTTTCCAAGAAAAGGTGATGTCCATAGCAAATGTTAATTTTCAAAGAAATATACTCTTGCTGTATTAGTTTTCTATTTATTTTTTGCTAGACACAATCAGTACATTTATGTGAGTAAAGCAGTTACAGCAGACGACAGCAAGCTGGGGGCAGGAGTCGATCTGCAGCCAGGCAGAGAGGGACCTGGGGGTGCTGGTCAATGGTAGGCTGAACATGACCCAGCAGTGTGCCCGGGCGGCCAAGAGAGCCAGTGGCATCCTGGCCTGCATCAGGAACAGTGTGGCCAGCAGGAGCAGGGAGGTCGTTCTGCCCCTGTACACTGCACTGTAGACTAGGCTGCACCTCCAGTACTGTGCCTAGTTCTGGGCCTCTCAGTTTAGGAAGGAGGTTGACTTGCTGGAACGAGTCCAGAGAAGAGCAACAAAGTTAGTGAGGGGCTTGGAGCACAAGCCCTATGAGGAGAGGCTGAGGGAGCTGGGGTTGCTTAGCCTGGAGAAGAGGAGACTCAGGGAAGACCTTATTGCTGTCTACAACTACCTGAAGGGAGGTTGTAGCCGAAGGGGGCTGGTCTCTTCTCCCAGGCAACCAGCACTAGAGCAAGAGGACACAGTCTCAAGCTGCACCAGGGGAGGTTCAGACTGGATGTTAGGAGCAAATTCTTCGCAGAGAGAGTGATTGCCCCTTGGAATGGGCTGTCCGGGGAGGTGGTGGAATCACCATCACTGGAGGTGTTCAAGAGGAGACTTGATGGGGTGCTTGGTGCCATGGTTGAGTTGATTAGGTGGTGTTGGGTGATGGGTTGGACACGATGATCTTGAAGATGTCTTCCAACCTGGTTTATTATTACTATTACTATTACTATTACTATTACTATTACTATTACTATTACTATTACTATTACTATTACTATTACTATTACTATTGTTACTTTAAGGTACAAAATCAATATTTTGTATAGTTTTGCATGAAAATAGAAAAGCAAATAATTTTTTATAGGACTTTAAAAATTCATTATTTACATCCAGTTCATATTGAATTAATTGAAAAAAGATTACAATAAGTAATTATTATTTTTTTTTAAGGTCACTTCATCTGCAGAGAAAGTGCAGGATGTATGTTAAAAGAGGAAGGAAAGAAAACAATAATGCATTTTGGAATTAAAATGGACTCCCTTTATGAGCTATTGTTTACAGTAAATGGAACTGTTAGCTGCTTTGGAAGAACAGTGAATTTTGTCTTGCACAATTGTTTTGTTCTTTGTTTGAAGAGGAGACCAAATTCTCCAGCTTCTCCTGTTGTTTTACAACTTTGAAAGTCATTGGACTCTCTCCAACCAAAAGCATGATATTTAGCACCCACCTGAGAGACTGTCACAGCCTGAGATGCTAAGTCATTGAGCAAACTATTTCCAGGTTTTCACCTGCCTTTAATACCTTCAGCAGGGAGGTTTATGGAAACCATTTCTTTTTCTGTTTCTTCAGTTCTGTGGGATTGCAGCAGCAAATGCTTGAAGACAGATGTTTTTTTTTTTTTCCTTTTTATTCAAGTTAATTTTCATAAATAATGATATGCCCTAAAATGGGCTGTTAGGATTTCAGTTTTAATGTTAAATGTATTTTGGAAGGAATAATATTTAACTTAAATATTTTCAAACGTGTGCATCTTTAGCCTAAGGCATTTAGCTTTTTGACTTGAAGATGAGAGAAGACAGAGTCAGTTCTAGCCAAGCTTCCTTAAAAGGGAGAAGAAAAGCAAAATTTCACAGTATTTTATCTTTTCACGTCAATGCTTTCCACAAAACAAATTCCACATTTTCGTGAGAGCATTGTGGCTGCTGCAAAGCTGCAATTAGATTTTACCCTTCAAATATTCCTCATGTCATAAAACAGAAAGGAACCAAATTCATCGTGACTCATGTTGAGTGGTGTCCAGCATGAGGATACTAGGAGAAGTCTCACAATTGCTAGCCCTTGTTCTCAAGGAGGACTTCAATATGTCAGGTACCTGCTGGAAATACAGCAGAGAGGAAATAGTCCAGGAGGTTGCCAGAAAGGCTAGAAGATAACTTCTGGACAGGGTTTGTGAGTGAGCCAGCAAAGGAAGGCATCTCACTAGACCTGTTGTTTGTGATGGAGGATGACTTGTGGGTGGTGTAATGTTTCAAGACTGTCTTGGGCATAGTGATCAGACAGAGGGTTTTTAATTCCTGAAGCAGTGAGGAGGAGAGTCAGCAGAACTGCCACCTTGGGCTTCAGCAGGGCAGATTTTGGCCTGTCCAGGAGCCTGGTTGACAGACTCCTCTGGGAGGCAGTACTGGAGGGCTGAAATGTCCAGGAAGGCTGAACATTCTTCCACAAGACACTCCTATAGGTGGAGGAGTAGACCATCCTGATGTGATGATGTAAGACGAGTTGTCTGGGAAGAAGACTGGCCTGGCTGATCAGAGAGCTTTGGATGAAACTCAGGACAAAAACAGATTTTATGACTTTTGGAAGAAAGGGCTGGCTGCTCTGAAGGACTTCAGGGCTGTCATGAGGTTGTGCAGGGAGAAAATTAACAGGGCCAAAGCCCAACTTGAAATTAACCTGGCTACTGCTGTAAAAACCAAATTAAAATGTTTATGTAAATACACTAGCAACGAAAGGAGGGCTAAGGAGAAGGTCTGTCCTTTATTGGATGCAGGGAGGAAACAGTGGCAAAGGATGAGGAAAAGGCTGAGGTACTTTATGCCTCCTTTGTCTCAGTCTTTAACAGTAAGACAAATTATTCTTGGGGCACCCACCCCCCTGAGCTTGTAAAACAGGGACGAGAAGCCAAATGAGGACCCCATAATCCAAAGGGTTAGCAGCGTGCTACACTAGTTAGACACACACATGTCTATGAGACTGGATAGGATCTACTGAAAGGTGTAGAGGGAGCTAGTGGAAGAGATCACCAAGCATTTTCCATCATTTATCAGCAGTCCTGGGTAATCAGGGAGGTCACAGTTGACTGAAGGTTAGCAAATATGATGCCCATCTACAAGAAAGGTCAAGAGCAGGATCCAGGGAAGTACAGACCTGTCAGACTGACCTCGGTGCCAGGGAAGATTATGGAGCATATACAGGACAACCAAGATGATCAGGCCCAGTTGGCATGGGTTTATGGAAGGCAGGTGTTGCTTGACTAAGCTGATCTCCTTTTATGACAAGGTGATTCTTATAGTGGATGAGGGAAAGGCTGTGAATGTTGTGTAACTAGACTTCTGTAAAGCCTTTGACACATTTTCCCACAGCATTCTCCTGGGTAAAATAGGTGCTCGTGACTTAGAACAGATGTGCTCTTTGCTAGGCAAAAAAGTGGCTGGATGGCCAGGCCCAAAGAGTGGTAGTGAATGACATTAAATCCATTTGGTGGTTAGTCACAACTTATGCTCCCCAGGGCTCAGTATTTGGACCATTCTTCTTTAGTATCTTTATCAGTGATCTGGAGAAGCTGGGTGAAGATGAGCCAACAGTGCTCAGGTGGCAGGAAGGTCAGCAGCATCCTGGCCCGTATAAGGAATAGTGTGTGAAGCAGGGCCAGAGAAGTGATTATCCCCCTGTACACACCACTGGTGAGGCCACACTGTGAGTACTGTGTTCAGCTTTGGGGCCCTCACTACCAGAAACATGTTGAGGTGCTGGAGTGGATCGAGAGAAGGGCAATGAAGCTGATGAAGGGTGTAGAGAACAAGCCTTGTGAGAAGCACCTGAAGGAACTGAGATATTTAATCTAGAGAAAAGGAGGCTGAAGAGAGACTTTCTCAACTTCTACAAATCCCTGAAAGAAGGTTGGATCGAGATAGAGGTTGGTCTCTTCTCCCTAGTAACAAGTGATAGGATGAGAAGAAACAGCCTCAATTTGCATCAAGGAAGGTTTAGGTTGGCTATTATTAGAAGAAACTTCCTTCATGGAAAGAGTCCTTAAACTCTGGAATAGGCTTGCCAGGGAGGTGGTTGAATCCCCATCCCTGCAGATGTTTAGAAGATGCAGAGATGTGGTGCTAAGAGGCATGGTTTATCACCAGACTTGATAGAGTTTAGACTCAATGATCTTAAGAGTTCTTTTGCAACCAAGATGATTCTATGATTCTGTTATTCCATGGCCAAGTGCCATGTCCTGCACTTGGATCACAACAACCCCATGCTATACTACAGGCTTGGGGAAGAGTAGCTGGAAAACGTAGAAAAAGACCTGAGGATAATGGTCAGCAGATGAATGAACATGAGCCAGCAATGTGCCAAGAAGGCCAGCAGCATCCTGGCTTGTATCAGAAATAGTGTGGCCAGCAGGATTAGACAAGTGATTGTTCTCCTGTACTTGGCACTGGTGAAGCTGCACCTTGAATACTATGCTGAGTTTTGGCATTCTCGCTACCAGAAGGACACTGAGGTGCTGGAGTGTATCCAAAGAGGGGCAGCAAACTTGGGGAAGAGTCTAGAGTGCAAATCCTAGGAGAAGCAGCTGAGGGAGCTTAGCCTGGAGACAAGGAGTCTGAAGTGGAGACATTTATTGTGCCCTACAGCTACCCAAAAAGGAGGTTGTTCTCTTCTCCCAAATAACAGGAAAAGAAGAAACAGCTTTGGGTTGTGCCAGGGGAGGTTTAGGTGAAATTGTAGGACAATTTTCTTCATCAGAAGGGTTGTCAAGCATTGGAGCAGCATGGCCAGGGAAGTGGCTGAGGTATTTAAAGGATGTGTGGTGCTTAGGGATATGGCTTAGTGGTGGAGTGGTTTACACTTGGACTAGGTGATCTTGAGGGTTGTTTCCAACCTAAATGGTTCCATGGTTTTATCTCAGAAGGACTGCTTTTTAATGGTCTTATGTGCATTTCTGGGGAAAAAAAAAGATGATATAGAAGAGCTTTCATCCAAGAAATAATTAGTGATCTGTGTTTGGATACTGCAGAATGGAATAATGTGGTCTAGGTAATTTGGGTGCCTGAGGCAAACTCTAAAGGATGTTAACCCTGTTTTCTCCAGAAAACAAGAGTGTGAATGAATTCTAGATTGCTGGTAAAGCCATGTGCTGGTCTGTAGAACTAGACTGCATAGAGTGAGTATTGATATAAGCACAGTCTATTAGTTCTGTAAGCACTGCACTTCCTTTTCCAGTGAAGTTAGTTTTAGGAGCTATTCCCAAATACAGCTTTTTTAATCTGCTGTTTAAAAATAGTCATAAATTATAGATTTGGTAAGCCTTTCATCATTTATATGATAGTTATTGGAAATTACTTGAAGAGTTGTGGTAGGAGTATATCTGGAAACAAATTCCCAAGGTAGCTAACCCCGAGTCAAGCATGGGTTATCATTTTTATCTGATGTACTGCAGTATTCACTGCTGTCTGCAGATACCTGAAAGGAGGTTGTGGAGAGGCTGGTACTGGTCTCTTCTCACAGGTACTTAGTGACAGAATAAGAGGGAATGGCCTCAAGCTGCCACTTGGTAGGTTTAGACTGGACATTAGGGAAAACTTTTTCAGGGCAAGAGTGGTCAGGCATTGGACTGTGCTGCCCAGGGAGGCGGTTGAGTTGCCAACCCTGGATGTGTTTGAAGGTTGTTTGGATATGGTGCTTGGGGGATACAGTTTAGGGGTG
This sequence comes from Melanerpes formicivorus, assembly GCF_026170545.1. Lineage (NCBI taxonomy): Eukaryota > Metazoa > Chordata > Aves > Piciformes > Picidae > Melanerpes > Melanerpes formicivorus. Next base: position 3,260,590 of record NW_027142375.1, read on the forward strand.
AACTGTGTAGAGGAGGGTTCTGGGTTGGACTCGGTGACCCTGAGGGTCTTTTCCAACCTTAATATTTCTGTGATTCTTTATTACATTTCTGCCAGGAGAGGAAGGATAAATCCATTGCATGCAGTGCATTCAACTCTTCAAAACAATTTTGACTAACAACTCTAGAATATAGAAGAAGATAGAACTGAATAAATAATAATAAAAACTCCTTTTGTCTGTCTTAGGCCAGATTTTAGATCTTTGTTGTTTAAAGTAGGTATCCCCAAAACACAGCAAAAATACTTGTAAGTGAAAAGTTGTTCAATGTGTGAAGCTGACTGCCAGCTTTTTTAGCATTTTTTTGCCATGGGTTAGCTGTTTGGGTGGGTTGGATTGGTTGATGGGTTGGACACGATGATCTTGAAGGTCTCTTCCAACCTGGTTTGGTTTATTCTAATAAAGGTTTATTCTAATGTACTTCCTTTGAAATGAACAGTGTCTAGAGAATGGTATAAAAAGAGGGGTAAAGTTCCACTAGCAATGGTCAGGAAGGCCATAAGAGCTTGGCAGTTATTGGCAGACAAATGTAATATGGGGGGCACTGGGATCTTGCCTCTCTGTTGAGGGCTGACTCTCTTCTCTATTGTTGGGCAATGTTCCAGCGGTGTACTAAGTGCTGTGTTCTCTCAGTCTTTTCCAAGGGAATTGCTACTAAAAGAGAGTTGTTTTGTATTAAGTGTGTTAAAACATTGTGATATGTGTGTTAGCAATAAATGCACTTTGAGCTCAGGGTTGTTGGTGATGGTGGTCATTACCTGCTTGGGAATGGTTCTTTTGTGGTCTTGGAGCAACCTCCAAGAAAGTTTGGTTCTTCATGTAAAAGAATTTTTCTTTGTAATCATAGGGATTTTTTTTCCCCATGGAACCTTGGGTAGTTGTTTAAACTGAAATCAAGCAAGAGAAGAGAGAGCTTCAAACCCAGAATTTTATGCCTTGACCTTGAAATATGCTGTAGCTGAGTGATGATGAAGATATGAATAATTGAATAACTTTCAGTCGTTGCTAGAATGGAGTAGAGTTTTCCAGCTAACAGAAGAGGTGATAAGTGTTTTTTCTGCAGATGCTGCCAAATACCAGGTTAGCATCAATGAGTAATGTAAGTGTTGCTAAGCTACAGAGTAGATTGGCCAATTGATGTTAAAAAAAATCCACTGAATCACTTTGTCAGTTGTTTTCTTTTGACTGTCCCCCATCCAGTCTGTTCACTGGGTTCAAATCAGCCAGCTGTTTGTCCATGTTTTCTCCGGGTGCTTTAAGGTGGTGGCACAATCAGAGGAGGCAGTTAGAATGGTGTATTGCTACACTGTTAATCATTTGCTTGTGTCGCTTACCAAGTCTCAGAACAGCTGCAAGTAGATCTTGAGTAGGAGCAGCAAAAGAAGTGATGCTTTAGAATTTTCACAGGCGAGGGCCTACTGGGAGTCATCTGGAGTTTTCTACCAGAATAGCTGACTCAAATCACTCTAATTCAGTAACCAAGACTTGTGTCACATCTTTTAATATAGATGAGAGTTCATCGTTGGTCAAGAGCTGTTGAGACATACAGAATAGTGAAAATTAATGTTTTTCCTCTTAATTGACAAAGAGGTTGTTGAGAGATGCTGCTAAGTGCTTTCAGTCTCTTGGTCTGAAGCTAAATAAGCTTGTAGTTGGCCTTTTCAAGTGATTTCATGGCATGCTTAGGGGCAGCTAATGTGGTGCTGAGAAGTGAACTACTGCTGGTTATGTTTGCTCGCTATTAGGTTATTGAGTACTTGAATGAGGAAGGAAAGATTCTCTAGTTACTGCACTGTTTCTGTCCAGAGCTATGCAAGTTTGTGACTACTACAAGAGCCACAAATCATGAATTGAGTTTGGAAGTCTTTACAGCACCGCCTAGACCTTCATAGAAAGCCATGGTGAAGATTGGAAGCCACTGCTGTATGTGGAAATAAAATAAACAGTACCTTATTGTTGCAGAATCGTTACATAGATACCTGACCTTGATAATGCTTTTGTCTGCTCAACATTGAGAAAGATAATTCTTGGAGGAACCTTTTGGGGCCTGTGCTTGATTCCCTGTGTATCACTGCACTTAGATGGTTACCAGGACCCATGCCATCCAAACATTGCCCTGTTAGGAGTATTTAGACACCACCAATGGAAGTTTCTCTGAGGAAGACTTTGAAGTTTCCTGAACACTGCTGGAGAGGTTTCCTGGATTTCCTGCTACTTACATTTTCATTTTTGATTTGTGAGTGCTTTTTTGTTTTGGTGGTTTTGCTTTGTTTGTTTTGTTTTGTTCATTTAAGTTTTGGTGGTTTTTTTTTTTTCTGTTGTTGGTTTATGTTTGTTTTGTTCAGAAAACCCAAGTTAACTAATAGGGAAGCTGCCTGATTTTATAGGCTGTGATTTTCATGTGTGGAACTGAAATACAGTGATCATTTCACCATTGTTTCATCAGTACTGGAGTGTGTGGGTGCCCTTGGTCCTTTCTGATGTAACCAGCAGCATTGGTCTCTTGCTGACCACTGTCTTAAGAAGGCAATGTTCTGTCAAAGTCACTGGTTGGGTTACAGTGATTTTAATGTTAACATCTTGCTGCTTTATTTAGATTGCTACCAGACTTTCCTTCTTGTTTCTCCTGAATGCCTCTATCCCGATGCATGGTGTTGACAATAGATCTCTTGTGGGCTGTTCTAAGAATTAACAACAGAGTCAGACCAAGGACAAAGTTGCATTGTTGCTCTAGATTGTTAATTTTTCCCTCTAAAGATTTATAGATTAAATTTCAGAGATGGAAAATGATTGAGCAGTATTTGAACACTAATGAAAGATACTGAATATGAAGTGGTGAATGTTACTGCTCTTTTTGGAAGCTGAAATTACATCTTCATCGCTGTGTAGGCTAACTGCACAGTGGCTACAGTTATCTCTTCATTTTGCTCTTATCTGGATATTAACATTGTAGATATTCTCAGACTTAGAAGCTTACTCTTCCATAATAGAAATCAGGCTGATTAATGTAACCAGCAACTGGAAACACATAAATATGCTCTTTAACTGAGTCTTTTCTTGATGAAAATGTGTGTAATGAGATGTAATTTTTTAAAAGTCTATGTTGCTACATATCCATTGTGGATATATTTTGGGGGAAAGACATGCAAAATGTAGGCATCTGATTTCTAGCTTCTGCATTGAGGCTTGCCTATTTGTGTGATGCATTATTTATTTCAATGGTAAAACAGTAAATTTCAGGCATGTGGCATATTTTGGTTTTCTATCCTGAATGCATTTGTTGCTGTCTATCTGCACTACTGTTTGGTGAACTGTGCTTTGAAAGGATGCTTTCTTTTAGTAAACTTGAAATTCCTTTTTTAGGTTCAATCTAGGAGAATGCTATTCCATTGAATATTGGGCTGCTGAATTAGGCTTTAACTTTCAGATGTTAGATTTCATAAGTAATTCTGTTCTTAGTGTGTCTAAAGATGGAGCACTTCGGGGGGCAGTTCATCAGCATGACGTGTTGGGAAAATGCTTTGTTCCATAACAAGAACTCTGGGAATTGGGAAGGCAAAGATCAAGGCAGTTTGAAATCAGTCTTGAATTTTACCTCATGCAAATAGCTTCTGTGCTATTCTGTGCTATTGAGTATTGCAGCTACTTGAACATGTGTGGTTGTTAAAGCAACATCCGTGTGAGAGGTGCTTTGAAAGCGTTGGGGCTGGCCGGTGTTCGTGATTCACAGGACTATGATGATACAAATGAGTTTTCGTCTTAGATACAAGGGGATGAGTTTGTGAGTGCTTAAAAAGTTCTGGTTTAGAGATATGTGGACAACTTTGTTTCTAGGCTAATTGCTGTATTTTGAAAAGTTGCACATCACCCAACTTTTGTGTCTGACATTGGTGACTCTTCTAATTGTAATATAGCTGTGGAACTGTTTCGTTCCAGATGGAACTTTAATCTGGCTTCTGATTGAGCTGAGTGTCCTTGTAGAGTCTCTTAGCATCTGCTTTGGAAATGTATATAACATTATTCAAAATTTGTACCAAATTAAACCACCCTAAGGCTATAATTCAATTTTTCTTTATTGAAGAATGTATTGACAACAACTTTATGCCACAGAATAAAAGCTGCACGAGATCTGTGGTATTTTGGGAGCTTTTTGGGGGGTTGGTTTTTTTCCTGGCCATTAGTTGGTCATTTAGGTGACTGTGGTTTAAATTCCTGTTTCTTCAAGTTGACATTAAGCAGTTAACAAATATGGTCATTTATTGTTGTTTGGGGTTTTTTTTTAGTTGCTGTTCATTGTTGTTTCTGTTTTCTTTCTCTGAAAGTACATGAGTTTAACTTGATGCTTTCAAGTATTAATGATTGGACCATATTTTTATTTATAAAACAGTAGTATTTTTGTAGATAACTTCTGTGGATCAAGTTTGAGATACTTGCTTTTGTATTTGGATTGTAAAATTGAAAACAATGCATGATTGCTCTCTACAACTACCTGAAGGGAGGTTGTAGACAGGCAGAGGTTGGTCTCTTCTCCTAGGCAACCAGCACCAGAACAAGAGGACACAGTCTCAGGCTGCACCAGGGAAGGTTTAGGCTGGAGGTTAGGAAGAAGTTCTACACAGAGAGAGTGATTGCCCATTGGAATGGGCTGCCCAGGGAGGTGGTGGAGTCACCATCACTGGAGGTGTTCAGGAGGAGACTTGATAGGGTGCTTGGTGCCATGGGTTAGTTGATTAGGTGGTGTTGGATGATAGGTTGGACGCAATGATCTTGAAGGTCTCTTCCAACCTGGTCTGGTCTATCTTATCCTATCCTATCCTATCCTATCCTATCCTATCCTATCCTATCCTATCCTATCCTATCCTATCCTATCCTATCCTATCCTATCCTATCCTATCCTATCCTATCCTATCCTAAATATATTGAGATCCACCATATCCTACTCATGTAATTTCTGTATCTCAGTTTCTTTTGTAACAGTTAATCTTTGTGACTTTTCTGGGTTTTTTTTTCCCAATTCTCCAAAGTCAGCTGTATTTCATTACATTTTTTTGATTTCAGAATCTTCCTCTTGAGCTCAGTGTAACTGCTGTTTTAAATGAGTTGGGGTATTACAGATGGTCAGATTAGGGTAGCAAGTTAATGTAGTTTTCCTGTTAAGACACGATCTACGAATTGCTCTCTAACTTGACTAGATGTGCTTGAAAAGATGAAGGTGGTGTTACGAGCAAGATCAGAGTCTGAAGCTTTGAGTGTATTAATTGTCTGCTAAAGTATTTCTCAGCCTAAAAAGCTCTTGCTTTTTAGTACTTCCCACCTCAAACATTAATTGGAATCACTGAGAACTTAAGCCTAGTGCTGAAAATTTATGAAACCTGCCCATTTTCTTTTAATTGTGGCTTTCATTTTTTTTCTGTGGTTTGTCTTTATCCATACTTTGGCTAAATCTTTCAAAGAAACTTCAGGAAAAATTCTTGGACTGAAAAATTCTTGCCTTCAGCATCAGAAATTTGCTACTTCCGCTGTGAAGTCAGAAGTGTATCTTTATCAGCTTCTGCAAAGCTATTCCAGGTTCTTTGCATGTTCGAGTTTATAGTTGATGGGCAGTGCATACATGCTGAAGGCTAACTTTATTTAAATGTGCAAAGACCTTTTTCTTCCAGAAAGCACCTATGGAAAAGTTGTTAAGAGAGAAGGGAAGATCCTGCCACAGTACAGCTACTGTGTGGGTTTGGAATGTGCTGTGTGCATATCTTTCTTTATGGGGACTCGCTCAGGATGCAAAACTCTGTTCTGATAGAAGAGTGAGTTAAACCTGGATCTTCTGCTTAAAACTTTAGGTAACCAAGTTATGCAGTGTTACATTGCTATGTATGGTGATGGTAATGTTCACTACATACTTTTTCTTACAATTTTGAACATGAGCAAATTTCAGAACCACAGTTATCATGAACTGAAATTGTGATCATGCAGGTATCGCTGCTTAGAGCCTAGCAGGGTTATTGTACTTCACTCCTCTGTCATTGCCTAGTGGAAGAGCAGTAAATATTTATTGACGTTCAGTCCAGTAAATAGGTAGAACATTGTGTTAAGCCCATTTACAATCTACTTTTCCTGTTGCAACTGTCCTACACTACAGAGAAATAAGTAGAACTTCTGAAGTACAAGTGCCATTCTCACCACTTCCAGCAGGATATGAGTTGGCCAAGTTTTTGAAGAGTAACTGTCAGCACCTATCATCTAAAGTGGAATCTTGGCCATAGCTCACTGACATCATCCCCATCCATTTTCTTCCTATTGTGAGTTGACTGTTCACTCAGTGTCTTTCAAACTTCTGCTATAACTATTATAACTTCTGTTATAATCTAAGAAATGTTCCTTTTCAGGTATATCTATAGTTTTGAACTAGGTATAAAGATGAGTTGTAGGAACATGACTTGCCTTCAGAAAGGCACTGTTTCCCTCTTCTTTCTATTATATGAGAAATTTTTTTGGTAGCTCTCACATACTCTCAAATGCATAGTGTGATCCCCAGCAGACTGGTGACATTACCATTCAGCTGGCCACCTGCAGAGCTGATGGTACTTCAACACCTATGTGATACCTGCATGGGTGTATCAGTAGGAGTCAGATATCAATGTATAGCGCTTTCAAACTGTTGTTTGACAACCTAAGTTATTATTTTGCTTACTGAAAGTGATTTGTCAAAGTGTGAAAAAGTAAGAAGCTGTTTCTTGCAAGTTTTTAGCCTTTGATTATTAGCAAATTTAATTTATCCTCACTAAAACTAAATTAAATTACCTAAATGCATCTCTCTTAGAAATGAGGATCTTATGCTTCGGTGAAGTTGTTAGGAAGGGGATCAAACAAAGTGAAAATACTTAATTCATAGATACTTGAATTTCAGTTTGACCTATATTTGTTTAAGGGAGCTATGTTTGTCATTCTGATGAAGATGCATATCTTCATACCTTGCCGTTGACAGAATCTCACTGACTTTTCCCATTTATTATGATAATAGTCTACCAGATGTCATATGTCACAGCTTAGTGAAGTTGTCTCTGCCTATTACTACTTTATATATAATGTGCATTCTTGTTTTTCTTTCTGTAATTTAGGAATTTTTATATGCTCTTTGACATCCCCTGTTTTATGAGGAAAAGAATAGAGGCAAACCACTTAAAATACTTGAAAGCAGTTTTATAAGCAGTAGGCTATTTTCTTCCTGTTGTAAGTACTATCATGTTAAAGTACGGCTTCATGTGAATGGATAGCCTGAATCTCATAAAAAGCAGTTGTGCATCTTAAAACTCTAGTAGAAGTGGACTTGAAATAATTTGTTGCGTTGTGGTTTGCTCCTTTTTTTGTGCAAATTGCTGGTTTCAATGACTAGATACACAGGTAAGTGCTAATAGGAGAGGGTGAAAGCACAAATGTTATGGATACCTGTAGTGATAAGAATAATGGAGGTCTTAACTCCTAACCTCAAACACAAACCTGGCAAATACTCTTTTTCAATACAGATATAAACTAAAAGACAGGACAGCCTCTTCTATATATGTACAGATATGCACGGAGTCAAATCAGGTTTTGAGAGAGATGTAGCAAGCTGTCTTTTAATTCACAGCCTTTGAGCTCTAGTGGGTCTGGTCTTCAGCACTTCTCAATCAAAATGTTGTACATTCCTGTGTGTTAAAATAGTATTGATTGCACACCCTGCTTGTGATGATAGAAAGATCAAGTTGCAGAAGTAGGGCTACTTGGAAACACAGCCACATTTCATTCACTTTTTTTTTCTGGTGGTAGCTAGTGAACTTAACACTTATCAATTGTGTTGGAAAATCTTATTTCCAAAAAGCCTTTTTGCTGAAAAGGGAAGGCTCTGTTTTCTGCAAATGTGAGGAATGTTCAGTCTGTGTTACATATAGCAAGGAAGGTCATTCTGACTTCTCTCTCTTCTGCTTTGTTTTTATGTGGGGTTTTTGTGTCTCTGTGGTTTTATGTTTTGTTCTTTTTCTTCTTTGGTTGCTGTTTTGTTTTTCTTTGTGTGTGGATTAAAATAAAGGTAAATGTGCCTCCTAGATTTATAGATTTGTGTGCTTGCATATTAGAATCTGCAGAAAACTCCAGATAGGACATTCTTTGTCTTTCAAAATCAATATTAAGAAGTTTAAAGGCTTTTGTTTGTCAAGAGCAACAGCAAGAACAGTCAACTATCAGCAATTTAATGTAGTTTGCTTTCTTGTAATTTACTGTGGAATTGTTGATACATAAGATTAACCATTTCATGAAAATGTTTTTGTTCTTGCACAGTAATGTGTACAATCATGTTTTAGATGAAAGGCTGAGTACTTCTCTCTATATTCCTCCAGGGATCATTGCAGTCCTTAAAGCTGCATTATATACTGTAATATAGACAAATATGACTAAAGTAAATAGTGGAAACTGTTATGCCTGAACTAGAGGAAATCAGTGTGAAGCCTGACATTTTTCTTTTACATCTAGGCAACCAGAATTGACCAAGGCTCAGTATTTGAAGTTAAGACAATCCTGAACAAAAATATATTTGAACAAAGCCTTTGTCAGGAGCGTGTCCAGAGAAGGGTAACAAAGTTGGTGAGGGGCTTGGAACACAAGCCCTAAGAGGAGAGACTGAGGGAGCTGGGGTTGCTTAGCCTGGAGAAGAGGAGACTCAGGGATGACCTTATTGCTCTCTACAACTACCTGAAGGGAGGTTCTGGACAGGTGGAGGTTGGTCTCTTCTCCCAGGCATCCAGTACCAGAACAAGAGGACACAGTCTCAGGCTGCGCCAGAGGAGGTTTAGGCTGGATGTTAGGAGAAAGTTTTACACAGAGAGAGTGATTGCCCATTGGAATGGGCTGCCTGAGGAGGTGGTGGAGTCACCATTGTTGGAGGTGTTCAGGGAGAGACTTGATGGGGTGCTTGGTTGCATGGTTTAGTTGATTAGGTGGTGTTGGATGATAGGTTGGACGCGATGATCTTGAAGGTCTCTTCCAACCTGGTCTGGTCTATTCTATTCTATTCTATTCTATTCTATTCTATTCTATTCTATTCTATTCTATTCTATTCTATTCTATTCTATTCTAAATCAGTATCATGCTCTTAAAGTTTCTTTCAAAATTAATTTTAATTGATCTTTTTTTAAAAGAAGTACTGAATTTGTATATGATTCAAACACATTTTTCTTACTGCCTGTGTTTTACTTTTCAAATTATAGGAAAGGAATAAATCAAATTGTAAGAATGAATCATCTGTCAAAGCTAAATAAAACTGAAACTTCATACATTCAGTAGGTGCTCCTCTTTCGTTGAAATTATAATCCTTGAAACATCTGTCTTCATATAATGAAAATTAGAGGAAAGAGTTTTGTATAAAATCTCATAAGTTTTTTTCTACACCTCTCCTCAATTGAAATATTGCAGGTAGCAAAAAAAAAACACCAACCCAAACCAGTCCTGTTGCACTGAGCAAAAGCCAGACTTGCTGCAGAGAAAGGAGCCTTTTTTTTTCAGTCTTAAGCTAAGAATATTTTTCCAAGTGCTACTTTGAAAATATTTCCACGTTTCTGTAGGAAAGACAACTGTAATATTTAAACTGATGATAATAATGAGGCATCAAACAAGAGTATCTTTAGGCTGATGGAGCAAAACGGCAATAGCTGCTTCTACTTGCACTTACGACTTCACCACCTCCACATTCTTTGAGGGATTAAACACTTTCTCCAATCCTCACCTTTTCAAAATGGAAGGAGTAGTTGGTTTAATGAAATGTGAAATACCCCCTCAGTTTTCTCTCCTCACAGTCCATAATGCCAATTAGACATCTCTACTCAAATGTCTTATAACAATGTAAGTCTCAAATAAAAGAAGCAGCTGTCGTAGCATTTACAAAGACTTCTACCGTGAAGTGTTGGTTTAGGCTTACAGTCTCTGCTCCTTCTTCTAGAGGTTTTTGATTTTCTTGTGATGATAATATGAGACATAATTTTGAATTCTACCAAAACTCCAAATATGTTCAAATTTCTGACCCTGTTGTGATTCTTGCTCACTCTTTAGTTCAGATGTGTTTTATATAACAAGTGTAATACTTGTGATTGGTGATGATTTTAACAGGCGCAGCACTTCATTTGCCAACATTTGAATTAGCAGAATATGTATTTATTTTCTTTTTTTTAAGTGGAATCATTAACTTCTTATAAAAGGATTTCTTTTTCAATAGTCTAATCCTATGGGTTTTTTCCCCCTAAAATGGCTTGATCATATTTCATACCTGATCAGCTTGTTTGCAGGTTACTTCTTTGGGTAAGTATTGCTGTCTACAACTACCTGAGGGGGAGTTGTAGACAGGCAGAGGTTGGTCTCTTCTCCCAGGCAACCAGCACCAGAACAAGAGGACACAGTCTCAGGTTGCGCCAGGGGAGGTTTAGGTTGGATGTTAGGAAGAAGTTCTATACAGAGAGAGTGATTGCCCATTGGAATGGGCTGCCCGAGGAGGTGGTGGAGTCACCATCACTGGAGGTGTTCAGGAGGAGACTTGATGGGGTGCTTGGTGCCATGGGTTAGTTGGTTGGGTGGTGTTGGATGATAGGTTGGACATGATGATCTTGAAGGTCTCTTCCAACCTGGTCTATTCTATTCTATTCTATTCTATTCTATTCTATTCTATTCTATTCTATTCTATTCTATTCGTAGTTTATTGTTTGGTTTTCAGTAGTAAGATCACTTCAGCTCTAAATCCAGGGAAAAAAAACAGATACAGATTTATTTATTTTGAAATCTTGCATTCTGTCTCCATTTCACTCCTTCACTTTCATTTGATTGGGTTGGATAACTCAAAGTAAGAACTATGGCTTTGTATGCAAATCACTGTTAAGCTGTAGATAGGGTTCATTTCATTATGAATGAGTATCTTTAGAAATTTTAGCTGCTGTTAAACAAAGGATGCCATTCACAGAATACTACTGTTGTCATTCATTCAAAAAAAACATTCAATGAAGTATGGAAACCAGCAGGTTTGTATTTAATTTCCTTTAAAAGAACATCCAATCTCTGAACACTTTTGCCTGGGAATAGGTATATAATCTCATGTGTTGTGTAATCTTACTAATTTTAGCAGAAATCATTCCTTTACCTCATCAAAGTCAGTTCAACTACAGGGAGGCGTGCTTAGCTCCACTAGTCCTGGCCTCCTGAGCAGACCTCTAGCATTACCAGTTCCTGACAGCTGCAAGCCAGCCTCTGGGCATCTTGCTAAATTTTCAAATGTAATTATACAGTAGACTTCCTTTAACAAATTCTGTATTCCCAGCTATAATTATAACAGCTCTTCTTGCCTCTAGCCTGTTCCTTATCTTGCAACCCACCTCCATATCTCCCACTGCTGGCTAGTGTTATCCAGTAGAGCTGATGGATCTAGAAAAGCAGAGCTCACTCTCTGTCCTCACAAGGATGGCTTAATCAGTACAGAAGATCAATTTCTTTTGATCCACTGCATCAAAATGACATGTCCCATAAAGCTGAAGATGGTTCTCTGTTTCACAGAAGAGCTGTTGATTAGCATGCCACTTGCATTTTGCAAGCAAGTTTGCATTGTTGTTACAGGACATAAGATGAGGAATTAAGAGCTCTCTGTGCAATGGCTGAGAAGCCACCCCAGGAAAAGCAGGCCTTCTAAAACCACTATTTTTATGTTGTGCAGCTCAGGATTGTAATTTCTTTAGCTGTACTATATGTGTGTTAGGTTTTCATGTATGAAATTGGTGTTGCTCCTTTGAAGGGCATGCATGTAACACGACAATAAAAATGATCAGTGGTGTCTTTTTGTTCCTTGCATGACATACTAGGTAATTTTAGCCAGAGAGTGATTAACCAGGAGAAGTTACCCCCAGGTGGGCTCAATCTAGTTTTGGCTCATGTTGGAAAAATCTAAAAGCAACTATGCAGAGTAATAATCTCCTCTCCACCTGTCTGGGAGCAAGGGAAATTGATGTGATGATTTTGAATATGGAAGTCTGAAGAGAGGAGGTGAGAGAGTTTATGCTGTTATGTAGACAGCCTTTCTCGTTCTTCAGCCTCCTGCTGTGGTTGGCTGTGGCAGATGGACAGATATTGGGGGAATGTATGGCCTTGAAAATCACAGATTACCTTCTTTTTTGGTCTTTCCTGCAGCAGGATCAAGTACCCTGATCAAACCTTTTCTTGAGCAGCTACAGTGATTTCTTACTTTTCATAATTTGCCTAATTTTTGCAAGAATTATGATATCAGAACTGGTAAAGCACTGTAAGAGGTGGGAAGTAGAATCATCAGCACTTCCCATGCATGTGCATGTATGTATGCGCACCACCCCTGCATACACATCATGTGCTTGCCAAGCTATGTCAGTGAGATGTGTTTTTGAAAGAGACCCTCAAATTCCTTTCTATCCAGTACTATAATATTCTGTTTTGGATCCCCTGTTACAGGAAGGATCTGGATGTGCTGGAACCTGTCCAGAGAAGGGTCACGAGGATAGTCAGAGGGCTGGAGCTCCTCTCCTATGGAGACAGACTGAGGGAGTTGGGGCTGTTCAGCCTGGAGAATAGAAGGCTCCAAGGAGACCTTACTATGGCCTTCCAGTATCTTAAGGGGGCTACAACAAAGCTGGTGAGGGACTCTTTAGGGTGTCATGTAGGGATAGGACTGGGGGGGAATGGAGCAAAACTAGAAATGGGTAGATTCAGATTGGATGTTAGGAAGAAATTCTTCACCATAAGGGTGGTGAGACACTTTCACCATATGTTATGTACTTAATGGAACTGGAAATGGAACAGGTTGGTTCCAAAGGAAAAGGAGATCAAAATTTTGCTTATGTTAAGTGTAAAGATGGATGTGATTACATACCAAAATCATCATCCTAGGCTTCTAAACCACAGGCCATTAAAGTGGGTTGGGGAGAAGGTTGAATTAAGACAAAGGACACACTGTTCCAAGTCACTGCCCTAAACTCTCTTCTGAATGCCTGTGTTTTGTGTTTGGTATGATGGCCATGGGTGGACTTTCTTGGTGTTTAATAAATTTGTGCATAACCACTTAAAATCCCTCACTGATTCATTGTTCACCTGTACCTCTTGTATATTGCAAATATGAAGAATTTTTACCTTAAAACAAAACCTCGAAATAGAACTATCCAAATAGGAGCAGTGAAAGCATGGGGGATTTGGTTTTTTCAGGTCTGTCATAAGAGCCAAGCCCTGTTTCCCACCAACAGAAAATGAAGACAGCAGCCAGCATGTTTATCCCAATTGATATTGTCTCTTTAAAATTCAGTATTTTACCTTTCAGTTTGCTTTATAGGTCAGTTAATTTTTGATGCTTTTTCTTTTTTTCCTGTGTTTTTGGTTTTTTTTTTTAGTGTGAGCTAGGAACAGAATATTGCTGAATAAGCTAAAATAGTTGTGTATTTTTTTTTTAAGGCTGACATTTAAGCAGACAAAAAAAAATCATGCTTAGTGCTGCTGTGATAATAAATAGTGCTATAATTGATTGTTGATAGAAACCCTTAAAATACATTTTCATGGATGAAATATACTTTGGGTAAACAGTGCTCAGTTTACCTATTAAAATAATTTACTATATGCTGTGGGATTCTTTGAGTATTAAGGAAGTAGAACTTTTTGAACAGCAGTAATTGGTTGACACTGCTTGACCTTAATGCAACGCTGCAGTATTTAATGAACAAACGGAGGGAATAAAGTTTTGATAAATAAGGCAATTTTCATGAAACCTTTAGAAATGTGCTTGAAGTCTTTTAGTGCTAGATTGACGGTTTCTTCTTCTGTGAAAAGAATAAGTGAATAATTTAAGGCTATATTTCATGTTTTCAGATCTTCATTCTGTCATATAAATAATAGACTGCGAAATGCAGCGGCTCCTGCATTCACAGATTTAATAGGGCTATACAAGTGAGTATCTTACTCAGCTTCTGTCATCTTAAAATGCTCTTTTGTGCATATGTATACCTGAGAAGCAATGCAGAAGTGGGACAGGACTGCAGAAGGCAGTCCTGGACTGCCTTCAGTAACCGAATTCCACGCCATAAGCATGCCACATACTCTGTTTTAAAATGAGTTGTTCTCAAAATACTTTCAGTACAGCTTGATGTCAGCTTTAGTATTCTCAGGTTTTAATTCTGGTACAGTATTATGGTGGACAGATGTAAAAAAAAGAAAAAGTAATGTGAGGCTATTCAAAATTGAGGTAGTGGAGTCACCATCACTGGAGGTGTTCAGGAGGAGACTTGATGGGGTGCTTGGTGCCATGGTTTAGTTGTTTAGGCGGGCTAGATTGGTTGACGGGTTGGATGTGATGATCTTGAAGGTCTCTTCCATCCTGGTTGTTTATTATTATTATTACTATTACTATTATTATTATTATTATTAAAATTAAAGCAGAATCTAAAGTTTGCTTACTTGCATGGAAAGACTGTGTGAAGAATAATTCAGTTTTACATCTGGCACAGATCTTGCAAACACCATTAGGTCTTGATGAGAAGAGAATCAAGCGTATTTACTGAAATAGTGAAATATCAAGGTAATTTGTATGGTTTCCTACATTCATTCTTAGTTATTTCATTATTATTTTTTTTTGGAGGGACAGTACTGGAGGAGCAAGAACAGTGAATAGTAAGTTTAAGCTAGTTTGGTTTATTTGTTTCCATTCCCTTTCTCTCCCACTGCTTCAGTAAGTGATAGAAGTTTCATGTACATTGAAAGAATAGTGAAGTAAGATTTACTGAGAAGATATGCAAAGCATTGGGATGGTTTCATATTCTCAGTCTTCCAAGCAGAAGCAGTTTTATAGAATAGAATAGAATTAACCAGGTTGGAAAAGACCTTCAAGATCATCAAGTCCAGCCTGTCATCCAACACCATCTAATCAGGTTGGACTTGAGGATCTTTGAAGTCTCTTCCAACCTTTGTGATTCTGTGATTACTTCAGTAAAAGACTATGGTCTCACTCTAGTAAGTCCTCTGCAAAAACACATATCAACTGTTCTTTATTTGCAGGCTTTGGCTTATTGATGGGGAAAATGTGGGAAGGAGGGTCTGAAAAGCAAAAGAAAGGGATGGGAAAGCAGAATAGCAAGGAAAAGCAGTAGAGATACTTTGCTAATGGCTGTATGTAAATGATGCTGATGGTTGGGTTTAAAATCTGAATTGGCTTCTGTTCTTTGTTTAGTCAGTGAGACTTAATTTGTTAACACCTATAGAAATTAGTTAGCAGTAGTTATGACAAATGGAGTATGTAATTCGAGAACGGTATTTTGTCACACGTTTTAGTCACAAAACCTAGTTGAAATCAATTGTCCAAATGTTCACTTAACATATTAATAAGTAATACAGGAGTACTTTAAGCCCTCTTGAATTAGAGATATTACATCTTGTTACAAAATTTAATGCCAGGCTTAATAACTCAAAGTATACCCTAAAATAAGCATACAATTTATATGCTAGTATATTGCAACTGGGATGCTAATTCAAATAAGAAAAACCCCAAATAAACCCCAACCAAACAAAACCAGAACCACTCCTTAGTTGGAACTATTTAATATACTCATGTGTACACAATTTTATTTAATCTAGTTGCTTAAAAAAGAAATCCCCACGTTTATTCCTTTGAAATAAGTATGTTTTTCATGGCTAAATGCAATTCAAGGTACAATTTAATACAATTCATAGCTAAATACAATTTTCTCAATATGATTTAATTTGTTTTGACAACAGTGGTCAGATTACAGGAGCTATTTGAGTACTTGCCTGAAAATCAGTGTCTTCTAGGACTTTTTGAAGAATTAGTCTAAATGGCTGTGTTCTGAAGTTTTCTGATGGAAACAGTAGAAACAAGGTAGAGGTTTTCAAAAAGGGAAGAATAGAATAGAATAGAATAGAATAGAATAGAATAGAATAGAATAGAATAGAATAGAATAGACCAGACCAGGTTGGAAGAGACCTTCAAGATCATTGTGTCCAACCTATCAACCAATCCAACACCACCTAATCAACTAAACCATGGCACCAAGCACCCCATCAAGTCTCTTCCTGAACACCTCCAATGATGGTGACTCCACCACCTCCTCTGTTTCCCACCAACAGGCCCTCTAGTTTGCCCTAGTGAGACTGGAGTATTGTCTCTAGTTCTGGACTCTTTAGTTCAAGAGAGATAAGGAACTACTGGAAAGAGTCCATCGAAGGACTATGAAGATGATTAGAGTACTGGAGTATCTCATGAGGAAAGCCTAAATGACTTAGAGGCCTTTATTCCTGGAGAAGATTGAGGTTATCTCATCAATGCTTATAAATATTTGAGATGGATGTCAAAAAGATGAGGCCAGACTCTTTTAATACCACTCAGTGACAGGACAAGGGGCAGCGAGCACAAACTGAAACCCTAGCAGTTCAGTCTTCACTGAAAGGGTTGTCAAACATTGGAATGGACTGCCCAGAGCAGTGGTGTAGTCATTGTCCCTGGAGGTGTTTAAGCAGTTTCTGCTTTAAGTGACCATGCTATAGCAGGGCAGTTGGATTAGATAATCTCCAGAGCTCTCTTCCAACCTCTGCTGTTCTGTGATTCTGTGTGGACCACGTGGATTTACCTTTCATATTGTTTCCATCTCTCCTTTTACATGATTTACATGATTGCTGGAACATGTCCAGAGAAGGGCAACAAAGTTGGTGAGGGGCTTGGAACACAAGCCCTATAAGGAGAGACTGAGGGAGCTGGGGTTGCTTAGCCTGGAGAAAAGGAGAGTCAGGGGTAACCTTATTGCTCTCTACAACTACCTTAAGGATGGTACCAGAACAAGATTACACAGTCTCAGGCTGCACCAGGGTACGTTTAGGCTGGAGGTTAGGAGGAAGTTTTACACAGAGGGAGTGATTGCCCATTGGAGTGAGCTGCCTGAGGAGGTGGTGGAGTCACCATCACTGGAGGTGTTCAGGAAGAGACTTGATAGGGTGCTTGGTGCCATGGTTTAGTTGATTAGGTGGTGTTGGATGATAGGTTGGACATGATGATCTTGAAGGTTTCTTCCAACCTGGTCTGGTCTGGTCTATTCCTATTCTATTCTATTCTATTCTATTCTATTCTATTCTATTCTATTCTATTCTATTCTATTCTATTCTATTCTATTCTATTCTATGGGATACTTATTTGACTTGTAAAAGGAATACTAGTTTCAGTCACTTGAGTTTTTGTTACATGGAAATTTCTAGAAGAAACGTATTGCCTTATGTCGATTGAATCCCTTTAGGTCTAATGAAAAATTAAAACCCTTTTTAGTGTTTTTTCTCTCTTTTCTTTTTTATCAAGCATTTTCATTCTTCTTCCACAGGTCAGTTTCAGAAGCCTGGTACCAGGACTGCTACTCAAACTTCCCCATTGCTGCTTGGCTGTTGAATGTGTGGAGAAGATCATTCAAGGCATAACTGTCTCCTTTGTGTTTGAGTATCTACCACTATGTGAGTTAATATTTGTATGTTCTTTTTCTAAAGTAAAAAAAACAACCCAGACAATTATTGTTTGCCTCATTTTCATTAATGTCATTGTCAGGTTTAGCATTTATCGCCATCATTCCATTCCTCTAGTTGGCTAAAAATTACTTTAAATACTCTTTCTTATTTTAGAAACAGAGATACTTCTCTCCCCAGTTCACTATGTTATGTTTTAGAAGACAAGGGTATATATTGACTGTAGGATTTGGTTTTAAAAGTGACAGAAAACTGTAGTGAAATCTGCTGTCTGTGGAACTGGTGAAACACAGACAGTGTCAGTGGGAGCTTTGCTTTCTCCCGTAATATGCTTTAAGTTCCAAGCTAGAGGGACAATTCACTCTCTTTACATTAACATGGCAGTGTTTAGTAATGATACAGTGTTTTCTCTTAAAGACTTGCCAATTTTGCCTTAAAGAGCTAGTTTATATTACCTTAATTTGCCATATTCCCTCTGTTTAGCTTGAAATCGCCTTGCAAATGTTAAGGTGATGCTACTGAATTGTATAAAGGAATGGGGAAGTTGAAATGCTGTCAGTGTAGCTACAGAGTACTAGTACTGCTCTGCAGGAAAACACCAGCTCCAGAGAGTAAAGGTTGGAACAACCTTTTGCTTTTACTTACTTCTGTCAGTTACTTTAATTAGTTATTTTCCTTCACACTGCTTTTGTTAATGTAAAGCCCTTTCTGAAGTGATATTGTAAGGTATATATGTGCTTGGGTTTTGGTATGTATGGTTTCTGCACCTTTTAAGTGTAGTTAGTTTTCTTTAGTATTGCAGTAAAGTACAGAGCACTGTGCAGTACATTACAGCCTATGCATCAGAACAATTTTCATGCCTCACTCAATTCTTAATGTAAATTAGTAGGAACATTGGTTATCCATTTGAGAAATTGAGTTGGTATAAAAATAAAAATGCACTTATGGTGTGTGGTGCTTTGTGTATCATCTTGGGAGTGTTTTGCTGTTTATCTGTCACTTGCATTAGAAAAAGCAGTCACTGGCTGCAGGTGACATTAAAAATTAAAGGTTAACCTCAATTTCTTTACTGACCAGACATGGGGCAGAAAGTTCTTTTGGATGTGTGCCTGAATTTTGGAACTGTCAAAAAGAGTTGAGAAGTAAAGACTTGTGCTTCTGGTAGCTTACTCTTTCCATGTCTGCATGGATGGCTGTATGATTTCAGCATTTTCAAGTGTTTAGACTGCTTGTCACAGGTTATATCAAGATCATTTTTCATTGCATTCAACTTGGTGAAAAAAATCACATGATAATGCTATATCCTCAAGAGTTATAATAAACTCATTGTACTGACCTATGTAATTTTGGGAATGTCTGTATTCTGTTATTTAGAAAAACTAATAAAAATAGCTTTTCCCCCCTAAAACTAGAGCATATGTGTCTTTCAAAAATGAGTTAAAATTGGTGTTGACAATTGCTGTAGCAGCTTCTGAATATTCTGGTTAGCTCAGGATGCATTTAATATAAACCAAGTTTAATACACTCATGAACAAGCCTGGAAGATCTTTCTTTAAATATTAAGACTCTTGACAAATTTGGTTTCTACCCCATGGTGAGTTCAGTGCAAGCCAGATTTGGTAGCATAATGATTCCTTTCCATTCTCTCTCACTCCGAGTGGTGGAGGCAGCATTCAGATCAGTGAAGACTGGCTTCAAGCAGCAGGGGTTTCCATGTAACCTGCCAGATAGCTTTCATTTGCAAAGTAGGCATTATGCTTGTTCAGTAGTAGAACATGGTAGAGGGAAGTCTTGATACCTGAGATGCAAACTCAAAGCTGTGACTGCTGCTGTTACCTTCCATTTCATCTCTTGATTTTACTTACCCATGCAGTAATGTAGTGTGCATGTAATCCGTAGATCTCCTGTTTCTTGTTGGTTGCTGAGTGAAAATGAGAAGGGAAGAAAGAAAAATGAAATTGCCTGCTCCATCTTTGTGATTAAAGTGGAGTGCCAAAATGCAGCTGTTTTCTTTTTCCATCCTCCATGTACTGAATGGTAAATCTCTTCTGTCCTTGGCCCCTTTTGCCTCTTAAAACTTTGGAAGGAAGAAAGCAGAGAATATTAATCACCGAGGACAGCAATGAATATTGCTTTGGAAATGAACATTGTAATTGACATCTTGGAGCAACCATAATACAGAACAGTAGTCAGACCTATATAATTGTTTTAAAATTACATGACCATGTGCTTGCTTCATAGTAACCTTGACACAGGGTGTTTCAGGACTGGTATGCTGTAGGTTCTTCAGACCTGGAATTAAATCATGTTAAGAATTGTTTGGGGGGAAAGTGATAATGCTCATTTCACATGCTTTACTTATTCTTCCCAATTTGTTAAACCTGTACTTAAGAACCAGTAATTTCCCTGAAGACAAAGTATTTGTAAAAGCCAGTTACCTATTTTCCTTTATTTCTCTCTGGTTGCCATTACGCCAATCTTGTCCAAAATCAGTTTCACTTAACACTCCCCAATTTCTTACATTTAAGATCTTTTAATGTTGACGTGACAATGAAACTGCTCAAACAAGTTTTGTTATTGGGATCATTTATGAGGAAACCAAAATACTTTATAACTTTACACATAGTTCCTTTGAATTAAGGAGTAACTAAAGCCCATGTAATAGTTGGTAATTGTTGGCTCTAAAGTCTTTGTTCTATAAACTGTTATGAAACATCAGGAAATATGAAACATGTTCTTCAGAGGAAATAGATCATTAAGCACTGCAGAAAGTGATTATAGTTTTAAGGGCAGTACTTTATAAGAAGGGATCTTTAGGTGATTTTTATGTGTTTTCTTGCAGGCTCTAGAATAAGTGGCATTTTATAATGATTTCCTTTAAATAAACTTCTTTAATGGTCTAAAAAGCACTATTGGGTGTCTTGCAAACATGTCACTTCTCTTCTTAAATACTACGATAATCTGTGGTTTGTGGAGCAACTAAATCACCCATCTAGTGCACTGCTACACAGTGACAGAGGTCATCAAACATCTGAGGTAGGAGCAGAACATTTGAAGTCTGTAGAAAACCCAACATGTGTTCACTGCACTGTTTCTGTTGTTGCTGTTCCTCAGTGTGGGTGGTCCATGCATCAGTGTTTATTTATGGCTCTATTGCAGAAGCTGGCTAGAGAGAGAGATAAGGCAATGTGCCCTGGTGGCCAAGAAGGCCAGTGGGGTCCTGGGGTGTATTAAGAAGAGTATGTCCAGCAGATCAAGGGAGGTTCTCCTCCCCCTCTACTCTGCCCTGGTGAGACCTCATCTTGAGTACTGCGTTCAGTTTGCAGGCTCCCCAGTTTAAGAGGGACAGGGATGTGCTGGAGAGGGTCCAGCGGAGGGCTATGAGGATGATTAGGAGACTGCAGCACTGACTGGTGAAAAGCGGCTGAGGGACCTGGGCTGTTTAGTCTGGAAAAGAGAAGACTGAGAGGGGATTTAATAAATGTTCCTAAATGTCTGAGGGCTGGGTGTCAGAAGGGAGGGGACAGGCTCTTCTCACTTGCTCCCTGTGACAGGACAAGGAGCAATGGATGCAAGCTGCAGCACAGGAGGTTCCAGCTCAACACAAGGGGGAACTTTACTGTGAGGGTCACAGAGCACTGGAATAGGCTGCCCAGAGAGATTGTGGAGTCTCCTTCTCTGGAGACTTTCAAGGCCCACCTGGATGTGTTCCTCTGTGACCTGAGTTACATTGTATGGTCCTGCGCTAGCAGGGGGTTGGAATCCAAGCTGGAGCCAAGAAAAAAATTGTCATTCTAACATAAAGGTATCTGTTGAAGGGGATTAGAGGGCGAGAAAGGAAGAGAATTCTCCTCTTTTTAGTTGAATGTGTTATTCCCATGAATTGTAATACCAGAAAGTGAATCAAGACACTCTTGCTTGGAGACACTCATGCCATCTGACAGGAAAGGGAGTCTAATGAATACAAAATCCAGGAGCAACAGTATTTCTTCATCTAGTAAATGGTAGAGAGAGCTTAATTACACATTGCTCTTGAACGCACAGATTGTACTTCATTTCCTTTTGGTCATTTAAATTCAGGCTTTGAAAGGATTTAACTTAAAGGAAATATAAGAGTGCTCAGACTGCTACCAAGTTTTCTCGGTATGCATAGAAATACTTCACATGAGCAGGAATTTTAGGGAGTGGGTTGGGGGTTTTGTTGTTGTTTATTTTGACCCCCAAAAAAGTCATGGAGTTTCTTCAGTTGGATTTGAAGTCTCAGAGTTTAAGAAAGGTTATTTACTTTGTAAAGAGTAAGTTTTGACAACAGCAAAGTCAATGGCTAAATGTTTTAAATCATGAATCACTATCAAGCGATATCTAATCAGGATTTAGTATTCCAGCCGAGAATATTTTCTAGTGTGAAACTTTCCTCCAGCTGAAAAGTGACCAACTAAGTGTATATCCATATTCATTTCACATAATAAATGCATTTTGATGAGTGAAGTGTAAACCTTGAATGAATTTGTAGTTATCTTTGTGCATAAAAGCTGTAGTCATGAAAACTGCATGAATTTGTAACATTTTAGGGGGAAATGGTGATTTTATTGTCCAAGGCTTAATTTTTAGCAAGGGTAAATAATAGACTAGCATAAATATAAAAGCGTTCTTGCTCAAAATCCTGTTTTCATTGCAAAAGATAAAGTGTTATAATACATCAGGTAAAGGATGAGCCATTTCATATAAAAAAAGAAAGCTCTAATATTCAGCAGGTTTCTTCATTCATGGCAATTGTGCTTTGCACAGAGATCTGCCTTATAACTCCTAAGTTCTTTGAAATGAAAATCTGGCTAATGCTTTTGTAACTTTTCTGACAGTACCCTTCTGTTGTAATTGTTGACTGTATCACTAGTGGGCAAAATTAAGATGCAGGAACCTGAAACAGAAGAATTCATATGCAAGCTTCTTCAAAGAATTGTGGTAAAAGCAGCTTGTAAGACTTAGACTCCAAGTTTCAAATAGTCTTCAGCATCTTTTTTTCTCGTGACTCTTTTAATTTTTGTAATTACTGTTGGGGGTTAGTTTGACCTTTTGGTATTTTTCTTGCAGCATATACTAAGGAGTGGTATTTGACTGATTTCACTGTTTCCAGTACAAACTCTCTGAGTTTGGGATGGTCTTCTCAACGCCCATGAAGGTTTTGCTATTAAAAGTCCCGCAAAATAACTCTCCTTTTTCACAGTGTTCATAGGGTGCTGAAAGAAAGGAGTTCCTGTGTGTTAGCCATAATTTGGAGGATGCAGCAGTGATACACCTACTGACTTCCTTTTTGCCAGGCATTCAACTTAGGAAATTTATTACTTTAAACAGAAAACAGAATGGTTCAAGTAATTGAGGATAGGGAATTAGTAGATAATGGAAGAGACGGTTCATTTGGGGTCACTTTCCAAGTCCATACATTCTCCACTTACCAAACCAGAATGTAAACTTGAAATCCTTTTAGATTCATGTCTATTACATAGCACAAAGGTAAGAGTGACCAGAAAAGTCACTGCTATTTCAATGAGTTTTCCTTTGAATGTATTCACAGTCCTTGCATTGCAAGTTGCTTCTAATGGCTGCATATTGAGTAACTTGAACAAACAACTACATATAAGCAGCAATTTTATTATATCCAGGGCTGACCTGACTCATCAATTTTGTTTCCTTAAGATGAGTAATGTTTCTTCATTCATGTGGTGGTTTTCAGGTATCACCAGGGAATGACCTCTTGAGAAAAAAAGGTTATCTGAAACTCTGAAACTGTGGTAGTTTGGGAGCTGCTTCGTTACATGTATTTGCATTTACAGTCTGAAAATGTCCTACTAAGCTCTTGCCAAAACACTAAAAACTGTTCCTCATATCAAAAGTAAGTCAGAGTGTTTGGACTAGTTTGATTTGACAGTTTTCATTCTCAAGGCATAGATCTTTTTAAAGTCAAGTTAGATGTTAAAAGACTGAAGGCAATTCTTAGTTGACTTTCACACACGAAAAAAATAACCCTACAAAATGTACATGGAAGTATCTTAGGATAGATAAGAGAGGTGAGTATTCTTCTAAACTGAAGAGTTCATTTTCCACTCTGAGGATCTTTAAACCTCATTCCATCCATATGGTGGAGCAATAACTTAGTTAATGAAAATTGATATTCTGGAGTTTTTCCTTCTCATGCAACATCTGTAGACATGTTCCAAAACTCTACATGCAGGTCTGTAATTAACAGAGTGTTTTCATGGCATTTCATCAATGAATAGGAAAAAAACTGTTTTTACAGGTGGAAAAAAAATATTTTCATCAGCCATACGATTATTTGATTTTGGTGGTGTTAGAATATAAGCCTTTGATGTGAAATACAGGTTTTGTAACCTTCTTACAAACCTCTGTAGAGGGAGCTGGGATTGTTTAGCCTAGAGAAGAGCAGTCTCAGGGGAGACCTTATTGCTGTCTACAACTACCTGAAGGGTGGTTGTAGCCAGGAGGGAGTTGGTCTCTTCTCCCTGGCAACCAGCACCAGAACAAGAGGACACAGTCTCAAGCTGCACCAGGGGAGGTTTAGGCTGGAGGTGAGGAAAAAGTTCTTCAATTAGAGAGTCATTAGCCATTGGAATGTGCTGGCTAGGGAGGTGGTGGAGTCACCATCACTGGAGGTGTTCAAGAGGGGATTGGAGGTAGCACTTGGTGCCATGGTCTAGTCATGAGGTCTGTGGTGACAGGTTGGACCTGATAATCTTTGAGGTCTCTTCCAACCTTGATAATTCTGTGATTCTGTTTTATGCACTCCAAATGTGCAGTGAGGTGTAGTCCAGTCTATCCAGGACTGATTTCGAAACAAAGCATTGTTCCTTTTGCAGAAATCTGTACCTCTATGATCAGCAGACTTAGTTTCTTTATGTTTCATTGGTGTTTTCTCCAGACATGATGTACATAGGAAGTTAATGATGAAAGAGTTGTAAAGTATTCATTGAAACTGAGAATTGCAGTATTTGCAAATGTAAAATCATAATGTTGAATAGAATAGAATAGAATAGAATAGAATAGAATAGAATAGAATAGAATAGAATAGAATAGACCAGACCAGGCTGGAAGAGACCTTCAAGATCATCGTGTCCAACCCATCAACCAATCCAGCCCACCTAAACAACTAACCCATTGCACCAAGCACCCCATCAAGTCTCCTCCTGAACACCTCCAGTGATGGTGACTCCACCACCTCCCCAGGCAGCCCATTCCAATGGGCAATCACTCTCTCTGTGTAGAACTTCTTCCTAACATCCAGCCTGAACCTCCACTGGTGCAGCCTGAGACTGTGTCCTCTTGTTCTGGTGCTGGCTGCCTGGGAGAAGAGACGAACATCTGCCTGTCTATAACCTCCCTTCAGGTAGTTGTAGAGAGGTCACTCTTTGTTTTGTGATGATGTATTCTTGTGAAGATACATTAATATGCTTGCACTGTTCCCTAAAATTCAGTTTAGGTTACATTAGAAAATGTATTTTTTTTCATGTTAATTAACTAGTTGTTAATTTCTTTCATTTTAAACTGCTTTCAGTGCCAGAGAGAGAATTTTCATTATTTAACCTTTCCATCTTTGGCATAATACAAGTAAAAGGTTTAACTTTTGTTTAAACTCAAAATCATAGAGTCATAGAATCAACAAGGTTGGAAAAGACCTCAAAGATCATCAAGTCCAACCTGTCACCCAAGACCTCATGACTACTAAACCATGGCACCAAGTGCCACGTCCAATTCCCTCTTGAACACCTCCAGGGACAGTGACTCCACCACCTCCCTGGGCAGCCCCTTCCAATGGCTAACAACTCTCTCTGTGAAGATCATTGCTTTGGCTTTAGCTTTATATTTAAGATACAAAGGAGGATACATTATGTCCCTACCTAACCTGATGTAATAATTAAGAGGCTATATTACTGGACTGGATGTGTCTGATTTTTGTTTTCAGCCTTGTGTCTCACTATTTCTATTCTTGATTAGAGATGTGGAGATTTATTGATTATTGCATCTTTTCCACATTTAGGAAATGGCTCAGTTGGTAGTGCGTAAGACCCTTAATGGGAAGGTCATGAGTTCAAGCCTGCAGTGGGCAGTAGTGTCCTCCCTACTCTAGTCATGAGGTCTGTGGTGACAGGTTGGACTCGATGATCTTTGAGGTCTCTTCCAACTTTAGTGATACTGAATAATACTGAAATTGTAGATCTTGTTCAGTCTCCCCCTATACCTCTATCTCCCACGCCTAACAATAAGATTTTTGCTGATTGTCATTCTTCTGACTCTTTTGTGCCCTCTTAATTTCAACTTCTTTTAAATTAAAGATGCTAGGCCAGGTTATGTCATTCCTGTAACGCCACATGTGCAGATAATTTTGGATCCTTAGGGCTACCATATGTTTCATGGTAACACACCCAGGGATTGTTTTTGGCTACTTAGCTACAGCAACGCAGTAAGAAGGTAAAAGGCTGTTGACTTATTTACTCCACCTTGCAAACTCTGTAGGGATTCACTGCTTTCTGGGATGCAGCACTTCATTTTATGTGGCTTGTCTGGTATGTTCATAACGTTCTTAAGGTAAATGAAAATGATGTAATTTCTGCTCTGAGATTCACTAAAGTAAAAATTCTTCCAATAAGCTGCTTAAATTATTTTGGTCATCATAGAGCTTCAGCATTTCCCACAACAGTGAAGAGCCAGTCACCACTTTTTACATGTATTTTGTTTGATTGATACTTTAGAAGAGACAATAAGAGGACTTCACAGAGCATTAGAGCATTAATACAGCACAAAGAGGCTTATAATGTGTTTAGCTGTTGCTGATATTTAATGATAGAGCAAAAAACACACCCTTCTACAGGGCTGCTTTTAAGATCCAAGGGAAGCAGAGAAATTGTTAAGAATAATAGATACCATGTCTTGGATTAATTCTTGTTTAAATTTGTTTTTTTAGGAGTGGAAGCAGAAAAATCCTGTCTTAATCTTTCTCTTTCTTTTAGGTATGCCGCTTATTTAGCTTTTAGTAACTTGTAATTTAAGATCACAGTTATTAGGTGTATTTCTGCATTTTATATATCACTCCCAGATGCTACAGTATTAGTTTTTATCACTGCATATTTTATGAAATGTCAGCCTTCTGTTGGCTGTTCATGCAGCATTGTTAGTGATCAAAGCCACAACATAAAGGAGAGGAATCTAAACAGTTGGCTTATCTTTGTCCTTCATTGTGACACAGTACCATAAAATTGCTTTACTATATAAAAGGCAACAAAGCATCACGTAGAACACTCTGAAAAGGTGAACTTTTTGTTGTGCTCAACAAAATAGATAAACTCTTCTCGGTGGGATTTTGCGTAAGAAAAGGCAATTTAGCAGTGATATCTTTTCTGGTTGGAAAAAGTTCTCATCCTTTGCTGCCTTTTCAAAGCATGGTGGGTTGGGTTGGGTTGGGTTGGGTTGGATTGGTTTGGTTTGGGTTAGTTTGGGTTGGGTTGGGCTGTTTTTTTTATTAAAATGCTATTATAAATCTATCCATTGAAACTTTTTCAAAGGGAAGAAATGTTGTGCCCTTTAGAGTAATCTGCATGGTGTCTGTGGAGCTTCTCTGGGATACAAGTAGTCAGGGCATGCTATGTCATTTGAAGAGTGATAATTGGGAAGATAATAGTCTTTACCTTATGAAAAGGTAAAGGGGAAGTTTAGGCTCGAGGTGAGGAGAAAGTTCTTCATGGAGAGAGTCATTCATCATTGGAATGTGCTGCCCAGGGAGGTGGTGGAGTCACCATCCCTGGAGGTGTTCAAGAGGGGATTGGATGTGGCACTTGGTGCCATGGTCTGGTCATGAGGTCTGTGGTGACAGGTTGGACTTGATGATCTTTGAGGTCTCTTCCAACCTTAGTGATACTGTGAAAAACACTGGTGATTATCAAGTGTGTTTAGCTTTTGTTTTAGTTTTTCTTGTGTGATTCTTCTGAGTTTATCTAAATTTCTCATTCAAAATACCAGAACAAATGCCAGCCAGCCTCAATTTTTTGATTTGCCTAAATGAGTTGTGTGCCAGAGCTGAAGTAATAAAGTAGGAAAAACTCCACAAGCTCTGGAGATATTCTATAGGAATAAAAATCTTGAATTATATCGATCAGCTGTTGTGTATGCCCTGCACAGCAGTTGGTTCAGTCAATTTTACGGTTTGGGATGGTTTTATTAAAATCAGCTGCTGCTTTCAGTAAATCATTGTAAAGATGCTAGCTTTGTATATGCTTTTTGGGGCCCTGCAGCCTGCCAATCCAGTCTTTCAATATTAAACGTTCTTAAGGCAGCTCACCAAGAGGCTGGGCTGAATTAGTGAGACCCTTACAATAAGGAGCTTTTGTCAGAATGGTGCAGAACATGAAAAAGGAAATGCTCTCTCATACTATGATAGAGGTGGAGAAAGTAAAAGACCAAAAGTATGTCTGTCATGTCACAGAGGTCAAAGGCAGGCATGATAGTAAACAAAGCTCTGAACAGTACCTCTAAAAAAAAGGTGATGATGCACACAGCTTGATAGAGCCTGTTTGTGTTTGTCTTTCCAAGTACTGCTGTGGTCCTGCTTTTCAGTAACTTGCACACATGTATTCTCTTGTGATTCATGACCACATTTTGACAGGTATTTCAGAAGGTTTGAACAAACTCACTTGGATATACCTACATGGCATTGTGATCAAGATGACCACATCCATTTTTACTTCAGATGTGGCACTGGAGGATATCATTCTCATATACTTTCAGAGGTTTTATTACTTCCTTCTTAATGTGTTTGGAGAGAAGGCAGAAAGGAACGAAGACATTCCTTAAAGGAGAGAGAAGTGGTTTTTTTCCTCTTCCAATCTTAGCACCTTCATCAGAGGTTTCAAAATCTGTAGTTGGAGGGTAAATATTTTGTTCTCATTTCCTTTTCAGTTGTACAGCTATCACTACTTATAGAATCATTGAATTAATAAGGTTGGAAAAGACCTCAGAGATCGTCCAGTCCAACCTATCACCCAACACCTCATAACTAACTAAACCATGGCTTCAAACACTTGAGCAGATAAACAGATGCTAGCAGTGCTTTAAGAGCTGGAAACATACCAAGCTTATCAAAGCAGGTTTTGGTATCTTTACATTGCTGAGTTTCTTTGATTCCTTGACCAAGCAGCCATACATTCATTATTAAAGGCACAGCTTTCATCAACCTAATATACAGATTGCGCTGTGACCCAAAGTAGAGCCATACCTTAGTGAAGCACAATATGTTGTTTGAGAGATGCAATAGTTGCTTCTGTAACCAGTGCTCTGTGATGCACAGCTTCAGTCTTTGCATGAAGAGATAGTAAAAAGATGGGATGATAGCTCTTTGTTAATATGCTGGATATAGTTGAGGTAGTTTGGTGCCTTTTAATCTCATACTCTTGAATCTTGATGCACACACAACTGATAGGCTTTGGAAAGTTAATTTCACTTTACAGGTACTTTGTCTGTGCATATGCTCAAACTGTTCCCTGGATTGGGCATACAACGTAAGCTTATTTCCATAAAAGCCACTTTTATGAGTTTTGACCACCTTTTCCAGCTGGTCACAAAGGCTTTCTTTACTGGGTAATTGAATGCAGCAGTTTGTTGAGCTTGCAGGCAGTGCTAGCACCACCAAAACAAAAGGGTTTTCAGCCCTTTGTTAATGCGCAGTTATCCTCACGTCTCTAATCTGAGAGTTATAAATGTAACTGACAGAGAAAATTGAGTGAAATTCATACTCAGAAATCGTGTAATAAGATATAAATTGTTAGCTTGGACTTGATTCCTTGTCGATGAAAATTGTGTTTCTGAGATGTAGCTATATTAGTTTACGCAAGGGATATCACCGTGCTGTTACCTGTGGGATGTAGTAGTCAGATTGCTGTTCTGCACTGCCAGACAAGGGTGAGAAGTGCCTCTAAACAACATCATGTACAAGAGTTGTTATGCTGCAGCCATGTATTTAAGGACTTTGTGTTGACCCTTTCTTCACTTATTAGCCAAACTATTCTGAAATACTTGCATTCCAGTTTCTTTGTGAGCTTGTGTCTCTGGGCTGCTAAAATTGCCCCAGGGAGAAGCCAGACATCCAGAAGCTGTGTTCAGTACACCTTTTGATTCAATATGATGACTAGTATTAATGATGGACACAGTGACAACTGTGAGTAGTGGCTCACCTGAAAGAGTTAAGATGCTTTCATGGTAACAGTAGATTAATTCAAGTATTTTGGAAGTTAATGAAGTTTTAACGAAGTTTGTAACCAATTTATTGGTAGAATGTTAAGTGTGAGAGCTAAAGTCACTTTTTGTGAATATGGAATCTCTGTTACAGCTTAAATGGAAGCTGATAGAAATTTCTCTAACTTAACCCACATATGCTGTACAGTGCCATGTTCCCCTTGTCTTTTCCCTGGCAAAATTACACTACAGGAGAAGCCATTCTACATAACAGAGATTTCCCTCAGTTCACTAGCAATGAGGAAAAACCGCAGTGCTTAGACTTCTGCTGATAATTTCATTGATAGTGACCATAAGTATGCCTCCTTAACTGATAGTGAAAGTAATGACATACAGTGTAAAATACATTTCAGTAATCATAGAATCAATCAGGTTGGAAAAGACCTCAGAGATCACCAAGTCTAACCTATTACCTAATACCTAACGCCTTATGACAACTAAACCATGGCTTCAAGTGCTGCATCCAGTCCTTTTTTGAACACCTTCAGGGATGGTGACTCTACCATCTCTGTGGGCAGCACATTCTAATGGCAAAGTACTCTTTCTGGGAAGAGCTTTCTCCTCACCTTGAGCCATCTTCCCCTGGCATAGCTTGAGACTGTGTCCTCTTGTTCTGTTGCTGGTTGCCTGGGAGAAGAGACCAACCCCCACCTGTCTACAGCCTCCTTTCAGGTAGTTGTAGAGAACACTAAGGTCTTCCCTGAGTCTCATCTTCTCCAGGCTAAACAACCCCAGCTCCCTCAGCCTCTCCTCACAGGGCTGTGCTCCAGACCTCTAATGCAATGATACTTGCACCTGAGAAAATCTTGACTGAAAACCTTTTGCTGTATCTTACAGTTCAAATACAGAGCAGTGGAGTTCACAGTGCTGCTACAATGTACTAATCCATAAAGCCTTGCAAATTGCTGTCCATTTCACAAAATCAAAAGTGGTGTATCTTTTCTGTTCCATCTGAGGAAGAGGGCCTTGCTGGTCAAGCCTTTCACCAAAGTGAGTGGGACAGGATTGGAAAAAAGAGTTTGCACCAACGGTGTGCTCTGCAGATAGGGCAAGGTTGTGAGGGTTAATATCTGGGTTTGATGTGTTAAAAATGTTTCAGTTTATACTTGTTACAAATCTGCATTTATTAAGGATTCAAGCTGGTAGCATTCTTTGTGTTAAAAAACGTGGAAAGGTAAAGATGGATGTTTACAAAGCCCAAAAGACTTCTGAGTGCTTCAGTTTGGAGGATATCAACAGAATGCTGAAGAAATATGACTATTGCAGAGATTTTTGGCTGTATTAAATGTCCACTTTACTCTCTGAATGTGTGCTGCTAAGATCTTCCAGGTAACTTGCTGTCAAAGACCCAAGTTTCAATTTCATTGTAGTCTATCTCAACTGTAATAACTGTAGTCATGAGACTGCAGTATTTATATATGCATCAGGTGCCCTTTGTTTTAGCTGTGGTGTTGAAGTGTGGGAATTTGCTATTCAGTTCATATTCCTAATTTTGATTGTACTCTGAAAGAATTCCCATTTCCCCTCGAGGCTGAAGATTGTTTTAGGAATGTTCAAAAGAAATTTAACATGTCCAGCTTCTGATTCAGGGGCTATAAAAACAGATTGTTCTCTTTAGTAGCAATTGGGAAGGTTACCATTTCACAGTATCTATGTCTGAGGTTGCAGAGGGGCTAAGGGAAAGAGGGGTAAATGCTTTCTATATTTAACCACTGTGCCATGCATGTCAATTAAAGAATAGGTTGCTTAAAGGTGGGAGATGCACCACCATTCAGGGCTCCTTGTTGGATCCCCTGCCAGTCAGGGGTGCACTGTTACTGTATGGGTTGCCTTTCTAACTGTAGGGAGCAGGTGCTGAGAGAAGATAGTTAAAGCAAACAGTGATAGGCATCAGTCATGTCTTTTGCATACTAGTGAGCCAGGGAAGGAGGAATGTGTCTGTCTCTTTATAATGGCTAAAATAAGATGAATTCAAGAATATCTGAACTTTAGGCAGGTCAGACTTTCAGACCCAGGAGGACACAATTGGTTCTGTTTAGCCTGTCTGTCAGGAGTGAATTTCTGCTGTGAATAGCAAAACAAAGGATATGAAAGGTATAAGCACTGTAACAGCTTCCTGCTTCCCTCCCCACCTGTTCTCTTTTGACTTGCATTGTGGATTTAAATTCACACATGCAGATGATGTAAAGCAAACCCACTGTTTATGTAGAATATGTACAGAAAAGGATGGCATGTGTTTTTATTGATCTTTGGGTTAGATTTGTAGCAACAAGATGGTAGGAAAAAGATGGACTAAACCACATTTGCAGTTGTTCTAAGGCCTACTAAGGAAGAACTGGGTGCTATAAACATACTCTCTTTAACCCCTGGCTTTGTAACTATAAGGGGATAAATTCTTCCCACTGCATTGACATTATATTCTCCTCATCATTCGAGAGTTTTGATTTAGTATTAACAACGTGGGTGAACACAACTTAATAGCAACATGTCCTGTGGTTTTAGGTTTGTTCCTGCTGTAGTTGCCTTTCTCTGCAACGTCTAACATCAAGTTTTTTAACACCCAGCAATGAGTATTTTAAGCATTGGCAATTAAAAATGAAAAAAACCTCACAACTGTAGTACCTTACATCACTAAAATCTGTTCTGCCTTGACTCAAGAGCTTTGCTCCCTGCTTTTATATGGAAATTGAAAGTATAGTCTGAAAGTTTGGAGGCTAAACTCAACATCTTGGGCAGGGATGGGTGGTCACTCCCACTTTTGGTGCACGAACAAAAGACTGCATTTCATTGGGAAGTCTCTTTATTTTCATACTGTAACCCATCAGAGCTTTTGTTGTGATAGCCTAAAATACTTCATTTACTATTCACCCACTGTTCCTCCAACCAAATGTAAGGCTTCATCTATTTCGAGCATCCCACAGGAACACAGGACTTAGGAAAGGGACAAAATCAGCAAAAAAAAAATAGGTGGTCTGAGCATTTATGTGTTAAATATGCATGTTAATTAGAAAAAATTAGGAAAAATATGAAAACAGATGTTACATAAATTATTGCAGTCTCAGGATAGCAGTAACTTAGATATTGACAATAACTTTTATATGTGCATGTGTATGGGTATGTCTGTTCCTGTGTTTTGGACTGTTTATGCAACTCCTACATGGAGAGAAAAGTAGAGAAATGACTTCTAGCTTAGGTAGGCTCTCTGATTCTGTGTACCAGTGGGTGTTTCTCTCTTGTGTTATACTACTCATTGAGGTTCATGGGAAAAAAAAGGCACTACCAACAGAACAGGTCAAATTTGAAACCTCTCAGGAGGTATTTCAGGTAATTGGCATTAAATATGTGGAAAACATTTTTTCTGCATATTACAGTATCACAGTATCACTAAGGTTGGAAGAGACCTCAAAGGTCATCAAGTCCAACCTGTCACCACAGACCTCATGACTAAACCATGGCACGAAGTGCCACATCCAATCCCCTCTTGAATACCTCCAGGGATGGTGACTCCACCACCTCCCTGGGCAGCTCATTCCAATGACCAATGACTCTCGGTGAAGAACTTTCTCCTCACCTCGAGCCTAAACTTCCCCTGGTGCAGCTTGAGACTGTGTCCCCTTGTTTTGGTGCTGGTTGCTAGAGAGAAAAGACCAACCCCTTCCTGGCT
The DNA here is from genome assembly GCF_026170545.1 of Melanerpes formicivorus. Taxonomy (NCBI): domain Eukaryota; kingdom Metazoa; phylum Chordata; class Aves; order Piciformes; family Picidae; genus Melanerpes; species Melanerpes formicivorus. The sequence goes on from NW_027142375.1 coordinate 3,294,107, forward strand.
ACAACCACCTTTCAGGTAGTTGTAGAGAGCAATGAGGTCACCCCTGAGCCTCCTCTTTTCCAGGCTAAACAATCCCAGCTCCCTCAGCCTCTCCTCACAGGGCTTGTGCTCAAGGCCTCTCCCCAGGCTCGTTGCCCTTCTCTGGACACATTCAAGTGTCTCAATGTCCTTCCTAAACTGAGGAGCCCAGAGCTGGACACAGTATATTGATACTATACTTGGGAGCTGAGATATTAAAATGTAGTTGCAGTCAAGTCCTCAATTCTACGACATAGTTCTTTACTGTGTTTTATTTTCCCTCTGTGTTTGCTTCCTATTTCCTTTGTCCTTCTCCTCTGGTGGAGAAAAAATTCCTAAGGCTTGCGAGTAGAATGCAGTCCAACAAAGGCAACTAAAATACTGAGAACATAAGAGAATTCTGTAAGTGGATATTCATGCTAGAATTCATCTGCTCTTAGTGCAGTTGTTTTGTCATTTGATAAAGAAGACACTTCTGACTGACAACCAATTTGCTGAATATAAATTCTGATATAATTTGAATAATTACATAATTTCTGTCCACGTTAAAAAAACAGACATATGTGCAGCTCGTATTCTAATTATCACCACCACAGACTGAAAAGTTAACTTCTCAGAAAATTAAGGCAATACAACATGCAGCGAGGGGAAATGTTGAAAAATAAAGACCTGTAGCCTTCTGTAAATGTTCAGATAATTATTTCAGTGCAGCATTCTACTTTTCTAGGTTGCTAGTTAGTTTTCATAGCCTTTGAAATCTGGGTTTGTTAAGGGGGTTTTGTTTGTTTGTTTGTTTTAAATTTCATAAGATGCAGCATACACAGCAGGAAGATAAAAAAGCTACAAGAAGTAGACAATGGATTGTGAAAGGAGAGGGATAACAATATTTCTAGCAGATTGTTAGTATTGAAGACTTTCCTAAATAGTGTTCAGAGCATGCAATTGCTATTCTAGCAGATGCATTATGCTGGTGAATGTATGAGAATGTGGTAGTACATGAAAATGAATTACAGAAAACTATTAAGAAATCTTATTTATGTCTTGAAGAAGAAATACATTACCATAAATCCCACTTTATACCAATAAATTGTGTTGCCTACCCAGAATTATTTAAACAGGGGGGAAAAAAAACAAAACCCAGCCCCACAGAATCAGTGATGTGTTAATCCTTCACTGCACATGTATTCATTCATTGCATGGAAGAGTCAGATTGCACGGGGAGAAAAGGAAATTGTATAAAAAAGGAGGAAAATTGTTCCAGCTGTGTATCTTAAATTTTCAGGGGGAAAAAAAAGACCCACTACTTTGGAAATTTGTATATTCAGTATCAAACCCATAGTGGTGGTGACTTCTAAGAGTGGCTTGAGCCACAGTTTTTCTCTGAGATACCGTTGCCTTCTCTTGCTAATTTTGTGTATTTTTGTGAGCAGACTGTCTTTAATTTCCCTATCGACTCCTTGAGAAGTCATTTCCATATTGCAGCACACACAGATGATTCCATTCCCCTAGAAGGTATTTCTGTTACTGTTACTTTCTAGTGGAATAAGAGCAACCTTAACCTCTGAGCCCAAAGCTGTTTCAGAATCCCTCCAGGCCTGGTCATTTTAGGGAAGTAACTCAGCTGCACACTATCACAGGTTCTGACTGCGGTAGAAGCATCCAAATCTTTTCTCTATTGTCAGTTGAAACTGGTATAAGCTTATGGTCAGTGTACCTTGTTGCTCTTTACTGTTGCTGACTTTAGTAACATAGTAATGCTAAAATTGGAATTCCTGCACAGGGCTGTATCCAGCCATTGATTTTGTGGTGATGGGAGGGAGCAATACATCTACATCTGGCCAGCCTTTTATTTTAAGCGTGGATATATGCGATTCATAAGTGCATTTCCACAAGTATTATGAACCCCTAAGGTTTTGCTTCAGTAAAAGATATGACTACTGAATATTTTTTTGCTATAGATCATAGGGAAATAGCTTTCTTGTCAGAAAGCAGTGGTTCATTCAGGTGTTTTGTGGCCTGGTGACCTTCTTTCCAGATTCAAGAAGGACAATTCTGAAAGAAATTTGGAGAGAGGAGCTGATTAGCTTTTGAAACCACAACACTGCACAATCAGAACTAGAATTTCCAGGAATCTCTGTTACCATTTAGGCATAAACAGATATTAATTTTTAAAAAGAACTGATAAATTGTTTGATAGAAATGATGACATCTCACTTTCTTTCTATGTTAAACACCTTCTATTAACCCTGTGGATTCTACAAGTGCCATTGATTTTAGTCTGTCTTGGTTATTGTTCACCTATAGTCAGAATTAAGCTTTCAAGTTCTGATGTGGCCGTAAAGTTATCTGGATCTGTGGTGAAACATGAATAATTACTGATGCAGAAGTTCACATTCAGCTTCCTCTGCATCATTTATTTTCTGTTTAGAAATACATAATTGGAGAACTTATGTAAGGTAAAGGATAAGGATAAATCTCTCTGCCACAGTAAGGCTGCTTCTGGATTACTGTGTCCAGTTCTGGGCCCCTTCATTGAAGAACCTCAGGGAACTGCTTGAAAGAGTCCAGTGCAGAGACACAAAAATTATTAGGGGAGTGCAACATCTTCCTTATGAGACTTGAGGGAGCGGGGGCGCTTTAGCTTGGAGAGGAGGAGCATGAGGGGTGACCTCATTCATGTTTATGAATATGTAAGGGGTGAGTGCCAAGAGGATGGAGCCAGGTTCTGCTGGGTGATGCCCAATGACAGGAGAAGGGGCAGTGGTGGAAGTTCCATGGATGGAAGAGACATAGAAAGTTCCATGTGAACATGAGGAAAAATGCTTTCCCTGTGAGGGTGACAGAAGACTGGAACAGGCTGCCCAGGGGGGCTGTGGAGTCTCCCTCTCTGGAGATATTCAAGACCTGCCTGCATGCGCTGCTGTGTGGTCTGGTGCTCAAGCAGGCGGGTGAACTGGATGATCTTAGGAGCTCCCTTCCAGCCCCTACCATCCTGTGATTCTGTGATTTTGTGATTCTGTAAAGGTAATGATTCAGTGTGAAACCTGTAGATGGACATTATTAGCTTCTAAGTCAAAAGACATGAAAAATAATGCTCTTAAGACATTTTGGCTCTCAAACATTTCTGCAGTCATGGTTTTATTTTAAGATATGGTATGAGCAAAGCGTGGAAGTTTGTGCTCAGTGAAACTATATTAATTTGATTTATGACTCTTTGCATATCTAAAAAGCTAGAAAATATGGCAATCATTCTCACATTGATTTCTTTGAGTAGTTCCCACAAATTGCAGAAAAAAATCCAGACTTACATCCAGACTAGTTTTGCCCAAGTAATAATGTATAGTTCAGAGGTTTCTCACTGTTCAATGAGATTATGATCACCAGCACTTGAAAAATCTGAGGAAAAATGAACTCTTTCCCTCACTTTTTGAAGAAAGTTTCTGTATATGCACACACACATATGTGTGCACATGATTTTCACAGGCAATTGTAGTAGTAAAGGCTACACTGTTACAGAAAGCACTTCTATTTCATGCAGTTCTTTTCTACCGGTTCTCATCATAACTCCATTAATAAATCTCCAAATGCTTTCCATCCCAGCCGTATTTCTGTGGTTGTTTTTAACAACATCTCTCTTTTTATTGATCTTTATTAATATGACTATCATTTTGACACAGGCCAGTTTTTCTCTCATTCACTTTTCTGGGAAGAAGATGGATTTTTGTAGGTATGTGCTTCCATCTGTCAATGTTAGATCATGACGAATTGAAGGAATGTTCCTTGTGTTTGAAACAGAAGGCAGTGAGGCTTTTGGCTATAATATAGTTTTTGTTGTGAATTTGTTTCATAATTTCTGATTGGCTTTTAAGAGAGCTCTGTCTGATGTACCACAAGGAAAAAAAAATATATATATAAATCTTGTCATAGAAAACTCTGCTTTCATTGAAAAGATGTGTGGGAGAGCAGAGGTATAATTCAGCAGCTTTAGGTTGTAGTACCTGTTGTATTGAATGGAGATAAATGCGGCTTTTATTTCCTGTTGGAAAACGTGGTACTGCAGTCTGCATTGGTGAAAAGATGCTTTGACACATTCAGGGTGATTTGACACTTGCAAAAGGGGGGTTGTAGACAGGCAGAGGTTGGTCTCTTCTCCCAGGCAACCAGTACCAGAACAAGAGGACACAGTCTCAGGCTGCACTAGGGGAGGTTTAGGCTGGAGGTTAGGAGGAAGTTCTACAGAGAGAGAGTGATTGCCCATTGGAATGTGCTGCCCAGGGAGGTGGTGGCATCACCATCATTGGAGGTGTTTAGGAGGAGACTTGATAGGGTGCTTGGTGCCATGGTTTAGTTGATTAGGTGGTGTTGGATGATAGGTTGGACGCGATGATCTTGAAGGTCTCTTCCAACCTGGTTGTTTTTTTATTAAAATTAATATTGTAAAGCTTTAATTTTTTCTACTGTAAGCACTGAAGATGCTACAATGCCTGTTAGAAGTCCAGCTGGAATGAGGAGTACTGGAGATTGTGTGCATTCCTCTGGACAGTTTCTGTTAGCTGTATGAACGTGGTAGGGAAAAAACCCATGTGTTGTTACTGCAATCTCCATGTCTCACAGGAGCAACATTGCCAAAAATACTCTTAAAATTAGGGGTTAAAGTGACCATGCAGTGTTGTAGCAGTTGGGGATGAGCAGTTAGCATTGAACTATTCTTCCTGTACACAAGGGATGTGTAGCATGGTTGGTTTTGTCTTCCAAGCAGTGTACCTCACCATAGAAAGCAGGTAATACCAGGTAGCAGTAGAATAATATTTGTCAGATGTTTCTTGAAACAGGCAAAAGTGTGTGTTTGTCTACTGAGATGTTCAAACTGCAGTGAACATAGACCTGTTAATATTTGTAGCAGGAAATCTTGAAGTGCCTTATGAACAGGAAGGAATATTAGTTGTGCTGTGGGATTTGATTGTGGACACTGGTCCTCCCTAGGAACTCATATGAAAATGGAGCTGAAATGCTGGTTGAACATTTCCTTTAGTGCCTGAAGCCTGAACTCTCCAAACTTTCTGAGCAAGATACAAACATATAAACACCTTCACTGACCTGAGATTGAATCAAGGTCTTCCAGTTTGTAAAGCTAAGAAAAATGTCAGCAAAATGATGCTGGAAGTGAAAGGGCAATCATCCAGATGAGCATTTATTTCTCATGTAGTTAGCCAGTGCTTTAGCCAGCATGGAGTGTGTGCTTACAGTATCTGCATGAAACTTCATGTTTGTTGTTTCCCTTACATTGAAGCTAACTTCCCCTGGGGAAGGATTGTCCCTTCCTGGTGACTTCTGTCTGACTGGCACATTTCTAGAAGTAATGTTAAGAAGTTAATTCCTTACATATTGTGGATTTTCTGCACTAAATAGCTCTTACAGTACAATATGGTTTAGTTTGGTGCCATGGTTTAGTTGTTTAGGTGTGTTGCATTGGTTGATGAGTTGGATGTGATGATCTTGAAGGTCTCTTCCAACCTGGTTTATTCTATGTATTCAATGTATTCTATGTATATTAGAATTCAGCATCCCAGTTTCTAAAGCTAAACTTGCTGCTTTGGTGATGTGCAGTAACATTAAGTGATGGCTCTGTCCCCAAGCCAAGATTGCCTGTGCATCGCTGGGACCCCCATGGAAGTCCTCAAGTTACAGAATTTTTAACATCTACTTCCTTGTTCTTGCACTTTGCCTATGGAGGAGTAGGAGACATTATGAGGATTAAATTGTTCAGAGGAAAAAAAACAAAACACCACAACAAAGCAATAGGGGATTGGAGGAATGGGAGCAACTGGGAATGTGGGAAAGTATGAGGGGCCATCTGGACTCAGCCATCCTCAAGACAGTGGGGGCAGCTGCAGGCCAGTGCCACCAGCCACCAACAGGCTTCTTACCAGCTTCCCCTGGCTCCCTGTGATTTGGCAGCTCCAACATCATTTTCTCTCCCACAGCAGTCCGTGTGTTACTGTCATGGCATGTTTGAAAGATGAAATGTTCATTTCTTTCCCTTGTTTTACACTAATTTAAATGTAGGGCAGGATGGTTTGGGGGGCAATCCTCACAAAATGTTTCCCATTAGTTATTCTTGTGTCCCTTCAAAGGCACAGAAGAAGGTATCACAATTTTTTAAATGGATCTTTTTAGAGAAAGAAACACCAGTCTTCTGGTGCTGGTGTATTCAGCCTTGTGCAGCAGGGTATCACAGACCATTAGACATTGCAAGGGACCTCCAGAGATTGTTGGGTCCAACCCCCCCACCAAAGCAGCATCACCCAGGGTAGTCCTCACAGGAATGCATCCAGGTGAGTCTTGAAAGTCTCCAGAGAAGGAGACTTCACAGCCTCTCTGGGCAGCCTGTTCCAGTGCTCTGTCACCCTCACTGTAAAGAAGTTTCTCTTCACGTTGAGGTAAAACCTTCCATGTTCCAGGTTGTTCCTTTTGTTCCTTGGCTTGTTATTGTGCACCGCCAAAAGAGCTTGGCCCCCTCCACTAGAAACCTACCCCTCAGATACTGATAGGCATTGATCAGATCCCCTCTCAGCCTTCTCTTCTCCAGACTAACCAGAACCAGGGCTCTCAGTCTCTCTTCATAGGGGAGGTGCTCATATCCCCTAATCATCCTCATGGTTCTCCATTGGATTCTCTCCAGCAGGTCCCCTGATAGAAGTCTGCTTTTAAAATAATTATCTTCTTTAAATAGAGGAAGTTTTTAGAAGGTAATTTTTCTTATATGATCATGTGATCTGTTTAAACAGTGAGCTATTTATTAAGGGGGCTTTTATTAAATATTGATTGTAGTGTTGTTGGACAAATGCAAAGCACAGTACAGGACTGTATCGAAAAGTAAAGATGTCCAAACAAATTCTCACACATTTCAACAAATTATTTACACACAGAAGTGGGATTTGTTGCAAACAGATGGAAATGGATGCAATTTTTAAGTTGAGTTGTTTGGGTTTTTGTTACTTACCGAGCATTAATATCAACGGAAACATTCTTGTTTGAAGATGCTGCTCCCTTATGCTGAGTAATTCAAGTGGCTTTGCTATTATCAGGGTATTTTACTTCTGACAATGGGGGGTGAGTTCACATACACAAATAGGTATCTTCCCACACCCCCACCACCACCCCCCCCAAATCTGAATTGATAATCCAATTCCAATTGTTAGGTGCAGATTAGAAAGAATTTTGCCCTGGGAGGGGGTTCTAAAGCCTTGACATTGTTTTAATCTGATAACGGATGGCTTTAAGTTCGTGTTCTTTCAGTTGTTGGCAACAAATTTAAACCTGTGTTTTTTGGATTTATGAGGATAAGTCCTGCTTTGGCAATCTTGTAGATCCTCAAGAGAATAGTTAAACAGTGATTAATCATTGTTTCTTCACTGAGTGTGCAGAAAAGAATGGAAAAGCTGCATTTCACACTTCTGAAGCAATTAATCCCCATGATCTTAGCCAGGTTTGTCTTGTAGATAAGTCGGGATACAAAACTGTACCTAATTTATCAATGTATGCATGCCATAAAGTATAAAACACACAATTTATTTCATATCATTTATAGTCAAATGTAAAAAAAGAGTGACTTTGCCATATCCAAGAGTGTTTCTTACATTACCTTCATATAAACTAAGTACCAGAGATTACAATGGGATTCCTGTTTATTGTGCACATCTGGTGCAGTCACTATGCATTTTCTCATTCACTTGCTGGCATTTTTAGTGATTGTGGCATAAATCACCTTGCTAATCAGAAACATAAGTGACGGGAAGTCATCTCCTTTTTTTGAACAATGGGAAAAAACATATGGCTTCTGAGACAGGACTTGGCTGTTATACTATTTATGTGGCATTATATTCTGTATTTAGAATTTCATATTAATTGCTGTGGTTTGATTGAAGGCACAGAATGCCCTGTGGTTTTGGTCAGAGTATTTGTTTTATGATACTCTCATGATGCCTTCCACACTTCATACCTGTTGTTTTTTGGGTTGTTGGTGGTTTTTTTTTTTTATATAAAAAAATGGAGCTAAATATGCAGGCTGTATTTTAGAATGTGATAAAATGTTTTCAAATACATTTTTAATCAATCTGAAATAGGTGCTGTATGTTCCAAGTGACACCACATAATAGAAGGTGGTTGTAAATGGTGTGGCATAGTAAACAGGAGAAAGGAAATGTTTATCCTTATAGGGAATATGTATGCTCTAAACTTCTGTTCCTGCACAGTATCTGTCACTGGATTTATCACATGATACATAAAACCATTTGTGTTGGCAGGATTGCATGAAATCAGACTAGGAGGTGAGAGTGGTAGTTTTTGTGAAGAAAGTTTATGGATAATTGTGGTTCTGAATTAAAATTCCCTATAGCACAGCACATACAATAAGATGCCAACATTTTATTAGCATGTGAAGAAGATAATTGCACCCAAAAGCAATTCATGCACAGTATCAGTTTTGTGTATCTAGTTCCTCTCCTTAGATGTGTGTTTTGCACTTCATTTTGTGTCACTTCTTTTGTGATCCATGACCATGACTACTGCTTGAACCAAATAGTTTATTATTAATAATAATTTCTATGAATTATTTTAGTACCCCTTTGAAAGAATATATTTATTTATCTATAGCCAGTGTTGCCCAGGTTTACTTACTGTTATATTGTTACTTTTAAATGATTAATTAAGCAAGTAATCTAATTCAGTAGTGTTTGTGAACAAGTTTCTCTAACCAGCGGGCAACTAGAACTGGAGTACACTAATTTCAGAATCCTCAGGACTCTCTGCAGAAGGTCTTTATTCTGTCTCAGGTGAATATGATTTAAATACCAAGCTCCTGAAGTTGGGGGAGGTAAACAGGATGTAAAATGAGACCACCCCAAGTGAGTAGTTACTACTTCTCTGTCAGTGCAGATTGTGCCTCAGTGTCACTGAAGGAAAATAGATGATGGGAGAATGCAGTCATGCCACAAAGCCCCTCTTAAACCTAATAATGGAGGTCTCCATCTTCTTCACTCAGGGATCAGTCTAAATGCATACTGTAGAGATGCTGCTTTTGAAAGCTCAGAGAAAATTTGGTTTTGCCCAAGTATTTGGCCTCTACTGGGAACTGTGCAAAATCCTGAGGAGGGAAACTGAAACCAAACGACATGATGTTCTTAGGATGATTTGTCCAAGGCAGAACACTACCTTCATTTTTTTAGTTAATCACTCCCTATAAGTTTTCTGCAGTTGCTTTTGTCGTGTGGTATAGCAAAACTGTCATTTCACTACAAAATTTCAGATTTGGTTGAACAGCACAGATTCTTCAGAACTACGCTGAAGTGTGCCTTGAAATACAAAGTATAATGCTTCTGATTCCCTATATCTGATTATTATTATTATTATTATTATTATTTTCATTTCAGTTTTCCCTCCAAAAAAACCCTCAGTGTAAAACACATGCACATAAACTCCTGATTCAACATTTTCACAGCCATTGCCAAGTCTGGAGGTGCAGATTAGTAAATGGCACTACCTAGGATTAAAATAACATTCACACCTCTCCTGCTCTGACATCTCACTGAATGGTCATTAACCTCTCCTCGTGCCTTGTGCTCAGCCTGCTGCCTGCTGAAAGTAAAGAAGGAAGGAGACTGGCAGTATTTTCAACAAGATGTTGGTCTTTGCCAAGCAGTAATATACCATGAGAAACTTTTGATCTAACTTACCAGGTGTTGATCTGTCTTTCTACTTAAAGGCTCCCCAGCAATATTTAAGCAGACCATTAGTGGGAGATGGAAAGGGGTAAAGTTCATGTAAGAGGAAGACAATGCATCGTTTTTTCACACACAGAACTCTTGTAGAGCTGTAGTCTTTAAGGGAAAACTGTTTCATTCCCTTGCGTGACTTATAGGCAGAGTAATTTACTTCATGCTTTTGTGCCTGTGAGTTTAGACATTTTCTCTTGGAAAGAGTGAGATGAGATACAAACTGTAGACTCACTGTTAAAGGCTCTTTTGAAAATGGATAATTGTAGAATACCTTTCTTTGCCCTAAAACCAGGCTTCCTTTTGCCCAACACAATGTAAAAAAAATTATGTGCATATCAGACACATTTTGATGAGATACATTGTAGAATTCCACTCAGTGAGTCGTGAATTCAGCAGCAGAAACAATTTAGGAGGTTTGCTTCCTTTGATAAATAGTCACAAACAACTCGGGAGAGGGTTAAAGACTGTGTTTAGATAAATTTGTTCTCCATCTAATGTGGGTAAAATGATTTACTTATTTTTAATATACTTATTTAAAACTTAAATTTTGAGTTTACAACCATCTGTCTCAAGGGCTAAGCTCACTATAAACTATTATAATCATTTAAATAAATAGAGGAAAAAAACAATCCGTTCAATATGTTAAATCAATATGTCATGCTTTGAATATCTATATAATTTTCCTCACATTAGGCTCCATGGCACATGTACAGTACAAAATGGTCTATAAATAGGCCTGGAAAGAATGCTGCTGTATCTTGGACCGTGGAGGGGATGGTAGCGCTCCCCAGAACTTGGTACTTGGTTTTGCCTAGCAGCTGTCTTTCCCTCTAATCTGAGTGTAATTCAAAATTTAGCCAACTGTAATTAAAAGAAGCTTCATTTTAATGGCTGTGAGGTACTTGAGTGTATCTTTGTCATGTCTTGTGTTCACCGCGAGGAAAATCTTCATTTGGTGTCTATATTTCATTCCTGGCTTGGGGTTGATTGGGAGAAAAACTGGAACATAAGCTATGGACCTCCTCAAAGTGAAGTAGCTCAAGACTGCTGATGAGAAATCAGAAAGAAAATGATGCACAGACAGGCATGAGTGAAATTGTGTAAGTATGGCTGTAAAAAATACCTATAGTACCTAAGTTCCAAGTCAGCTTTGTCCAGGCGGGGAGATTTTCTTTCTTTTAGCTGCTGAGGATCCTCAGCCAGATCAGGTTGCCCAGGGCCTTGAATATCTCCAGGGATGGGGCCCCAACCACCTCTTGAGGCAAGCTGTTCCAGTGTTCCACTACCCTCATGGTAAAAAACCTGTTCCTAAAATCCCATCTAAATCTGCTCTTCTCTAGATTGAAGCCACTGCCCCTTGTCCTATCACTATCTGCCTTTGTGAACAGTCTTTCTCCATCCTTCCTGTAGCCCCCTTCAGGTACTGGAAGACTGCTATTAGGTATCCCCAGAGCTTTCTCATCTCCAGGCTGAAAAACCCCAGCTCTCTCAGCCTGTCCTTGTAGCAGAGGTGCTCCAACCCCCTGACTGTTTTAGTGTCCCTCCTCTGGACCCTCTCCATCAGGTGAATATCCTTCCTATGTTGAGGGCTCCAGACCTCTGCACAGTACTCGAGGTGAGGTCTCATCAGAGTAAAGTGGCAGAATTACCTCTGTGGATCTGCTGGCTGTGCATCTTTTGATGCAGACCAGGATGCCTTCTGTGCTGCAAGCTCACACTGCCTGCTCATGTCCAGCTTCTCTTCTGTCAGCACCTCCAAGTCTTCTTCTGCAGGGCTGTTTTCTATCACCTCATCCCTGAGCCTATACAGATAGTGAGGATTGTTCTGACCCAGGCACAGAACCCTGCACTTGCTCTTGTTGAGCCTCAAGATGAAGAAATCTAGGTTCTGGTTTCACATATGTCAGTGACTCAGATCATGTGAGCCTGTAAGAAAGCTTGATTGAAACCATACTGAAATCTTTGTGTGCCTTCTCTTAAAAAAGTTCCACGTGAGCACAGAAAAGCATAGTGTTCCATATATGTGGAGTCTTTTACACTGCTGAAGCCTTGGCATATGGTTGTGGGTGTCACCTAGCATCCTTGTGCCTCACTTTCTGTATCATGAAGATGAAGGAGATTCTTTGCAAGGTGGTTCGACTCAGCAGTATTTGGAAAGCCTTGTGGTTTGTATGGAGAGCAGAGTATTCTATTTCTTTGCTAAAACAATGAAGCCTGTTGGTGTGTGGTGGATGCTGGCCAACACCTAATATCCCAAGTACTGCTCAGAATGTGGCTATTCAAATACCTATGTTATTGTGTATTTGAGATTCCTAATACAATCACAGAATGGTTAGGGTTGGAAGGGACCTTCAAGATCACCTAGTTCCATCCCCCCTGCCATGGGCAGGGACACTCACACTAGACCAGCTTGCTCAAGACCCCATCCAACATGGCCTTGAACACCTGCATGGAGGGGGGCATCCACAACGTCCCTGGGCAATGTGTTCCAATGTCTCACCACCTTCACTGGAAAGAATTTCTTCCTAATCTCCACTTTAAATCTCCCAATAATATATACTGCATTCATTTTTGATGGATTTTAGCCACTTCCATACTTGGAACCTTTTTTTACAATGTTTTGTATAATGCTTTTCCCCATTTTGTTCACAGTTCTGACCCTTTTGGTTTTAGTATTTCAGAGAAGGTAGATGAGAAGAGAAGGCTCTGAGGAGACCTTCTTGTGGCATTCCAGTATCTGAAGGGGGGTACAAGAAGGCTGGTAAGGGACATTTTAGGGTGTCAGGTAGTGATATGGTAGTGGTAGGACTGGGGGGGAGTGGAACAAAATTAGAAATGGTTAGATTCAGATTGGATGTTAGGAAGAAGCTCTTTCCCATGAGGGCGGTGAGACACTGGAACAGATTGCCCAGGGAGGTGGTGGAAGCCTCATCCCTGGAGGATTTTAAGGCCAGGCTGGATGTGGCTCTGCAGAACCTGATCTGGTGTGAGGAGTCCCTGCCCATGGTGGGGGAGTTGCACCTGGATGATCCTTGAGGTCCCTTCCAACCCTAACAACTCTATGATTCAATGCCTGGGTTTTTCCACCGTTTTGTTTTGCTAGATGGCTCAGGCAAATTGTTTTCCCTCTCAAGTTCAAAATTCTACAAGTAAGAAGAATGTAAAAATAGCAGAACTTCTGCAGACATTCTTCAGTTTCTTCAGCAGCAGAAATACTCATTTGTTTATCTAGAGCTATTCAGACTTATGTATGCTAAGACCCATTGAAAGCTGAAGTCTCTATGTAATTTATTTTCAGTGTGTAGTGTAAACTGCTGTGCTGTATATACATTTTATATTTATGTCAGAAAAGGGTTGCAGAGGGGTACTTTAAAACCACCTTTTTGGCTCTAAATAGCTATTGTGTACATATGGTAAGGTACTGCTGCTTAACAATTAGTAACTGCTTTGATGAAACTAAATTACATGTTTAAGTTCCCATCAGGAAGTCGCTTCACATATCTGTATTAATGTATTCAAGGCTCGAGAAGGAAAGTTAATTTTCCAGCTTAAATATTTAATTCAAGCTTAAAATTTAGTCTGTAATTAGAGCTCCCAAATGGCAGGAACATGGAGTATTTGTCCATTTTAATTAGATTGTTGTTTACCTATTAATTATATATCATATCTTGTCATATAGTTTTGATGGTAACAGATGGTGCTAGGAGTTAGTAAGGGTTTGAACAAAATAAGATTTCACATGATTTATTAAGTTGCACTTTATTAGTGAGTGGTCTGCTTTCGTCAGGTTCTTCTGTGGAATAAGAAGTTTGAAACAGTTCACTAATTTTGGTGATTACTCTTTATGTGCTTTATGGAAATATTGAACTTAACAACTCCAAAAGGTACATTATTTTTCTTTTCTCTTTAGAGGGAGATGCTGTATTTCTTGTATTTCCCTGAAGTTATAGCCTCTTATGCTACCTGCATTGACAGCAAGCCTGCATTCTTTGTGTAAATGTCGTGCATAAGACTTTTCAAGAGCAGTATCTCTTTTAATTGGAAAGAGTTCTGGCTAAAAGACAAGAGTCAACTGTAAACAGGCACTAAATCTACAGTTTACTTGCAAGTTTCAATGGGCTGAAAAAACCCAGCATACCTATTTGTTGACTGGTGCTTGCAAAATACACATGTGCATACATACTCAGGCACTTCTACCACACTCAGCAAGCATTCCAATCTAGAAGCTGATTGAGGTCTTTTTAGAGTTCTGAAGGGCAATGAGGCTGAGGAGAGGCCTCGAGCACAAGCCCTACGAGGAGAGGCTGAGGGAGCTGTGGTTGTTTAGCCTGGAGAAGAGGAAGCTCAGGGGAGACCTCATTGCTGTGTACAACTACCTGAAGGGTGGTTGTAGCCAGGAGGGGGTTGGTCTCTTCTCCCAGGCAACCAGCACCAGAACAAGAGGACACAGTCTCAAGCTGCACCAGGGCAAGTTTAGGCTGGAGGTAAGGAGAAAGTTCTTTACTGAGAGAGTTGTTAGCCATTGGAATGTGCTGCCCAGGGAAGTGGTGGAGTCACCATCCCTGGAGGTGTTCAAGAGGTACTTGGACGTGGCACTTGGTGCCATGGTCTAGTCATGAGGTCTGTGGTGACAGGTTGGACTTGATGATCTTTGAGGTCTCTTCCAACCTTGGTGATTCTGTGATATACCTTCACCCAGTATTTGAACATTTTCCCAGTGCTTTGGCAATACCTATTACTGGCATTCTACATTAATTCTACAACCATAGCTTATCTAAATTAATTACTCCTGTAGGCACAATACAAGTACATCTTCACTGCATAAGTATTAGTGCAGGACAGCCCACATTAGATGCCATGCTCACATATATATAAATCACAGGGCCATAAGGATGATTAGAGGGCTGGAGCACCTCTACAATGAAGACACACTGAGGAAGTTGGGGCTGTTCAGTCTGGAGAAAAGAAGGCCTTCCAATATCTGAAGGGGGCCTACAAGAAAGCTGGGGAGGGACTTTTTACGGTGTCAGGGAGTGATAGGACTGGGGGGAATGGGGAAAAAATAGAAATGGGCAGATTCAGATTGGATGTTAGGAAGAAGTTCTTCCTCATGAGGGTGGTGAGACACTGGAAAGGTTGCCCAGGGAGGTGGTGGAAGCCTCATCCCTGGAGGTTTTTAAGGGCAGGCTGGATGTGGCTCTGCAGAATCTAATCTTGTATGAGGTGTCCCTGCCCATGGTGGTGGGGTTGAAACGAGGTGATCCTTGAGGTCCCTTCCAACCCTAACAATTCTATGATTCATATCCCACCTAACTGGCAATAATTGGGACCTCATTTAAATGTTCCCTTTTAAGAACTGAGACAGAGGAAAATAAAAATAAAAAAGAAAAGAGAAAATAAGGTAAATAGCTTCTGAGTTTCAAAGGATTAAAAAAGAGAGAGAGAAAGCCTCCTTGTAATGGACAGGAAATTCAAGTATTTACCCAACACAAGTGAAAGGGGGGGAAAGTTAAGGAGGAATTTAAGTAAACAAGTCTGTAGTACAGGTTAAAAGCATGTGTATGTGTCACTTCTGAAAAAGAGCCTTAAAGTGGGTAAGGATTCAGTAGATGTGTGCAGGAGATGCTACATGAACAGTGCTAGAAATGTGCAGTGCAATTCTTTCTGGGGATTCTACACGGTGGAGCTTAGCAATGTGGTATTTGTTGGTGATTTAGTACTGATTTGAGAGCATTTGAGCTTTTAAATCTACTTTGTCATTTCAACTATATTCCCTTTTTGGTCACTGGAGGGAAGAGATCAGAGCCTGGTTTCTTAAGTTCAAGTGAATTCAAGCTCTCTGTTACCAAGCAAAGTAACTAAATCACGTTTTTGTGGCAGGCTAGCTTTTCTGTTTTCACTGGTTGCTTTCATGGGACCTGGATAGTTTTACCCCTTTGAAGCATGATATACTGGAATAAATTGAGATATTTTTTTTTCCCACTTAATTTCTTTGGCTTTTAAAAAAGCTATTTCTATACTCTGCCATCCTTCCTTTGTCCACTTACCAAGTTAAAAATACAATGACCAGAATTGTACCTGATTTTTGACATTGGCCATGACTCCAAGCCATGGTAAGAGTCAGAGTTGTGCTAGTGAAAAGTAAACAGATGGCTGCAGTACACACAAGGATTTCAGGGCTTGCTTCAGTGGGTGACTTGACAAACAGGAGATCTACAAAGCTGCCTCCTTGTTCTGACACTTGCTTTGTCCGTGCACCAGCAGCAACAGATGCTTGATGCTGACACTGGTTTGTTTTTTCCCGACATAACTTCGGTCACATGTTCCTAGTTGGAGTTCCTATGACCTCTCTCTTGTTTCGTAATTGTCACCATGATCATGGTTGCTACCTTAAAAAGTATTGATAAATACGTGTGTGTGTGTGTGTGTGTGTGTGCTCAAATCATCTGGAGGTGGGGATGAGTAGGGGGAGGTGTTTGGGAGTGTGTATTTATCTTGGATGCGTTCCCAAGCTGAGGATCGTTTTATCACCACCTACATCTAAAAAAGAACCACTATGCTGAAATTGTGTAGTTTGATTAGCTAGGAAAAGCTAAGTGACTTGGCCTATTGCCTCTGCTATGTGTGAAAAGATTACCTTCTGAAAAATGTGACTTTTTACCCTCTTTTGCTCAGATACTGGATTTTTCACTGTGATTTATAGAGCTGTGTTAATAATACAGAAAACCGCATTTGTTCTCTTGGTTTGGTTTGGATTTTTTGTTGTTGTTGTTTAGAATAGAATAGAATAGAATAGAATAGAATAGAATAGAATAGAATAGAATAGAATAGAATAGAATAGTGTAGTGGGTTGAGAGAGAAGGCCTAGCTTTCTCTCCCTCACAAAGAGGAAAAAAAAACCACAGCTAACTCAGCCAGAGTGTCCCGGCACTGTCCCTTTCTTAAAGGCACGGCCTCAAATGGTCACAAATAGAATAGAATAGAATAAAATAGAATAGAATAGACCAGACCAGACCAGACCAGAACAGGTTGGAAGAGACCTTCAAGATCATCGCATCCAACCTATCATCCAACACCACCTAATCAACTAAACCATGGCACCAAGCACCCTGTCAAGTCTCCTCCTGAACACCTCCAACAATGATGACTCCACCACCTCCCCAGGCAGTCCATTCCAATGGGCAATCACTCTCTCTGTGTAAAATTTCGTCCTAACCTCCAGCCTAAACCTCCTCTGGCACAGCCTGACACTGTGTCCTCTTGTTCTCGTACTGGTTGCCTGGGAGAAGAGACCAACCTCTGCCTGTCTACAACATCCCTTAAGGTAGTTGTAGAGAGCAATAAGGTCACCCCTGAATCTCCTCTTCTCCAGGCTAAGCAACCCCAGCTCCCTCAGTCTCTCCTCATAGGGCTGTGTTCCAAACCCCTCACCAACTTTGTTGCCCTTCTCTGGACTCATTCCAGCAAGTCAACCTCCTTCCTAAACTGAGGGGCCCAGAACTGGACACAGGACTGGAGGTGCAGCCTAACCAGTGCAGTGTACAGTGTTGTTGTTGTTTGTTTTTTTGCAGCTGAAATAGAAACGATTACAAAAACATTATCACAAGGTACAACTAGTAAAAATATTCTACTTGCTGAGCTTGCACCATCAGAATTTATTTATACATTTTATGCAAAAATACAGGGTTAATTTTTTTATTCCTTTGACCCTGTATATCGAAAGTGATAAAATATGCTATCCTGCAGCTAAAAGCAGATGGAAAAATAAATTGAAGAACCTTTAACTGCAATCTTATCCTACTTCCTATAAAAATATTGCAAAAATAAAACAGAGACATAACTGGGTCATTGAAATGTTCTTTAAGAAGGGCTGCTTACGCAACAAAATTACCCCACTTTATCAACTCAACTACTAAACCATGGCACCAAGCACCCCATCAAGTCTCCTCCTGAACACCTCCAATGATGGTGACTCCACCACCTCCCTGGGCAGCCCATTCCAATGGGCAATCACTCTCTCTGTGTAGAACTTCTTCCTAACATTCAGCCTAAACCTCCCCTGGCACAGCCTGAGACTGTGTCCTCTTGTTCTGGTGCTGGCTGCCTGGGAGAAGAGACCAACCTCTGCCTGTCTACAACCTCCCTTCAGGTAGTTGTAGAGAGCAATAAGGTCACCCTGAGCCTCCTCTTCTCCAGGCTAAGCAACCCCAGCTGCCTCAGTCTCTCCTCACAGGGCTTTCAAATATTGTGGCCCATAACATTTCTTTAAAAAAAAATAAAAAAAGAAGAAGAAAACCCAGGATTTTTGAAACAAAAGTAGCATGAATTTTGTTTCTAAAATAATTTATACTCTTTGGGGTTGATTCTTCGTTGAGAAGTTTTGTTTGTTGATCTCAGAACGTAATAAAAGCAGCATGTTTGCTTAAGGCTTTCTTACAGCCATTAAAGCGTTTGGAGTCATGACTTCCAATTTATTAAGAGTGCTTAGCAGGGCTTCAACTCTACTGTGGAATGTCAGTGCCATTTCTGGAATCATTCTGTTTTCATATTTGGCTTTCTGAGTTGATTAGAAGGGTAAGGTGCAGCGTCCACAGCTCCAGTGAAATACGGCGATAGGGATGCTTTGATAGCAAATGCAGCCAATAGTGACATACTGCTGTTTCTCAGCCCTTGACTGTTTCAGCAGATCTGCCTCAGGTACCAGACTGAGGAGTACTGAATCCTCCATAAAGACACCTTCTTCTTTCCATGATTGTCTAAGCAACTTCAGCCTCTAATATTAATCTTTAAAGGGGTGTGGTCAGTAGGTCAAGAGAGGTTCTCCTCCCTCTCTACTCTGCCCTGGTGAGGCCACATGTGGAATATTGTGTCCAGTTCTGGGCCCCTCAGTTCAAGAAGGACCTCAGGGAACTGCTTGAAAGAGTCCAGCACAGAGCCACAAAATGATGAAGGGAATGAAAGATCTCCTTTACAAGGAGCAACTGAGGGAGCTGGGGCTCTTCAGCTTGGAGGAGACTGAGAGGTGACTTCATTAATGTTTATAGATATGTGAAGGATGAGCGCTGAGAGGATGGAGCCAGGCTCTTCTTGGTGATGACCAATGACAGGAGAAGGGGCAGTGGGTGGAAGTTGAGGCATAGGAAGTTCCATGGAATCAGGAGGAAGAATTATTTCACTGTGAGGGTGACAGAGCACCTGAACAAGCTGCCTGCAGGGGTTGTGGAATCTCCCTCTCTGGAGATATTCAAGACCTGCCTGGATGCGTTCCTGCGTGATCTGGTCTGGGTGATCCTGTTCTGGCAGGAAGGTTGGATGAGATGATTTCTTGAGGTCTCTTCCAGCCCTAAACATTCTGTGATTCTGTCAAAGTCTCATTTGACTTAGAAGTCTTAAAGCAGACTGAATTAGGCAATGTGAAGAATCCTGGGAGTGGACCTGTGAATGCCGGATGCTCGTGCAGCATCAGAGTGAAGCTTATTGTTTATGCAAATGGAGGTTTCAGATCAGAGAGGAGGGATTCTTACAAAAAGGACTGCAAGAAGAAAAGCAAGATTCAGAGAGAATAGTGAAACGGCATTCATCAAATAAGTAGCCTCTATCAGTGCATGTGTTACAACAGACCAAGGTGTGGGAGAAATGGCTCAGCCTAAATCAATCATGTTGGAGATGTTATTGCTATTACATCTGATTTCATACAAGGCCTTGCTTTCTTGTTCGTGAGTAAAGGTGCTGTCCACACCATCCTGTGATAGTGATTGGGGAAAAATGTACAGGGTAGGCATTCAATTACCAAAATGAAGAAACAGTCTGCTGCCAAAGGATAGTTGTTCTGTTACGGAACAGTCAGGTTGCAGTTCTTCTGGAAGGAAAACTTGTCTTCACTGAATATAGGTGTACTTTTACCCTAATTCTCTAAAGGAATGTGACCAGCATATGACAAACCTTTAAAGCTGCCAGATTGTCTTAAAAAATGGCCCACGTGTGGAAAGAGTAAGTAACATAAGGAGACAAGTACACAAAAAAGACTTCATTTCTAGGCCCCTTTTTTTTCATATGTAGCTGTTGCTGCTAGAGCTAAGGTCAGCGTCTATATAAATGATTAGTAAGATTAGTCAAGAGCTATTCTGTCACTGCCTACATGATTCTTGCATGCATTCTTGTGATTTATTCTTTTTTCCCCTCTCATTGAGTTTAGTTCTGAGTTGGATTTACAGCAATCCATTGCTCAGAAAGTAATAAGCATGATTTAATTTCTAATTAATGAGTGATGGGGAAGGTTACAAGGCACGAGCGTGTCAACTATTAACAATCATTTATGAATAGGTGTCCAGTTAAAAAAAGCTGCAATAAATAAGAGATGATTAGCACTGAGTGTCTTCCTCTTGACATGAAAGTGCGATGGGTGCTTTTTTCCTCTCTCTCTTTCCTTTGTATTTTTTTATACAGTGTTAATACTGAGGTGATATACTTTATTTCAGCATAAAGGATGGCTCATCCAATGGCTGCCTACTGAGTGTGAGAACCTACTGTTCCCATTAGGGCTCCAGGTCTAAGGTCTGTTTATGGGAATAGAAATGTGGAAAAGTTGCTGGTTTACACTGTCAATAATAGGGGAGGAAAAATCTCTGAGTTAAAATTGACTCAGAACACCTGTGATGATAAGGGAGGAGAAGAAGGTTATTTGTTTCTGACAGTAATTGTGGCTTATGTCTTCTTGGTCTACCTAAAACTGCAGCACGAACAACTGTCATAGAGGGCGACCCTCCCTAAAAGAGAACCATAATGTTCTAATTCAGTAAGGTTTGCTTTGATGGCTACACACTTTTATTTTAAGACCCTTGGAACATGTTTTTTCTTTATCCAGGTTTGAAGTCCATTGTTAACAAGAATAAGTACTTTAGGTTTTTCCAAGGCTCTGTACAGATCACTGTGGTAAAGTTGTAGACTGGATGCAAGTTGGAGTCAACGGTAACATGAACCAATACTCTGTAATTTTTGGTATCTTAGTTTCTCTGAGTGACATACATCATCATAACAGAGACTCTGACTCTTGTTTTTGTGGGTCTGTTTTGCAGAGAAGGTAAAATCTTCACAGAACACTGCTTCTTCAGCCTTGCTGTTTTCTCCTGTGTCAAATCAACACACGTTGATAGGTCAGCAAAGGAAGGCTGTGCCTCATGCTGCTTTGTCTGTCCTTCCTGCTGGAAAGGGAATTTTAAGTTTATTGTCAGCCTGATACTCTCTGGAAAAGCTAGAAGGGCACAAAAGTATGGGGGAACGATTTACCAGTTGCCTCGTTCCCCTTACAGACCCAGCAAAGGTGCCTTACGCAAATGTACTCCGATACTGCAAGTGTATCAAATCATTGTGTGATCTTACAGACCATATGTGCTGCAAAAGATAGCCATACTGGCATGAGTTAAGGCTATAAAAAGAATCTTTCCTCTGAATTTACTGATTTGGGTTAGACCCTGTGCATTGTTCTACATGGGGGGGGGGGGGGAGTTTACTATTTTTTTTTGTTTTATGCCCTTTTTTGATCACTGTTCAGTATTTAAACTCCTTCAAATGTGCAAAGATTAAATGTTTAATAAAAATTGCTTGTTGTTTTCAACATCTGTGTTCAGAGAACAATGGCCCACTGGAGTGCAGAAAGCTTGTAAAGTTTTCAAATGTATTGAGAATGACAGAAAGTTCAGTGAAGAGTTTGCTTTCCTCATTACAGAACTACTTCTGTGGCTGCGATTACACTAAGAGCATCTTTAATTGCTTTAAAATCTGAATGCATGATAAGAATGGATTAATTTGATTTTTCTGTTACTACAAGTAGCAGATGGTTTATGTCTTAGGAATGCTCATGTTGTAAAATGAGATCCCCAGCTCATTCGTGATTGGTCACTGTTAATGAAGCATGCTGTGCTGATTATTGATTTAGAAAATGAGGATGACATGAGTATTGTGTGTGTTGCTGTAATAAATTAAAGAGGAGTATTTTAATAGCCAGCAGACATACACCTTAAATAACATGAAATATTTGATTTTCTATTCAGGTGGTCTCTGCCCTGTCAAACTAATTTTATTGTTTATTAAAAAGATGTACTTTTATAGTTTCAGCTAACAAGCAGATGGTCGTCTTTACTTATTTCTGTTTTGTATTGCTGTATGACCGATCAGATGCATGATAGGAACCCAAATTAGCTTGTTGTTTGCAAAGCAATGGTGTAGCCCTGGGAGGAGGTCTTTCATAGGTATTGCTCGTGTGTAAGTGTGCATTTCTCTGTGTGTAGGCATGCCTCTTCCTGTATATTCTGGAGGCTTTAACCCTTATTTGTTAAGGCAGAAAATCCAGTTCAATGTGCCGAAGTGCATGCTGAGTTCTTTCAGTTTTGGGGTGGGTTTTTTTTTTGTTCCACCTTCAAAACTTTTGAGAGAATGGAAGGGGGAAAGTACTTCAATACCTCTCATCTAGACAGAATCATAGAAACCAAATCTTAATATATTGTTTATTTAGTCTTGTTTACAGATACCATACACGAGAAATTTTGGAGTAAAAATCCGAGCAATACGTCGTGTTCGCTTGTCTCTGTGATTTGTAAACTGAATGTGTTAGAAACTGTTGATTATGGTATTAATCAAGATTCAGTGTTGTGTATGTGACCCCACAGCAAATTGTGATGCTTTACTGTACGTTATATGGATGGATTTTTAGCCCTTACTGCAGAGCTACAGTTGCACTGTAGTCTGCTACTGGAAGGATGAAGAGAGCAATTTCAATGGGGTGCAGTGTGTGCTACGTATGTGTGTATATATCTCTTTGTTCCGAAGTACACACTCATATAATTGCTTTCCCCTTCATTAAACTCCTAGAAGTGCTCATATAGAATGTACTTACAGGTGATGAAAAACATTTCCTGGATCTCCTTCTTGACCCCCAGCTCCTGCTTGCGATACCACAGAAATTCCTCAGGGTAGCACTGGTAGCTGATGCCGCCAAGAAACTCAGCCTTAGTGCCTGAGCTGTGAACACTTCTATTGCTCAACTATTTGCTTTTCCACAGGTGATGCTGACTGCAGACTTAGTGCTTGCTTTCAGCAGTTTTCAAACTGAAGGTTAGAAATGATCAGCCTCAACTCCTTCATGGAATTAACTTTGACTTGGAGATCTGACATTCAGATTCATTCAGAACTGGTACACACCAAACTATTTTGATGCTATTTAGCAGTGAGCAGAGCCCGCTGTGCGATGTGAGAACCAGCACTTAGGATGGAAAGCAAAGAAGCAGAAGGTTACAGAGAAGGTGAAAAGTTCTTGTCATTGGTGCTCTTGGTTTCAAGAGTGTTTTAAAGATCATAATTTTGGAACAGTGCACCTCTGTCTGTGTTACAGCAGGTAATGAAGTCCAGAATGTTCAGGTGAGCTAGCGGAGCAGAGACTGTGAATTTGACGGTGCTTTTTGGCAGCAAAATTCTATCATTTTGTTAATTCAGTGTGGCCAGCTGAGCTGTAGGATTTATGGAGAGGTCGACACTTTTGGTCTTGGAAAGCAATTAATTTTTTTTTTTTTTTCCTTTTTAATGTGTTTGGAAGGTAATTAATTTTGGAAATGGTTAGCTGTTTATGGTGGAGCATCTATGTCCCAGATGTGGATTTTTTAGGTACTTTTAAACGTTTCTTGACTGAAATTAATTTATTGGTTCCAGTCAAGCTCACTATTCTTAATACTGGTGTCTGAAATCCATCCTTTTAAATTCTCTGTAAGAAGCTGTCAGGCAGATAGTCTGGGATACAGCAGGGTAATAATCAAGTAAATGTGAGAATTTGCCTAATGTGTGTCCTGACACCTGAACTCACCACCCATGAGCTGTAAAGATGGCTTGTTATGCAACCCCAACAGTCACCAAAGTTCTCTGTTCTTCTCTAGCATTTGGTGCAATGTACACTGCTTTACAACTGCTTCTCTTTTCACCCATGGGCATAAGCAATTTGTGTTTTGATTTTGAAATCTATGGTACTTATGTAACTGAATCTTGCACGATGTCAGCAGGTACTTTTCCACTAAATTCTTGGGAAAATGTCCTCTTTTGAGGACAGAAGTGAGATATGTGATGGATTTTAATCCACTGTTGGAAGCTTCTGGGAGTGAATTGCTGTGCCCCTGCATCATGGTGATGATTCCATTGTGGCTTGCCCCAGTGTGTTCCACTCTTGTATTTCTGGTTAAGCTCTGATGTAAAGCACTAGGCTTTGCTGTGAGGCTCATTACAATGTTAAAAAAGACTAGAATTAGCCATTTGAATTACTGCTCATTAAGAGACTATGATAGCTGAAGCAAGTACGACTTTCTGATACTCCTTTGGTGTGCATCAACTGAGTCATCTCCAACAAATTTTTCATTCCATGTGTCTTTACCCAGACACCAAGAAAGCAGCCCACAGGCAGCTTGCTGATTTTTCTGGTTCTACAGAGGAGATGAAGTGGTGGGAGTGTGCCATCTCTGTGGCTCTGCCTGAGCCTCAGTCCCTAAGTGTGATTGCTCTTTTAATGTAAACTTGCTTTAAATTAACAAGGTGAGGAAAGTTACAGATGTAACAACATCAGCTGTCACTGTAAGATGTTCCTCATGGGTGCTGCCTGCATGTGGCTGGCTACAGCCTTTTCCAGAGTTGGTAGTTAGAGTAGATCCAAAAAGATATTTGGATGCTTACCTCTTTGCACTTGCATTAAAATGAATGGGAATTTAAAATCTTAGGATTAAAATACTTACCATTTGGAACTATCCCAAGATCCTTGACATCAAAAAGGAGATGGCCTCATTTTAGGCAGATGTCCTAGCACTCAAAGGGTGCATAAATTATTCACCACTTATCAATTCCTCTTTAATGTATTCCTTTCTTATATCTGGGACACTGTTAATAGAGGGAAAGGATTAAAAAGCATAAAAATAACTTGTGTGTAAGTTTCCTTGAGTTGAATTCCTATCAGTCAGCCTGTCAGCACTAACATATGGGAAACATAGTTTCGCTACCGTGCCTAGCAGGGGCTAAAAGTGCTGCTTAGACCATGTGCTCAACTCCTACAGAAGAGGGACTTTGTATCACTCCTGCAGCCCACTCACAAATTTAAGGGGTGACATCCATGGATTCTGAATACACGGCAACCCAAATATTGATCTTGCTACAGTAATTGCAAAACGAAGGGGGTAAAAAAGAGGTAAAGATGATCTTCTAGATCAGCAAGGAATTCAGGAAACTTTAAATACTCCATTTTAAAAAAGCTTATTGTATTGCCTGTGCTGTGTTGAAATGGGAGCTGTAGATGATAGGGGATTTTCACATAGCTTTCTCATATCCTGGGCTAACTTGCAGTAACATATAACATCTCCTTCTATCAATTACTGTAAACTAGTACAGATCCCTACTGTTTTTGTTTTGTTTTGCTTCCTAAAGCCCCCTGCTGCTGTTGATTACACCTAGATCTGCTACTGATTGGAACTGTTAAAAGGCAAAGATAGTGTGGATGATTTCTGAATCATTTAATTGTAGAACTAATAAGATGTTTTTGCTGGGACCTAATAAAACAGATCATATTAATAAGTGTGTATATTGTCCATGAAATTTCTGATTGCTTTTTCATTATTTCTTTTTTTTTTTTTCTTTTCCTAGCTATGAATAAGCCTAGTGGGCAAGTTTCTTTTTTGAGCAATATCAGGAAATGTGGGTTTAAGAACGAAGTGGGGAGCATAAGCTATCCAAGTGCATCATACACTGGGGAGCCTTCTTTCTGTGAGTTTTTGCATGTCTAGTTGTATGTAAATCTTCTGTGGGCAGGGTGAATCGAGTAGATAATTACATGAAAAAGATACATTCAGTCTTATGTTAATGCTGCTTTTTTTTCCATAGCTGTGTAATACACACTGCACTTGGTGCATATGAACCTTGAAAAATTGCTTCCTTAATACAGTGATGCTTGCCAAATAATGTCCAAGATTGGCCTAGAGCTACACCGGCTTATCATGAAAGAACCTGTTCTCCTTTAGTGGTCTGTCAGTGTCCATTCAACCTCTCAGCTCCAGCAAGGTTGAAAAATAATACCTGACTACATCCAAGGAAGCCCTAAAATTAAGGAAAAAAGTAAAAACAGATAATTATTTAGGGAAGTTAAAATTTGAATTAGTGGCTTTCCTGCAACTTCTGTTTAATGATTTTTAATTGCTAATGTAAAAGCATTTTCAGTATTAAAGGTGAGATTAATGTTTGGGGAGGACAGGGAGAGAAAGGAGAGATGCAGGTAGTCTAAAGCTTCCTTAATGCCTTTGTAAATCTGCAGCAAAACTGATACTCTGATTCCTGGCATCCTGGAAATGATGCTGCAGAGCAGCCCTTGTACATCTAGCAGGGTATTACAGCCACTGAAGAAGTTCATCCAGTTTCGTCCTGATCAGCTCTTTGTCAGTGTTACATATATTAGAAAATTGAGTTTGCATTTTGCTGCTTTTACCTCTGACACTGAAAATGCAATCTCTTTTCACCTGTCTTGCTTTTTTGGCAGTTTATAAGGCATTTTGCTTTTAGAGTTTCTTCATTGTTAGCTGAATGTTGTAGGGTTTGAGTTCGGGGAGGTTAAGTTCAAAGCAAAGGGTTTCTAATATTTTCTTACTCTTTTTTTTTAAACACTTGTTCTGAGAGGTAAGATCTTGCAACCTCTTGTCTCCCCTCTCTCTTCTCCCCTTGGTGAAAAGAGTAGCATCATCTTTTCTACAAAGAAAGTATTTTACCTAGGTATATATTACGTAAATATGCCCTCATACTTCCATACCTGCACATTTCTGACTATCCAGAGGCTGGGAGGAAGCAAAGAAGTCCTACCTAGTTATTCTAAGAACATAGTGAGCTTTTGCAGAAGACCAGCATCGTGTGAAATGAAGTGGGTTTAAAACTTTTTATGCATACCTGGTACATGCCATAGGCTCATCACTGATGCTGGAAGGGGCAGAGCTAATCTTGGTGTCGCAATATTAGATGATGAGAATTGTTCATTGCTGCATGTATGCTGCTCATGGAGTGTCAAGAGTTTATTAAAGTGTTAAATGTGAGATTTGAATACGTGTTCTCTAGAAATTGTGGCTTTAAAAATCACAAGGCAGCATGATGCAACCTTCAGAAATAAAGGAGCCAATCATCCAATTTGTCTTTCAGTAGATTCTAAGTTCCCTTAACCATTTATCCACATTGATTATTTGATTAAAAAAGAATAAAATTGCACTGTTTTATCTAAAAAGCTTACCATAAAAGAGAGAGAGAGAAAAAAAAATGTACTTATCTGAAGCAGATAGCTTTCCTTCTGTTTTCCTCTGCTTTCCACAAAGACAAATACGTTAGTGTAATGCTCATTTAATGTACTAAGAGCTCCTAGGATCTGTTTCTTTTCTTTGGTCTGGCTTGTCTTAATTTTCTCCAGCTCATTTTTTTGGAGAGATCTTTGCCAGACTAACAGGGGCTGAGAATTTTGAACTGTATATGGTAGATCATAGAAGAAAAAAAAAAATCTATTAATAGTTTTTAAACTGAGAGAAATTAGTTGGAAAATCGAGTTTTCCTTGAAAGGTTAGATTCTGTCAGTTATGCTGTTTATAATGGGAACATTACTTTTGTGAACTACTTAGAATTTTACCTGCTGGTCCCTTAAAGGCCAGTGGTTGCTTTTGCAGACGATTCCTGTAATGAGATTCTCCATCTGGAATTTAGTTTCATTTGAGTGAATTCTGTTCTAATTAATCTCTGAATTAATACACACACTGTATTGATAATGTGCAACGGACTCTTAGCAGAATTATTTCGAACTGAACCTGTGAAAAAGAGCAGGCATGGCTCTTTGTGTGGTGTTGTTTGCGGTGCTTTTCTCTTCTCCCCACATAAAGTATAAAAAAAAATCCAAACAACAATAAAATATCAACCAAAAACTCTAACCAACTTAAAGAACAACACATACCCCTTGGAAAAAAAAGGGGGGAAAAGCCCAGCAAAGCCACAAAAGACGCCAAAAACCAAACCACAAACCAAAACCAAACCAGCATATTGCAATTATTTCATGTGTGTGGCATTTTAAAATGTTGGAATTCTTCTCTCTTCTGATACTTTGTCCTGGAACATTATGGTCTTGCAAGGCATGTGTAAGTAACTGCATACTGAAATAAAACACAAGTGCTTACTGGACTCTCTCTGTGCGCATTCCAGAAAGCTTGCACTTCAGCTTTCCGAGCGCAGGGAAGCAACAACAGACCCCTGGTACTTCTGCAAAGTATTGTAGTCCTATTTACCTTAATCCCTGGCAGCACCACCTCCATTTCTTTGGCTTGTCATCAACATCTCTGTGAGAGTAAAACTCCAATGTATGTAGCAAGAAGCGAAGCGTGTAGGGGAAAACATAAAGGCTCTTGACTGAAATAGTTCTTTAACTTATTAACAGACAAGTGTGCATGTCAGAAAAACACACTTGTTTGCTGTGAGTATATGCAGTAGCTGATGGGTAAGGAAACAAACCTTAATTGCTGCTTGTGTTTAGGTCACTGTTCATTCATTCATTCATTGCTGGAGCTATGAACTATTCATATGTTGCCACAGTATGTTACTTACACACCACTGATGGTGAAGGAAGCAGGAGCTAAGAAGCTTCACAGACATTGACATCGGGGGGATTAACATGTCTGCTTCATTAATATATATGTGCATACATTAATGTCGAAGTATTGAAACTGTTTCAAATGAGAATAGAAACTATCTCTTAAGGTCTGCTATAGCCCTTAGAAACATTTACATTTTTGGCATCGGCATTACCACTTTCTTAACCATTTTCCTTTTTACTTTGCCAGTGGGGATATGAGTGCAGAGTGCTCGTTGCTTGCCTGCTGCCTGGTTTTCTGTTGTTTTTCCTTAGCTAGTTCTGCTCTCTGTACTTGCTAGCCATCATTAAGCATATATGAATCTCTGCGGAGTGGCAGGCATGGATTCTGTGAGTGACATTTCTGGCAGCATTTTCCTTGTATATGGCACCAGGCCTGATTTTCTGAAATTTTAAGCATCTATGATCCCCATTTGCTTCCGCTGAAGCTGTAGGTACTCTGTCCTCTTGGAAAGCGTGCTGCGTGTGCTGTGCTAAATCTCAGGCAGTTCAGAGATGAGAAAGTCCTGGAAACTTACGCTCGTGTGACAGCTGGTTCTGTAGAGCAGCAAGAATATTGCCTGTGCGAAGGCATTGCCTCTCCTGCTGTATTAGTTACTGATCCAATAATCTGCCCCTTTGAAACTAGGTTTGGAGATCAGCGCTGAATTGTTCGGTAATGTTTATTGGAGCTCTTTAAAATATCTTTGCAATATATAAAACACTTTGATATATCGAAGCTCCCATTCTAATAAGATTACATTAAGTATCCTAATAAGATCAAGGCTTGAAATTATGTTTTTCCGGATTTGAGTGATATAAATTAATTTCAGTTTAAAGCGGTGTCAGTGTTCTTAGATGTTCCTTATAAATGCTCCCTTTGCAGTTTCTGTGGGGCTGCATTTAAATAAAAAAAAACAGATAGAATTCAATTCTCCTATTAACACAAGAAGCATTTTCTCTTCCTCTCCCTCCAGTATGCTGCAGCTAGAGATTATCAAGGCAATGCTGTAATTATTAAACTCAACAAGTGAATTACGTAGAGAACAACAGTGGCTGATCACTGAACTCTGCTGGCTCTAGCCTTTCACTTCTCATTTAAGTCTAGTCTACTATATAAAATGAATTCATTATTGCCAATTTAGATCCCTTGTGGAGGCTAATCCGCATCACAGAACCATTCTACACAAAAGTGAATTCTTGCAGGAAGACCTTACGAGTCCGTGCAAACTCAAATACGTGGGGAACTTCCACTCCAGACTAATTTAATTGTTACTTATGATAACAGACTGACCAGTGTGAAATGTTGGATTGGTTCAAAAAGAAACCTGAAGTCATACTTCTGTTATGATTTATGTTGATTTCTCCGTTCTGCTTTTTATTGCATGGCTAATTATGATTCCTCTGTAGCCTGTTGTACAGAACTGTGTTTTATTTTGTGGTTGATCTAAACTATATGTGTCTTGGAGAAGATTTTTTTTGTTTTAGAATGGAGGGGCTGTTTTTATTTAGAATAGCATAGCATATGGATTGGTTGATGGGTTGGACACGATGATCTTGAAGGTTTCTTCCAACCTGGTTTGGTTTATTCTAAAGGTTTATTCTAATAGCATAGCATAGCATAGCATAGCACTGCATAGACCAGGTTGGAAGAGACCTTCAAAATCATTGTGTCCAACCCATCAACCAATCCAGCCCACCTAAACCCTAAACCATGGCACCAAGCACCCCATCAAGTCTCCTCCCGAACACCTCCAAAACTCTTGCTGCCTTTTAATTCACAGAAATGTAAAGGTGTCTTCTATTAGCAAAATTCACCTTACTGAACCTAATAACCTTTCACTGAACCTAATAGCCTTTCATGTAGAAGATACATAAACCAGCTCTGGAGAAGATCTGTTCCAGTTTTATGCTTAAATGCCAAAGTTTCATGTGTAGCATAATAGCGGGGAAGAGTTGATTCATTGCATTTACCCTATGAGGAGAGGCTGAGGGAGCTGGGGTTGCTTAGCCTGGAGAAGAGGGCACTCAGTGGTGACCTTATTGCTCTCTACAACTACCTGAAGGGAGGTTGTAGCCAGGTGGGGGTTAGTCTTTCTCAGCCAGCAGCAGACCAAGAGGATGCAGTCTCAGGCTGTGCCAGGGGACATTTAGGCTGAATGTTAGGAAGAAGTTCTACACAGAGAGAGTGATTGCCCATTGGAATGGGCTGCCTGGGGAGGTGGTGGAGTCACCATCATTGGAGGTGTTCAGGAGGAGACTTGATAGGGTGCGTGGTGCCATGGGTTAGTTGTTTAGGTGGGTTGGATTGGTTGATAGGTTGGACGCGATGATCTTGAAGGTCTCTTCCAACCTGGTCTGGTCTGGTCTGGTCTGGTCTGGTCTGTTCTATTCTATTCTTGAGATTTCCCTCCATCCTATCCTAAGACAGCTACTTATATGGATGCCTTAGCATAAGAAGAACCAGTGCATTTCACTGGCTGTTTGGCATGAAATACTGGGTACAGTGTAAAATTAATTCTGTACTTGAATTTCTCTGGGGTGTGTCAGGTATGGATCTTGTCAAATTCTTCACTATTTTGTTTGCTTAAGGACTTCATCCTGAGCTATGGAGCAAGAATAGTAATGACCTTCCAACTCAATTTTTCAGTATTCAATTTACACTGTAAGCTGGAAAACCCACTTCAATTTTTTGAACCCACCTGGCTCGTTGTTGAGTAAACAATTCTTGGTAATTTTTTTGGGGGGGTGAATTGGTTATTTGTTTCTTTTTTCAAACCAGTTTCTCTGCCAGTGTGCAAGAAATACTCTTAATTCATATTTTTTTCATTATAAGAGGCTAACAATGTTAGCATTTGTATCTCTATAAACATATTTAAAATTTCAGAGAGAGTTTAAATATTTATGAAATATAAAAGGTAACTTCAAAATAATATGTTTGTCTTGGAAACTTGTGGCCAGAACTTATCTGCACACAAATTACTTTTGGGAAAAGAGAGAAGCATCCTTACAGTCAGTTTTAATATTTTTAATGGCTTTCACTTTTTACTTTGCAGATTATATAAAGCCTTCAAATATTAATATATATTCAAGATTAGAGATTTATAGGCTTCTTCTGTTTACCATCCGTTGCTTGTCCGTGGAATTTTCATGGTCATCTGATTTTTCTGAACTGTAGTTTTTGTGCCTGCAGATAGATCCTACTGCTAACCTTTCATCACATAAATAAGTGAAGCTCTTGGCCCAAAGAGAGCAAAAGCTATTCATTGCTGTAAAAATAGCCTACAAGCCTTGCACGCTGCAGGGATGAACCCACCTTTTACCTAGCTGGTTTGGTTGCATGGTTATTGATATTCTGATATTGGAAGCACAAAATGGGCTGCCCGGGGAGGTGGTGGAGTCACCATCACTGGAAGTGGTTAAAAAAAGCCTGGATGAGGCACTTGGTGCCATGGTTTAGTTGATTAGGTGGTGTTTGGGTAATAAGTTGGACTTGATGATCTCAAAGGTCTTTTCCAACCTGGTTAATTCTGTGATTCTGTGACTTTCAATATTTGTCATGGGCACATAGATTTACTTTCCTGAGATCTTCAGCTTCTTCTTGAAACAAGCTCAATATTTTGTATGGATAATATCTCTGGCCATGGATAATATATCTGAAAAAGAGTGGTGGAATTATGTAATCAAATAGTTTGGAGGGGTTGTATTCAAAGAAACTTTCTGGTTTATGTCATTAACTGTTGGTCTGGTATTTGTATAAAGAATTGAAATTTATTCATGACTGCAATGGAGGTTGTGAGGTTTTGCACGGGCACGTTGGGAAAGGTTTAAATCACAGTATCACAGTATCACTAAGGTTGGAAGAGACCTCAAAGATCATCAAGTCCAACCTGTCACCACAGACCTCATGACTAGACCATGGCACCAAGTGCTACATCCAATCCTCTCTTGTACACCTGCAGGGATGGTGACTCCACCACCTCCCTGGGCAGCACATTACAATGACAAATGACTCGCTCGGTGAAGAACTTTCTCCTCACCTCGAGTCTAAACTTCCCCTGGCGCAGCTTGAGACTGTGTCCCCTTTGCTCTTTCTTATCTACTCATGTGATGCACTGCATTACAGAGACCTTTTGTACCAGAAAGCCAACAATAGAAAAGGTGAATATTCTTGAAATAAATGCCATCTTGCTTTCCTGTATCTGGGCTGTTTCTTCAGTGCTTGTAAATCAAGGCTAGGAACTCTGCTATGGTGCTTCTTCCTTTAAGCATAGACAGATTTTTTTTTCCCCCCAATATCCCACGTGGAAAAAAAATTTCAAGGGTTTCAAGGAATAGCTGTAGCAATTGCAGGAGAAGTGTATAAATTACCATCTCTTTTGGGTTTTTTCCCCCTCTCAGTGCAACTCTTACTGTAATTAGCCAGCATTTAACAGCAAATGTTTGCTTTGGTTAAATTATTCAGAACATCTATTTTACTTGTCAAAGGTTAGATCAGGTTGTTGTTTGAGCTGGTAATTAAATGCAGCCTAATACACTGTCATATTTATATGCACTATCAGCCCTGTTTCTTCCTTACTCTGTATAATTTTATAATGTTCAGGGTTGACATTTAGACTTAAAACTCAAGTCCTGGTTTCTTGTAAAGACAGCTAAGATTTTGCTTCTGTGTTTCATTGTACATGTGTGTTCTTAAGAAAATAAGAATGAAAGTTCTATAGAATTAGAATAGAATAGAATAGAATAGAATAGAATAGAATAGAATAGAATAGAATAGAATAGAATAGACCAGACCAGACCAGGTTGGAAGAGAGCTTCAACATCATCACATCCAACCCATCATCCAACACCATCTAATCAGCTAAACCATGCAACCAAGCACCCCATCAAGTCTCCTCCTAAACACCTCCAGTGATGGTGACTCCACCACCTCCCCAGGCAGCCCATTCCAATGGGCAATCACTCTCTCTATGAAGAATTTCTTCCTAACATCCATTCTAAACCTCCCCTGGCACAGTTTGAGACTGTGTCCTGTTGTTCTGTTGCTGGTTGCCTGGGAGAAGAGGCCAGCCCCCTCCTGGCTACAATCTCCCATCAGGAAATAATATCTCCCCTGAGCCTCCTCTTCTCCAGGCTCAGCAACCCCAGCTCCCTCAGCCTCTCCTCATAGGGCTTGTGTTCCAAACCCCTCACCAGCTTTTGAATATCACAGCTATGGACTTCACTGTCAAAATTAGTGAAAGCCCTTGGAATATTTGCATGTTTCAGTAAGTCATTGTATAGCATCTGGTATGTATTTTTCAGAGACAAAGGTGAGGTGGACAAGTGCAGACATCTCCTTTACTGATTGAATACCTACAAGTCACAGAAACATGAAGAATATTTAATTTACATTCCCAAATCTTTACCAGAAATGCACAGCATAGTGGAATATAGAAAGGTTCCTAAAATAATTGCATCATGGACTTGGATGAGCAAACAGAAAAATCACATGGTCAGAACTTGGAATGAATGGAATGGAATGAAGCTGGAGGTGGGGAGATTCAGGCTGGATGTGAGGAGGAGGCTCTTCACCATGAGAGTGGTGAAACCCTGGAATGGGTTGTCCAGGGAGGTGATCGAGGCCCCGTCCCTGGGGGTATTTAAGAGCAGGCTGGATGAGGCTCTGTCCAGCCTGATCTAGTGTGGGGTGTTCCTGCCCATGGCAGGGGGGTTGGAACTAGATGATCCTTGTGGTCCCTTCCAACCCTGAATGAAACTATGAAACTATGAAACTTCTAATGAACCTAGAGCAGTGGCCCTTGCACATGTCCATCAGAGCACTGAGGCTGGCTATCTAGGCTATGGGAGTTTTAGAGAAGCCAGAATTCAGTCTTCTGAAGGCTCTCATGGCAAGTTGAACAACTATTTTTCACACACTTAACCTGACACAGTGGTTTCATGGAACTGTCATATATATATAAATATATAAATAAATATATAGATAATGTGTCCACTTGCTTCATCTGCTGTTTCTGACAGCGTGGTGAAAGAGCTCCACTAAATGCAGAGGCAGTCTGCAGAATTTAAAGAAGGTGAGGAAATATCCTTTTTAACAGGCTAACTTTGTATATCCAAACATACTAGATGGCATTTTTGTAACTCTTTATGTTAAAAATACCACGTTTGGTTGTTTGAATGGATGAGAGGAGTCTTACATGGGGTTCCTCAGGAGAAAGAAAGCTGTCTTGGAAAGAAAGCAAAGTCAAGGAGTGATCACTTCTAATAAGATGCTGTCAAAACCTCTAAACCAAAAATGACAAATAATGTTATCTGAGTCTGTTCTCAGCAGTTTGCTTACATCTGTGGCTGCTGGAACAGAACAGAGTTGCCCTTTTTCTTCCACAGCAAAGAATAAGAACTTCCCAAAGAGAGGAGTTTGGATGAGTAGGCAGAGGATCTGGTGCCTGCTTGAGAAATCCTTAAGCTTCATGCCTTCCTGACAACAGGTGGAATTGCAATATGTGTTTGACAGAGTAGTCATCTCAGCTAGGCAGTCTCTGTCTGCCACCTCAACTCTGAATGAAGGTCTGTCCCCTCGGTCAAATTTTTCCACCTTTTTCATGAGGAAGCTAAGAACACCTGCTGCTGCCATCTTATGTCTTCCTTTTAGGAGAAAAAGAAAGATGAATAATACATGGCAGACCAAAATTTCAGAGGTAACTACTAATTTTAGCTGTCCCAGGATGCACAGCCTTAGTAGTAAGCAAACACCTATATTCTATGTGCTTGGTTTCTTTCCATTTACTTCTGGATCCAGTTCAAAAATTTCCTTCATTCTTCTTAATGTGCTAAGTGGTCCTGGATGCTGTTAGGTCACTTCTCTACCTGAACTATTACCAGAAATGCAGCAACACAGGGGAGACCTTATTGCTGTCTACAACTACCTGAAAGGAGGTTATAGACAGGTGGGAGTTGGTCTCTTCTCCCAGACAAGCAGCACCAGAACAAGAGGACACAGTCTCAAGCTGCTCCAGAGGAAGTTTAGGCTTGAGGTGAGGAGAAAGTTCTTCACAGAAAAAGTGATTGGCCATTGGAATGTGCTGCCCAGGGAGGTGGTGGAGTCCCTGTCCCTGAAGGTGTTAAAAAAATGACTGGACATGGCACTCGGAGCCATGGTTTAGTTGTCATGAGGGGTTAGGTATTAGGTAACAGGTTGGACTTGATGATCTCTGAGGTCTTTTCCAACCTGGTTGATTCTGTGGTTCTAAGAAGAACCTTTTTCTAGGCTTTTGCACATGACCAGTTTAAGAATAAGCCTGCAGCAGGAAAAAAGAGCCTGGAAGCTACCTTTTCACTAATTGAGAAATAAAATAATAAATTTGGTCAGAAGGAGACAGAAAAACAAACACAGAAGTATGTGAAAACAGCTGTTTGTCCAGGGAGATACAGAGTGTTAATGCTGTCACAATTTCTATGTTAAATATACTTAAAGAGTCATAGTGGTCTGTGGCAAGAAAACTGTCAGCAAAGGCTTCCTAAAAACAGTAGGAAAAGAATAATCAAGGAGATTTCTAACCATATCTTGTTTACATCTGTTATATTTTTTTAATAAAATGGGCTTAAAAGCTTAGCCCCAAAGGTGTTGCAAGCTTTCTGTAGAGTATAATGACAGCTGTTATTCCAGGAGAGTTTTTCAAGTCTGTTCACCGTTCTGTGGGAATTTCAATTCCTTTTTGCTGCTTGCAGACAACAGAACTTGGTATTCAAACAGCGCTGGGAGATTCAGTTGTGTTATAGGGGTTGGCAAATTAGAGCACTCAACTAAGCTCTCCATCTATTGTGTCACCTATTAAAAAACAAAGATCTTTAGAGTCCTGCCTGTTGTTCTCATTCCTCAGAGCAGAAGAGCATATACAATTCTCAGGTGCTTACCCCTTTGCT
This sequence comes from Melanerpes formicivorus, assembly GCF_026170545.1. NCBI lineage: Eukaryota > Metazoa > Chordata > Aves > Piciformes > Picidae > Melanerpes > Melanerpes formicivorus. Next base: position 3,330,482 of record NW_027142375.1, read on the forward strand.
TACTACTTCTGGTCTTGCCTAAGATACTGCCATGCTACACGTGTGTGTTGTCAAAGACAACAAAGGCTTTTGCTTCTTGCTGTGTAATATCACAGACTCAAAGAAACATTAAGTTTGGAAGAGACCCTCAGGACCACCAAGTCCAACCCAGAATCCTACTCTACAAGGTTCACCCTGAAACCATATCCCCGAGCACCACATCCAAACCACCTTTAAACACATCCAGGCTTGGTGACTCCACCACCTCCCTGTGCTCTCTCAGGCACATCCCAATGCCTGACTACTCTTGCCCTGAAAAAAGGTTTCCTAAGGTCCAGTCTAAACCTACCCAGTCACAGCTTGAGGCTGTTCTCTCTTGTTCTATCACTAATTCCCTGTGAGAAGAGACCAGCACCAGCCTCTCCACAATGTCCTTTCAGGTAGTTGTAGACAGCAATGAAGTCTCCCCTCAGCATCCTCTTTATCAGACTAAATGGCCCCTGCTGCTGACTCCATTGTAAAGGATAATAAAGCCAGGACTTGCAGTAAAGAGAACTGAACTTGGTGACAGGTGCTTCTAGTACAACAAATTTACTGCCAAATAACAACCAAAAAAACATTACCAGTGTGTTTTAGCCTTATTTCTGGATTATTTTTTTAATGGATTCTTATTGTTGTACATTTTAGAGTCCATTTCTAAAGTTCTGCAGAATTAAATTTGGGGTTGTTAGTAGTCACACTTCTGTTCCTCTGTAGCCTTGTAAAGTACTGCTTTTCTGCTTGCTGTGTAAGAGCTGCATCTGTTTCTGACTTTGAGGTAATGCGGCCAGAGTCTGTTTGTGCCATGCTGTTTGTGCTGATGACTTCTATGTATTTTATGCGCTCTAGAGAGGAGCATGGGCTGCCCAGGAACTATTTTAGGAAGAATAAATGCTTCTAAGTAACAGTGCATTATAGAAATCATTGTGTTGGCCTGCCTAGCTTCTCTCTGCCTGAAGTGTACAGCAAGACCACTTGTGTTCCCTTGACAGTGTGATGTGTATGTACAGGAACACATAGAGCCTTTCATCCAGCTGCTCCAGAATTTGAATGGAATATATGAAAGTGGGAAGGGATTGGAAATTAAGTTGTAACAGACAATACTGTATTAAGAGATCAAGTGAATAATGAAGGAAGAGTATTGCACTGTAATTTTCTCCCGTTTTTAATACTGCTAACCTTGGCAGGAGTTAGTACTAAGAGCTCCCGAGCAGCAGAAACGAAAGTGGTGCAGCAAGATGTGCTGAGCAGCGGAGTTTACTGTCTGCAAAAGGAACAATTTGCCTTGTCATCTCTTTAGTAGCATGGAATGCAGTACTACTGTCCTATACTTTCCTCAGTATAGTTGTTAGACATACTAAAGTAGTCTGCTGCTCTCGTTTACAGAAGTAATGGGAAATCCTTGCCATTTGCATTCAGCTGCAGCTGAATTACCTTTTAGATAGCACTGTCTTTGCTTTCCTTTTACACTCAATTTTCCTTTGCAAGTGAGCCTGCCAGTCTCTTTTCAGTGGTGCCCAGTGACAGGACAAGAGGAAATGGGCACAAACTTGAACACAGGAAGTTCCATCTAAACTTGAGGAGGAACTTCTTGACCTTGAGGGTGGTGGAGCACTGGAACAAGCTGCCCAGAGAGGTAGTGCAGTCCGCATTTGTGAAGTCAATCAAAGACCACCTGGATGCTGCAACTTGCTCTCAGTGATCCTACTCTGGTGGGGGGGATTGGACTAGATGATCTCAAGGTCCCTCCCAGCCTCATCTTTCTGTGATTGGGTCACATAGGTGAAGGTGGACTATGGGTCTTTATATTATGTAGAAACTTCATTGTAAGATACGAAACAAATTCTGTCTTCCTCTTTTTGAAAGTGTCTATGAAATTGTCCTTTTTCTTTAGTAAACAGCTCTTACACAAAATTTCCTTGTACCTCAGCATGAGACAATGCTGCTTTACATCTGCATAACTAGAAGAGGAAACTGGAAGAGAAATACTTAATGCAAATGCTTCTGTGCATGCATGAACATGCTAGCATTTCTGTAAAAATTCTGTCAACCCTGGTAGGAAACAGTGTTCTAAAAATAGGGAAAGAATAAAGGCTGCATCCTGGATTAATTGCTTAGTACTTTAAAGCTGTGATATCCTGGAAACTCGTTTCATTGAATACACTTTTAGTGTCTAAGCTAGTTACTATCATTTTGGGTAAGGCTGCAGGCTAAGCTGCCATTTTTTCCAGTTCACTGTTTTGATGATCTCTTCCAGCCTTGACATTCTTTGGCCCTTTGAGTTACATATGTATTACTAAAACATAAAGTGTGTAGCATAGCATGGTGCCTGTGTGTTCTTGAAAGTAAAACTCTTAAATACTTAAAAGCAGTCATTTCCATACCATAAACAGCAACGACCCATTGTTGGAAGGCAAAAGCTGCATTGTTCTATAACCAGGTAGATAAAATACATTCTAAAATAAAATAAACAAGGGATTTCTTTCATTTAATGGGTTTTCAGTGGTTTGAAGAGTTTCAGTCTGAACAGGATTTTCATCATTTTTAGATTCCTGTAAGAAAAGGGAGTAGCTTCATAGTTGAATGATGTAAAGATTTGAAATCCTACTGCATTTTTCCTTTCTTTCCTTCCCATCTTCCTTTTACTGAAGCAGAACATTCAGGTTCAATCTTATGCTATAGATTATAGATTTGAAGTTCTTAAATTAGCCTTTTTGCTCTTCTCAGGACCACAGCAGCTAGGTATTGTCCTTCTAGGTGATTGTCTAAAAAGGGATACATTATTTGGGCTCAGGCCATACCAGCATTAGTTGATAGAAGGAGACTTGCACATCTAATTCTTACCAACTTGATTTGGTTATTTTGAAGTAGAATTATATTGCTCTTCATCTCATGGTTTTCTAGTTGATTATTGTAACCAAGTGCAAGGTCTTAACTGGTTTTGGTTAAAATTTACTCTTTTGGCAGGAGAGCTTCACCCCAAGTGAATCAGCTGACCTGGTTCCACAGAGATGTGTGTGCCAGTAGTAGAGACATGGCACAAGGGTAACAGTGGTCAGGAGGAGGAGGATGGGACTACCTGTTTTGCCAACAGTATCAATTATGTCAAAACTAGTGCATGGAATTACCTTGAACTAAGTTGTATGTGATGATCTGAAAAGAACTTCTTTCCTGCTCTGCAATCTTTGCTTTCCTTTGGCTAACTCACTTTGTTTAAATAGTGCTGTATGTATTAGCTATCTCTTTTGCAACTGAATCTTAGCAGAATGAAGTAGAAATTGCTTCACCTTCACAATCTTTCCATTGTTCTACCTGCTAGTATGTGCACATGTGTATCCTTGCAATATCAGTAATGCTCTCTTATTCTGGTGTTCCTTGATAATTGCATCATGATTGTTCTTTATTTTTCTGATTTGGCCCTATAAATTGTCCTTATTTATGCTGAACCTGGATTATGTTACCTAGCTTTTACTTTGCACCCTTCCTTCTTAGCAATTCGATGCATGGAACTTTGCTGATTAGCCAAAGTTCATGCCATTGCCTTTTCTGTCCTTCCTCTGCCATCAGGAGAGCCTTAGAGTTCTCTCTTTATAAAAGAACTCCAACCAGAGGAACCAAACCTTACCATTCCACCACCACTTCACCTCTACAAGGAACCTTTCTCTGTTTAAGTCTTTGCTTGAAGGGAAATACAGTGAAAATGCAACAGTATGACATTTTCATATCGGCTGCTGAACAGCTAGATCTTGGGAGTTGGGAGGACTGTCCAAGACATGGGCTACATTTAGCCATTGAGTTTGTTGCCTTTTTTTTGGTATTTCTTGTTTGAAATAAAAATTAGACCAAAGTTGTGTTCTCTTAACTGCTTCATCGTGGAGCTGTCATATAGCCTGCATTAAAAATTCATCTAGTTTTGTGTTGAGGGTGCGGACTGTGGGTTTCATAGCAAGTTCATGCTGCCAAGTTGGGACTGATTTGGCTGTTACCTCTCTTATTCCTTGGTTTATTTATTTATGAATAGAATAGAATAGAATAGAATAGAATAGAATAGAATAGAATAGAATAGAATAGAATAGAATAGAATAGAATAGAATAGAATAGTTAGAATAGAATAGAATAGAATAGAATAGAATAGAATAGAATAGAACAACCAGGTTGGAAGCGACCTTTGAGATCATTGTATCCAACCTATCATCCAACGCCCCCTAATCAACTAAACCATGGCACCAAGCACCTTATCAAGTCTCTTCCTAAGCACCCCCAGTGATGGTGACTCCACCACTTCCCCAGGTAGCCCATTCCACTGGGCAATCACTCTTTCTATGAAGAATTTCTTTCTAACATCCAGCCTAAACCTCCCCTGGTGCAGCTTGAGGCTGTGTCCTCTTGTCATGAGACTCTACTGAACATACAACCATAGTACTGGAAATTCAAAATGGTTGATGCTGTTTATACTTTGGTAGTCACCATTTTCAGTGTTTCACCATAAATCTCAGATGTCACTAGAAATAACATTGGAGCTTGGGACACATTGACAAAGCTGGTAGGGGGTTATGTGTATTGAATACAGTGATCAACATTACAAGAGGATTTTGATCCTCTCTGCTTTAGTCAAGTTTTCTTCCTTAGTCCAAGTCACATACAGAATCATGTAACCTCGAGAAACTGCTTGGACTTGTTCCCTGCTTGTAACAAATCTGTGGGAGATTTCCCGTCTCAAAATTAACAGAATAAAAAGTGTTTAGTTATGAGAAAGTTCTGTGGTTTATGGTTCTTTTCTCTTCTTTTGTAAGCATCTGTAAAAAAAGATTTTAACTATCATGTGAACTACCAAGAGAATACATTGCCATGGTCCCAGGCTATTTGTGCTGTTTCTTATCCCTGACATTTTAATTCACTACTGAATTTATACTTTGCATGTTTAAGTGCTGGTAAGACATGAAAGTTGTAGGGTTAAATTTGTAGACAGTGCTTTAAAGCTCCTATGATAATTGTTCTTAGGTATGTATTCCTTTACTGTGGCTCTTGAGACAACTATTTAATAGACAACATTTGAATAATACAAATGTACGGCTGGTAAAAATGGATTAGGGTTTCAGGGTGGTACCAATGGGTGATATTTAATATTGAATGACATGTATTAAGACAAATGCTTTTATATATAATTTATTTGGCATTGTAAATGCATTTATCTTGTGAGATACAGACCCCCTGTTGCCACATGAAGTATTCTGGAAAGGTTCAGAGTAAATAAATAATAAAACCACTTTGATATACAATCTAACAGTATTAAATATTAAGACTTTCACATGATTGATTTTAATACTTAATTAACTTATTTAAAGTCCAATGTAACTCTGTTTTTGTGCTAAAGATCAGACAGACAGAAGTTAAAATGCAGGAAATGTTATCAAATGGGACAAAATTAATTGCATTTCATGATCATCAGACTCACTGGCTGTTAACCTGTCCATCAGGGGCATGATTTTGTTTGTTTTGTTCTGGACCCCAGCTGATGTTAATGTTAATTTGCTCTACCTTGTCAGTCCATTTTCATGTTTGCATCATTCTGTTTTAATGATGCATAGTCTGATACATTTTGTAAGAGAGAACAGACTTGCGTTGTGCTATCCAAAGTTGGTCAAATTGTGCACTTCTCTCTCTTTGGAGTTAGGAAGACATGGTTCTTCCTGAGGCATGTTTCTTCATGGGTGGTGGCAACCTGCAGAAGAGGCAGAGTAGAAACCTTAGATAGATTTAAAATGGTGGTGGATTGTTTGAGGTTGGAATATTTCTGCCTTGTTTTTTCATGTGTTTGCTTGTTGGGGGGGGAGGTGGGGTAGTGGTTTATGTTTGGTTGGTTTTGTTTTGGAAGGAGAGGTTGAGACACTTAACAAGTATCTGTTGTATTTAAATGGAGATTGTAGTAGTAAAGAGCTGGTGATGGAGAGTGTAAGAGCTCAATTGCTGTGAGATGGGTGGTCCATATGGCCTGAGTAAAAATCACTCCCAGAACAAAGAATAAAGCAGTGAATATTACATAGAGGAACAAAGCTTTAGAACATGTCTTAGTGAGTGGCTTAGTGAAAAGCATCCAGTTCACAGCATAGCAAATGGCCCTCATTTTACAAAGTTCCTGCCTACAGCTGTCTCCTGTTCTGCCCTCTGTTCAGAGCAGGCATGACTTCGAATTTTCTTTGGATTTTTGTTTTCTTTGGTTGGTTGATTGGTTGGTTTGGTTTTGTTGTTTCGGTTTTTTTGGTCGGGTGGGTGGTTTGGGGTTTTTTGTTTGGTTTTGTTTGTTTGGGTGTAGTTGTTGGGTTTTTTTTTGTAGAGTTTTGTTGTTGTTGTTTGTTTTTCTTTTTTCCTGATTTAGGAAGAATAATTTAAAGCCCAGGAGATTTGTCCAGGGAAAGAACACTCTGGAACTGTTTCCAGATTATTTGCGAGTCACCTGTACTTCGCTGTTTTAAACAAAGACAAGACATTTTCATTCTCCTAATACCTAAGTCAATATCTGCTGGAAAATCCTCAGTTGTGTGTTTTAACATGCTTGATGACTTCATAAGCTGCAATTGAGGGGCAAAGTCATGGACCCTCTGATGCTCTCAAACTTAACAAAACATGCCTAAGACCATTACCACATCAGGCATTTGCTTTTACTTTGGTCATTTGAATCAATCTGACTTTGCAGGGCAGATAATTTATACTTAGCTAAACAACTATTTCCTCTACTTCTCATCAATTTAAGTAATCAAAATTGTAGACTTTGCTATATAGTATGAACTAAAGGCCCAGAGATAATTTGGAAAAGATGGTTGATACAGTCTAATAGAATGAAACAGTGTTGTTCAGCTTCTTCTGTAGCTTAGTGGGTTCTCTTTTTCCTTTCTTTAAGGATAAAATGTTTTGCCTTTTTGGCTTGATTGTCTGGTGCTAAGAGGATGTCAGAGAGCAAGAGTGGGACAGTTTGTACCATTCTGCCCTGTTCCCAAGTACCCTGTAATTTCTCTCCTGATAGCAGGGTAGGAGAAGAGTGGGAAAATGGATGTAAAAGCTCAGAATGGCCTTATTATTTTTCACCTACTCAGTTACACCTCCAAAATACCCTTTGTGAGACTTACATTTTTAATTTCTGCCCAAACAATATATATGCTCTTCACATATTAAACATTAATTTCAGTATCATAGAATGCATGGGCTTGGAAGGGACCTTTAAAGGCCAACTGGTCCAACCTGCATGCAGTTAGCAGGGACATCTTTAACTAGATCAGGCTGTTCAGAGCCCCATCAATATGTTTTGGTGTGTTTTGTAGTTGGAAATCATTTTAAGAAGCCTATAATAAATCATTTTAAGAAGCCTATATAAGCTCTGATATGATTTAGGGGAAGCTTTTAGATGAGGTGGTTTTAGATATTTATTTATTTTTACTGAAAAATAAAACATTAGTAACTATTTTTAAAACAGTTATCCAGAAACTGCTCTTTGAATATGTATGTGTTGAATGTTTGTATTCTGTATCTGCTGCAAGTGAAGAGGTAAATGGAAGTTTTTCAGACAAATAAGAAAAGTAGTTGATACCTGCTGTGTATAGAGAGCTTGTCAGTCAGTTAGATGTTAGCAAGCATCAATTAAGTTTGTTCCTAATGGAAATTGGTTGGTATTTTATAGCCTGTGGGTTAGGGTGGAGGTCATGGGGAGAAAGGTTGGTGCACTGCAAACAGCTGTCTCTGTAGATTCTCTTTAATATCCAGTGAGGTTCTGTGTTGGATTCTATAAACCCATCTTCGAGGGAATTTTGGTCTCCACTAGGAAGTTAGGCTCATAGGTCACAAGCTGCTTCAATGGAAAGCTGGCTGGATTCATTCCACGTGCATTGGTTGGCAAGGAGCAGACATGTGGTGCTGTCCTTGGTGGCACGTGAGGATTCCCCCTGCTCATGTACTTAAGGAGAGCTGCCAGACAAGGAGTTTGTATGCTTGTCTTTTCCTTGGGCTCATATGTGGATTAGTGTCTCTTTTCATTCGCCTAACTAGATAAATGTGTTATAAGCAGCTTTAATTATTTTTCCATGTACATTAAAGAAGAGTTGAACTTCCAATGCTGGGACGGGTGCCTTATCTTTGGCCCTTCATCTTTGGAGGGGGGAAAAAGGAAGGCAAAAGTAGGAATAGATAACAGACACTTCCAGCTTTGACTGAGATGCTGGAGTTTAAAGAGATGTCGAGTCTTTTAATCTAACAATGGAATTTCAGATTTTTCTAACACTTTTATTGCTTCACATTGAGAGTGCTTGTAAATTGCATCTTACTTAACATGAACAATATGTTATAGGCCATTACAAATCAAGCACAAACCTGTAAAAAAGTTAATCTGTCTTGGGGTAAGATCTGGAGTGTGATCATAATTGTTTAATAGTTCTCCTTGCTAAAAGAGCTGAAAAGAAATATAAAACTAAAGAAAATTACTCCTGGACTAAGGAGTGACAAGACTAATAGGTAGTGGTGTTGTTTTTAAAAACAATCAAATGTATCTATAAACAAATAACTGATTAAATCACTGTGCAAGAATGGAAAGTGAATCTATTCAGCTGCTTAAAACTGCTCAAAGTGTCTGTAAATTATGGCTCCTCTATGTGGTAAAGGCATGGAATTTGGGGAGTATTTAGGAGAAAAAAATGAAGGTGGGTTAAGAATCATAGAATGGTCCAGGCTGAAAGGGACCTCCAAAGGTCATCCAGTCCAGCCTCCCCTCATGCAGTAGGGACATCCCCAACTAGATCAGGCTGCCCAGGGCCTCATTGAGCGTCACCTTGAGTATCTCCAGGGAAGGGACCTCAACCACCTCCCTGAGCAACCTGTTCCAGTGTTCTACCACCCTCATGGTAAAGAACTTGTTCCTAACATCCAATCTAAATCTGCTCTTCTCTAGTTTGAAGCCATTGTCCCTTGTGCTGTCACTGCAGGCCTTTGCAAACAGACTCTCCCCATCCTTCCTGTAGGCCCCCTTCAGGTACTGGAAGGCTGCTATTGCATCTTCCCAGAGCTTTCTCATCTTCAGGCTGAACACCTTCAGCTCCCTCAGCCTGTCCTTGTAGCAGAGGTGCTCCAACTCCCTGACCATTTCTGTGGCACTCTGCTGGGCCCTCTCCATCAGGTCCATGTCCTTCCTATATGGAGGGCTCCAGACCTGTGCACAATATCACAGGTACTCTCTGTATCTGCTGTCGACACATCTTTTGAACAGAAGAGTATAGAAGAGCAAACTTACTAGAGTCAATGTCATATTGTGCTATGGATGTATGACAATATAAGTCTTAGTTGCCTCTTAGTTAAGTGATGACTGCCAAAACTGCAAAGACCTGTAAGGTCATTTCATGCCTGGTTTTCAGTTTGAAAAGCATTTGGGGTTGTGCCTTGGTCAGATTATGTAGTAAAGTCTGAAAGACCACAGTTTGAAATAAGTTTGCAATTTTTGTGTAGGACAAAATGAAGAAATCATTAGAAAGGTAATTACAATGATATAGCAAAGGGAATAAGAGCAGCAACTGAAATTCCAGTAGCATAAGATCATAAACAGCTCTTCCTGCAAAGTTGGTTTTTTCTGGTTTGGGCTTTGGTTATTTTATTTTTTTTAAAGTAAATTCATTCACTTTATTTATTTATTTATTTATTTAAGAGATCAGGTCATTATAAACAACTCTCTGTATTATTTAGCCATAAGACTGCAGGTAAACATTGAAGTGTAATTTAAGTGGCTATCCAGTTCATAAATGTATTTTTCCAAGTTACCATTCATGCATTTTTCATTGTTATGGTTTATAAAATTGCATAAGAAACTCATGAGGTGTACTTGCATTCAGAATAACTTGTGTTGAGCTAGTACAAGGAGTTGTTCAGGAATGGGCTGCCCGGGGAGGTGGTGGAGTCACCATCATTGGAGGTGTTCAGGAGGAGACTTGATGGGGTGCTTGGTGCCATGGGTTAGTTGTTTAGGTGGGTTGGATTGGTTGATAGGTTGGACGTGATGATCTTGATGGTCTCTTCCAACCTGGTCTATTCTATTCTATTCTATTCTATTCTATTCTATTCTATTCTATTCTATTCTATTCTATTCTACTCTATTCTATTCTATTTTGGTTTAGTGGTGTGTTTTATCATAGGATTATGAGATTGCAGTGATTTGACATGAAGGCATACCGCTGCAAAAGTGGGCAGTCCTATCTTCCCTCACACCTTGGCTGCTCTTCACTTGTTTTCTTGAAGCTAAAAAGTACTGAGATGATGGTGTGAGTGTTTCAGCATCACACTAACAATGGTGCCTGGACAAATGAAGGACAAAGCCTTCAGAGAATGCAGCTGAGAGAGGATCCTTTTAGAAACAGCCTGGATGCCTCAGTTTGAAAGAAAATGCCTAACACCACCCCAATTACCCCTTTGGGTGGTTTGAGTTTTTCTCACAGAGCTGAGTAGGAAAATTAAGCAAATCAATAACATAAAAATAATATACCAATCCCAAAAGTGTGGTGTGTTCTGTTCCTCTTTGTATATTTATTTTTAAATACAATTATCTGGAAGTTAAAAGGTTTAGATACATGTGAACTACAAAGCTACAAACTCAAATGTCAGTCACAGGTAGCAACTTAGTGTGCTTGTGTTGCAAGTTACCTACATCTCTTTCATGCTGTTAATAATTTGCTGTACACTCACCAAAATACTGCCTTGACAAATGTACTCTTGTGCTGTTAATGCACTGTAAAGGTCACTTCTTCCTTCTTACCACTCTGACCAGAGCACCATCTGCTTTTCATTCTTGTATTGGCATTATCTTACTCATTGCAACAATGACTCGCTTCCAGTGCTGCTCAACAGGAACTTCTGGTGTAGTTAGTATTCGCATAATGGGTACTTATGTGAATGGCATTCAGAAGCCAGTGATGATGAACCCTTGTCACCTGCTTCCTGGGGTTTCAGTTTGGGGTTTTCTCCCCTTTTGCCCTTCATTTTTGAAAGAACTTCTTTGTAAATACTCACTAGCTGGATGACTCTGTTTCTTGAAATGCTTCTGTAGAACCATCTTTCTAGAAAGCAAATACAGATCTTGATAAAACTGAAGTTAGCCATCATACCAAGCAGTGTTACCACAGCCTTTTCTTCTCACATGTGTTTGCATCCCTCTCTCTGTATCTTACACTGAATGTATGATTTCTGAAAAAGTATTGGTTCATAGGAAGTTTTTCTAAGCTAAGAAATCCTGAGCCAGGAAAGTGATGATGGTGGGTCTCACCTCAGCTTTCTTCCACAGCCTTCATCATCCACAAGGAGTAGTATAAGTTCTCCCTGGAATCAGACTAAAAGAGAAGTTGGGGAAGTGAGAAAAAGGAAAGAGATTTCTGCCCCACTTCAGTTTCTCACAACCATGCTTAGACTTGCATTTGCAGTGTGATGGTTGGAGTTACTGTACATATGCTTTTGGACTTCAAGTAAACATTTGAATGGGATCACTGTTGTTCTGCTGTTATCATATCAAATATTAATGTGATGCCTGGAAAATAAGGAAAGATTTTACTCTTTTTTTTGCTGTTGTCTTATGTGATTGAAAAATAGCTAAACAAGCACCTGAAGTGTTTCTCTGTTGTCTTTTTTTCCCTCCAGATAAATACCCTTCAGTTGGAATTTACTACTGCCAATATGTATCATTCTGTGTCTGAAACCAGTCACCCTTTGCAAACGGAGGAACAAGAAATAGGTATCGATCCCTTGCACAGTTACCTAAACAAGCCAGGGGAAGGTGAGTTTCATATTCCTTTACTTTTTAGACCTTGTGGCTAGAAACCTTCTGTAAGTGTGTCACGATAACTGTACCTGTCCTAATTTGTTTAGTTCTCTCAATGAAGCTGAACTGGGCAAGTTAAAGAACATTTCTGTCGAACTCTGTGATGCTAATAAAAGCCAGGAAAAGTCAGCTTTCAATTACAGGCAGACACATTAGCTAAATGTTTAATGCACTGTCATCCTTTTTTTAATCATAAACCAAACACTGACTTTGGCATTGGAATATTGAAATGCAGCGTGGCTTTACGTTGTGTTCTCAGGCATGGGCTCTTACACTGCTTTGGGTTTAGGGATTTTCTTTTTCTTTCCAGTTTCCTTGGTTTGTTTTGTGTTTTTCTAAATTGTGAAGTAGAGTTCAGTATGTTATTTTGGATGAAATAATGAAAAGGAAAAAAAAAAAAGCAAAGATTGACTTTGCTTTTTTTTTTGTCTTTCCTATTTGATTAATCTGTGTTTTCATTTGAGGAAAAAAAATCTTGGGGGTTGAGCTAGAATGGCCAGGCTCTAAAGGTAGAAATGCCTATGTAACCTGAAGTAAATTAATTAAATAAAGTATTTGGAAGACTCTAATGAATAGTGAGAACAGACTGCTTGCACAGTGCAATGCGTGTCTGTGTTGCTTGTCTTTTCTACTTATTTGCTAGTAGTGACAGTATAGTTGGTTCGAAGAAAGTGATAAGCTTAACGAGAAAGCTCGTCCTTGTCAGGAAAACATTCCTCAAGTACTTGGTTATATACAGTGGCACCTTAACTACCTGTAATTTTCCAGTCATTGAACACATGTACCAGGAGGGCAAAATAAAAAATTCATTTTAAATTACAGAGTTAAAACAACTTTGTCACATTTGCTAAGTCCCTCACCTAGATCAGCTACTCTGTGTGGCTGTATCTGTCTATAAATCTTCTGTTTACTAGTGCTTATTAAAAAAGCTATGTCAAGCTTTACTTAGCCAGGTTTATTACCTCAGTTTATAAGAAGCTGATGTTTTGCTTTAAAATATATTGGTGAAACTTCATTGTCCCTCTGAGCTAATTTTATTTCCCCCCCTTATTTTTCCTTCATTGGTTTCTAAAGCTTTTTCAGTGTTAGAAATTGAGAATGAACATCTAGAGGGAAGTATTTCAAAAGCTGATGATTGAATGAAGTAGCTTTTCTGGGTCAGTGTTCCTTCTCCCTTATATTTGGCATCTTCTTTAACATTATGCAGCCACTTCAGTTGGGTAAACTAAATGCACTTTTCTACATCATTTTAGAAACTTGAAAATAATCTTTCACAATAACCTTATTTCCCATTGGAATGGGCTGCCTGGGGAGGTGGTGGAATCGCCATCACTGGAGGTGTTCAGGTGGAGACTTGACAGGGTGCTTGGTTACATGGGTTAGTTGGTTAGGTGGTGTTGGATGATAGGTTGGACACGATGATCTTGAAGGTCTCTTCCAACCTGGTTTATTCTATTCTATTCTATTCTATTCTATTCTATTCTATTCTTAGAGAAAAAACATTTAGAATGATAGAACTGTCAGGGCTGGAAGGAACCTCAAGGATCATCTAGTTTTGACTCCCCCTGCCCTGGGCAGGGACACCGCACACTAGATCGGGTTGCTCAGCGCCACATCCAGAGGAAGTACAGGCTTAATTTTCAGTCATGCTAATCAAGAAAAAGCTAAACATTTTATCCTGTTCTTTTTTTTAAATTTTCCTTAAAAATTTAATCCTTTCACCTCTGTTTCAAGGGAAAAAAAATAATATTTTTACCCTCTTAAAAAAAACCAAACCGCAAATTAATTGTACCTTTTATTGTGCCCAGAAGTGATTAGTTACCTTGCCTGAAAAGGTTGCTCATTTTATCTCAACCTTAACATTTCTATGACATACAAAGTTATTAGTATTGAATTGATGTTTAAAAGTGCCATTAATTCATTTACCCCAAATGTTCATTAACAATGTAAATGTATGCTGATGTTCTATGAGACAAGGAAGTGACTAATGACTCTTCGCACTAACAACACTTAAAATGAATAGAAACTTTAGATAGCTAATCTTGAAGTAATCAAGACCCTCATTCAGCTTGGCATCTCTGTATGCTCTAAAACAGCTGTCAACTGTTAAAAATATATACACAACACACACATACGCACATGTGAAGATAAAGATATGTAAATACATTGGTTCCCCAAGCCATAAAGGTTACCAACTCTGGTACATTTTTTGTGTTCCATCTATGTAAATATTTTATATAAAGCATCCATTTCAGCTCCCAAGATTTATTTATTTATTTATTTATTTTGGTGAGCTGCAAAACGCACACTGCATTTTAATTGGAAACTTTATATATCCAAAAGGAGCCTTTGAAGTTTTAATGTTGCACTTTGAATAAGGCAGATGAGCGCTGAGATGAGTGGTAGGTCGTTGGGCATCAAAGTATACAGACGTTCTCATCCATGCAGTCTGTCCGCTTCACAAAAGTATTTCTGAGTGTCCTGGTTGGAGGCCAGACAGATCCTCTCGTGCCCCTGAGAGGGCCAAAGGAATGTCACTCACGCAAATGGGTTGCAAAAGTGATGGAAAGCTTAAATGGAAAATCAGTAAGTGTTTTACAAAACCACAAAGCACAGTGGCAAAGAATCCCAAAGCATACAGAGTCCCTTACAAGACATCCAAATGCCTCCCAATACTTCCCTTCTCCCCACCTGAGGGTATACCCAAAACCCCCAGGGTGCTTTCTTCCTCCCTACCCCCCCCCCCCAGTCTCAGCTAGCCAGGGCTGAGACTGCTCCCCTTCCCTTCTCCTCCTGTCCTAGCCAGGCCTAACAGGCCTTGAGATACTCCCCCCGCATTACCCAATAGGGAGCATCTCCCACGGGAGCAGAGAAGGAAGAAAGTGGAAGAGAATGACTGCAGATGGATTTATAGGGAGCAGAATACTATGGATATGAAATAGGCTGCTTCCTGTGTCCACCTGCTGGGCTGGACTCTCTGGACACCGGAGGTGTAGCTTGTGTGGCAGTAACAGGAGGCACCCAGCCTAAACTGCCACACCAAGACAAGGTTTTTCAACTTAGCCTCAAGTTTCAGGCATGGTATAGAATCAACTTAGTGAAAATGTGTATCTTAAAAGTCTTTTGTAGTATGTATCACAGAAATATGGAGAGGAGGGGGCTCATCAGTCAAAGATGTTCTGTGCAATATTGCGGAGTATCAGGCCATCTGAATTGTGCTGAATGCTTAAAGTATTGCCTTGAAGGAAAAGTGATAGGAGTCTTCACTGAGATAAGGAGATAAAAATAGAGCATGCCACTGATAAGGATGCTGAAAATAAATATTTAATCATAGAGCCAGTCAAACTTGTCTATCTACATGAAGTATTGTATTTTTAGTATGGGCAACTGATACCAAAACCTGACAGAGAACCAGGAGATGGAATGTCCAGATGAAGCTTTGTAATTCTCTCACAAGTCATTTTCATAAAGCGAAAGAAATCTCAGAAATACATGACTGTTAAGTGGGGCTGATTGGAAAATCAAATGCACAGACTCCTTTGTGTTCATTTGCTGTCACTTGAAAAGATAGATAGGATTCCATCAATATATTGATTGAGTCTAATAGTAGTCAGTGCTTTTATTAAAATCACAGTGAAGGTTTAGAGCAAAAACATGATTTCTTTGGAACTGGGCTGCTAGCACAGTGGAGGGCAGACATACAATTCACAGTATTCCTGCAATTTGAGAGGAACAAGAGATGGTTCACTTGGAAGCGCTGTGAGGATTAATGTTGCAAATGCTAGGCGGGAGAAAGTGACCTAGCTGAATAAATAGCGGCAGAGAATTGCAGATGAGGTAAGTGTTCATTTGGAGAAAGATGTGGATGTTTGTAGCGCTCCAAGTACTTTGTAACTGAGGAAATCTGAATCTTGAGTCATGAGAATGTGCTTGTTTGCAAGTTTAAAAAACTCAGGATTTGTGGGAACCCAAAAAGGGAGGAGCTAAGGAATGTTTAGATGGCCTTCATATCTGTAAGGCCCTGGAGGTGATAGGAGATGTTGTACCCAAAATGTATGAACAAGGATGGGAGTTAATATAGTGCTGCATCTATATAAAGATGCATATAAAGATAACACAGTTCTGTAGGGCAATAATGTTGGGGGAAAACTTCAACCCACCACAACCAGACAGCTTTATCAGAGAAACTGATAAAGGATTTTTTTTGTCAGTGTCAGAGGCTTATAAACCCTGAATATATGCAAAGAGAAATTTCAGAAACTTTGTTCTTCTAGCTTCTCCCTTTATATTGCATTTGACAAACTATTTTGTTCATTTCCAAATGCTTAAGTGTTATATTACACTGAAGAGGGATAACAAGGTTCACTGTTTCTGAGCTTCTGTAAATTTTTACTCTAAGTTACAGTATTCACCACATCCTGCCACAAGTTTTGAAGAGCACAGTGGCTACTATTCCCATTTCATTGATGTAATGAGAAAGTTGATCCTCTAAGGACAGACTTGAACAATGCATTTAATACTCTTTAATTTAATTTGCTCAATATCACAATTAATACAATTAAGGTCACTTGAAATGAAACTATTAACAAATGGGGTAATTTACTTTAACAATGTCAGTGTGTTCTCACAATTACATTTGCTTTAATTAGTGTACAAGCTATTACTTAATAGCATACTTCACACAGAAAAATTTAATGTGTTCTTTGTTCTTAATAGAAGAAAAGGGGAAACACTTAATGGGTCTGGGTATCCTGGATTTGGAGTTTGGGGGATATATTTCATGTCTAAAGGCTAGAGTTGGTGGTGAGGACAGAGGAGGCTGATGTAGCTAGAAGGACAAAGATAACTACTGCAGTGTGTGACTGAAATGAATCCAGTTGAGACAGATCAACTACCCACCTTATGCTTACCATTCCATTCCTCCTGATTCTCAAGGCTGCCATGGTAAAATACAAGAGATCCTAACTGATCACTAGAAAGTATTAAGATGCATACCTGTAAGTGATGTGGATTTTGAGATACTTGATTGAGATTAGTGTTATGCAGAAGACATGTAGAAAACAGAGGGGGAATGAACTGACAGCAAAAATTATTTCCTGCTCTGTCAGTAGCTATTCAGTGTTATAAGCTGGGGGTGGGGGATGTGGGTTGCTGCTTACAACCCCCTTCTCTGACAATGCTAATGTGGATTGCCCTCTGTCTTTTATCTGTCCCTGGTTGTAGAGATAATTTCTGTGATTACATTAAAAAAAACAACAAACAACAACAGAGTTGCAGATATCTCTGTGTGAGAAGTACATTCCCAGGTAAAAGCACTTGAGAATGCAAATACAGAGAGTTCTTGAAGCCTTACTACTTGATCAAGTATTTGTCAATAGTGTATTGTATGACATCACATGTGTTATGTAACAGAATCATAGAATCACAGAATGGTCCAGGCTGGAAGGGACCTCCACGGGTCATCCAGTCCAACCTCCCTTCATTCAGCAGGGAGATCCCCAAATAGATCAGGCTGCCCAGGGCCTCTCAAGCCTCACCTTGAATATCTCCATAGAAGGAGCCTCAGCCACCTCCTTGGGCAACCTGTTCCAGTGTTCCACCATCCTCAATAGTAAAGAACTTGTTCCTGAACTTCTTCCTTGTACTTTCTTATCCTGTCCAGGGAGAGATATACACATTAAGTGTAGCATTGTGCTTTAATTTAAGAATCCTTTAGAGTATGCATACTACTTTGTAGTAGACAAAATTGGAACAAAGAACCTGTTTGCATTATATTGGAACGGAAGATGCTAAGGATTGTGATTGTTTTTAATGCCTTTGGCATTTCATGCTGCAGTTTGCACCAGGGCCTGAGAATGCCCTGTGCTCTTCATTGGCAAGTTTTACCCTCTAGGCAGCAAGTTTCAGTGTGCTCCACCAGCATTGTTCTTGTTAGTGGTCATTATTTAGAAACCTGCTTTTTCTCAGGCCTTGGCTTTTCCAGATATGGTAGAGGAGAAAGATCTGTCTTGAGTCTAGATCATTTTGTACTGGATAAATAAAAGCAGTAATGTTTTTTACATCCTCAACCACCATATGGTAACATAACAAGCGTTTTAATATTCATTTATTAATGATAACTACTGTTTAGGCTGCTTTTAATTGAGCTGTAAGAGGATCACAGTGACAAAGGCTGTTGAAGCAGCACAGCATGGCATGAACTGATTCAGCCTGTCACTGGCTCCTTCCATACAGCTCATCATCTTCTCTTCTCTTCTCTTCTCTTTTCTCTTCTCTTCTCTTCTCTTCTCTTCTCTTCTCTTCTCTTCTCTTCTCTTCTCTTCTCTTCTCTTCTCTTCTCTTCTCTTCTCTTCTCTTCTCTTCTCTTCTCTTCTCTTCTCGTCTCTTCTCTTCTCTTCTCTTCTCTTCTCTTCTCTTCTCTTCTCTTCTCTTCTCTTCTCTTCTCTTCTCTTCTCTTCTCTTCTCTTCTCTTCTCTTCTCTTCTCTCTATTAGAAATACATTGTTATTAAGAGGTCAGTTAACAGAGAAGCTATGCATGTTTAAAAATACATATATTTATCATAAAGTTAGTTGAAAATAGACAGCATACAGTGCATTTTTTCCTTTAAAGATCATATTTGTATGCATGACATTGTTGACATGCCCTTAGAAATTTGCCAGTAATAGACTCTCTGTTTTCAGTGCCTCCATGCAAACTTGTATTTAGGGAATGCAGGAGTATTTTGAATTGCTTCAGCTGTGGGATCAAATATGAGTAGTTGACAGTCTTGAGACTTCTGGCCAGTACTAGCTTGCAGAGTTAGTTTTCTCCTTTAGAAGGTAGCTCCATTTTTATACTGTCTTCACATGAGTTGCCCATTACATGAATTCCAGTTTGGTGGTTACACTGAGTCATGGATAACCCTCACCAACATTCTGCAGGGAGATTGCCCTCAGCGGTTGACAAGGCAGGTATGACAGAAGACCTTTTGGACTGGACAGCAATATCTGTTGATTTAAAAGAAATCTAAACATTAATTTTGAAAGTTCTACTCTAAATTAGTGTATGAAAATAATATCATTCTCACTACTGATTAGGCTGGACTTTAGGAGGAAGTTCTTTACCACGAGGGTGGTGGAACACTGGAACAGGTTGCCCAGGGGTGTAGTTGAGGCCCCATCCTTGGATATATTCAAGATCAGGCATGACAGGTCTCTGGACAACCTGATCTAATGGAGGATGTCCCTGTTCACTGCAGGGGGGTTGGACTAGATACCTTTGGAGGTCCCTTCCAACCCAAACCATTCTATGATTCTGTGATAATGACATTGGCACACTACCTCAGTTCAGTCGTCTCAGTGGGGAGTTTCCAGTTCTTTCCAGGTACAGCCCTGCCTGAATACTGACAGGCATGTCAGTACCTGAATACTGACAGCCCCATGTCATTCTTTTTAAAACTGTTGGTGACTCTACTTTGAGAAAAGCTGATTTCAGCACTTATTTTCCTAGCTTTTCCCAAATCTAGGTTAAAGCTCAACTCATCTTGATTTGTACATGATAGTAATTAATGTTTGAGTTTACTTTTGTCCTGGCATACAGAATCATAGAATTAGCTAGTTCCAACCCCCCCACCATGGGCAGGGACACCTCACACTACAGCAGGTTGCTCAGAGACACATCCATCCTGGCCTTAAAAACCTCCAGGGATGAAGCTTCCACCACCTCCCTGGGCAACATGTGCGAGTGTCTCACCACCCTCATGGGGAAGAACTTCTTCATAACATCCAATCTGAATCTATCCACTTCTAGTTTTGCTCCTTTCTCCCTAGTCCCATCACTGACACCCTAAAAGGATTATAACTTGCAAAAGCAGATTGTAACTTACAGAGCAATCTATGAATTGTATGCAGCAAGCTGATACTAGAGATCTCTGTGTCTGAGGCTAGAGTTGTGTTAAAACATCTTGAATTTAACTGCCACAGAGTTGATTGTATTAGAAATTGATTGCTCTGTGTAACAGAAATATGCCTGTTACATAGAGCACTCTCCTGTCTGTCAAATATGTGGCCATTTATAAATGTCTGGAATTCCTTATTTTAAAAAAGGGAAAGGTTCAACTTGCTTTCACTTAAGTGCCAAGTGACACAGCAAAGCTTCAGTTTTAGTCTTCTGCTTGGCTAACAAGGCTTATTCTTTAGCCTCCTAGATACCTGTGTCCTTGTCCTCTTTGGAAATGCACAGCTAAGAGGTGTGGGAGAAATAAAGTACCCTCGTACTTACTTTAAGTGGTGAGAAATTACCTGTTAAAATGTGTGTTATTTATTGACAATCTGGCCTTTTAACAAAGAAAAATAGGCCTCTGCTTACGTTTCCACTGCCACAACTGAAACAGCTGATACTTTAATGAACAACATACTGAGGGCCATCCAGGACATAAGGCAAATTAAGCAGGTTACAAACTGCATATCTTCTGCTTAGGTATAGGAGATCTCCCCAGCTCTGACAATTAGCTCCACTGATCAGGCAAGCAGACAGACAGAAACAGAAGGAGGCCATTTGTATCAATTTGAGAAACAGAACTAGTAATGAAGTAAAATATCCATACCAGGTAGTTTCACCTCTGCTTTGGAACAGAAATTAGTAACTGCTGGTTTCAGCATTGCCTTAGCAAATACAGAAATAAGTGTGGGCTGCTTAACAAAAGCTTGGTTTTCCCTGATGTTTACAAGTCAGGAGCAAAGGAATAATAATAATACCTCTAACCCAGAGGTTTGTTGTTGGGGTTTGCTTTTTTTCCAAAAGAAGAAACCATTTTCTGGACACACAAGCAAATATGAGTCTTGGTAACCTGACAGCCTTGTTTAAACATTGAATTTGAGTTTTCCCTTTCATGAAAATCTTTTCAAAGTACAGCAATTCAGCTGTGAAACCCTGAATACATTAATGATGACAAAGAACCTCTGGAATGAGCCAACGTTTGTTTTTGTTCTTTTACAACGTTTGCTGATGAATTGCACACACCAAAAAAAAAATGTTGCAGGTTATTTTCATTTTCTTTTCTTACTTTGATAATAAATGTCTCCACTGTTTACCTTTTTGCTTAAGGTACCTTATTATTACTAATCAGCTTTAATTATTTATAGCAGAATGACTGTGAAAGATGTTTCTTTGATGTCAAAAAAAGTCAGGGACCTCATCCTGTTAAAATTAATGGCTAGATTCCAGTTGACTGTAAAGGTAACAAGCTTGAGTGCCCTTATTGTCTCAGGGAGGCAGTAATTTAGCCCAAGGTTCTGGATCGTGGTTACTTATTTGGAGTTCCTCAGTTTGGGGAGCATTCAGATTTCAGTCTCTTTGGTGTCAGGATTTGGACATGCAGGGGCAGAATGCATATAACTGACTTCTAAAAGTCCTGGTCTTCATTTTACTCATAAGATACACAATGGTTGAAAAAAAAGGCTAAATACACAGGATAATGGCAGAATGCCTTTATCTCTAAAGAAAACAGTGCTAAAATGGAGGGAGTAAGAGAAATATTTCTACCCTTTCTGGTTTTATGTCTTTCTCCCAAGTCAACAAAAAAGTAAGTCAACCCAAGTCTAAACAATACTGGATAAGGAATATCATGTTTCAAATGCATGTATCTAAGCTTATGTTTAAATCTTGGTTTGTGTAAGTGAATTGTTGCCGGGGTTTGCTTCTAAATGCCTTAAGCTTGAGATTTATGTGGATGTACCTAAACATACACACTCTGAAAAGACTGAAGGCCTCTCTCAGATCTACAGTATCTTTTACTTATTCATAAGTATTCCTGTTCAGCTTTTCTGTCACGTCAGATCATAGAATCACAGGTTGCTAGGGGTTAGAAGGGACCTCAAAAGATCATCCAGTCCAACTCCCCGGCCAGAGCAGGTCTCACAGGAAAACATCCAGGTGGGTTTTCATAGTTTCATAGTTTCATTCAGGGTTGGAAGGGACCACAAGGATCATCTAGTTCCAACCCCCCTGCCATGGGCAGGGACACCCCACACTAGATCAGGCTGGACAGAGCCTCATCCAGCCTGCTCTTAAACACCCCCAGGGACGGGGCCTCGACCACCTCCCTGGACAACCCATTCCAGGGTTTCACCACTCTCATGGTGAAGAACCTCCTCCTCACATCTAGCCTGAATCTCCCCACCTCCAGCTTCATTCCATTCCCCCTAGTCCTATCACTACCTGATATCCTGAGAAGTCCTTCCCCTGCCTTCCTGTAGGCCCCCTTCAGATACTGGAAGGCGACAATTAGGTCTCCTCGGAGCCTTCTCTTCTGCAGACTGAACAGCCCCAACTCCCTCAGTCTGTCCTCATAGGAGAGGTGCTCCAGCCCTCTGATCATCCTCGTGGCCCTTCTCTGGACATGTTCCAGCACCTCCACATCCCTCTTGTAATAGGGGCTCCAGAACTGGACACAGTACTCCAGGTGGGGTCTCACCAGGGCTGAGTAGAGGGGGAGGATCACCTCCCTCGACCTGCTAGCCACACTTCTCCTGATGCAGCCCAGGATCTGATTGGCTTTGGAGGCTCTGCAACCTCTTTGGACAGCCTGTTCCAGTGTTTTGTCACCCTCACAGTGAAAAAGTTTTTCTTTATGTTCCCATGGAACCTCCTATGCTCCACCTTGCACCCAATATCTCTTGCCCTGTCACTGAGCCTGGATCTATTCTCCTGACACTTGCCCATGACATCTTTATAAACATTAATAAGGTCACGTCTCAGGCTCCTCCTCTCCAAGCTAAAGAGCCTCAGCTCCCTCAGATTTTCCTCATAAGGGAAATGTTCCACTCCCTTTCATCATTTTTGTGGCTCTGCACTGGACTCTTTCAAGCAGTTCTCTAAGATCCTGCTTAAACTGAGGGGCCCAGAACTGGAGACAATATTCCAGATGTGGCCTCACTAGGGCAGAGTAGAGGGGGAAGAGAGCCTCTCTCAACCTACTAACCACAGCCCTTCTAATATACCCTGGGATACCATGTTTAGATGACTGCATCAGTAATCATGTGACTATAACATTTCAACTGCAGCACCAGTGACACAAAAGGATATAGCTAATGAGATTTATTTTCACAATATTGTAGCAATCACACAAGCTTGTGACCCACGGAGTTTGTGCTCCATGGTTTGGTTGGTTCAAAAAAGGAAAGCACAATTTGTTTCCATCTGTAGGGTATCTCATCCTATTAGAAGTTATCATATATCATAACCACCATAGGAAGAATATCAAGACTATATACATGTTGGAACATACATGCACAACCTTTCATGTTGTGTATGCAAACTCAAAATAAATATGCACTTGTCAGCTTATAAATTTCAATGAAAGGAATTTTTTGGTAATAGAAATGAGAAATATTGGAGAATGTGTGGATCATTGTCACCTTTTCAGATGATGAGAGATGAAATAAAGTGAAAATGTTTTGAATATGTTAGGTAAATTTTCATTAGTGGTAGCTCAGTAGAGATATGTATATAGAAGTGTTATTAAAACATGGTTTGCCCACAAGTTTAAGGAGAAGGCTGAGAGAGGATCTGATCAATGTCTGTCTGAGGGATGGGTGTCAAGTGGAGGGGACCAAACTCTTTTTGGTGGTGCACAGTAATAAGACAACAAACAATGAATACAAACTTGAACATAGAAGGCTGCACCTCAGCATGAGGAGAAAATTCATTGCTGTGAGGGTGCTGGAGCCCTGGAGCAGGCTGCCCATAGAGGTTGTGATGTCTCCTTCTCTGGAGACTTTCCAGACCCACCTGGATGCATTTCTGTGCTGACTACCCTGGGTGATCCTGCTTTGGCAGGAGGGTTGAACTCGATGATCTCTGGCAGGTCCCTTCCAACCTCTAACGTTGGGTGATTCTGTGAATGCTGCTCCATTTAATGATATCACTATCAAAATTCATTTCTTTGTGCTTGTTTCCTTCACTATTTTGAATCTCTGTATTGCCTGCTTTTGGCTTAAGAAGAGGGAAAATTCTAAAACGCCCTAACAATTTGGAACATCTCCCTTATGAGGAGAGGCTGAGGGAGCTGGAGCTCATTAGCTTGGAGAGGAGGAGCCTGAGGGGTGACCTCATTCATGTTTATGAATATGTAAGGGGTGAGTGCCAAGAGGATGGAGCCAGGCTCTGCTTGGTGATGCCCAATGACAGGAGAAGGGGCAATGATGGAAGTTGAGGCATAGGAAATTCCACAGAAACATGAGGAAAAAATTTTTCCCTGTGAGGGTGACAGAAGACTGGAACAGGCTGCCCAGGGGGGGATGCAGAGTCTCCCTCTCTGGAGATAGTCAAGACCTATCTGGATGCATTCCTGTGTGGCCTGGTCTAGGTGATCCTGCTCTGGCAGGGCAGTTGGGCTGGGTGATCTTTTGAGGTCCCTTCCAGCCCCTAACATTCTGTGATTCTGTGGTTATATATTTTTTTTAATGTAAGCAATGACTACTGCTTTTATCATTTCATTGTGTTAGTAGGGACTGGGGGCATTAGCTGGCTTGACATATTGCTCAATGTACTTTACAAATCAGTGAATACAGTGGTACCTTCATATTTGCCCTGCAGGTTCTCTTGAGGTCAATGGAGTACCTGTCTCTTTGCTTTTATGATATTTTATCTGGGAAGCTTAGAAGTCAGATTTAATGTAAATAAGCACAATGCCCCCTTTCAAACAAAACAAAACACCTCCAAACCAATACCTGCACTGATTTTCTTCTCTTAATTAATTTAGTTCTGTGCAAAAAGCTGGCAGTTAAATGCTTTTGCTCAGATAGTAGTGTGCTGCATAAACTGTGGGGCTGGGAGACTGCACAGAAATTTCTGAACAAAACCTATTCAGCTGAGTGCAACTGGGACCACGTAACCAAAATATTAGCAGTAGCTCTGTATGATGAATTTCTCCACTAAAATTTTGATATCCTGTTACAAATTACTATTCTTGATCTTCCTAGAAGTTAAAAGGCACAAACTTCTTCCAGATAAAGCTTTTATGGCAGTGATAATTCTTTTCTTCTGAGAAATTGGATTTGTAATAGAATCAATGATTTAACCTTAGGAAAAATGAACTGTATAGTGTTTCAGTACTGAGTGCAACTGGAGAGATACAGTTCTTGTGTCAAATGCTTGGAAGTGTGTTTTCAGTGCTGAGAAACTGTTTTGAGTTTTATTATAGTTGGGGTACCTTTTCTATATGTTAGTCTTAGTATTTGGAGATGCCATTGATGATTTGGTTTAATGTTCATTTGGCATATTGAAAGGGTGGAGCCGCAGAACATAAATCTGTCCATTAACAGTCTCTTCTGTTTTGCACTCAGATGAATTCTCATCAAATTTCATTTGCTGACTGGTGGGCAGAACAGATGTTATCTTAATGGAAGAGAGAAACATACTGAGCCACCGGGCCACCTCCAAACTTCTGTGACCCAGTGTTGGTTCGTTTCCTATTGAAGCTCAAAAAAAACCCCTTCATTCCCAATTATGACAGCTAGGTGGCCACACTATTATCAGCTATACTAAGATTGGACTTGATCTTAAGGGTCTTTTCACAGTATCACAGTTTCACAGTATCACAGTATCACTAAGGTTGGAAGAGACCTCGAGGATCATCGAGTCCAACCTGTCACCACAGACCTCATGACTAGACCATGGCACCAAGTGCCACATCCAATCTCTTCTTGAATACCTCCAGGGATGGTGACTCCACCACCTCAACCAAGATGATTCTGTGATTCTCAGATAGAGATTTTATTGCCAGAGAAAGCATAGCATTGATACCTGCTGTTCTGAAAAACATATCCCAGCACAGCAAAACAAAACAACAGCAACGACCAAACCAACAAAAAAGCCAGACTACAAGCCAGCAGCAAACAAAGAACGCCCACAAAACAAAACAACCAAAGAAACCCAAACCAAACACAACTAAAACATCCAAACAAAGCCAAAATAAAACCAACCAAACAAGACCTCAAACACACCAAGCCCAAGTTTGTGTCTTTCTGACTTGAATTTGAAAGAAAAAGAAACCACAAGGGATATAAGTCAGAGCTTGTACTGTGGAAGGCTCTAGCTCTGTGTTGTGGTTCTTGTGACTATAACCAGTGAAAACTTGTTTGAGCAGTTCTGGAATGAAAATTTACATTTGGTGCTTTTTTTACAGGATTAGATTGAATGTGTTTTATGAATTTATATGTATGATGAGCACATGACAGTTTTACTTGTGGCATTTGCACCAACTAAAGTTACACCCTGGAAACTGTACCATTAAGGTACCTGATCGAGGGGAAAATCTGTATCATTTTTTTGAGCAGCTCATTTGTAACATCCTTCTATTAGAAGCAAACTTCAGATTTGGAAAAATACCAAGTAAGCCTGGTATTAAATGCTCCCTGGGTTTTCAGAAGAGCACATGTAAAGCTTGTGCTAACTGGTCTTGGGCTCTTTCTCAAGTATTTCATTTTTTTCAGGTTGGGTTGGTTGGTTTGGGTTTTTTGTTTGTTTTGTTTTGTTTGTTTTCCCCTAAATGAGAATCACATATTTAATTCTGGACATGAAAAAAATCTGCTGTAAATAGCATCTTGGAATTAATGGCAGGAGGGTTGGAACTAGGTGATCCTTGAGGTCCCTTCCAACCCTAACAATTCTATGATTTATCATGCTACAAGTCCTCTAAATTTAGGAAGATACTTGCAGGTTTTCCATGATTTTAAAGACACTTACTCATATCTGTCAGATTCAATTTTAGATTCCTATGGGAAAATGAGACTGCAGTTGATACCTAACATTTGCATTGCTTGAATAAAGACATTTTTATTTCTCTGTATATTACTCTGTTTCTTGCTAAAGCTGTAGCTCAGGGCAGACAACTTTGAAATTTTTGAACCTACCTTGAGTGGGTTTTTTTTCCTTAATACAGAGAGATGAATTTTAGTCGAAGATTGTACTAACTATGATAATCTCCAAACTCAAATACAGAATTCAAATACTTCTGATTTTTGTGAATCTGAAATCAGTTGATACTTTTTATATAAACAACAAAATGGTAATTTCTTTAAGACAATACTGACTTTTAGGACAGGAATTGATGACATCTGCAAATCATGCAGTAAATTCGGTGTACAGTGGTAATCTACTGGTAGCCTAGGATCAGGAGCAACTTACTCCGTGAATCCTACAGCTTGGATGCTTACTATAATGATACCAGGCAACCAGCACCAGAACAAGGGGACACAGTCTCAAGCTGCGCCAGGGGAAGTTTAGGCTCGAGGTGAGAAGAACGTTCTTCACCAAGAGAGTCATTCATCATTGGAATGGGCTGGTCCTGGAGGTGTTCAAGAGGGGATTGGACGTGGCACTTGGTGCCACGGTCTAGTCATGAGGTCTGTGGTGACAGGTTGGACTTGATGATCCTCGAGGTCTCTTCCAACCTTAGTGATACTGTGATACTGTGATACCAAATCTTTGCTGCACAAGAAGAAAAGTAAGCAATTACTTTATGATCCCTTCGTGCTGTAATCACTTTAGGAAAAAAGGCATGGTTGCTGAGAAATATTTACTAATCAGATGTTTTTTAAGGTAATTTAAACCTTTAAAGATTCCTTGAGGCATTGGAAGACCAGCATGGATCCTTATGAAAGCAGCAGGATTGTACAGTTGCCCTGTTCAGCTGCCTGCTAGTGCCCCTTCTGGCTTTCTACCTAGATAGCCTTTGATGCCTCAAGCCAAGCCACCACAATGAGACTTGTACACCTTATGATTACTCCCCTGTTTGCATCTTTACTTAGATCATCAAGTGATTTTCTGTTTATAAATTGCCTCAATTTTGCATTAAAGGTGATGAGTCAGTTTGGGGACTTTTAAGTTACTTCAGTAGTTGCCATGGACCGGTTGCTCCCAAGTGTATATCTGGTTTCAATTTTGCTGAAGTTAAGGCAAAGCACAATTTAAGGGCTTTGGACCGGGTCTGCTTCTTTCCCTTCTACAAGCCATATATCAGTGCTCCAAAAGGTTGTGCTGTGGATAGTTAAAACAACACAGAAACACCTTAAACAAAATAAATAATAAAATCCACTTTGAAAATTTGTGCTAATTTCAGGCAGAAATGCTTTTTTATTTGGTGTTTACAAATTGCACTTTTTAAACTTTGCCTAGAGGTACAGGAAAGTGTTTCAAAAATAAGATGTTTAAGTAAAATGGCTACAAAAGCATGTAATTGTCCATTTCAGTGTATTTCTTCTTCTGAGTAAGTTATGCTCTAATAAAAATTAAAGAGCAAGTTGCATTTCGAAGATCAGGTCATCGTAATTCATTGACATTAGGCCACATAACTGAATAATGTCTTACTTCAGTGAAATACATCAAATGAGATCAACAATTATGACTCATAAACATGCCTCCCAGGCATAAAACAGCAGGGAATTAGCATGTGAGGCTGATAAATATGCATGTAAATAAGCTCCCAAAGGAATAACATGGGTTTGATTGATAGGTTTAGAATTGGAACATATGTAAACCCCTTTATTCCTCATTCTGGTGTAGCTAAGTAAAGATGCGTTTTACTTGTTAAAAGTTTCAATAACTTTGTAAATCTTAATGCCACATCTGCTTTTGTGTGTGCAGGCACGTGTGGCTGTCGTTTGAGAAAGGCATTGAATTGTCTGCAGCGTAGGTGCCCTCACACCACGGCTGCAGTGCTTGCAGCTTGGCACAGTTCTGTGTGTGCCTGCACAAGGCTACACCTTTGGGCGCTGCATATCAGGTGATCACAGGCTCACAGGGTGTTAGCGGTTGGAAGGGACCTCTGAAGATCATCGAGTCCAACCCTCCTGCCAGAGCAGGACCATTGAATCCAGCACAGGTCACACAGGAACACATCCAGATGGGTCTGGAAAGTCTCCAGAGAAGGAGACTCCACAACCTCTCTGGGCTGCCTGTTCCAGGGCTCTGGGACCCTCACAGTGAAGAAGTTCCTCCTCATGTTGAGGTGGAACCTCCTGTGCTGTAGTTTGTATCCAAAGATTATTTGGGGGTTTGTTGTAAGTAGAAAAATGAGTTGTGACTTTTGGTAAATTTGTTTTTACAAATATATTCTGTATTGGAGGCAATTACTACTTATATTACAGAAAGTCCCACAAGTGCTGCTACATTTAATAGTCTGGCAGTGATTCTTTATAAACTTCCATTTTCATTGGCATCTTGCAGCTTGAGCTCTTATCTGCAACTTCAAAGTGCCTATCACAGCAGTATCTTCATGTTCATCAGCACAAGTGTTTATGCAGTGGAGAGATTTACATCCATACTGTTAGAAAAGTATGTAATATACTTTGTGTTTATAAAACATTAATACTTGGCTTTGCCAAATGCAGACCACTTGGTTGCCATTGTCGTGTGGCCTGGTGTACATCTGCTTTATTGCCATTCCCTGCTATTAGGCAATAAAAACTTTTCCAACTGGTGCATGCTTACTGACGTTGCCTCACACTGTAATTATGCTAAAGTGGTCTTAGACCAGTGGCAAGCAGGATGCAAACACATTTTCAATAGTGCAAAGTATATATTGACTGTAGATTTTATTTACTTGTGCTTTACAGCTGAAACAGTCTTTCTGAGAAGTTGGAGATGGAGCTGATATCAGGGATCACAGTTGTTCCCATATGAAAACCCCAGTTCTGTACTACCTCCCTTTTGCCCAGAGATACCTTTCTGTGGAAATAACACTTGAGTAAAATTACTTCCATCTGTTTAGATTTATAGGGTAGCAGAGAATATGTTTTGCAGTTAAGATCAGTAAATTCAGGAGCTACTGCTTCATTCTGAAAGCCATCTCCTTGTTGCTGCTTAAAAATAAATAAATAAGCTTGTATCACTTAGAGACATCAGAGTCAAATCTCACGTGGGTTCTCATGAAGCAATTTATAGCTACCTTATAGAATTTGTACAGAAATGTTAAGTTGATCCCTGCTCTAACAGCATCAACTGCTTAACCCAGACTGTAACAGCCTGTGACACCAGGAAAAAGCAAGCCCTGTATACAGACTAGGAGAGGGGGGTTTGCATAACAGAGCTGTAAAAGCAGATTGCTATCAGGAGCTCTCCTGGACCATGTAGCACTGTCCATTTTCACAGAGGATGTCTAGGTAGCTCTTGAGCCAACTGAAACAGAAAACAAACCACTCCCCACCCTTGCTCCCAGCAACGTGCCCTTTTACGGTCAGGGCACTGACAGGTTGTCACTCAGTTTCCACTCCCCACCAGGAATGTCCTTGAATGGCTCAAGAGAAGCCAGAAAATTGTTGCTAAGTATTATTTTCATTCACCTCTAGAATCTTCCACATTTTCTCCAACATGTGTGAAGCCACTGGGAAATATGGTTAAATGAGTTAAGCAGACATCACCCATCTGTGCATCTCAGGGAAAATAAAAACAGTGCTGTCCCTCTGAAAGCTTTCTTGGTACATAACCAAAATCAGAAGAGCAACCACACTCTAAAGCTAAGCCTAGGCAAGGCTCATGCAGGAAAAACAGGGGGGATCACATTGAAGAAACTGCTTGTTCTGGCTTACCCTACTCTTGCTGGTGCATGGCCTTTGCCTGTGCTCCTCCAAAGTGCCTGAGGCTGCTGGGTGCCCATGACAACATGACTGCCCATCATATCTACTTCAGACAGAGGTAAAAAAAACAGTATTCAGCCCCTGCTCTAAATTTCAGTCCCCTCACAAGCCAAAATGATCACGCTGCAGCTTCTTCCTTGTTTGTAGAAATGTTTTACAATTCCAGGCAGAAGGCATCAGAAGAACCCTATTTTTGCTCAGGTCTTGCTTCACCCTTTAATAAAGTTCATTGCAGATCCTTCTACTACTCAAATGGTTTGTAATTTGTATCTCTCAAATGGTTCCCCCTTGGATTTCTCATGCACTGAAAAGTCAAATGCCTGACATTACTGTGTAAAGTTAAGTGCTTGGGGTTAATGAATGGCATTAAATTTTATGAGGTCATGTCCAGTAGATGTTAAAAGAAGCTTAAGGCAACTTTATCACTGATAGAAATTAACAGTTGGCACAAAAGAATGCCTGAGGGATTTCAGTTCTAAGCAAAAATAAAATTGGTGGTGTAAAAATTAAAATACAGAGTCATGGTGATTAATGTAAACATTTTTGTTAGGTAATTGGTTATGTGTTGCAGTAAAAGAAACCAGACCTCACACTTTGAAAAGGAATGAATATTATTGTATTTAGAAAGCAATTAATGTTTCTAGTCAAAAAAAATTCTCCAGCAAGTACAATATTTATATTCTTTCGGCAAACACATAACCTTTGGGGCTATATTTATCAAATAGTCTCCAGTTATTTACTCTACTTTTTTTTCTTTGGGCAGGATGTGTTTTCCCTAGTGGAGGACATTATTTTGTTTCGTTAAACCTTTCTCTCTGCTCACACGCCTTGCCGAGAGCGCAGGCCAAATGAGGAAATTCTGTGTACTTAAGTCATCTAAGATTTGTGTTTTGGGGTGACTGATGGATGGCATGGCAATTCTGTTTCAGAAAGGAAATGGCTACATTAACTTATGGATAGATCTGTTTTGCATAATTATGTGGGGAACTATTCAGTAATTACACTGGTATTCACACGCTGTAATTTTCGTCATCTTTATTCACTGTCATTCCAATGAGAGGAAATGGAAAACTCGTTCAGATGTATGTATTCTTCCTTGCTCTTTCCTGTGACCTACAGTCATAGCATATAGTACTCTTTCAAATACTGCCTGTGCCTGAGATAGCTCCTGAATTTGGCTGAATTTGGCTCCCATGGCATGTGTGCAAGTTCTCTACCCATATGTAAAATTCTTTAATCATGGAATGGTCCAGGCCAGAAGGGACCTCCAAAGCTCATCCAGTCCGACCTCCCCGCAGTCAGCAGGGACATCCCCAACTAAATCAGGCTGCCCAGGGCCTCGTTGAGCCTCACCTTGAATATCTCCAGGGAAGGAGCCTCAACCACCTTCCTGAGCAATGTCTTCCAGTGTTCCACCACCCTCATAGTAAACTTGTTCCTAACATCCAGTCTAAATCTGCTCTTCTCTAGTTTGAAGCCATTGCCCCTTGTCCTGTCACTGCAGGCCTTTGTAAACAATCTCCATCCTTCCTGTAGCCCCCTTCAGGTAATGGCAGGCTGCTATTAGGTCTCCCTGGAGCCTCCTCCTCTCCAGGCTGAACACCCCCAGCTCCCTCAGCCTATCCTCATAGCAATGGCTATGCCTAAATTACCTTGTGGAGATCTTTTCCTTTCACATCCCTTGAGTTCTGTGCTGTCTGAGTAGAGCATTGGTGGTAACAACGTGAATGAAGCCTGTTGAGAATGCAGCACTCCAGTATGGAGAGTCACAGTTTCTAGATCCGAGGTCTTTCCTTCTCTCCAACTGGACATACCTGTCATACAGCTCAGCAAATCATGGCTGTGGCCTGAATTTGGAAGGTGAAATACGAACCAAAAGTGACAATATTTTAGAGTCTGTAGTTCCTTGGGATGGTTCTGTTGCTCTCCAGGCGTTTTGTGTTGTAATCTGAATTACATATGTGAAATGCCTTTTCACACTTTCCTTGGTCAAAAAAACCCCAGTGAAAAGAGCTGATGCTCTCTGATGCTGGGTGACATTTTTGTCTTGCATCCAGGCTGTTTTTATTTTTGGATAAAAGATGTTGCACATTTTCTGTCTCAGAGAACTGGCAGAACTTGTCTAGTAAAATTGACTATTACTTAACATTTTCCCTGTTATTGTATAAACTAATTTATCAGCGTGTTGGAAAAGTTCAGTATGCCTTGTGTGCAACACCAAATCTAGTTGTGTTTGTATAATTTACATGTTGAAGACTCTTCTTACATCTCCCTGTGCTATGTATTTGCATCTTTAGTTCCATTCTGAAGTGCCAGCAGGGAATGACATTTCCCTTACCCCTCACAAGAGGGCAAAGGTGGAGAACAGAACTCTGTCCCATAAGACACTACATACTTTTTCCACAGAAATGTTCTTTCTCAGTATCTACAACAAAGAGACTGTTCTTCAACAAGCTACCTTGCACTGTGGTAAGCAGAAGTCTTTTGTCATTTTGGCTGTCAGTTTGATCCATTTTTATATTCTGATGTAGCTGTGGACTTTCATCTCCTAATGACATCTGGGGTTTACTGCTACTGTAGACATCCTTTTGCTCTTCAGATTCTTCTAGGTCCATCATTAACACCATGCATCTACTTTTTACAGTCAAAGGATGCCATCTGCACTCTTAAATAAAGGTTAATTTTAATTCTGAATTAGCTGAAGGTTAATTTAAAAGATTTTGTTCTTGTTGTTGTTAAAATCTAGTGGTTTCATTATGCTTTGTCATATTGTGATTTGGCAGCTTAAATGATCTAGCTCAGTACCTCTTTTATACTGTTTAGTGGCATGTATTTGTACCAGAGAAAGTTATAGACAATCTAGAGTACTGCTCCATTTCATGTTCCCTGAGGTATGAGTCTGCTGGACACACAGTGCATTCTGAGAATTAGCAGCCTCAGTTACAGCCTCAGATTAGGATTCTAGGGCTTCGTGGCTTCATCTTAAAAAGCCAAGACAGGCAGCTTTAAGATCAGGCCTCCCTTTCTGGTACAGGTTCTTTCTGTGTAGTTAGTTTGATGAGGATAAAGGCTGCTCCACTGTCAGCAGACCATCCCTTTCAGCGTTGAGTATTTGAGTCTGTGTGGCATTGGTGTTTATTTTTACGTCATTGGGGTGTTTTTTTCAGACCACCTTCCTCAAGCTTGCCAGGTACTGGTGCTGTCAACAGCAAATGGTATCCTAAGATGATTTTTATTATGTTTTTAAACAGTGCACTTCTGGATTACCTTACCTCAAGACTGTTACTGATGGAACATCTTTTAAACTCTGCCCAGAGACTTAAGCTGCTTTTTGTCAACCTCAGTCACATAATATATTTGTTAAGGAATGACAAAAGTGTGCTCTCCGTTGTGTTATGAATGATGGATAAAGGAAGTAAAATCATATGCACTTCTCAGATGTTGTATTCATAGTTTAATAAACCATTGCTTATCTCTCTGCTTTTGGGTGCTTTTGGGTGTGATGCTGCCAAAATGTGTTAGGTAGTTACATTATTTAAAGCGTGTATTTTCAATACAGTCGAGCGGGAGCCTATTTCGGACTAATTTAACAGATTATCCTGCGGTTCCTGTTGACGAAAATCCCAAGCAGCCTGTCAGATGTACAGATCTGACTGCTTCCAGCAGTGCTAACAGGACTTGTGTTAGGAGGAGGAGGCGGCTGCAGCTGGGCTCTGCCAGAGGAGCTGAGCTTCCTGGGGTCACAAGGATGCTGTGGTTGCCCAGGTGCCTCACCCTGGTGCTGGGCATTTTAATGACTGTCTTCTTCCCATGTTGCTTCAAGTGGGACTTTCTTCACATCTCACTATGGGCTTTAGAAATGCATTTGAGGAAAGTCCAGGCAGTGCCCAGGTTTGCATCTCTGTGACAACTTTCTAACTTCAAGCTTCTCATCTGTTTCCTTTTCCCCAGAGCCAAAACCCACGGTTCAGCTGTTAGCTCTCAGGGGTAGTGCCAGCACCTCTATGGGATGCATGCTCCACTGCCTTTTGGTTTCTCCTGTGTCTGAAATTTCCCTTTCCTTTTGCATCATTTCTGGTATTTCTGGTTGCCTCCTAGCCATGAATGCTGTCTGTTCTCCCATTCCAGTTAAGCAAATAGCTAATTACACGGGTCAGCACAGTAGCCACATGGATGCTCTGATTTCAGGCTGTATTTCTTTGCATGTATGTGCTGAGCAAAAGAAAAGGGTATGATTTTCACAGTGCTCCTGAATATATTTACACTCAAGGAAGGAGGTCCAAGAAAGTTCTGCTTTCAGGAGAAGCCTTTGGCATCCATCACTAGTGCTGTAAGTCATCAGCCTGTTATAGTAGCTTCCTTTGATAGGACACAGCAAAGAAACAAAGCAGAATTGCTCCTGCTCTTTTTTTAACCTCTAGTCCTGCTTATCATGAGACTACCTCCCCAACTTTAGGAGGCAAGGCTGTGTATAACTTCCAAGTGGCTTCCTGGCCAGGCTGACCTTTCTTCTCGGAAACCTGTTATTGTCAGTTGAAGAGAGCTGGCTTCTTGTTGAAAGGGCAATTCTGTTTCAACAAAAGAGCACTTAATCCTTTCTCGTTTGTCTGCTACTATCACTTAATCTTGGCAAAACAACATAGTTAGGCAACTCCTGCTCAATCTTTCCCTGCTCCATTTTCCCCCCTTAGACTCAATGGAATATGCATTACTGCTTTTGAATATGAAAATCAAACTATACTTACGTAGGATTTATTACCCCAAACAGAAGGATTGCATCTATCTGTAAGGTAGAAATGTGGTTATAAATAGGATGTAATTGAAGTAAATTAAAGGCCAACAGTAGCCTTCAAACATATAAAGGGATGGTATGTTTTTCCTGTTGTCAGTGTAAATGGCCTCTGGAGACCACCTTTTTACAGTGATTGTGCATGTGTAAGATTAAGCAAAGCTGCATGACCAGTGCTATCTCAGGAGGATGCTGAGTCATTAACTCATGTTTATTGCCTTTTACCATCTTTAGATTATTGCAATTTATAGCTCAAAGGCTTTTTAGGCTGTTTATAAGTTAAAATTAGCTAAATTCTTCTGGATGCAAGAGATAAGTCACTCATCATTTGTATATCATGGGATGTAAGTTCATAGCAGTGATGCTGAGCAGCTTTTAGGTTGTTGTTGTTTGGGTTTTGGTGGGGGGGGTTTTTTTGGTTGTTGTTTTGGTTTTGGTTTGGGTTTTTTTTTCTCCTTTCTGTGCAGAACTGAATTGTGCTACTTGTCCCTAGTTCTACTGGATTACTCTATCCTGTTTTGGAAATTTTGCTAATCAGCTATTTTGTTAAGAGTTTAACAGAACTCACTGAAGTTAGAGGTGATGTGGTTTATACAGCTTCCAGTCCAATCAGACTACATTGAAATGTTTGTGTCTTGTCATGTTTGGTGGTGATCTAGGAGCTTAAGTTCTACATGGTAAATGATTAGTGATCTTAAGTATCAGATACAGGCTGGAGTACTGAACATTTGTGACTAGAGTATGTGAACAAGATGGACCAAAGGCAGGTGCACTAGTAGAATCAATAACTGAAAGAAAAAGTTAGAAGAATCACATTTTACTTTACCCTGTGGATTTTTTCTTTTGCCAGTCTTACTGCTGCTAGCATCACTCTCAGGCATTACTGGATTAAATGCTCATCAACTTCTGTGGAAGTCACAGTTGCTTATGTAAGCTAGTACTGTGTGGTTCCCACTAAAAGGAAACTCAAACTATTTTTCCATGTACTTGCATTTTCTGAAGTGTTTATATCATCATTAGTGCCACAGTTAAACTTGGCCTTCCCATCATGCTCAAAGAGATTATATTAAAACACCTCTGGATGTAAATTACTTAAGGTTTCAGTACCTTGCAATCACCAGAGAATTCCTCTCAAGCATCCCTATGAATTTGTACAAGGGTATTAGAGTAAAATTCCTTATTCTGTGTATTTTATTGGTTTCAGTGTAGAGTGCAGTGTATTACTCAGCCTAATTCAGTAAACACAGAGACTTCATGAGGAAAAGAAATATTACAAGCAAGTCTTTTGAATATACTTACTGTTGAGTTTATTTTAAATTGAGCTGTGAGGGGCTACATTTCTTAAACACTGATGCTACATTCTGATTTAAAAACCACTCATCTAGACTTCTGTATATGTTTTCCCATCCATGCTTTGCCATACATACGTTTTACATGTGGATGTGTGATAGGTTAATTTACAGGCTAACCTAATGACAGGATTGGTGTGGGTAGATTTATGAACACTCATAAGCAGTTTCACTTAAAGTGGAAACCCTCTTGTTTTTATGGGTCTTGATTTCAGCTGAAGTGCATAGACAAAATTATTTCACAGAGATTTTTCCCTGGAGAACATGCAGAGTTTACATATATAGCTTTACACATACCCATTTGTGATTTTTATATGATGAGATCATAGAAGATGCCACTTGATTGTTACAAATCAGCAACCCAAAAGACACCAGAGTGGACTGGGTTTGAGTTATACACAATACAAGATATTCCTATTGTCTCCAGGAGTTTTTTTTCTGAACTGCAAAATAATTTGTCTGCCTATCATGTTGTTCAGCAGCTTTCTGCATGGCTAAAACAGGCTTTGATTTTGCTCCTTGGTATCAATGTTCCTTACCTGTGTGACCAGCTTTCAGATTAGTATGTGCAGGTACTCTATTGTGTTTGGCAATTGTGTTCCTTTCCTAACTCAAGCTTGAAAGAGAAGAAACGCTGCTAATGCTTAATGTATGTTTCTCATTCTAACAGTAAAGGATAAACAAATATTTCAGCCTATGTAAGACTTTTGTACTTCTAATGGTCAAGTCTCAGCATTAACTACCTGCATACATCACTCATTATTATAACATATACTTTTTTTTATTTAATTAATGGCTAAATTTAACATTTTAGGGCACAGTTGTTGAAGCTAAAGTGCTACCAAATAAACTGTACCAAGGAGTGCGTGCATTCAAAGCATGTATCTAATGCTCAATGGACTTGAGGCAAGGGATAGAGAATCAGGTTTGTACTTAAGCCATTGCTCACCAAAAGAAGTTGCATCATATTTGTTTCAGAAAGCTGAAACAACTCGCTCAGAGTGAAATGTTCTTCAACTTTCCAGCCTAATAATTATTTTATAAATATCAGAAGTGCGGTGCACTTAATTCTTTAGCTGAAGGCATTCTTTTCAGTTTCTGTACACTGCTTTGAGCTTGCTCCATTTAATCATTTTAAAAGCTTATTTGGTGTAAATTGAATTTAACACTGTAGTTGCAAGGGTGTGATATAAAAAGTCCGAAACAACGCCTGTAGTGTAGGGGCTGCTGGTACCCGCGCTGGAGCTTCCGAAGGGGAGCAGCGCCAGCATCATCTGAAACTCTGCAGCACCCTCTCTTGATACGATGCGGTAATGCCGGGAGCTTCCCTCTCTCCCTCCCTCCCTCCTTCCTTCAGAAGCCGGCAAAACGCAGAAGAGAGAAATCCATACCTCTACTACGTTTTACTTTTAAAACATCTACTGTATGTATTAAAAAAAAATAAAAATAAAACAAAATATCTCCGTTTGCTCTTTGTTGCTGGATTAATTTCCCTTTTATTTTTTTTCCTCTTCTCCTCCTGCCGTTCTGGTCTATCAGCAGACCCGAATCACAACGCCTCAGTCATCTTAGTCTTTTTGTATTGTATTTTCTCTCTCTTTTTTTTTTCTTTCCTACTGAGATCCTGAAGACTTTCCAAACTGCATATTTGGTGCTGTAGAAATACAAATTGTCTGCTCTTTTGTAAACCTTTCGGTTGTCAGACTGCTCTTTCGAAATAACGGAGGAGCCTGGAATCGCCCATGCTAAAATTAAGAATTTATAACTGTATGGAACAGATGTTTTCATAAACATTTGCTATAATTAATTTCAACTAGGGGATTGAAGGAACAAAGCAGTTTTTCCCTCTTCAAAACTTTATTGCCTTTTCCCCATACAGCGAACTCAGAAATCTTTGCTTTAATATTGTTAATGAAACAAATTTACTCTTCTGTTTGGGTTTCATTTGTGAGAAAGGAAAGCTTAATTTGAACAAGATAGCAGCCTCTGGAACAATGGACAAAATGCAGCGGGTTTCAAGCATTATGTATAAAGGATTGAAATACAGGCTGTTAGTCTTTAGGTGTTCCTTTCTGAGCAAACAACTCTGTGGTGTCGATTGCCAGAGAATCCTAGCTGCT
The DNA here is from genome assembly GCF_026170545.1 of Melanerpes formicivorus. NCBI lineage: Eukaryota > Metazoa > Chordata > Aves > Piciformes > Picidae > Melanerpes > Melanerpes formicivorus. The sequence continues at coordinate 3,369,213 of NW_027142375.1, forward strand.
AGGACAAAATTCAACCAGATCAGTTGAAGAATATCTTACCTGTGGAGCAAACAGTAGGAAAGAATTTGACGTTGGAGGAGTTGTGAACCTTGGTGTTACAAAAAGCAAAAGAGTCTCGTGGCATTATATATAGTTTTAATACCTAGTAAAATGCTTATTGTATGTTGATTACCCCTTTATACTCACAATAAAGGTCTGCAATCTGTTAAGCATTTTTTCTTTTGCATTATACGAGGAGCAGATTTTGACTGGAATCATTCTGGCGTTTTGGTATTGTCACTGGGGGTTTTTTTGGGGGGGTGTATTGTTTGTAGCCTATCTATAGCTTAGGGCCAGAATTTTTGCAGTTTTATCATTATTATTAATTATGAAGGAAAAAAATATCCCTGCCTTACTGTTGGTTTTACTAGTTGCATTATTGGTTTTACTAGTTCATGTATTTCATATAAATATCATTTGGGGGGGGAGGAGAAAAAAAAGAGGGTTTCAAGTTGTTTTTAAAAGCACAGCCTAATTGTTTTACACCTGAAAGAAGTAGTGCAGCTGCAAGGATGATGGTTGGGGTTGTGGGTTTTTTTTTTTCTGAGCAAACTAGAATTCCTGACTGATCTGTCATCTATAAAGTGTGCAAAGAAAAATAGGTAGCTGTCATTAAAATTACATTTCAGCTTTCAATAACCATTTAATGAGTAGCGTAATTATATAAGTATGGTACCTCAAGTACTTCACTCAATAATTAAAAATAATCTCATCTTTAAAGTGAAAGCGCTGTAATTATTATTTGACTTAACCAGGACCACTGTTATGATCTCTAGTGGCACCTCGGATTGTTCAAAGTGGGTTTGAAAGTATAAATTAAAATGGGATAAATCATTAAATTATTAAGCTTTAAATATGCTGGAAATGAACACGGCGTGGAATTTGGAAGTCGTGTTGCAAGAATGCACAGCCTCAGCCTGCAAGCAGCTATTTGTGTTCAATTTTATCTTGTCTCTTATCATAAAACACTGCATTAATTGATTGAGTGTTTTGTATCAACCTAAACTTAAATTTTCACAACTGCTAAATAAATTTGGGGGTTTGACAACACTTAACCTTTGATTAGAATACAAACAAAATATTAAAGGGAGTGCAAACTTGTCAGCAGAGAAATCTATCTCCTTTTTGACGCTTTGAAGCGCAGGGGGATTCACAGTTTGATTCCTTAAGCGGGATCTCTTTTATCAGTGCCTCCTAAACTGCAAGCTGTAAAATCCTTTCATAACAAGCACAAGATTGCTGAATTGCTGAAGATTTTTACTGTGAGGCTGATGGAGCATCAGAACAGGCTGCCCAGGGAGGTAGCGGAGTCCCCCTCTCTGGAGATATTCAAAATTCACCTGGATGCATTACTGTGTAATCTGGTCTAGGTGATCCTGCTCTGGCAGGGGGTTGGACTGGATGATCTTTTGGGGTCCCTTCCAGCCTCTGAAAATCTGTGATTCTGTGATAAATAGGTTAGCACTGTATAAATATGGATGTGTGCCCACACATAGGCATGCACATATGTGTGTACTTGCAGGCAGAAATATGTATGTAGGTGAAGGCATCAGTATCAAACCATGTTTTCAAATGGAAAGCGAAGTTCAAGCCTTTTGAAAAGGAGTATTCCCATAGAGTATAAGGGGATATCCCTCAAGCTTCTTGTAGTTGTCGATTTGCAGCTGGTTGTGATAGTGTACCACTCCTTCTGCCTAAGAAGTCCCACACTGAATTTTTGCATCTCACAGAAAACAGCTGTTTTCAGAGGGCTGATGAAGGAGATAAATAGGAACTGTCTCTCCCCTTTCCATTCTTCACATGCTTTTTCATTTTCGTTGAGCACATGCTTAAGATCAGAGCGTTCGTTGTGCCTGGTGTGTACCCAGAGCATCTCCCTGCTCTTAAACTGGGGCTCCAAATTGATACCCAGTTCCTTCTTATTGCCTGAAGTGGAAACAGTGCATTCCACCTAGAAAAAGCTCTTCTTTGAGAAGGTATTTTACTACCAGTATAATAGCCTGTGAAAAAAAATAGAAATACAAAAATAGTGTGCATATTTAAACTAGGTTTTTCAACATATGGTTGTTATGCTCTCTACTTATGGTTTTCAGATCACAGGATGTTAGGGGGTGGAAGGGACCTCTGGAGATCAAGATCTCTGCCAGAGCAGGACCATAAAGCCAGCAGTATCCTGGACTGCATAAAAAGCGGTGTGGCCAGCAGGTCCAGGCAGCTGGTTCTCCTCTGTACTCTGCTCTGGTGAGATTCCACCAGCAATACTCTGCTCAGCTCTGGAATCCTCAGCACAGAAAGGCATGCACCTGCTCAAGCAGGTACAGAGGAGAGACACAAAAATGATCAGAGGGCTGGAACACATCTCCTATGACCTTTAGAGGTTCCTTCCAACCTAAATCCTTCTATGACTATGATTTTCAGGCCTTTTGGAAGGTTAGTACCATATTTCATTATTGTATTAAAGCTAATGGACTACTCTAGTGCTGAAAGCTGAGCACCTTGACAATACTTGCTTTGATACTGATGCTTGTTATGGTACTGCTTCTTTCCCTTTGCAGCAGTTTTAGGCTGTGCCTTTAAAGTTAGCTGCAGATATTCGAGCAGAAGAGTGAAGAAGTGTCAACAAATCCACAGTTGGGTGTAAAAAGGAAAACAAAAGATTATTCTAAACTAATTTCATTGGTCAGATGTGTGGGATATATTCTAACAATCTCACATTCTACTTCATTCCTTTCTATCTCTTCTGGCTGCCTGGCTGCCTGGCTGGAAAGAACTTCTTATCAGCTAACTCTGAAATAAGGCTGCAAACTTCTAACAACGCTTTGAGCTAATGGCTCTCTCTAACATCTCTTTTCTCTTTTTCTTCTAATTAAACAGAGGAAAGTGGGGAGGGAAGGTTAGGGGGAAAAGCAGGGCAGTTTTCCCCCATCCAAGGGGGTTTCTGTGCCATTTTCTTCCTGTAAATACCTATATAATATTGTATATCCTGTATATTTGTACATATTCATTGCATTCCGTTGTAGAGTGTAGTGTTGCTTGTAAATACAGTTCCATTTGCTTTCCCCAACTGAGGTGAGCTGAGTTTTTGTTACTGTGGGTGGGTTAAACCATCACACCCTTCTGTTTCCTCTGCAAGTGTGATAAGATTTGCGCCCCCCTTGCTCTTGCAGTTTCAGTTTGGAAATCTTCGCAGGGGTTGTAGGACAGAGTTGGCAGAGCAGGCACTGTTTCTACAGCAGAGCCCTTCTTCCCATTCTCAAGTCTCAAAAAGGATCTCTAAAGATAATACTGAATCAGTCAGGAGTTTTAATTTGAGACCACAAATTCTATCACCAGCATCATGAATCTTATATTCATAACTGTTCAGTATACATCCTAATATTACCAGATATGTGTGTCATTGTCACTGAAGAATATATAAGTAATCTATCTGTTCTACTGGGAGTTCTCTGTGTCTTTTAAAAGGGGGAATAAGTGGAACTTGCCTGAAGAGAGGTTGTCGAGGCTCTGGATTCCCACAGTTCATTAGTTGTTGTTAACCCATTTGTGCTCAAGTATCACTGACTATGAAAACATACCAGGATTTGCTTAAAGAACTTTTGGATAGCAGGGGGCAATGTTGAGGGACTCCACTTTTAAGTCAATGAATACTTTGCTTTATCATTTTTATCACTTTCAACATTTTCAAGTTGTCCTAACAGAGTTATCTGTCAGGAAAAGGATGGCGCAAGAAAACAACCATGGAAATTCCCACTCCACTAAATCCTCTTTTTGAAAGCTGAGTGAGTGTTCCTAGTGCTATGGAGTTTTGGTACCTGTTGCTTAATGATGTGATGGAACAGTAAAAGCAGCTCTCAAAAAAAATCTCCCAACAATAACTTCTGTAAATATGAGAGTTGTTCTCAGCAGGTATACAAAGTAATGTGGTGGCCATTTAAACAGAGGGAATCATTGTCCTTTGAGAAAGTGCTTCAGAATAAAGCAAGCTACACTGAGAGTACTCTGTGAAGAACAGCTCAGTGGCAGGCTCAAGACCCCACCAAATGTTTGTTGTGGAGTCATGGTGAAAGAACAACTTCTACCACCAGGATTCTGGTTTTCTTTGCAGTCCTGTTGACACCTCAAGCAGCACTAATGGTTTGGTTGAAAGCTGATAAAGGCCTTTTTGAGGTAGTCTTAAACCTCATTCCTCCGAAAGGAAGAAGGTCATGTCACCGTTCTAGAAAAGACTTCCAAAAAGCTATTTTTCAGCATATTAACTTAGCATTGTGAATGAGTTTCCTTTTTCAGCCTGACTAGTGTGAGAGGTGAATGCTTAGGAGTTTTCTAAGTAGGAATGAAGTGCAGTAGTGCATGCAGGACCCATTTTGATGTGCTGTGTCCCTATCAAAAATTGCCCAGTATCATTGCAGCCAGCCATATGGCTTTAAGAGAGGTTCCATGCAGTTCAGTGGTTTCTCTGAATGCTCGGGATCAGATGTGGATCTGGGTAATATATGAAAAAGCACATGACTTAAGACTATCCCAACATGGGAGACTATTTTCAAGACACAAGAAAAAAAGGAACAGAGGGTTATTAATAACAGGAGGGTCAGCTCCTGGATGAAATTTCTGGTGATGTTCATTTAGTTAAATTCAGTAAACAGAAAGCAGATTGATTAAGTTAGGATTTCCGTTTCCAAAATGAAATCAACCAAACTTACCAATTTCAGACTGAAATGCAGTAGAGTTTGGGGATTTATTTTAGACAAAGGTGCACAAGTTATTAAACAAAAATCAATAAAAATGCATTCCAAGTTAGTTGGGAGAAAAACACTTGGAAAGAAAGTTCTGTGCCAAAGTGAATGACTGAAGGGTTTTTAAAGGAATGTCTGGAGTAAGCAAAGATCCTGAAATAAACAGAAAACAGCCTGATCTGCAAAGAAGAATGCCTCCTGGATATGAGGAGTGTGGGCCTGTAGTAACAATTAGCAAAATTTAAGTTGAATTAGCTCACCTATTTGTATGGTATCACTCTTCAACCTTGTGCTAGGAAAGTTGCGTCAGAACACTCAAACTCCAAATTGAACCTGGAGCTAGTTGTCGATCTTGAGAGCTGTAAGAATGCGAAGCTGTAAGGTTAAGACTTATCTATGCAAGTTTTGTCATAAACTAAAGTTGCTATCGATAGTAAAGTCAATCACAATTTTCATCTATATGTAGTGTTATTTGTTATCATAATAATCACAGTATCACAGTATCAACAAGGTTGGAAGAGACCTCGAGGACCATCGAGTCCAACCTGTCACCACAGACCTCATGACTAAGCCATGGCACCAAGTGCCACGTCCAATCTCCTCTTGAACGCCTCCAGGGATGGTGACTCCACCACCTCCATGGGCAGCATATTCCAATGACTAATGACTCTCTCAGTAAAGAACTTTCTCCTCACCTCGAGCCTAAACTTCCCCTGGTGCAGCTTGAGACTGTGTCCCCTTGTTCTGTTGCTGGTTGCCTGGGAGAAGAGACCAACCCCTTCCTGGCCACAACCACCTTTCAGGTAGTTGTAGAGGGCAATGAGGTCTCCCCTGAGCCTCCTCTTCTCCAGGCTAAACAATCTGAGCTCCCTCAGCCTCTCCTCATAGGGCTTGTGCTCAAGGCCTCTCCCCAGCCTTGTTGCCCTTCTCTGGATGTGTTCAAGTGTCTCGATGTCCTTCTTAAACTATAATAAAGGTGTTTTATTTTTGTTTCAGGAAGATCCAATGGAAATGGAAGTACACACCTCACCTCAGATACTGATGGAACATTTATTTCTTACAGGTTGGTGATTTTTTACATTTCTTTTCTAATTTTAATATGTTTGCATATAATAAGCATCATAACTTATTTAAAGCAAAAGAACAAGTCCATATATTTTAAGAGTATTTTACAGTCTGAATTGCAGCAGTCAGTAAGCTAAAGGATGTGAAGGGTTTAGTGAAGGAATTCAGTGAAAAGTTTTCTGGATTATTATTTTCTTTGAGAAAAGTGTTCAGAATGCCTAATTAATGAAAGTTCAGGATGTTTGTAAGCCTAAGTATTTGTCTTTGTTTTCTCAAAAGTAATCAATAAAGTAGAAAAATCCCCCCTCAGCTCATAGCAGCTAAGACATGGGACCAGGGATCTCCTTGCTGATTGCCTCCAAAGTAACAGGATCTATGGAACAATATTTGTTCATTATTTCAGGTCAGAGACCAAAGCCAGGATTTGTTCAATCTGAGGTTCTCTGACAGAAAAATAATGTCTCAGTTCTGTTGAATTAAAGAAACATGACGCTGAGTAACTCTTTTGAGCTTGAGTACATACCAGAGGGTATCTTGCACTTGAAAGCACAGGAAGGTATTCAGCAGATAATGCAGTTTTATCTTCCAGCCAGCAACATGCTGTCACTACTACAAATGCTAAATCTTTGTCCTTGTGACTGGTAAATTAATAGTAATATTTTTGCTAACCAGAATGACTGCATCTGATTTTGATGCTTAAGTAAAACAAGCTTACCACATAATGATTTGGGATTTGGTTAGTGAGCTATGATGGATGGCATCTTTGTCATTTGTAGTCTACTGGAGTCTGTACTTCAAAGAGGCAAGTTCCTCCTTCCTGCTTGCCTTGTCTTGGTTGCAGCCAGCTGGGTGGGAAAATTGCAGCATCTTCCAGGCAGTGAGCTGTGCTAGGCACGAGTCTTCAGGTGTGAGTTGGCACGGAGGGACACGGCACCTTGAGAACTTGTTGCAGGCTGGAGACTGAGAGATTGCTGAGGAGTAAACGACCTGGTCTTGAGGATGTTGAAAACAAAGACTTTTCCTTAAGACCTAGAGGGTTTGTTGTGATTCAGACACCCTGAGGAAGCTTCTGGACTGAGAGCAAGGTTGAAAAAAAAAAGAAAGGTGTACCTGCAGGGACATGGTGGGGCAGAGCAAGTTTGATCTGCAAATCCTTCCAGTTTTCTGTATCCTAGAAAGTCTGTTATACTGAAACCTACTCTGTGATGATACAAAATCCTTCAAGGCTAGATACCATGTTTACCTGGGGAAAGGTATCTTAGCAGATTCATTTCAGGGGTCTGCCTAATTCAGTTTCTTGCCATGTTTGTGTTCTCTAATGCATGCAACACACTAACTTTTAAAAAGGCCTAAAAAATACCACCCAGGGCAATTTTCATGTTTTATAGGTGAGCCATATGTAGATACAGAGACCTTGAAGCAGTCTGTGCAAAGACAGGTTGGACTCGATGATCTTTGAGGTCTCTTCCAACCTTAGTGATACTGTGATACTGTGAAATAGGCAAGACAGAATCTAGTGAGATCAGCAAGAGAGGAGTTGAGAGCTCTCTGCTGCTAATTCCAGGACACTTGTTCCTGAAAGTTGTTAACTCAAGAGCCCCAGCTGTTATACCTGCCAAAGTGTGACACTTGAAGCATAAGAAGCCAGCTTCAAATAGGCTCTGGTTCCTTGAGAGTGTGAGCTGTGGGGCTGGTGACTGACCCTTTTTTCCTACCCCTTCTTTACTCCTGCAGGAGCACTCATCTCTCTGAGGTACTTCAGGGACTTAACCTAGTCCAACCTATTAAGTCTTTGTAGAGAGTGTTCTGATGTCTTGGTTCACAGTGTCTGCCCGCAAAAGGTTCAAATGGATGTTGGTGCCAGTGCAAGGAAGGTAGCTAGCATGGACAGCTAGAAGTAAGTGGAGTGTAGGACATGGTGCTGTTTACTTCACAGGATCACAGGATGTTAGGGGTAGGAAGGGACCTCCAAAGATCAAGTCCAACCCCCCTGCCAGGGCAGGACCTTAGAATCTAGCACAGGTCACATAGGAATGCATCCAGATGTGTCTTGAAAGTCTGCAGAGAAGGAGACTTCACAACCTCTCTGGGCAGCCTGTTCCAGTGCTCTGGGACCCTCACAGTGAAGAAGTTCCTTCCCATGTTGAGGAGGAACCTCCTGTGCTGTAGTTTCACTCCATTGCCCCTTGTCCTATCCCAGGGTGCAACTGAGCAGAGCCTATCCCCTTCCTCTTGACACCCAGTCCTCAGATATTTAGAAACATTGATTAAATCCCCTCTCAGTCTTCTGCAGACTAAACAGCCCCAGGGCTCTCAGCCTCTCCTCACAAGGCAGCGCTCCAGTCCCTTCATCATCCTTGTAGCCCTCCTTGGACTCTTATCGAGTAGATCCCTGTCCCTCCTGAACTGGGGAGCCCAAAACTGGACTTGGCTGATTGCCTAAACCATAGTGAATTCTCAGCCATCTCTAATGCTTCACAAATAGGTGGAGGCTAAAGCTGACCTTTGTACATCCATATTCTTGAGTCCAAAGTCCACATTAAAAAAATGCATTGTTGACTCTGGCCTCCCCTGAATAATAATTGTATTCTGACAGAGAGGACTACAGACAAAACTGACAAAATTGAGGTTAATTAATATTGTAAAAGCAGTCCCTGCCAGATGCACTGCCAAAGTATTGTTGCTTAAATAATTAGATGTGAGATGATAAAGCAAGATACCACAGTATACACACACACATATATATCTCTGTGTGAGTATATCATATGTGTGTGTATATATCTATATATATATGAAAGAAACCTCTGACTTCTAACAGTTGTCAAGCTAGCACCATTATTAAGTAATATTACAGTGTTTAAGGTGTGAAATTAATATATTCTGTTCAGTGGCAAGCACCTCCCATCATATAATAAGCCTAGTTGTACATTCACTGGTTAGGTTGATTATTATATGACAGCATTCTGGGCTGGATGTTAGGTGAAAAGGGGCAGATAATACCTTTTGAAAGACAAAAAGTGAATCTCACAGTGCCTTGAAAGGTAATGAATGATGTTTAGTGGTTGTTAATTCCTTAAGGACTCATCAGAGGTTTGGTCTTAGGTTATTTTCAGTGAATATTGTTTCAATAAGTTAGTGATTCAGCAAAACTGATGATAGTCTTGTTTATTCAGTGGCTTTCAATGAGTTCCAAAAAGACTGGGTGGTGACTTTTTGCCCTAAAAGAGACAAAGGCATGTTTGGCTCATGGTAGAGGTCGTGCTTACAGAAGGCTCATACATGCAAATTCCTAGTGGAAGTTTTACTAAAGCAAAACTTGCTTCATGTGTTAGCAGTACTGGTCTCCTTACAATTTCTTTAGGAGAAGAGGCAACTCCAAATGTTCATAGTCTTTTTTTCATATGTTTTGCTATTAAAATGCTTCGAAGAGCATATTGGTTTTACTACAACAAGGGGTGGAGTCGTTACTTGATCCCAGGCCATTGTTTTAAAGGACAATTTTACACTATCCAGTACAAGACTCAGAGTGTGGATGTGCTTATTAATAAAGGGTGTCAGATCATTATCCTTTGATATATTTATGATGCTGTAGGACTATTTGTCTAGTTTTATTTTTAATATGACAGTGTCACCCTAGAGTTTGTGGTTCCTGCTTGTGTTGATCATGGCACAGATTTAATGCTGCTTATGTTCAGAGTGAACATTTCCCTTTAGGACATAAAGTTTGGAAGTGAAAAGCATATGTAACTGACATATATTTCTGAATATTCTGTGAGTTTGTGAATGTGATCTGCCAGGGTGTAGAACATTTTCTGTCTGGTGTTCAGGCTCTCATGGGTGCTTGGTGCCATGGTTTAGTTGTTTAGGTGGGTTGGATTGGTTGATGGGTTGGACGCGAAGGTCTCTTCCAACCTGGTCTATCCTATCCTATCCTATCCTATCCTATCCTATCCTATCCTATCCTATCCTATCCTATCCTATCCTATCCTACTCTATTCTAGTATTCTTTTGTGGGCTTGGAAAGAAGCTTTGCTCAGAAGAAATTATGAAAATTACTTCATAGGTCCATGTCACCAAAATTAGAAGTTCACCATTAGAAAGATTTGAGCAAAGATGTAGGCATAAAATAACTTTCATCTTTAAAACACCAAAATTAGAAGTTCACTATTAGAAAGATTTGAGCAAAGATGTAGACATAAAATAACTTTCATCTTTGAAATGAAAGAAGCTTGAGGAAGACATTTGAGTTCTGCTGTATGGTGTTGTTATATCGCTGTGGTTTTAAAGCCTTTTCTGGATGTGCAAATCGGTCAAGCTTCACCAAAAGGACAAGAAAAAATAGGTGTGGGTCTCCAGTTTCAGTATCTGCAATGCAGTGCCACTGGAAAGTAGAAATACTGTCTTTCTCCTGCCTTCCCAAGGGCAGCTGACCTTCTCCTCGCCAAAGAGGTGAACCCCTTGCCAGCACATATGACTACAGACTATTACATTAATCTGTTTAGCCTCAGTACCAGCTGCTTGCATGTTTTTAATTATCTTATTAGATGGTATAACAGTGACCTATGAAATAAAATGAAGGTGAGTATTTTTTAACTTTATTTTACAGGCTATTTTTCTAAATATATTTTAATGACCTAATTATGACTTTTAGGGAGAGCCATTGATGCAGATATTCAATTTGGCTGATAGAATCTAACATCTCAAGGACACTTATTTCCTCCCAAGGTGGATTCTTACATTAATACTGCTTCTAATAAATATATAGCCTTAAAAAAAGCTCACTTTTCATACTTGTATTGTTAACTTCCTTTGTGATTCAGAGATTCATGACTACTATGCTGGTTAATTTCTTAATACATCTCTGCACTCGTATGTAAGTTTAATTTCTACCCTGTGAATCAAGATAAAGTTCTTTCTTGTGTGGCTTAAACCCAATGACAAGTGATGATTGCCCTAAGCTGTGGGTTATGTAGACAATATATATTCCTTCTTCAGCTGATATTTCAAACAGACAGACGACCTAGCATAAGAAAGACTTTGGTATTTTCTTTTCCTCCCCTGACTTCTTACAGATTCTGCTTACCAGATGTTTTCTTTCTTACTGCAAAAAGGCAATGTGGTCCTGCTGGCTAAGGCATGTTTCTTGTGTGCCAGCCAACAACCACAGGACTGATACAGAGCATACAGAAGAAAGACGGCAAGGGGTGCAAGCTGTTCTTCCTTGTTCTACCCCCTTCCAAATGCAGACAGTGAAACTGTTTTGATTCCTCTTTGACCGGTGCCTTTTCTCGGCAGCTGAGCTAGAAACGGCTACACAGCCTCTGCTCCTATATGTCAAACATAGTGTGAAGATGTAGACAACTTTCACTGTGGAGAAAACTCTTGTCTGAATCTACTAAGAAGGAGCTCTTTTCCATCTACATAACCCTATTTATGCTCATTCCTACACAGGTGATATTTCTTTCCTGCTTCACTTTTAAGCCATGTTTTCCATAACTTTGTCCACTCCGTGTCCACACAGAATCAAGAGCTGTAAAGAACAAGCTTGTTTGGGTTGGATCCAAAAATTTGAGAACAGAGAATGAAGCAGTGAAATGGCATCCATGGTAGCACTTCACCTCCACTCTGTCAGGAGAGTTCTTCAGCAGCTGCATCCTTTCTCTCTTTCCACAAGGAAGCAGTAGAAATGGCATCGGTGTTTGTTTTGTCTTACACAGAACTGCCTGCTAGACAGCGTTCTGGTTGATGCCATTTATGTGCAACGAGGCCTTTTCAGTACAAGTTAGTTTTACCTGAGAGCCTCTAAACTCTCTCTGTGAATTTTGTGATTCTTCTGGAAGATTACACTGTGAGTGTGCTCATAATCTTTCCCTGAACATGGTAGTCCGTGCCAGTATTCTCATTTTGTCCATGTTTTTGAAGATATTAGCAATTCCATCTTGTAGGTCTCATATTTCTAGCCAGAGACAGTGACTCTTTGCACTGATGACATTTTCCATCCAAACACCTTTTTTCTCCAAATCCAAGAAGATGACTCTCTTATGTGCTGGGAGCTTAGATTTCTGGGTTTCTGTGAGTTCTTTCAAAATTGCTTTCTTTTTCTGCACAAGGACCATTACAGGATTTCCAGCTCCCTCTTGTCAAACTTCTTTTATTGACTTCTTCCTTCCACAGATGATTTACTCTGCATTCCTTGCCTGGTGTCCTAAGGAATTTGTAAGGCATGTCATAAGACAAGGAAGAAGAACTAGTCCTTAAGGAACTGAAACCCTATGCAGTGCTACAGGCTGGGGTCAGAGTGGCTGGAGAGCAGCCAGGCAGAGAGGGACCTGGGGGTGCTGGTCGATGGTAGGATGAACATGAGCCTGCAGTGTGCCCAGGCAGCCAAGAGGGTCAATGGCATCCTGGCCTGCATTAAGAACAGTGTGGCCAGCAGGAGCAGGGAAGTCATTCTGCCCCTGTGCACAGCGCTGGTTAGGCCACACCTCGAGTACTGTGTCCAGTTCTGGGCCCCTCAGTTTAGGAAGGAGGTTGACTTGCTGGAACGAGTCCAGAGAAGGGCAACGAAGTTAGTGAGGGGCTTGGAACACAGCCCTGTGAGGAGAGGCTGAGGGAGCTGGGGCTGCTTAGCCTGGAGAGGAGGAGACTCAGGGGTGACCTTATTGCTCTCTACAACTACCTGAAGGGGGGTTGTAAACAGGCAGAGGTTGGTCTCTTCTCCCAGGCAGCCAGCACCAGAACAAGAGGACACAGTCTGAGGCTGCGCCAGGGGAAGTTCAGGCTGGAGGTCAGGAGGAAGTTTTACACGGAGAGAGTGATTGCCCATTGGAATGGGCTGCCTGGGGAGGTGGTGGAGTCACCATCACTGGAGGTGTTCAGGAGGAGACTTGACAGGGTGCTCGGTTGCATGGGTTAGTTGATTAGGTGGTGTTGGGTGATAGGTTGGACGTGATGATCTTGAAGGTCTCTTCCAACCTGGTTTATTCTATTCTATTCTACTCTATACTTGTGCTGAGATCCAAACATTTTGTCTTGGGTTTACACAGCAAGACAGAGCTCTTTAACCCTTGTCAAAGGAGTTAAAGAAAACACTGCACACAGGGGTGGATAGAATGGGGAAGTTTAAATGGAAATGCTAGTCATAACTATATGCTGCAGTGCAAAGCATCTGAAATACACAAAGTGTCATAGTTCACCATGGCTACAGTTTCCAAAGAACCTCCTTAGGCCAAAGCTTCATACAGAATCACAGAATTATTGAGGCTGGAAAAAACCTTTGAGATCATCAAGTCCGGCCTATGGCCCAACACCACGACATCAGCTAAACCAAGCCACCAAGTGCCACATCCAATCTTTTCTTAAAGACCTTCAGTGATGGTGATTCCACCACCTCCCTGGGCAGTCCATTCCAGTGCCTAATCAGCCTTTCTGTGAGGAAGTGCTTCCTAATATCCAACCTAAACCTCTCCTGGTGCAGCATCATACCATGCCCTCTTGCTCTGTCACAAGTTGTCTGGGAGAAGAGCCTGACCCCCACCTGACTACAACTTCCTTTTAAGTAGTTGGAGAGAGTTTTAAGATCCCCTTTAAGTCTCCTCTTCTCCAGGCTCTCTCTCACTGAAACATATCAGCAGTTCTAAGTAATGCAGTGACCTTATCATTATCATTCATTTAAAACTGAGAACTTGCATGTTCTTTGCAGGAATATGACTAACAGTGACAGGTGTATGGCAGTGTGCTTTCCTTGATGCTAAAGTAAGATCTTAAGTCGTGCTGGCATTAGCTTCTAGTCTACTGACATAAAAGGAATAACATTTGCCACAGAACTGGGAGTGAGTTGTTGGCTGAGTTCAGCAGCAAGAGAACCTGGAGAGGATCAATTCTTTGCTGAGTACTACCTGAGTGCTCCCACTAGCACAGTGGGATTTGAAATGGGAGAGTTGTGTACTACAGTTTTGTAACAGAACTACTGAAGGCTAAACCAGATATCTTGATTTTCCTACACTCTACTCAAAAGACATCTGATGAGTGATTTCATTTGGGTTTAACAAAAAACAGCCAAAACACCATGACCTAGAACTGTATGTAAAACTTGAGTAGAAGACAGGAGGTTTGAGGAATTACAGTTTTTAATCCAAAGAAGCTTGAATATAAAATTTATCAAAATAATGTATAATTGAAATAAATCTGAAGAGCAAGGACTTGCTGTTTGTGAGACTACATGTTTTTTAATGATGGTAATAAAACCTTGCCAGTTCAAGAGATCAAAGTTAGATCAGAAAATCACTCATTGTCTAGGTCAGAGCATGCAAAATGGGCAGATTTACAAAGTGAAGGCAGAATTAACAGTCTGAGCTAGAATTTTGCATTTGTCACCCTACACGTCATGAAATTGTCCAAGTTTTGAAATGGAGTACATGGTTTTGAATATTCTTATGGCTGTGCCAGTTCTAGACCTGCTCTAGCCAGTTGTGTGTGAGTAAGCAAGAAACATTTCAGCATTTTGGGGCACATTCCTCCAAAAAGCTTCTCCGTTCTCCCTGTTCTTAGTTTGATGATTTGTAGAGCTGTAGCTTTTAACTTATGTTGCACACTACAAGTAGCTCTTAAATTAAAGAATAACAGTGCTCTGCTCAGCACTGGTTAGGCCACACCTTGAATATGGTGTCCAGTTCTGGGCCCCTCAATTGAAGAAAGATGTTGAGATGCTGGAACCTGTGCAGAGAAGGGCAACAAAGCTGGTGAGGGCTGTGGAGCACAAGTCCTGTCAGGAGAAGCTGAGGGAGCTGGGGTTGCTTAGACCGGAGAACAGAAAGCTCAGGGGAGACCTTATTGCTCTCTACAACTACCTGAAGGGAGGTTGTAGACAGGAAGGGGTTGGTCTCTTCTCCCAGGCAACCAGCACCAGAACAAGAGGACACAGTCTCAAGCTGCACCAGGGGAGGTTTAGGCTGGATGTTAGGAAGAAGTTCTACACAGAAAGAGTGATTGCCCATTGGAATGGGCTGCCTGGGGAGGTGGTGGAGTAACCATCATTGGAGGTGTTCAGGAGGAGCCTTGATAGGGTGCCTGGCTGCATGGTTTAGTTGATTAGGTGGGTTGGATTGGTTGATAGGTTGGACACGATGATCTTGAAGGTCTCTTCCAACCTGGTTTATTCTATGTATTCAATGTAGAATAGAATAGAATAGAATAGAATAGAATAGAATAGAATAGAATAGAATAGAATAGAATAGACCAGACCAGGTTGGAAGAGATCTTCAAGATCATCACGTCCAACCTATCAACTAATCCAACACCACCTAATCAACTAACCCATGGCACCAAGCACCCCATCAAGTCTCCTCCTGAACACCTCCAATGATGGCAACTGCACCACCTCCCCAGGCATGGAGGAATGGGAAACATGGGAAACATGGGAAACTACATAACCAGCAGTAACTTAAAAAGCACAGCTAGCTAATAGCCTTAAGTTTTTGTTGGGATATTTACTTCAGAAAGTGATTTTACCTCTCTTCACACGAACCTTTGTAACTGTATGTCAAGCAAGAGACCTGAACTGTTCAGAAAAATCTGCCCTTTGAATGTTGAGCCTCCCAGCAGCTCAGCCATGCATATTCACACTTACATGGCTCTTAACTCTGCCTCATATCCTGAGGCAGGAGTTGAGGAAACAGAGGAAAATACATATATTTTTCAAGCAGGTTGATAAGCCTTCACGTTAAGGCTGTCAAGTGAATTTTCAGGGTAGCAAATATAAATCTGTGTGTTTCAGAAATGGTTTGGTTTAGAATCTTACTGCTTATTACTCAGTACTGCCTTTCAATTATTCTCCCACCATTGTTTACAGAATTAACTCTGGTTTTATTACATTCTTGCCTGTTGTCTCACTTTTTTTTTTTCTCAACTGTTGATTTTGTGGCAAAATAAGTAATACAAACTATGCATGTTTCTTGGATTTACATGAATATATGTGAAAAAAACTCTGACCTCTATTTAAATATAGGTAGTGCATTCACTTATTGATGTTCCTATCAATAAAGACCTCATATTGCAAAATATATAACACAATAACTTTTTTTTCTTCTTCATGCTGGCCTGTTCTGTAGCCTGTTGCTTCATGGAGTGCCTCAGGGGAGCCAAGTTTGGGTCTCAGCACTTGAAAAAGCACACTACAGATATGGTAGAAAAAGTGAAATGTTTTTTTTTCTGAAGCACTCACACCACTTTTGAAAAACTCTTCTACCAATGCTAGCAGCACTGCTCAGCAGTTTTCTTTGGATCTCTCTCAGACTGTCCATATCAAGAGGGACTTTGACAGGCTGAAGAGGTGGGCCCCAGTCAACCTCATGAAGTTCAATAAGACCAAGTGCACGGTCCTGCATCTGGGTCAGAGTAATCCCAAGCACTGATATAGGCTGGGCAGGGACTGGTTTGAGAGCAGCCCTGAAGAAAAGGTCTTGGGGTTACTGGTGGATGAGAAGCTTGACATGAGCCAGCAGTGTGCACTTGCAGCCCAGAGAGCCAAACAGAGCCTGTGCTGCATCAAGAGAAGTGTGGCCAGCAGGGTGAGGAAGCTGCTCCACTCTGATGAGATCCCACCTGGACTACTGCATCCAGTTCTAGAGCCCCTTTACAGGAAGGATTTGGATGTGCTGGAATGTGTCCAGAGAAGGGCCACAAGGATGAGCAGAGGGCTGGAGCTCCTCTCCTACGGAGATAGACTGAGGGATTGGGGCTCTTCAGTCTGGAGAAGAGAAGGCTCGAAGAGACCTTATTGTGGCCTTCCAGTATCTGAAGGAGGCTGCAAGAAAGCTGGGGAGGGACTTTTTAGGGTGTTAGGTAGTGATGGGACTAGGGGAAATAGAGTAAAACTGGAAGTGGGTAGATTCAGATTGGATGTTAGAAAGAAGTTCTTCCCCATGAGGGTGATGAGACACTGGAAGTTGTTGCCCAGGGAGGTAGTAGAAGCCACATCCCTGGAGGTTTTTAAGGCCAGGCTGGGTGTGGCTCTGAGCAACCTGATGTAGTGTGAGGTGTCCTTGCCCAGGGGGCTTGGAACTAGATGATCCTTGAGGCCCCTTCCAACCCTGACAATTCTATGATTCTATGATAAGTCAAGAGCATGGAATAAGCTTGGGAGTTGCACTGAAATTTTAACCATGTATGCAAATGTTCACCACAACTTTTAGTAGTATTACAGAATTCTTCCATGAACTGGGAAATATTCTTTGTTACCTTAATGTTGTAAATATTAAATTGGTCTTGTTTCATCCCAGGCACAAAAAAAGGGGGTTTCAAAACTTGTTAGAGAGTACTTCCAAAATGCATGAGACAAAATAACAGTATGCACACTTTAAGGACCTCATAGATACTGGTTTATGTGTTGCAGTTTCAAATGAAAGTGAAGTGGAATGGAATGGAATGGAATGGAATGGAATGGAATGGAATGGAATGGAATAGAATAGAATAGAATAGAATAGAATAGAATAGAATAGAATAGAATAGAATAGAATAGAATAGAATAGAATAGAATAGAATAGAATAGACCAGACCAGGTTGGTAATTATGGACAGTAATATTTACCTCATAGGTCTGAGCCTCTGAAGTCAGAGAACTGAGTTCTTTGCCCTCTTGCAGTGACATAGATGGTAGTTTGATGTCACTATTCACATTTTTACATTTCTGTGGGTTTTAGCTTCTTCCACAGAAGGTCCTCTTGTCTGAACATCATAGTACAAAAATGCTTCTTCCACTAGCTTTAAACTTGGGTTCTGCATTCGTACACATCAGCAGCTTTATCTTGTAAATCAATAAATGCAGAAGTTAACTAGCAGTGATTGCTATCTGTGCTACACCACTCTTCCTTTATTGTATTTCTTCCTCTTCTGAACAGAGTATTTGTTTTGTAACGAGCTTAGGTGGGCATTGCATTCTTTTACATGTCTCTGCTCGATGCATTGATTTTGCCATTTTGCTGTAGATCAGAATTTAGCAGCAGGGCCAGAGGCTGATGTTCCACTACTGGCTATCAGTGAGAGAAAGTCTTTGTTACATCTCCCCAACACTAGTACAGCTCAGGGAAACTCTGAATTCCAAAATCCTTTCTCAGGTGTCTGTCACATTACAGGTAAGCTGAGCAGTTGTGCCACAGCATCTTGTTACATTTATGTGTGTCACTCATTCTTAAAGAGTTTATAGTTGCTTGCTTCTCAAGAGCTGGGCAATAGGGCATTCCAGTGTCTTTTAGGAAGATGCTGGACTTTAGGGATTTAAATACCTACTGCTGTCTAAGTGCATGTAAAATTTCACTTAGTCTTTCCAAGGAAAAGCCCTGTTGATTGTTCTCCCTATCTTACAGTGTGTCCACAGAGAGTGAAATCCCTCATCCAGACCTTTGTATTTTTATCTCTGAAAATCTAATGTTTGTGATTATCTTAACAAGCAGCAGATCAACAAAACATGTGTTGGAAAGAAAGAGGATAATGAATAAGCTTATATATGGTTTGCTAGGAGATCGACCTAGTTTCTTATGTGCAAGAAGATATGCCTATTAGAACAGATGCCAGCACAAAGTTCAGATTCAATCTCTGGTAGTTAGGACATAAATAGATGTTTTAAAAGATGGAACAGAACAGATGAGATACAAGAACAAACCTTGCAGAACAAATCTGCCACCTTCATCCCTTCCATTGGTTTGCTTGCTTTTTCATTCATTTGTTTTCATTCAGAAGGGGAGGCTCAGGGGAGACCTTCTTGCTGTCTCCAACTACCTGAAAGGGGATTGTAGATGTGTGGAGGTTGGTCTCTTCTCCCAGGCAAATAGCACCAGAACAAGAGGACACAGTCTCAAGCTGCACCAGGGGAAGTTTAGGCTCGAGGTGAGGAGAAAGTTCTTCACTGAGAGAGTTGTTAGCCATTGGAATGTGCTGCCCAGGGAGGTGGTGGAGTCACCATCCCTGGAGGTATCACAGTATCACAGTATAACTTAGGTGTTCAAGAGGGGATTGGATGTGGCACTTGGTGCCATGGTTTAGTCATGAGGTCTGTGGTGACGGGTTGGACTTGGTGATCTTTGAGGTCTCTTCCAACCTTGGTGATTCTGTGTGATACTTATTGAGCATTTTTCCCATTTCAAAGTAATGCAGCTGTCCCTAACTCAGAGCAGTATTTTTTTCTACCTTGGTCAGTGACTGCATAGATACAGCATGTGAAATTCAGTTCCTTAAAGAAGCATTGATCCAATTACTTTTTGCTTGTGCAGGTCTTATGAAGACTTTACACCATGTATGATAGTTCATTTGACAAGATACTCAATTAAGGATATGAAATGAAAAATATGTGCAAAGTAACCAGAAAACATTGACATTCACCTTTGTTTAAATGCAAAGTCCAAAGATAGTATTAGCACTTGATTATGCATTTGCTTTTCTAGAGGGATTCAAAATAATTGCATGTGCTTATTCATAGTTTAAGTGGTTCCAATTGGCTGTTGAAGTCTTTCACTTCAGTGAAGTAAATGGGATGTAGTAGACTTGAGTTCCAGTCCTCATTGCTCATTTTGCTTTGACCAGTGAGCTTTCTGCAGGCCTGGGTTAACAAGGCTGATAGATGCTAGTTTCCAGAGTAGGGCTATATCATTTGAAAAGCTGTCTGTTGAGAACTGATTGCTTGTTGATGTTACACCATCATTGGAATAGTCTCTAGAATGTTAAGGCTTAATTTGTTAGCTTTTGTTAGAAACATTTGAGAAATGAATTAGTGAATGCAGTTCAGAAAAGATTTTAGATATCATTCAGCTCTACTAAAAAATGAAGCAGATTGCCAGCTTCCAAGTCATTTTTTTTTTCTTTTTGTTTTTCCAGTTGCTTTTAACTTTTCTTTTGAGTGATCCGAGCAGCCATGGGGAGATTCAGGGGCGGTATGATCTTGCCAGTTTTCTTTTGGCTGTTTTAAATATGATTTTGTTCAAAATGTGTTTGGAATGGCATTACAAAGCATAGTATCTGTACTAATACTGCATAACAATCACTCCCAGCAGCTGATGAAAAAAATAACAGTTTCTTTCCTTGCTTTGTGTTTGCCTTCATACTCATTGAAACCTCTTGCTAACTCAACTGGCGTGTGGCATTCTCAGAGGTACTGTGGGAATGTCATCCACTTGCAGAACAATGTGAATAGCTTCAGAGTCTGACCAGTCGTGATGTGCAAGGGGAACGTGTCACTCTTGAAGCATCACTACCTTAGGGAGGTAGCTTGGCAGTAGTTACAAGTAGCCAATGATGCTACAAAATTTACGATGGCACATGAAGAATATTATGCATGATAGAAACAGGAGGGTTATTTAGATAGGTATAATATGCTGTGGTTATGGAGGTAAAAGTGACTGTGAACGAAAGGCTCGGATTTTTCTCAAGCTGTGTCTGCTATACACCATACGTTGTACTTAAAGGAGACAGAATCCTGGTAAACAATCATAGGGTGCTTGCTGCAGAAAGTGAAAGCACATGGGAGACAGGAAGGAAGGGAGGGAGGGAGGAGGGGGGTGTGTGTGTGTGAAATCTGCCCCACACCATTGGAGTTATGCACTGCTATTTTGGTTCACCTGGGAATACAGCAGAAGCTAAAGCACCCCTTATCACTCAGGCTGCTTTAGTTGTCTCTGTTTATATCCCAAGTACCTTCACTTTTCAAAGTAATTAATAATCAAGGAGCAGAAGTAAATACCCAATTTATTTAGGAAACAGTTCTACCTCAAAAGTGATGCATTCACAAACACAGAACATAAAGAAGTGTATCCTCATGTTGAGGTAGAACCTGTTGTGTTCTAGCTCGTACCTATTGTTCCTTGTTCTATCCCTGGTAACATCAATAAGAGACTATCCTTCATCTTGACAGCCACCCCTCAGATATTTGTAGCCATTGATAAGATCCCCTCTCAGCCTTCTCTTCTAAGCAGCCCCAGGTCTCTCAGCCTTTCTTCATAGGGGAGACATTCAAGTACCGCAATCATATGTGTAGCTCTCTGCTTAATTCTCTGCAGAAGATTCCCTGTCTTTCTTGAACTGGAGAGCCCAATACTGGACACAGTGTTCCCATCTCAAAGGAACAGGATCCTAATTTCCTAGCTTGCCAAGTCCATTCCCCAACTATTTCCATTAAGTCTATCATGTAATTCTGTTCTGAAATCAAACGAGAGTTATCTAAAACTAGCTTTAAAAAACCCTCATCCTCACAACTCAGCTTAAAAGGCCAAAAACTATCTTAAGTTTAGCTTGCATATATTTAGGGCAGCTTGCTAAAACAGAGTCTGTTGCCATTTAGTATAATCCACTCTGTGACCCTTCTTAGTAAAGAAAATCTGGTGAGATCTTAGCCTGGAGTCACAATAATAGTTTCCCTCTTTCTGGTTTCATTTGGTCTCCCAGGGAGAAGTAATAGTCTCCCATGTGACAGTGGGAGAAGGAGCTGTTCACCTTAAGGACATACACTGAAAATAAATCTGAAACACATTTCCTTGCACATGACCCAAATCTCTACACTGAAATTACCCTTTGGGTTTTAGAGTAGTCACAGAAGGTCTGTGAGCTAGTCTTGGGCTACTAAGACCATCAAATGCCTTACACCGTTCTTGAGATGCATTTCAGTAGAAGGCACAGGAATTACAGATTTAATTCTTTTATTCAAACTCAGTAGATAGTTTGGGACAATTAATTTCCAATTGTTTCCCAGTAGAGCAGATTTACTTGTATATTAATGAGGCACAGGTGTTAGGCCCCTGGTGCCTGCATGCCTGGGAGGCATATTTAGGTTGTTTATCTAGTCAGCCATAGGTACTGCAAGGTACTCAAGCTTGCCTTTAACAGTTTATACAGTGAAGCTTTTTAATTTTTTGATGCTTTTTTAAATTTGCTAGCACCTGTTAAAATTTTCAGAACTGATCATGTAGAAAGAAGTAGGAGTGATTTCAACAGTAAATAGCACTAAATGTTAAAGAAAGTCATCTTCTATTATGCTTAACTGCCCAGCTTGACATTAAGAAGAAAAGAAGGTTCATTTAAGCAAATATGTCATGTGAGGAGCTGGTAGTCAACAGTGTACTTTTTCTGTTGCATATTTTTGGAATAGGTACTTCTTTGTCTACAGCTGAAACATGAATGTGCTCATATTAATATTCATTTTTCTTGTTTATTCACTGAACTGCAGTACCAACATTTTAGAGGAAATGGAATAGCCTCCATAGACATTATGAATTTCAGTAGCTGGCATAATTATAGCGATCTACATATTCATTAAATCCAAAGAAGAAATGTGTCCAAAAAGACAGCCATGCGTTCAGAAATGCTGCACAACTAAAGATATACATTAAAAAAGAAATAAAGAAGTTCCTCTCCCCTGCTTATCCAAAATTGGCTAGTGTCATATAGTCCTTAAATCAGCTAAGTCTGGGGGTTTTGTTGTTGTTGTTGTTCTTTAAACGTTCATTCCTTTTGCTTTTGCACACAGTAAAGAATGGGAAGAACTATTTGTAAACAACAATTACTTGGCAACAATACGGCTGAAGGGGATTAATGGGCAGCTGAGAAGCAGCAGGTTCCGTAGTGTTTGCTGGAAGGTAAGAAGAGAAAATATTTATTTACAGTTTCTGGTTGCAGTATATCAACACATTACCTGATGTGCTGGAAGATTATTGAGGCAAAGAATCATGAATTTTCCAAGAGACTTCATCCCAGTGGTTTTTTTTTTTTTGACTAATTTCTATAATTCATAGGGTATTTGCTAATCGTATTGAGTTGCTTTAAAGCTGAATTGCAAGTGATAGCAAAAGATTCATTCCTACGAAAGAATATCTTTGTGCTGGGCGATGTGTTTAGGATTGGGTGCCGCACACCCATCTCTCCCTTCATCTCTGTGCAATGAAGTCATACACTGGAAATAGAAAGGAAGTTTGTCTCACAGTTTATGTTTTGTGGAACTTGAGATTCCTGTAACATCAGAATGATGCTTGTGCTCTCAGCTCTTCCCAGTGAAATGTGAAAATGAAGGCCAATCCTTTTAATGACTGGATAGAGAGGGAAGCCAGGTCTTGCAGTCTTAAAATATATCAGGTCCTCAGAAGTCTCTTACCATTTATTTTAAAGTTGAAGGGGATGGAAGAGATGGAAGAGAGAAAGAAAGCAAAGTAAATACTGAGATGCTATTCAAAGATGTAAAGAATGTTACTGCACTGTCACCAGGTCTTCCATACTGCACTCTCATAGTAGAGAACAATTTCCCTAGTAGAGGTGTTGTATGTTAGCAATGATCATTTAAACGACTAAGCTTGGAATTTCTCAAGCTTCACTTTGGTACAAAGACCTATGAGAAGAAAGTGAAAACACTCTTTGTATATGAATAAAAGAAATTTGAAGCGTGTGTAGCTTTGAAGAAGGTCAAAGTTAATGGGAATACTGTTCTTCAGAAGGCCACAGCACAGTTTCACCAATATGCTTGTATTCTTGAGTCTCAATACTTGAATGTGCAAGTATTCTATAGTCTCCACATTATAAGTCAAAACCCTAAACTAATGAAAGCATCAAATCCCTCACTGTCCGTGAATTAAAATCAGGAGTGGTTTTATTTTAGGAATAAGACTGAATTTATTTGCATGCCCCGATATGAGTTAGAGCTCTGTTTTAAACTGCCCACTAGAAAAATATTATCTATGGTTTTAAATTCTGACATATTTAGGCATTTTTAGTAATTTGAGAATTGTTCTATGTCAGTATTTACTGTTTCTTAATGCTTTAAAATGTGGGAATAAAGCATTTAAAACTGAGAAAATTCCCTGGGTTTTTTACTGATTTTATAGGCAACTGAGTCATATTTTCCTTCCTAGCCCTTTTAAAACAGGAAAGTGAAAGAACATTCTCAAAGGCACTTTGCAAAATCAACTCTTCTAACTGTCTAGAACATGTCTCTTTTCTATATGTTTAAGATTTTCCATTTCCACACATCTGTGTGCTTAGTTTCTGCTCCACATTCGCATTTGGTTTTAAGTATATTGCATTAACTCATCAGTGGTTTTTAAGTAGCTTCAAGTTTTGTCTATTTATTTTCAGTTCTTTGCATTTTGTTTCTCCCTGGGAAGTCTCAATCAGCTTTACTTCCATTGTGACACTTTACAAAGCTTGAGTTTGTGGCTGCAGTTGCTTTGTTTTGTGTCTAGAACTGATGTTGTTTGTAGCTTTTTATTTACTGACTAGAAAGTGCTAAAGCCAGGAGTACTTTGTATGTCTGTGCTTTCTTAACGTGTAGAGTAAATGCTCCTCCTTTCTGAAACGATTTATGCTGTCTGGTAGGATGCATATGAAAGGCTATGTTAAACTGATAAAATTTCATGTACTTATTTTGTTGATAGTTGTTTCTGGAGGTTCTACCCCAAGACAGAAGTCAATGGATTAAAACAACTTCAGACTTAAGAACTTCTTACAGTAAGATCAAAGAAATTGTAAGTTGGTACAAAATAGGTTCTCTACTCTCATACTTTGACATAGATCATGGAACCATCAAACAGTTTGGGTTGGAAGGGAGCTTAAAGGTCATCAAGTGCCACCCCCTGCCATGGGCAGGAATACCGTTCCCTAAATTAGGATGCTCAAAGCCCCATCCTGCAGTGCTTTGAACAATTCCAGGCAGGAAGCATTCACAACTTCTCTGGGAAACCTGTTTCATCTTTGCTCCATCCAATTCTTCGTTGCATCTAATGTAAATCCACTCTTTTTTGATTTAAGACTGTTGCTCTTCATCCTATAACTACACTCCCTGATAAAGAGTCCAGCCTCATCTTCCTGTAGGCCCCATTTGGGTAATGGAAAACCATTGTAAGGTCTTACTATATTAATAGTTACAGTATGACAAAAGAGGATTTGATGTTTTTTTTCTGGTTTTACCCAGCACATTACAAACCCTCGGAAAGCTGGACAGCAAGACTTGATCATCAACAACCCACTCTCTCAGGATGAGGGGGTAAGTTGGCCCTTGGTTTTATCCACATATGTGCTACTAAAATTCTCATCATCGTCATACTGACACAAGTGAGTTCTTGCTGAAGAAGGCAGAATGACAGGTGTTAAAATCTCCCTCCTAAATTTCCAAACTGACTCGTGTTAATTGGTTCACAGGCTCTGCTGAACAACCAGAAATGCTCATTTCCAGGTTAATATTCTGATGTTTCCAAGGGTTAGCACAGAGAAAGCTATGATGGACAAAAGCGGCTGCTGGACTAGAAGTCCAGTTTCACAGCCTATCCTTTCTTTGGCCTTTCCAGCCCTGACTGACTGATACTATACTATTCCCAAGAGCAGTGTCGTACAGTAAGTGATACAGGCATTTTTCTATGAGTGAATTACTGGATTGTTTTAGTTGAGCTGCTGGTTCTGGTGAGTTTGAATGAAAAGCCTTCACAGACTCCTTAGAAATAACACACAGATCTGCAGCCATCCAGTGAACAAATCGAGAAAGCCATTTGGATCCAGGAGCCACAAGGATCCAGAAACTTGAATAGCATAGTATCATAGTATCTGTCAGGGTTGGAAGGGACCACAAGGATCATCTAGTTCCAACCCCCCTGCCATGGGCAGGGACACCCCACACTAGATCAGGAATGTTTTCATCTCTGATCAAAACTGACTTTCTCAGATAGGTTTGACTGGTCACCAACGTTCTTTTTCCTCCATAAAACATCGATATATGGCTATCTAGCAGAAAGGCTGAGGATTAATTAGTTAATATTTGTGCAGTACTTTGCTGATGTAATATATAACCCTTAAGCATTAGTAGAAGCCTCTGTGTCATACTAATATTTTTCCTTATTTCAGAGTCTTTGGAATAAATTTTTCCAGGATAAAGAGCTTCGAGCAATGATTGAGCAAGATGTGACGAGAACGTATGTAGATCTGTAAAGCAATTCCTATATATAAATTTAGATTCTGTGTTTTTATGTGGTGTACATTATCTTGTGCCTTCTTAACTTCAGTCAGGGTAAATGTCAGGATTGTTGAAAGTGACTGTGGAGAAACATACTTTAAGTGTATGAAAATACAGCTTTCTTGGAGTGAAAAAATGGGAAACCCAAGTTAAACATTAAACCCTGGAGATTTCCTGGTACCATTGAAGAAAAGCTCATCTAAATTAAGCTATTAGGAAATGCATTACTATGTGAAATCTCAAGTAGAGTTTTCTGCATGAAACAAAGAGAATGTAAGAGAAACAAAAGGTTTTTTAACTGCACTGACTACATTACAACCGTAAAAAAAAGAGACAACAGTTGACTTGCTTTAATTCTCAACACCTATTCAATCAATAATTTAAAAAGTAGCTTTTAATTAGGAAGGGAAATGTCACTCATCAAAAGGCATTAAGCATTTATACTTTTATTTATCACTCCTCTAGTGTTATTTCTCACATACGCCCTTTCAAATTTGTCCTAATATTACTGTGATTATGTTTTGATCTTCTTGGCCCTCAGGCTGTTCCTGTTTAGGAACTTGTTTGAGTTCCTGAAAATATTTCTTTTCAGAAAGGGATGTGAAATTAAATTCAGTCACCAGTTTGCTACCATGTGAAATGTGACTGTATAGCAAATACTTTTTTATCTTTTAACTTAAAAAAACAAATTGAGGGTAGTCACCCATTTTACAAATCTCAAGCTCACACGCTTTCATTTACAGAAACAAAGTCATGCAGAAGAACTCACTGCTGTCTGGTTCGAGACTATTTTACATGTCCATCCCCAGACCCATTCTTGAATGCGTTTTGCCATCAGATGTATAATTAAAATCTGAGTATTCTTTCAGATGCATTCTCACAACAGATGGTATTTTTTGTTTGTTAAAGGAAACAGTTCAGGATGTTCTAAGATTAAAATATATATATACGTTATCTAAACGATAATTGGAGAACGAAAAGTTGAATGAAGGTTATGTAGGACGTAAGACTCTTAACTGAAATATCTTTGTATACACACAGAGTCCAGGCTCTCAGTCCAGCAAATGACAGATTGAGTAATATTCACTAATATCATTAATAACAACTAAAATTTCCACTTATGGAAAAGACCTTTGTGAAAAGAAAAAAAATGGCAGCATCCATTATCAATATAAAAAATAAACCAAATCATGAAGGAGCAAAATGTATCAAAGTGTCCTGATTATTTTTTTATGGACTCCATGCATTTATCTCTACTCTTGTTGCCTGCCTAATCATAAAACATAGTGTGTGTTTTGCCTGTACATATGTATCTGTCTGTACACTATCGTTAGTGGAAGAAGCAGTAAGTCCTCTGTTCCCTGGCATTGTAATTTGAGTGCCTTCACTTTAATGTTGTCCTTTTTATTTCCATTCTTTAAATAAACCCCTAGAATTAGAATTTTAAGAATTGCCATGAATTTGCAATGCTTTTTGTGAAATAATAGAGTTCAGTTGCCATAATCATTAGCTTCTAGCTTCTGTTTTCTTATTTAACAACTATTTTTATACTCTTTGTCATCAAGTTCAGTACTCCATCATCTAACGGCATCAGGTTATGGATGCTGTAGAGTGATGCTAACAGCACACAGAGTAGCAAACCAGGGTCCCATCTATCCAAGCAGTAAAAAAAATGCAATGTTTTTATTAGAATTCTCTGAAGTGTAGTAATAATACACAGGGAAGGTGGGTGGGAATCTGCTTTTGAAAGTGGAATTGGTTTAAATGGCACTAAATATCAGAATTCTGTTACCTAAAGGCAACTGTGTTAAAATCTGTGTGTGCATGTGTGTGTGTTCACAGCATATTGTGAATCCTTGTCTCACCTAATAATTAGATTTGTAGAACACAGATGCTCATAATTGGGCTACTCATCATTTAGGTCCATGTACCTGAAGAATTCAAGGAACACAAATCATCTCTTCCTGAAGTAAATGTCTATTATAGATATGATGAATCACACTGTAGAGAAGTATGTTTTCTTCAGTAATTATAAAAGGCTTCTATCTCACCTGTACCTACCTAAACTGTAGTTACCTAAAGCCATGTGAGGGTAATCCAAGCCATAATACCTAAATATATCTTTTTGCCTGTTTACAAAGGAAGTAGGGAAGAATTTTTTGTTAAGTTAGGCCTAACTCATGATCAACATTTCTAATTAATCACCTGGCTTAAGGTAGTTGAGAGATGCAGAATTGGTTTTCCTTCAGATGTGTAGAAACATGTAGTTTTGAGCTGGAACCAAACACCATCTTTCTGTCACAAGTGGGCAGGAAGTTACTTTACATACTTTACTATACTTTATACACTTTACTATACTGGAAGTAAAAGCCTCAGTTTAAAGGTAAATAGCAGTACCAACCACGTTATGACTGCATTCTGCTCAGAAAGGAAGATGTGTATGAACTAGCACCATAATAATTCATATTGGACTTAAGACTGCAAGGACTAATTACTGTCATTCAAAAGATGTACCAAGGAACAATGGTAATTTATTTTGTGATGATTAAAAAAGTAAGTAATAAAGAAGAATTAAGACAAAATATTCTACAGAGATGGGAATCAGCAGAGTGGCAGATACAACAGATTTTAGCTACCAGCCTTAGCAAAATGCCACTCTACTTGCTGGCATCACCTGGTACATCTAGGATTGTCAATGGCAAGGTTTGATTGCCTTCTGTCTCTCTCCAGAGAAATGCTTAGAGAGCATTTCCAGTGGACTGATCATGTGGATTTCTTTTCATTTGTAGTATTATTTTTTTGTATTGTTCTGCCTAGTTTCTGCTTTAGGAGTAACAATCACTGTTTAGGGCAATGGAAACTCTGTGAAGATGAGTAGTGATAGGTGCTCCTCTTTCCAACTCTCCATATCCCAAATAGCAACAACAGCAACCACAACAAGCAGCCCACCCATAAAGAATGTAGTGGAGAAGCAATTAGGCACCTACATCCTTCCTCAGCAAATGGAAGAGGTGGGAATAAATAGCAATCCAATGAGTATGAACACAGGAGACAAAACCTAGTTTCTGTCAAAGAGGAGGGACTGCTGGAAGGAAGAGCTACCTTTATATACCAGTTTATTCCTTTTCAAGAGGAAAAAGGAGCAAAGTGAGAAGACAGTTATTATTATTCTTTACAAACATTTGTGGTTGGGAGAGCAAACTCCATTTTCTCTGGTTTAGTAACTTTCCCTATCCCAGCTGAATTACAGGGCTGAGGAACGGCAGGGGATGGAATCTGTTCATGAAGGAAAACATGGTCACTCCGTGGCTGTGGTTAAGACCCTCATTTCTGTCTGCCACCAGGTTTGATTCATAAAGTATTGGTGCATCCTTTTATTTGATTGCCAGCTTGAGCTGCTTCTGTGTTGAAGTCTGGAGCAGGGGCCCCTAAATGGGCTAGAGGAGTGTTTCAAAAAATGATAACTAACTCACACTTGTTTTGACTTTCAGAAAGCAGAGGATTGAATGTGCCATTGTTTGACTGTCAGTTGTGGTGAAACAGTGTAGAAAATTCCCATGCCCTTATGCAGTCTTTCTCAGAAATGTAATTAACTGTAATATTCTTAGTGTTCATGAGAAGTATTCTTACCTTGCCTGATTTGAGGGTACTGTATTTATAAAACAGTGCTTTAATCATAAAATTACACTCTTCATAAAAATCCATCCTGAACTGATCGTTCCCTCATGATCTCTTGTATTTACATTTACTATAATTAATACTTCACCCAGCTTATTTCTGAGTTGGTTATTATCCTTTCTGTCACAATCTCTGGTATTACTAGATCCTCACAGATACCTCTGTGTATTTTTGAGTTTTCTTTGTTAGTCTTCTCTTCCTAAACTTGATAGGGCAGGCCTGAATAACAGTCCTTCAGAAATAATCTCCTCAAACCTCTAAATTATGTGATTGCCATCTGCTGTAATGCAGCACTTTTGGGCTCAGCTGTGTCCTTCCTTTACAGTAATATGATTAGTGCAAGTGCATACAAGTTTCCAAATGTTGAGTCTACCAATACCCCCACCAAGTGCCAGGAAAATGTTACAGCCCTCATCCCAATGCCTTTCTCAGGACTTCTGCAATTGCTGCATTCAGGCCACGGTGTCTTCTCTGCCTTGACTCTTAACTCGGGTCCTTCATTCAAGGATTTCAAAGCGCCCTGTAAAGTTTACTTGAGATAGCCACAAAAGACAGTGAAATGCCTAATTATGTTGCATCATGAGATATATTGGAGCATGGGATACTGATTTTTATGTCAGTTACAAGGTATTTTAATGATTTTGCCATTAAAATGTTAATGGTAACGGAATACTGAACCTTTGTGTAGGTGATTCTTCTGACATACTCTATTTTATTTTATTCCAGTTTAAAAATGGAAACTTTGCCAACTTCCTTAATATATTGTAGCTCTTATCCTCTTCCTTTGGCCAAATTCTGTCTTGGGCAAAATTGAGAACAGGACTAAGCCCCATTTGTGAAACTGCAGGGCAGATGATTCAGCTACAGCTGCAACCTAGCACAGATTTGAACAATGGGAGCGTCTCATATCAAGTGTGGTTTTTACCTATGGAGATTTGATCTTCAATGCTTATCTTTCCAGTACTTGAATCAAATTAATCACTAGATAACTGCTTACAACAGATTTAGTATTAACCAACTATTTTTGAGATATCAAGTGTCTGCTTGGTGGTTTTGATCACACTCCTTTTCAAAGTGTTCTTAGCAAGTTTTAGATTCATTGAACGACTGACAATTGGTGGAGCACAGTCTGGTGGTAAAGTTATTATTAGGACACTGTGCCACCTGGGACCAGAACAGTCTTCTGAACTGCTAGATTTGATAGTAAATCTGTGTGCCAGAGGGAGAGGCTAAATCTTTGCTCCAGTCACTGCTTCTTGTTCTGTCTCCTTTCATTCTGCTTCAATTCAGCGTGGTTTTGGGACATGGAGGAGGAAAGGAACTGATCCATTGGGCAGTTGGGAACATACTCATATGGTACATCATTTTATTTGGATTAGATTCTCCCAAGTCATTAATTTTCAGTGTGTTGGCTCTGTATAGGAAGTTGCCAATTAAACTGATCTGCCACTGCATCTCATTCCTGGAGATCTCTAGTTTTCATCACGCAAAAAGGAATTAGAAGGTCTTTTCCAACCTGGTCTATTCTATTCTATTCTATTCTATTCTATTCTATTCTAAATACAACTGATGATATCATTGTATCTATATAGCAAACTGACAGAGAACATGATTCTCAATTCTAGTTACAAAACAAATAAAACAAGTCTTTAGAAGTATTCTTATATTAGCCGCACCCACAATTCACAGAGCTGTCAGAAAACAAGCAAGGGAGGTGCTGTCTTGCCTAAAAGTGTATCTAGAAGACCAGTAACTGAGATTTTGTGTGTGCTGTGTTGTTTACATTCACTGCATGTCTTCATTTTCAGCTTTCCTGAAATGCAGTATTTCCAGCAAGAGAATGTGAGGAAAATCCTTACAGATGTCCTGTTCTGCTACGCCAGGGAAAATGAGCAGTTGCTTTATAAACAGGTAATGAAAATGCTGTACAGGTGGCATTCATTGACTCAACATTTTCTGTGCAGTCTGACATTAATGCAGTTATGCTGTATCCAAAGTTGTATCATGATGCTAAAGGAATCAAATAGGTGCTCATCAGGTGGATTGTAAGAAGAGTAAGCTCATTGATTATGCTTTTTCCTCATAAGACAGTACCTCAGATTGTTTTCCTTAAAGTTGCTGAAGTTGTATAACCTCAAATCTCTTACTAAGCGTCTTTAACTTCAGTCTTGGTTAAGAAAGAAAAGTTTTCTGTGTTTCGCTAAAGAGTGAATAGTACACAGCAGGATTAAAGATGATACTGAAGAAACAAACCCCAGAAATAACAACTCCTGAAATTTAGGCAAAGTTAATTTCTTCTCCAAAGTGCTAAAGTTACATGGTATGTTAGCAAATAGCTCCTTTTTCTAACCCTGTAACATCCAAATACAATACAGCTGGCAAATGCCTTTCAACGGAAGGATAAGGGTGCTACAAGTGCTGCTTTTATGGTGCTACCCTCTAGGAGAGCCTGCTCAAATAATTTTTGATAAAATGGTAAAGGAAAACTTTAAGGTTGCTCTATGTAGCCATATGAGATGCAGGCTAAATTAATCTAACATTTGTTCTGAAGCTTTTGAAGTGACTATAAGGTCGATACTAAATCAATACAGCAAGAGCAATATGCAGAGTGCTGAAATAAGGGTATGCTAGTACCTGTAGGGTGAGCAGAGACTGAGAAACTGAGGGATGCTCTGTGTGCATGGAAAAAAGATAAACTGTACAGCATAAAACTGTAGGCACACAGAGAATTTCTCATGACAGAAATACAGAGATTGGGTAAACATGAGGACTTTCATAAGACACCACATGCTGTCAGGGTTAGGGTTAGGATTAGGAGTGTGTGACTGCCCTGTCCTCTAGCCAAGAAAATCGTGGCAGCTCAAGAAAAAAAGGCAACATCTATGAGTTGAAAGAGCAGTTATTCTCAATGAAGTATGAAATATGAAATCTCTATCATCTGGTTATTTCTCATGTTTGACAGATAGCGAGCAAGGAATATTCTTGCATAAGAACAAGAAGAAAAGGCTTTTGTGAGCTATATTTTGAAGGGAAGTGATAATGAAAACACTTCAGCAGTATTCGGCCTCCCCTTTCTAGTGAATAGAGGCCAGAGTACTGATGACAGGAAAATGGAAGAGCACAGTCCAGCTAATTTGGTCTGTCTTTTATTGAACAAGAAGTATTATTTTACTCTTTGATACGACTTTAAAGGTCTTAATTACCCTCTGCTCATATTTAAAATCATCAGGATTCCTTACCAAGAGGTAATACCTTGCTACATAAAGATGGAATATTTAGCCAGATCAATTATTTTTTTAAAGAAGAAAGCCCTGAGTTTCCTCACAAGCTGTTAAAGCTATTATTTTCTACTAGGTGACACCCCGTTTAACATAGACCATATTGTTAATAGTTATGGGATTTTATTGAATTAATGAGACTGTTATCATGTAGTAGAATGTCTTGCTGAGTTAATTGAAACTGCAGAGATTATATAAATGGTATTAATGAACTTTGACTGCCTGATGTCTCAGCTTTAATAAAGACTGCTTGGTGGGCTAAATGAACATAGGCAGATAAAAGAACAGGTTCAATTTTGCAAGCCTACAGGCTGTTGACAAAGAAAACAGCTTCACCTCTTTTCGAGTGGTGTGCATCAGTAGTGCAGTAATTCCAAGGAAGGGTTGCCACAGGACTGAGGGGGGGAGGTGAAGTGCAGAAATTTAAAGGAATTTGGATCGTGACAAACTGTTGATTTAATCTTTCTGAAGTGTGTTCAGTATATGAACCAAGTCTTGTGGTGGTGCACCAAGTCCAGAAAATAGCAAATGATTGTGGTTTTCCTCTCTTGTAGTGGACATGTCACACTTGTATTAGGAGTTTTGCACTTTTCTTAACCTCATTTTTGAAGCACAGCTTTGTTTGTTTCTTTGTTTTAAATTAATGCTGCTGTTACCTTCACAGTATCACTATCACAGTATCACTAAGGTTGGAAGAGACCTCGAGGATGATCGAGTCCAACCTGATTGTTACCTTACTGGTAACAATCCTACATTGTTTATCCCTGTGTCCATCTCTTTTTAGGTTACTTTTCTTTTATGTCCACCAGTGTACCCTTCACTGAATTAGCTGATAGGAAATACAGAGTTTGTGGTGGTGCCAGGACATGGAGTTTTCCCTCTTTTACCAAATGCCTATGTTGCATTCAGTGTTCTTGTCCTCCTATTTTTACTGATTCTGGTTTTACCATTGACTCAAGCCCCACTTCCCATAATAATTTCCACTACATCAAAGCCCAGCTTACTTTGGTGAAAATAATGGTTAGCATTAGTTACTCAATAACAGATAACCTCCAAGCTGATCTCTCCAGAGACACCTGGGGGAAAAAAAAAAAGAAAGGCAAAGTTAAGGAGTTTGTCTTCATATTCAGTATCCACCACAGCACTGGTCCTGTTGTTCTCTGGGAGGGCTCCTCTGTTGCATTTGCATGACCACATACAAGTGCTGCATTTGCTATTAGAACTGTAACACTTGGCCAGTAAATGAAAACTTACACTTCTGTCTGCTGGCATCTGTTCATGACTCCATGCTTTTCTTTCAAAATATTTGGAAGAAGTTACAGTTCTGTGAAAATTTGCATGCTTATAAATGTAAATAAAGTGTATCTGAAGTTTTACATTTTATTGAAACTACTACATAGCATCAGCACAGAGTCTTAAAAGAAGCAATCAGTAATGTTTGCTTAATATGCATATATGCATGAAAGTTGTCTTTGTAGTAGAGTTTGTGGGGTGTTGACCAGCATGAAGCAACATTTCATTTGAGGGAAAAAAAAAGATAATTTTGTCCCTAGTCAAATGGAGTGGAATGTTGTGAAGCTGTTCTTACAGATTTTAAAGACAGAACCCTCACTGGAATCGCTGAATTTTTAAATACCAACTGTAAATATCAAATCTAAAGAGAATAATATATTGTACTTAAGAATATGTAAAAATTATCCTTAGCATTCTTCTGTAAGCCTGATGCCAAAATCCTGGTCCTAGTGACACTGGAAAGAAAGAGTGACAATTAAGCTAATTCACTAGGCCGACTATTGTTCACTCATCGTTGGGTTGCCCTTAGATAAGTCAGGACCATTTTGAAATGCATTGATTCATCTTTCATTGTAAAAAATGCTGTATTGCTGGGTTTATTTCTGAACTATAGACTGTATTATGAAATCAATATTTTGTTGTAGCTGGGAAGTGTCACAAAATTATCTGAGTTCTGTCAACTTATTTATTAACGCTAAAGAGTTTCAGTAAACTGCAGCATTGAAAAAATATGTGTATGCATATTACACTGGTGGCTTTTCTTGCCAAGCTAAAAATCTCTAAACATTTGAAGTGTGCTTGTAACTGAAAGATCAGAGGTATCTTTTTGAAATCCTGGTATTTCATCATCTGTTTGTTTTGTTTTTGTTGTATGTGGGCAGCCACATTATGATTCTACTTTTATTATAAAGTTGATATTGTGTTGGGAGAATGTATGATGTGCTTTTATCTTTTATAACTAATTCTTATTTTATGTCCCCTTTCTTTTTCTTCAGCTTATATGTTTACAGCTCAGGTGGTAGTTTTATTAGTCAAGTTCTGGCATTTCCATTTCTCTTATTTCATGTTAGCATATCAGGCCGAATAAAAGATTAGACGTGGAGCTGTTAATTAACTGGGGGCTGTGAGTATGTAGGAAAGTACAAGCCAGGTTATCTACAGTTTATTTACACATTTTTCCTACTCATTGTCTAATCATGTCTATCTCCCTTTTTCTCCTATTCCTTTCCCTCTTGGTGTGACCATAAGACTTTCAAAAATCTAAAGGTGTTGATTTGTAATCTAACCCATATTGATGTGATGGGGAAATTGACATCAGCTTCTGAAATCAAGTGGCTGCATTCCAAGTTCCCTCCCCTTGGAGAGATCACTGTGACCAGTGGCAGCCAAACAGGTCTCAACCCTTCTTCCCACATCCTTTCCATCCCCAAAAGTCTCTTCCTGCCTGTTTTGTATGACTGACTTCCACCCCAGCCTTTAGCTTGCATGGTTCCTGCCTGCCACCCTAGTTCGTCACTGGGACCCCAGCTACCCTGACATAACCAACTTCCTCAGCTGTGATACCCCCAATCCTCATTTTTCCTGATGTGATCTGGGGGAAGGGACTGATTATCTGCTGAAGACAAGGTTTCATTATGCAGTCTATAGTTTACCTGCCAGTGTGTTGCTGCTTGCCAACTGGATTGCTTGTTTCCTGAAGCAGTTGCTTTTGCTCCTGATAACAAATTGACAAGCCCAGATGAATCAATGCAAATTAAGACTCTTCTTGTGTCCCTGGTAAGCTCCAGGTAAAAGCACCAATGGCTCACCTAGGTAGCTCAGCCATTCTTCCAAAGCTGGCTCAAGTCATGGAATCATAGAATCAGTAAGGTTGGAAAAGACCTCAAAGATCATCAAGTCCAACCTCTCACCCAAGACCTCATGACTACTAAACCATGGTGCCAAGTGTCATGTCCAATCCCCTCTTGAACACCTCCAGGGATGGTGACTCCACCACCTCCCTGGGCAGCGCATTCCAATGACTAATTTCCTCACCTCGAGCCTAAACCTCCCCTGGTGCAGCTTGAGACTGTGTCCTCTTGTTCTGGTGCTGGTTGCCTGGGAGAAGAGACCAACCACCTCCTGGCCACAGGTAGTTGTAGACAGCAATAGGACCTCCCCTGGGCCTCCTCTTCTCCAGGCTGAACAATCCCAGCTCTCTTAGCCTCTCCTCGTAGTCCTCAACTGTCCACCAATTTTTCTGTTTCTATATTTTCCAGTACTTAACATTGCTCATGCAAGTAGCAGGTTGCAGTGGAACAGCAGCAGGTCTCCTATGCATTGTGCTATAAAGAGTTTATTTTTACTATTGACATAATGATTATAAAATAAATAAAACAAACAACAACCCACCTCTTTATTTCTCATGTCCACTTGGAGCATGTATGTTTCATTCTCAGATTTCCCACAGAGCTGCCCTTGATCTCCTCTAAGGGCCACTGCTGTGCTGCTTTGGGAATACTTTCAAATACAAAAATAAAAGTGTTTTGAAATGTTGTCATTTGTCCCTGTTGCAGTTCTTTTGTATGGTGATTGTCATTATCATAAATAAAATCCATATTTATGAACATGGATCTTGGAGTAAACTGCCAGGTGCAGGGTTGACTACCGTTGCCAATTTGTTGTCTGTTGTGTTAGAAAAGCGGAGGATAACTTGCTTCCGTGTGTCATGAAAGAATAAACACTTGGATTTAATCACAATTTAAGATAAATGCCATTGATTATTAAACCATTCTGTTAAGAATGTAAATGTTCCTGCTTTTAGTCAGTCTGCACTTAATATTGCTGGGTGCTTGGTGCTCTGCATTAGGAGCTATTATGTGACTGGGAAAAAAATATCTTACTATACTTTTGCTTCTTTTTGTGTTTAGGGTATGCATGAACTTCTAGCTCCCATTGTATTTATCCTGCATTGTGACCACCAAGCTTTTTCACATGCCAGTGAAGCTGCACAACCAAGGCAAGCATGATGTTTTACTTCTACAGTATTAAAAATCGACGTTTAAAACAAAAAATAATTTAACAGTTGACTGAAGTAGAAGTTGTGGAGGTGTATTCCTTCATTCTTTCTTTGCAATGATTTCTTTGATAAAATTACATCAGAAATTGCTGCATCCTCAATGATAATGTCCTTATTTTCATCTTCCCTACTGCAGACTCTGAAGGGGGGATTCAAAGTGTAGACATCTTAGAATCATAGAATGGTCCAGGCCGGAAGGGACCCCCAAAGTTCATCCAGTCCAACCTCCCCATGGTCAGCAGGGACATCCCCAACTAGACCAGGTTGACCAGTCCTACCCTGAATATCTCCAGGGAAGGGGCCTCAACCACCACCTTGGGCAATCTGTTCCATAGTGAACAGATGGTGAAGAACTTGTTCCTGATATCCAGTCTACATCTGGTCTTCTCTAGTTTGAAGCCATTGCCCCTTGTCCTGTCACCGCAGGCCCTTCTAAACAGTCTCTCTCCATCCTTCCTGTAGGCCCCCTTCAGGTATATTCCCCTTCATAGATATTAGCTGGCAAAAAAAGGAGACACAAGAAACCCAAGGAAGATCTTCATCAAAAGCTGACATACCTATCTACCCTTTCACCTCAGTCTTCTTGCCAGAAATGGTTTTGGTTTTGGCACTGCAGAGAGGAGACAGAGCAGAGGACTACAGTCATAGATCAGAGGTTACTAACTCTCTTTTGTCTTACCATGAAAGAGAGAAAAATCAGTGTAGACAAATTGTTGTGCTTGATATTTCCTTCATCACCAGCAATGCTGTAGCTGCAATGTGTGGCTATCCTTTGACTTGGTAGTACCATTATGTTTAGCTATTGATTCTCTGTTTTGCTCAAACTGCCTGTGTGTGTGTAATCATACACAGATATATAAAATATTACACCACACACATTTGCCAGCCAAATTAAGATATTTTTTTTCCTTACCCTATAGTTAAAGGGTTTTTTCCTTAAAAAATATAATTAAAAAATGGAAACTAGTTGCCTTCTTGTATCACTTGTGGTACTTAGATAATTTCATTTGCCTTTTTGCACTTTTAGAGTCTAGCAATGCTTAAAAGACAATTTCATTACCTCTGTTAGCACCCCTCTATATGATTGTCCAAAGGCAGTTGAACATAAGGATGGAGATTATTTACAAGTGTGTGTTTTTATTCAATGTCTGTCCTTAGATATCCTGAAGTTGCATTGCTCTTCAGTGCAATGTAACTTAAAATAACACTGTGTTATGCATAGCATTCTGTTCCATCCCCACTGAGAAAGTAGAGCTGAGCAGCAAAGTGGATGGAAAAGAGGTTCTGTCACTGATTAATTGCTGTTAAAGTACAATAAAAATACAGTCTATTAAAACTAAATAAATTAATGTTTTGATACTGCATATTTGACCAGTAACCGTGGGGTTTTGTTGTTGTTATTTGGGACACACAGTGATGGATTGTGCAGCAATCAATTATTCTAGATCAAGCATATTCAAATAATACATTGTGACATTCAGTAATTTGTTACTTGGAATAATTAGATGGTTACTTCATTGTAGTGCAGACAAGCCAGCTAATTTGTTTTTGATCTTTCTAAAAAGGAAAGACTTCATTTGTTCAGTGGAGTTGCTCTTTTTTAATTAAAAAGGCTAGTTTTCTCATTTGCACTCTATGTGAAAGTTGGCTTATAAATACAGAGTAGTACATGCTGAGCACTGACCAAAAATAAACACTCACATTTGGATTGTTCACTGTTGCCTTTTTCAGCGACGAAATGAAAGTTCTTTTGAATCCTGAATATCTGGAACATGATGCCTAGTAAGTTTCAACACTTCCTTTACATTCCTTTTGCTCTTATATCTAATACATTATTTAACACCAAGTTTCTGGGTTGTTGTTTTTTTTCTCCCCCTCCAGTGCGATGTTCACACATCTTATGAAAACTGCAGAACATTGGTTTTCAACTTTTGAACATGACAGCCAGAAGGTAAAGCTTGCTCTAAAATGTATTTGTTGTGTTTTTAAGCCAGTGTGATTTTAATTAATGATTTAAGTAATTTGGAGCTAATAAGGCATCTTCTGTTAAAGAATTTGGTTAGAGCAGGTGCGGCTAAGTTTACATTCTTCAGGTGTTCTTCAGGATCTGGTCATACACACTTGTGGAAAGTCTTCCACTTGAGAGTTCCTAACTGCTGAAATACTGATAATCTTCCAACACTTACTGACTTGGTAATCAAGAGCCAAATATGCAAACACAGATTGTGCTCTGTCTGCATGATGTTCTTGTGCAGCATTTGTAATAATGGCTGTCATGGGCACATCTATGTGACCAAAACCTGTGCAAATACTGTGTTAAATAAATGCAGATAGGCAGCGTTCAACATATTGAGGCTTAAATTGTTTTCAGTTGTTATGAAGCCAAAGCCTTAATCATAGACTGTCAAAGGTCAGGATGCATCTCTCCCTGGCTTCCTCATTCTGTTTTCTTCTTGATCACAGGGTGTTTAACTAGAGGGAATGTCTGTGCCCACTGATCTCCTGTGTAGCTAGCTCTACAGACAGCCTTGTATTTAGTATCTTGCTTCTTTTCATAGAAAAGCTTTTTCTGTGTGCTGTTTAGTTGTACAGAACTTTGCAGAGACCATCTAGGGACCTTCTACAGTTCTTGTCTGTAACTGCTTTTTATGCATGGCATGGGGGACAATTCCCTCACTCAATATGCTCAAGATTTCCTCTGAATATTATTTGCCAGTCTCTTTCCCTGTTTACTTTACTCTCCTTTGTTTTAATTCTGAGAAACTATCTTTGTGATGAGGGCTTTGTAGAAGACTTTAGCAAGACAGTCCTATTACAGGTATTGTCAAGATTTTCAGTGTGTTGTATCCTAAAATGGTTGTCCTCCAAACTTAGTTCCAGGTTGATTCACTTCAGCATTTATTGCATAAGTCATGGGGTGAGTATCTTGAGCTAGCAAAAGACAGGCAGAGGTTGGTCTCTTCTCCCAGGCAGCCAGTACCAGAACAAGAGGACACAGTCTCGGGCTGTGCCAGGGGAGGTTCAGGCTGGAGGTCAGGAGGAAATTTTACACAGAGAGAGTGATTGCCCATTGGAATGTGCTGCTCAGGGAGGTGGTGGAGTTGCCATCGCTGGAGGTGTTCAGGAGGAGACTTGACAGGGTGCTTGGTTGCATGGTTTAGTTGGTTGGGTGGTGTTGGATGATAGGTTAGATGTGATGATCTTGAACGTCTCTTCCAACCTGTCTATTCTATTCTATTCTATTCTATTCTATTCTATTCTATTCTATTCTATTCTATTCTATTCTAAATAAGAAGAATTTTGTTGGGTTTGGGTGTCCACAAGTGGGCACCAAATTCTGTGTTTGTGAGCTGTATTTAGGGAGAGCTAGTCTGAGAGGTGCTTTTTGCCTGTCTCTTGGGGAAAAAGTTGTTCACCCAAGACTCATTTGAAAGCCTTTATTTTCTGTTAATATTTAAATGTGTTGTTGTGTATATTGTATTAGGGATGGAGCACTGGCATCTCAGCCCAAGCCACTTGCAGCTATAAAGTACTATTTGGATTTGAGTTTTCACATAATCCTTAGTAACACAGGGTGAAGCATATGGGATACAAATTTTGTGAAGTTATTACACAGTCACTTTTATTCCAACACCAAAGCTGTGAGACACGTTGCTCTGAGTGGGGCTTTTCAGAATTCATTGTATTCAAATGCATGTGCTCCACTTTCTCTGACAAGAGGTGGTGAAGTCTGAGGCTGAGTTCTGTTCCAGCAAATAACTAGGTCTGCTTACAGATTAGCCGTGGTAGAAGGTGAAAGTTTACATTGCCCTTTCCAGTCCTTCCATGGCATAAAAAATTAACAATGCAAAGCTCATGGATTAATATCTGGTTGTTTGTTTTTGTTCTTTGCAAACATGTATAATCTTTAATAATCCTTTCTGGTACATATGCCTTTTACTATTATGACTTTGAGGGTTAGATACATAATAAAAGTCTGAATCTTCAGGAAGGATGCAATGAATGCATGTGCTCCAAGAGACCTGTTACATTTTATAGCTCTAACAGTTGGTTCCATTACTCCCAACTGCCATTAGAGGAGCTTCTCCAGATACTCTATTCCCTGGTGGTTAATGAGAGAAATCTGTCCACAGTTTATGCTGGTACTCTGTGCTAGCCTCTCTTTATTACTGCAGCATTTGTTTCCTAAATGCATGAATATATAAATTGTATTAGTATCGACTGCCAGCCATTGCAGCTCATTTGTGGTAGGTTTTGTGGCAGGATTTGGCAACTCTCTTCCTAATTCTTGATCTAAATATTTCAGCTATGTTTCACTGGCATTCATATTTCAGTTGTCCTTAGTAGTGTGGCTGATGCTTTCCTGTAAACATCTTTGCACCATCCCTCTTTTGGTCTTCCTACGATGAATGGCATCCCTTTGCAGTTGATCATTCATATTTTCTGTTAGCAATAGATGACTAAACCCACACACTCAAATTTTTCCCAAGACTTAGAAGCTCACAAAAAGAAAGCAAGTTTCATGTGGCATGTGTGCATAGGCAGGGTCGCGATATCATGTTGTCCACGTGGCTTCTGTACTTGAGGTACAGGCACTGTGAGTCATTTATAATTTAACAGTTTGGCAGCTTCTTTGTATTAGTTTATTTGTGCATCTTTTTATTTCTTTCACACCAGCTGACGTGATTTTTCTGGAGCCATTTCAACTGACTGTCATTTTCTCAACAAAATCACGTGAGAGGTGACAGCAGACGTACCTCCAAGGATAGGACTTCTACCACCTTCCTGGGCAACCTGTTCCAGTGTCTTTTGGTAGAACAGAAAAGATTTTGAATGAAAGGATGCTGTTTCAGTGAGCCTTCTTTGACAGTCTGAGGGAGCTTTTGTCAAGCAATTTGCTAGGGCAACTCAACTGAGTATGTTTTGGTACCACAACAGCATGGTAAAACCAGCATACTAACAGACAGATCAATCCCTTTGCTGCAATTTCCATAGCTGGACAACAATTAAACAGATTTAACCATACACTTTATAATCAATCAGATCATTAAATAGAAACATTTTTACCTGCTCAGCATCCTGACACATTTTCTGCAGTACAGAAATTGAAAACTTCAGAAAAAAATATTTCAAGCAAAGGAAATATAGTTTCATAGTTTCATAGTTTCATTCAGGGTTGGAAGGGACCACAAGGATCATCTAGTTCCAGCCACCCTGCCATGGGCAGGGACACCCCACACTAGATCAGGCTGGACAGAGCCTCATCCAGCCTGCTCTTAAACACCCCCAGGGACGGGGCCTCGACCACCTCCCTGGACAACACATTCCAGGGCTTCACCACTCTCATGGTGAAGAACCTCCTCCTCACATCTAGCCTGAATCTCCCCACCTCCAGCTTCATTCCATTCCCCCTAGTCCTATCACTACCTGAGATCCTGAGAAGTCCTTCCCCAGCCTTCCTGTAGGCCCCCTTCAGATACTGGAAGGCCACAATTAGGTCATATATATATACATATATATATATATATATATATATATATGTTGAAAAAAGGCTTTTTGGTAGAAATTACTAAATGTATTCTGCCCACTTGAATGTTAAACCATGTTGTAAATGATTTTGAAATAGGTGTGCTCCCTCTTACAAAGCTGGTACAGAGAGAATGACATTGAAGAGGGAATATAGCCATAGCAAACAGCCTTAGGTTTATACCAAAAAAAAAAACACCAACAAAACAAAAAACCCACACACAAACCCAAATCTTTCCCTCTTACTGAATGTTAAAACCGAAGTGCTTTTGATTGTATTGATCCCAGCAAATTTGTCTTTCAACAGTTTAAGCTGTAATTAAGTCTTCTGATAGTATTAACCTTTTGACCTGGACAATCTTTCTCTGTCAATACATTGAGCAAAAGAGTAGACAGACAATAACTATTTTCCAGAGCATTGCAAAATCTTCCCCTCTTTCTGTTTCAATTTTACCTCTTTTAGAACCTTAACATCAGTCCTGGCAGCTTGATTCTCCGTTTCCCTTTCCCCAGTCTTACTTTTGATAAGTTGGACTTGTTCTTTTTCATTTCTCTTCCTCCTTTTTGCATGTTTCCTATTCAGTGGGGGTCTATACAGAGAGAGTGATTGCCCATTGGAATGGGCTGCCTGGGAAGGTGGTGGAGTCACCATCATTGGAGGTGTTCAGGAGGAGACTGGATGGGGTGTTTGGTGCCATGGGTTAGTTGTTTAGGTGGGTTGGATTGGTTGATACGTTGGACGTGATGATCTTGAAGGTCTCTTCCAACCTGGACTGGTCTGGTCTATTCTATTCTATTCTATTCTATTCTATTCTATTCTATTCTATTCTATTCTATTCTATTCTATTCCTTACTGCATTTCTTTTGTGCATTCTGTCATCTTTTTCAATAAGATGATTTTCCACCCTATGGCAAGAGGAATACATTTAAAGCAGTATCAAGTTAAAGAATGTTAATGTGCCAGTAGTCCTCTTCCCATTTTCACTTAGTGTGTGTTATGTTCTAGATCATGACAGATTACACAACCTCTAGGTCCATCCAACTTCCTTCTAATCAATAGGTTCATCTCATTGTTCTGTTTCTTTCCGGTTTAAGAGTTTTGTGATGTTTTATCAAAGTTACATAGATTTTGAGGTACAGTCAC
Organism: Melanerpes formicivorus; assembly: GCF_026170545.1. NCBI lineage: Eukaryota > Metazoa > Chordata > Aves > Piciformes > Picidae > Melanerpes > Melanerpes formicivorus. Next base: position 3,412,995 of record NW_027142375.1, read on the forward strand.
CGGAGTTTCTGAGCAAGGGAAGGCTGCTTGGAAAGGGTTGTTGGAAAATAAGTTATTTGCTGTTTGGTATCCAGTTTATTGTCCTCTGAGGACACATATTCTTTACTAAGTTACCATTCATCTGCTTTGTTTAGGACTGTCTCAGACTGCTGATATTAAAGCTGTCAACACCTTGTCAGGACATGGAAAGTAAAGCCTAGATGTAAAAATTGATGTGCAGAATGAGGGGATGAACTGTGGCACACCTGGGAAGGAGAATCCCACAATACCTACCATAGAAGTGGATACTTGAGATTCTTCTCTTGCTGGAAAAGCAACAACTCCTTAATATTTCTATGTTTCTTTGGAAGCCAATGATTGCAATAAAACAACTCTCTAGTAGACCTTTCTTGTTGACAGTATGGCTTTGAAGGGTGTTGTTTTTTTTTTACCCCTGTTTTTCTCTTTTTGCAGGAGAAAGATGTGATGATTACACCTACACCATTTGCAAGGCCACAGGACTTAGGCCCATCTATTGCTATTGTAGCAAAGGTAAACCAAATTCAGGATCATTTGCTGAAGAAACATGATATTGAGCTGTACATGCATCTGAACCGACTGGAAATTGCTCCACAGATTTATGGACTGTAAGTGTTTGCCAACAAATTACTTAATTTAACTCCTTTTTTTTTTCTCTTGTTACATTAGGACTTTCTTTCCTTACATTTAGGATTAATGAGGCTAAAAATAAATACTTCTTATCTCTTAGAACTAACTCATTTGGTATCATTAGAGTAAATGACACCTTCATTGTTGTATTTGGCACAGTGGCATTGCCAGTGCAGGTAAAGACTGCTCAGCTCCACGATAGAGAACTTGGTGAAGACTGCTACTGCAGTGATGAAGGATATACTGAATCTAGTGCATATGCTGCCTGTGGTTTTCCTGTAAGAAATGGGATGATAGGACACAAAGAAGACAGAAGTTACTAGTGTTGAACAGTTTCATTCTTTATTTTTATCACCAATTCAGTGTCAGTGAACTTCTCCCTATTGTGATAATTGGATTTGGGATTCTGGCAGTACAGGTGTGGTGAGGCATGTTAAAAGTTAAAGCAGGAGGGAAATAAAGTGTCCCTATGTGGAGTCAAGCCAGGTACTCCCAGATTCATTCAGATAGTTGTCTATTGTGTACCCACATTCAAGGGGGGCTCATTGGGCCAGGTGCTATTTTCATAGAGTCACAGAATTGTCAGGGTTGGAAGGGACCTCAAGTATCATCTGATTCCAACCCCCCTGCCATGGTCAGGGACACTTTCCACTAGATCAGGTTGCCCAGAGACACATCCAGCCTGGCCTTAAAAACTTCCAGGAATGGGGCTTCCATCATCTCCTTGAGCAACCTGTTCCAGTGTCTCACCACCCTCATGGGGAAGAACTTCTTCCTAACAGCCACTCTGAATCTACCCATTTCTAGTTTTGCTCTGTTCCCCATAGTCCTATCACTGCCCAACACCCTAAAAAGCTTTCTTTTAAGCCCCCTTCAGATTCTGGAAGGCCACAATAAGATCTTCTCAGAGCCTTCTCTTCTCCAAACTAAACAACTCCAGCTCTCTCAGTCTGTCTCCATAGGAGATGTGACCTTGCCCAGGTGTTTGCACAGGACTGAATCCAAACCTGTTATGGCTACTATAGTCAGTCTGGGCCAGTACAGAGCATGCAGCTTGGATGAACCATCCATAACTGTGATATCACTGTGGTCCTGAGGAAAAATGTTGCCTTCATTGTCTGGAATTCTAGATGTTTGCTTAATTTCTGATCATTCTGTAAAGAGCTGGCAAGCTATATGTGCAGTTGCAGTGGCAGAAAAATGATGCTTTTAATTCTTTTTCTTACTTTTTGCAAAGATTTAAAGTAAGGTTGGCTTTGGCTGAGTTAATGATATTTTTTTGTTTAAGTTTCATTCAGAGGTGTGAATTTCCAAGTGTAATTGTGAATTGCATTTAATAACTCAATAGAAAAGGAGGTAAAATGTGATTGTGTAAATGTCAGGCCATAACTGCAATGCTTACCATTAGAGTCTAATTTGATGTTATAGGAAAATGGAAAGAGTCTGAGACACAGTATACCCTCAGGAGAGGAGTTGAAGTAAGTAGTAGTCCCACACTTACAAATAACATATTAGGAAGTTCATGTAATTCTAATTCTTCCCTTGTACTCAGCACTGGTTAGGCCACACCTTGAGTATTGTGTCCAGTTCTGGGCCCCTCAGTTTAGGAAAGATGTTGACTTGCTGGAGCATGTCCAGAGAAGGGCAAAAAAGCTGGGGAGGGGTTTGGAGCACAGCCCTGTGAGGAGAGGCTGAGGGAGCTGGGGTTGCTTAGCCTGGAGAAAAGAAGGCTCAGGGGAGACCTTGTTGCTCTCTACAAGTACCTGAAGGGAGGTTGTAGACAGGTGGGGCGGTCTCTTCTCCCAGGCAACCAACACCAGAACAAAAGCACACAGTCTCAAGCTGTGCCAGGGGAGGTTTAGACTAGATGTTAGGAAGAAATTCTTCATAGAGAGAGAGATTGGCCATTGGAATGGGCTGCCTGAGGAGGTGGTGGAGTTGCCATCACTGGAGGTGTTTAGGAGGAGACTTGATGGGATGCTTGGTGCCATGGTTTAGTTGATTAGGTGGTGTTGGATGATAGGTTGGACAAGATGGTCTTGAAGGTCCAACCTTGTTTATTCTATTCTATTCTACAAAACTTTTGATAGGATAGTTTTGATAGGAATTGGTTACAGGAAGAGGAAAAATAAGCCAAGTAAACTCAAGCTATTAAAAGCATGAAGAGAACAGCTTGTCCCATTACAGTACTTTTGCACATTGTAGGTTTGTGTATTTCTTTAATATGTTCAATAGTCTGGAAGAGAAAGCAATCATCCTTCATAAACTTCAGGGGTAGTAATGAACAAGTAGGCAGTATAAATTCCAAGGACAGGCAAAAGACAGTGTTTCTTTTTTTTCTGAAGGCTTATGAAAACACAGAGGAAATAAAATAAGATAAACCTCAGAAATTTGCAAACATATTCTGGGGCAAAAATCATTTGTACTGGAGATACTCAATTCGGTGTAGGACTTTGCCATTCAGTGAGAGAAATAAATGAAAGAAAAAATTAGGCTTTAGCTCAGAACGCAGCATTATAATAACAGAAGAACAGTGCAGTCTGGCATGGCATAAGTAGAACTGAATCTGAATAAAGAAATTTACAGTTAAGGGAATGAATTATGAGAGAGAGCTTCAGGCTGACTATCAAGAAAACCTTGCTAACAGTGAGCTGTTAGACTGTAAAATAATATATCAAAATTAACAAAGGAAAAACCAGCAGAATATGTTGAAGACAGGCTTTGAAAATCTCTCAGAAATGGATAGTATCACAGAGAATGACTCTGCACTGGCAGAAGAGGAAAGTAGGTTGCCTGTGAGGTCATATCCTTCTCTGATTTCTGATTTAATACAGAGGACAGGAGAAAAAGAAAGGGAAAGGAACATGACTGTGTTGTATTATTCTCACCTTTAATGGTGTCTGAACTCTTCAGAACAGTAATTTCCAGTAGTGAGCCAGCTGACAGTCTCATATGATGGATCTTTTACTGTATTTAATGTTTCTTGAACTAGAAACAGCATTTCTTAAACATAATATGCTATTAATGATTACTAAACCTAACCCAAGCGAAGAATGGTCCAGTCATGAGGTCTGTGGTGACAGGTTGGACTCCATGATCTTTGAGGTCTCTTCCAACCTTGGTGATACTGTGAGACTGTGAATTCATGTGAGCTTTTTGTTAAGTTTATAGTTTTGCTCAAGTTTGTTGGATTTGCCAACAATAGGTATTTATGTCAGCCTTGATATCACTCAAAAGATACACACATGGTAGAAGGAAGAGTGGGAACTTCCCTCAAAAGATCCTAGGGCATTGCTGGTGAAGAAGTGGCAACATGAGAGGTTTTTATTTAATAGCAGACTCCCTAGCCTGCTATTTTTTACTATACATTCTTCTATAAACATAAGGGGCAAGGTGGAAACAATTCTTACTCGTTGTATGTTCATACAGTTATTGCAACCTTTGATGTTGACAAATAGTCCTTTTATTTTTTCAGACACTAGGGAGACTCTTTCTGCTGGGAGGTCAGGTACCCTAGTGTGTTGCACACTTCCATGTGTGATTCCCCTCTACTCAGCCCTGGTGAGACCCGACCTGGAGTACTGTGTCCAGTTCTGGAGTCCCTGTTACAAGAGGGATGTGGAGGTGCTGGAATGTGTCCAGAGAAGGGCCACAAGGATGATCAGAGGGCTGGAGCACCTCTCCTATGAGGGCAGACTGAAGTAGTTGGGGCTGTTCAGTCTGCAGAAGAGAAGGCTCCGAGGTGACCTAATTGTGGCCTTCCAGTATCTGAAGGGGGCTACAGGAAGGCTGGGGAGGGACTGCTCAGGATCTCAGGTAGTGATAGGACTAGGGGGAATGGAATGAAGCTGGAGGTGGGGAGATTCAGGCTGGAGGTGAGGAGGAAGTTCTTCACCATGAGAGTGGTGAAACCTTGGAATGTGTTGTCCAGGGAGGTGGTCGAGGCCCCGTCTCTGAAGGTGTTTAAGCCCAGGCTGGATGAGGCTCTGGGCAGCCTGATCTAGTGTGGGGTGTCCCTGCCCATGGCAGGGGGGTTGGAACTAGATGATCCTTGTGGTCCCTTCCAACCCTGAATGAAACTATGAAACTATGAAACTATTACACACTTCTTGAAATTATGCTCACCTCCTTAGAAGACCAACTTTAGCAGGCATTTTGTGTGTGGCATGACTCATTTCCTTTTGGCTGTTGTCCAGCAGTGCAAACGTTTGGGGCTGCTTTTGTGGGAAAGCATCCTTGTTCCAGTGTTTAGCATAACAATGTGAAAAATCTGTTTTTCTTCACGAGTTAGTTGTCTGCAAGCCCTGATGCCATTAGCCTCAGGCTGGACTGCCAGGCAGTTTAGAAGAAAACTTTTCTCTGGGTAGTTTTGTAAAGTTTTAGATCAAGGAAGTGCTTTTCTTTATTTTCTGGAGGGCATCAGTGAACAGGCTTTGCATTACTTGGCTTTCTCATTTCATTGCTGGTTAGAAAGGGAACTCTCTTAGGAACAGCAAGGTATGCTTGGGTCCTTGCTATACCACACTTGAGTGCTCTGGTCATTCAAGTTGGTGTCATGGGCAGTAGCAGCCTTAGCAGAGGAATTTTCAGTAACTGGAAGTCTTATGAGACCGCACATTCATTCACTTGGAGACAGCTGCTGTGTATCCCTGTGATGATTATTCAACAGCTATTAACATCAGCTGAAATGGAACCAGCAATACAGAGATAAAGGCTCTGTGCCTTCTCATTCCATAGTCTTCTTTACTAGCCATGTCTTGAGTTTGTTATGAGACCTCAGATAATGTTTTGCAGAATTCCATTGTTTCATGTTCTGGGTAGCACTGCAAATTACAGACAGTCTAACCAAACTATAATCATTACTTCATCATATCTAATTTGGTAGTTTGTAACGTAAAGCACAAGAAGGGTTTGGAAATAAAGTGGAATGCATTACATCAGCAGTTCAGTGACACAATCTTCACAGAAAGAGTGAATGGACATTAAAATGTTCTGTCCAGGGAGATGGTGGAGTCACCATCATAGTATCATGGTATCAGACAGGGTTGGAAGGGACCACAAGGATCATCTAGTTCCAACCCCCCTGCCATGGGCAGGGACACCCCACACTAGATCAGGCTGGCCAGAGCTTCATCCAGCCTGATCTGGATCTTCCATCACTGGAATTGTTTAAAAAGAGATTGGATGAGGCACTTAGTGCCACGGTTGAGCTGATCAGATGGTGGACTTGATGATCTCAAAGGTCTTTCCCAACCTAGTTAATTCTGTATACTTCCTTATAATATATTTTTCTCTAAATAAAAAGGAAAACCAAAAAGCTTGAATACTCTGAAGGGCTGACAGATTGGATATTCACTTTCATTGTAAAATTAGAAATTACCCATGTCCTAGATTAAATGGTTTTCTTGTGTTCATTTCTTTGAGCCTTACATCCAATGCCTGTTAAAGTACAAAATAATTATTGAAAAACCATTTTAGTTTCTGCAGTGCTCATTGATTGCAGTGGAAAATTAAGCAGGTTGTGGTCTCAGCCTGAGGAAGGTCAGGGTTTGAGGAAAGTTCTTCACCTATCTGTATTTTTGGACGTTTTTCTTCCATTGGTAGTAATTTGCAGTAAAGGACTTCTGTTACATTTCATTGAAATGCTGAGTCAGTTGGAGAAGTCCCACACAATATCATTATTACTTCATTATGTGTTGAGGGTTAATTACATTGCACCAAATGAAACTCTCATGGAACTGCATGCAGCAAGTCCAGCTAGATCATGTAGCTACATATGGCACTGCTGTACAGAAATAATGCACACAAAGGTCATGAGAAGGTGTAAGTGCGAAAAGCTTTATCTGAGAACAAAATGAACTGTTGGCATAAACTCACGAGGTTCTGCATCATAACAGGGATGGCAGCATTGCACTGGTTAAGCAAACTCTTTCTGAGCACGTATCCAGCAGACAATAAAGCACATGCAGAAGTGAGCGTAAATATTTCATGATAGCTTAATCTCAGTGCAAAAAAGGCCTTCTTAGAACATTCGGTGCCGATGACTTTGCCTCCTGCTGCCACTTGCTTTATGATGATCAGTCAGGTAAACATGCCACTTACGGCAGTGTAAGATGCAGCTTCAGCCCTGTGGACTTATACCACAGTTGTACTTTAGGAGGAAGGCCATCTCATGAAGAAAAGGGGAAGGGGATGGGAAGGGAAGGGAAGGGAAGGGAAGGGAAGGGAAGGGAAGGGAAGGGAAGGGAAGGGAAGGGAAGGGAAGGGAAGGGAAGGGAAGGGAAGGGAAGGGAAGGGAAGGGAAGGGAAGGGAAGGGAAGGGAAGGGAAGGGAAGGGAAGTGAAAGGGGAAGGGAAGGGAAGTGAAAGGGGAAGGAAGGAAGGAAGGAAGGATGGAAGAAAGGAAGGAAGGAAGGAAGGAAGGAAGGAAGGAAGGAAGGAAGGAAGGAAGGAAGGAAGGAAGGAAGGAAGGAAGGAAGGAAGGAAGGAAGGAAGGAAGGAAGGAAGGAAGGAAGGAAGGAAGGAAGGAAGAAAGGAAGAAAGGAAGAAAGAAGGAAAGAAGGAAAGAAGGAAAGAAGGAAAGAAGGAAAGAAAGAAGGAAAGGAAGAAAGGAAGAAAGGAAGAAAGGAAGAAAGGAAGAAAGGAAGAAAGGAAGAAAGGAAGAAAGAAAGAAAGAAGAAAAAGAAAGGAAGGAAGGAAGGAAGGAAGGAAGGAAGGAAGGAAGGAAGGAAGGAAGGAAGGAAGGAAGGAAGGAAGGAAGGAAGGAAGGAAGGAAGGAAGGAAGGAAGGAAGGAAGGAAGGAAGGAAGGAAGGAAGGAAGGAAGGAAGGAAGGAAGGAAGGAAGGAAGGAAGGAAGGAAGGAAGGAAGGAAGGAAGGAAGAAAGGAAGAAAGAAAGAAAGAAGGAAGGAAGGAAGGGAGGGAGGAAGGGATGGAGGAAAGGATGCAAGCTAAGTGACAGAGTAACTAGTCACAAGTGTAGATTTGAGGGTAGCATTAGAAAGGTTATGCTACAGCAGATGTGTTTTTCCACTATAACTATTCTTAGTTGCTTTGCTATGAGCACTGCTTTGGGGCATCCACCTGTTTCAGTTTCTCTCCCATGCCATTATGGTACCAGGCTATATTCTTTTCTGTTACCATATTGGTCCCTGAAGGGAGAATTCAAAAGATTTTTACCTGTGCAGTAAGAAACATAAATCATATTCATTGTATCCAGGAAAAAAATGAAATTAAAAATCCTACAAGTCATCAGAAGAAGGACTCTTCGTGATCTGCAGAAAAAGTACATCAAAGATCAGTCTTGTTAAGGAGAACTTTACAGATCATCAGGGTGCCTGGTATTATGTTGAATTCTCCCACCTCATGGAAAGAGCAAAAGGGATAATGCATGTCATGGTCCAGACCAGTTACAGTTCTTCCATAGCTTTTAATCCAGTGTCATCCATCAATCAGACAGCAATTACAATCAAAACAAAGTTGAGGTATCATGTGTCTAGTAGGGAAACTACCAAAATGTGGCCTTGCTTTTAAAATAAATTAGTATCTAGCAGTGGCTAAGACTAAGCAAATGCAGAGCCTTTCTGAACAAAGTAATAACTCTCATTGGAATGTCCAGGACCAAAGTAATCCTAAACTTTGTAAATGGTATTGCTGTTGGTTTCCAGTAATTATTTTCTCTATGACTTACCCCAAAATACATATAAAGCAGATTTTGATGGAATACAGATCCTACTTTGTCTAGTCGTGCCCTTGCTAATGATTTAATGTCAGATGTAAACAAGGTTACCATCCACTGTTGCTCCCACAAAGTAGGAAGAGTCACAGATTCAGTCAGATTGGAAGAGACTAACCTATCACCAACACCATCTAATCTACTAGACCATGGCACTAAGTGCCTCATCCAGTCTCTTCTTAAACACCTCCAGTGATGGTGACTCCACCACCTCCCTGCACAGCCCATGCCAAAGGTCACTCACTTTTTCTGTGAAGAATTTCTTCCTAACACCCAGCCGAAGCCTCCCCTGGCACAGCTTGAGACTGTGTCCTCTTGTTCTGTCACAGGTTGCCTGGGAGAAAAGACCAACCCCCACCTGGCTACAGCCTCCTTTCAGGTAGTTGTAGAGAACAAAAAGGTCTCCCTTGCGCCTCCTCTTCTCCAGGCTAAGCAACCCCAGCTCCCTCAGCCTCTCCTCATAGGGCTGTGCTCCAAACCTCTCCCCAGCTTTGCTGCCCTTCTCTGGACTCGTTCCAGCAACTCAACATCTTGCTTGAATTGAGGGGCCCAGAACTGGACACAGTACTCAAGGTGTGGCCTAACCAGTGCTGAGTACAGGGCAGAAAGACCTCCCTTCTCCTGCTGGCCACACTGTTCGTGATGCAGGCCAGGATGCCATTGGCCTTCTTGGCCACCTGGGCACACTGCTGGCTCATGTTCAGCCTACTGTCAACCAGTACCCCCATGGTATTTTTAGATAAAGCTTTTGGGGGCTGACACAGACATCTGAAAACTTTGCTGGGAATTCTGTCTTGCATGGTGAAAAAAAGTATTTTTAGGAGAAACCCTGGAGTTCAAGGTTAGGTGACAAGAATAAAACGCATCTGAAGTTAATTTAGAAAGCTACAATATATTTTGGTGGAGAGAGGGATTGCCTCACCTGCTGTTGACATACCAATTGTATTGCAGTGGTTTACTAACTCAAAGGATTTGCTCAGTGCAAATAAATATGGGAAATTCCTGAAGCACCAGAGAGCAAGCAAATCCCACTTAACTCTAAAAGCTGCTTTTCTTCTGGTTTGAAGTGAGGCTACTCAGCCTTCATGTTCTTGAATGATAGATAGCTGTTGCTCATTGCTGAGTTTTCCCAAAAAGCTTCCTGGTTCACTGGTTTTAAAAAAATATGTTTCTTTCATTTTATGCTACTTCTTATTGTATTGGATTGTGTTGTACTTGTCTTGCTGTCTTATTGAAATTTGCAGTATTATAAACAGTTTCATTCATTTTCCTGTCAAAAAGAGTATTTCAGTCTTACCTTAGACTTAAGATTTTGACATACATATAATGTAAAAGCCCAGTCTATAAAGGGAATGAAGGATTGGTTGAGGTGTCAAAAGTGTTCATCTGAGTTCTACTCTCCTGCTGCATAATTATGTGCTGAGATGATAATGATGGCTGTGAGGCTGGAATGCAGATTTATCATTATGTTGCTCTTTGATGCAGGTGATGTGCTTCCCATATGAAGTACAAGGAATTATCTTTATCTGGCAAAGAAACAAGCAAGAAAGCTTCTATTTTGACTTTTGTCACATACCCTGAAAAAAAAAAACCCAACAAAAAACAAGACACATCTGTTGGCATTAAACATTAGCAGACTTAGAGACCAGTAGGTTTGAATAGAATAAATACATTCTGAAGCCTATGAGGAACTCAGTAGAATAAATGCAGGTGTTTGGAAGACTGTCTTTTTTTCTTTTCTGTTTTTTTTTACATTTCTAATCAATATCTATTGACTATAGAAGCTGAACTATGAATGGAGAAGTTGTACTCTGGTAAGGGATTTATGGTGCCATAAATCAAGTATGTACTGCTCCTTTTCTTTCTTTATACTTGAATCATAGAATGGTTTCGGTTGGAAGGGCTCTCCAAAGGTCATGTGGTTGAACTCCACTGCAAGGAGCAGGGACATCCTCCACTTGAGGTTGCTCAAAGCCTCATCAAGCCTGGTCTTGAATATCTCCAGGGAAGGGGCCTGCACTGCTTCCCTGGGAAACCTGTTCCAGGGGTTCCACTACCCCTGTAGTGAAGAACTTATTCCTAGCATCCAACCTAAATCTACTCTTCTCTAGTTTGAAGCCATTGCCTCTTGTCCTGTCACTGCAGGCCTTTGTAAACAGTCTCACTCCACCCTTCCTGTAGCCCCCTTCAGGTACTGGCAGGACACTATTAGGTCTGCCCAGAGCCTTCACTCCAGGCTGAACACCCCCATCTTCCTCAGCCTGTCCTTGCACCAGAGGTGCTCCAACCCTCTGATGATGTTCATGGCCCTTCTGTGGACCTGGTCTATCAGGTCCATGTCCTTCCTGTGTTGAGGATTCCAGAGATAGACGCAGTGGTGAGATACAGTACTCCAGGTGAGATGATTTGACGTAAAAGTATGCATATATATCTACTGGGGAAATCAGAAATGCTTGAGCTTACCTTTTAGTTAGATTATAATGTGAGAGATGAGTCTTGCTCCAAGGATATGTCCAAACTCAGCAGTCTAGTACTACCCAGAGCTTCCCTAAGCTAGCTGTTCAGGTTAACCAGTACTTTTTTATTTAGCACATCATTTTGTTTCTTTCAATGATACAGAACTTAGTCTAAGAAACTCATGTTGGAAATGGGTGCAAAAAAGGCAACAGGTAGCTGGAGTAACTGTTGCAGAAGGCAATTAGCTCAGCATATGCCCAAAAATCAAAGCTGTGCTAACACACCCATGTTAACATGATGTTAGTAGGCAAAATACAGCACTTTGGATTTAAGCACTTGCTGACAATCAAAGCGTTTCCCATAGGATCCAGATTCATGGATAATTCGGTTTTTGGTTAAGCCGTGCTTCATCTTCACTGCTTATTCCTGCCTATCTATTTCAAACTGTGTCCAGTTCTGGGCCCCTCAGTTTAGGAAGGATGTTGACTTGCTGGAACGAGTCCAGAGAAGAGCAACAAAGTTGTTGAGGGGTTTGGAACACAAGCCCTATGAGGAGAGGCTGAGGGAGCTGGGGTTGCTTAGCCTGGAGAGGAGGAGACTCAGGGGTGACCTTATCACTCTCTACAACTACCTGAAGGGAGGTTGTAGACAGGCTGATGATGGTCTCTTCTCCCAGGCACCCAGTACCAGAACAAGAGGACACAGTCTCAGGCTGCGCCAGGGGAAGTTCAGGCTGGATGTTAGGAAGAAGTTCTATACAGAAAGAGTGATTGCCCATTGGAATGGGCTGCCTGGGGAGGTGGTGGAGTCGCTGTCATTGAAGGTGTTCAGAAGGAGACTTGATGGGGTGCTTGGTGCCATGGGTTAGCTGTTTGGGTGGGTTGGATTGGTTGATGGGTTGGACACGATGATCTTGAAGGTCTCTTCCAACCTGGTTTGGTTTATTCTAATAAAGTTTATTCAAACAAGTTATTGTGGGCATGCAAATGTCTTTCTAGCACACCCTTTATTTTCCTGTGAAGGCAGAACTTTAGAGACAATAATAATGAAGAGAATCATGTGCACCATTCAGCAGGGAAAGATGTCCTCTTGACTCTTACCAGAGGCTTTAAAATGAAAAACAATACTCAAAGGTAGGCTGAAAACAGGTCACCCTGACAATCTTCTAGTTCTTTTTCATCATCCCAATTCGCATAAAACAAAACAAAACAAAACAAGAGATCCCCCCCAAAAGAAGCTGCTGCTAGAATCACAGAATGACAGAACGTTAGGGGCTGGAAGGGACCTCGAAAACTCATCCACTCCAACCCCCCTGCCAGAGAAGGATCACCTAGAGCAGATCACACTGGAATGCATCCAGGCAGGTGTTGAATATCTCCAGAGAGGGAGGCTCCACAACCCCCTGGGCAGCCTGTTCTGGTGTTCCATCACCCTCACAGTGAAAAAATTTTTCCTCATGTTTCCATGGAACTCCTTCCCCCTCCTTCCCTCCTTCCTGTTACCTCACACAGTAGTCAAAACAGACATCCCCCGGCAAGGCAACAGAAGAGAGGGAGAGAAGTTGCAAGCAGAAGCAACAGAAGAAGAAAAGAGAGCAAGAACTGTTTATGCCCCCACTCTATATCCCCATTAGCAAGCCAATTAATTATATAGACCTTATAAGTATTTTTATTTTGTATACAATGGTAATTTATTTTACTTTCAGTCTTTGCAGACAGGGACTAGGCTAAACTTCAAACTGTAACAGTTGCTAACAACTTATATCAATAAATGCTGTGGAGCACTTAGAGCATAGGCTTGGGCCCAGCCAACTTGGCTGGGCTGGCAAAGTTAATATTGGGGGGGAAATTTCAATCCACCACAGTTCCATTTCTCCCAGCAAGTACGTGTGGCAAGGGCATACCAAATGGGCAGTGTCAGGTTTGGGGATTTTTAATGATGCACATACAAATGACTAGAAGTACATAGGGCATCTTGAATCAAAGAATTCTCATTGGCTTCTTTTAATCTGAGAGAAATCACCAAAGAGTAATCAGGCAATAGAAGAAAAGAAATTATTCTCCCAAAGTTTACAGCATGCCAGAGTGCTTGATACCTGGAAACGCTAGTGGTGACTCATTTATCTTAGTATAGTCTGAACAACAGAAAAGATAGTGGCATCTTCAGCAGTTCACAGATTAGTATTAATGGTTTGGCCTGTTACATAATTTGAAAAATTGTTTAAAAGAACTTGAATAGCTTTGATTTGCCTTTTTCTTAGTTCAATAACTGGAGTCAGAAAAACCTTCCTTTTTAATGGTGTAGTCCCATACCCAACCAAGCTACTTAGTTATACATCCTGCTTTACTGTAAATCTGAGCCCTGGGACCTTCCTGCAGAAACACATTCCCTGATTTATCTCCTGTCTCAACTATTTCTTACATTATGACTCTGTGCTGCAGCCTTTGATATTCCCTGTGACATCATGAGACAGCTGTGGTACATTGTGTTTAAGCAGTACTAAACCTTTAAACTTTAAACGAATATTTTTCTTCTTGGAGGTATAAATAGAATATGTAATAAGCATCTGTGGGATATGCAATTAATGTCACTTGTGAGGAAAGACTTTCATGATGCACTTGGGTTTTGGCACTTTTAAATTATGAGCTCTTTAGTACACTCATGGGATAAATTCCATATCCCCCAGATGCTTATTATGTATCTTCCATCTCCCTTAATTCCTATTAGCTGGATTAGTAGTTGTTGTGATGTTGAGGTTTATGGTAATTTAACTGGGGTGGTTCTCAGTGATCAATAAATAAACTTCAAAAAGTTCAGTAATTTGTGTTTCCTAGCAGCTCCAGTGTGTATAGCTGTAACATTTTACATGAAGTGCTAGTTGGATATACCAAAAAACTTTGGTCAGGTGTGCACACCAGTGCATCCATCACCTACACCTCAAAAAAGCAAGCAGATATGTAAGCCCAAAAGTTTTCAATAGCAAAGAGTATCACACACAGTATCACAGTATCACTTAGGTTGGAAAGGACCTCGAGGATCATCGAGTCCAACCTATCAACACAGACCCCACGACTAGACCATGGCACCAAGTGCCACGTCCAATCTCCCCTTGAACGCCTCCAGGGTCGATGACTCAGCCACCTCCCTGGGCAGCCCGTTCCAATGACGAATTACTCGCTCGGTGAAGAACTTCCTCCTCACCTCGAGTCTAAACCTCCCCTGGTGCAGCTTGAGTGAGCTGAAATAGAAGATTTGGGGCATTTGCTTTAGCATTGGCAAATGTTAAAGAAAAAAACCCAAAACACCACCCTAATCCGTGTAGAGAATAAATATTTTGCTGTTAAATGACAGCGTGATTAATGTTCTAGTCACAGTCATTAGCTGGAGAGTTTGTCAGGCTGGTACAGAGTGGCCCAGATTAGTCGTCGACTCAGGAGCAAATAAGACTTTTAAAAGACTCAGTAAAGTCCAGTGATTAATTGTTATACATTCTGATTCATGCCTATCCCATTTTATCTAATTTAATAAAAGTCTAAAATGATGATTAATCCTTTCACACCAGCAGTTGCTGGTACATCCATTACACGTCCAATCTGAATTCCTCTGCCAAGGAGTTAAGTACTATTTTGAACTTGGTGTGAAAAATATCATTATAAATTTCATTAACCTGATCATCAAATTCCAAAAAGTCAACTCATAAAATCCATTACTACATATCATGCATCGAAGATTAAAAACTGGTCCTCAGTGGGCAGGAATAGCCAGGATTTAATTCCCACAGCATATGTTTAAAGTGCTCATATGACATTATTGTATCTGTAATTATCAGAATTTTATGTTTATTAACCCAAGTGAATTAAGAGTCTTGTTTTGCGTAAAAATTTAGCATGCATGTTAAATTGACCATTAATTCCGAGCATATCAATGTATATGGATTTGCCACGAATGCAGAGATATTTGTTTAGCATATTGTAATAATTCTAGCGTTTAGCCTTGCTTTAATTTTTTTCCAACTCGGCTCAAATAATTTCCTTCTTCAGTGCTTCCAGTGGGCTATCTTTGTGAGAATCCCCGCGGGTGGCATTGATTTAAATCTTAATTCAAGTAGTCCTTCTGGGGGAAGCTTTGAGTATTTCATGTTTGCACTGTATCTCAACTATGACTAAGTCTTCATCTTCAGTAAGACTTTTTTTTTCCAGCTGTGGCAGTGTTTTATTCTTTGGGGCTGCTTGGCCGATCTGTATTTAGATCCAAGACAAACGCCTTTTGATGCTGCACTTGCTGAAATGTGCCTCACCGCAGGGTAGATTTAGTGCTTATCGAATGGAAATGCAGTGAGCACGTGAAAAATATGCTGCCTGTCTGGTTGGGGGATTTGAACCCAAATCTCTGCACCTCTGCAGCCACCACCTGAAGCTCAGCCACAGTTCCAGGGCTGGGCAGCCCTGTCCCCAGTGGTTTCCTAGGAAATGATAGCACTGGCACCAGCCTCAGAAGAAACCAACCCAAATGTCGATGCCTGCAGCCTGCCCTTCCTGAAGGGTGAATGTCCTTACCATAAGAACAGTATAGTAGGGACAGAGAGCCTATATCTCATTGATTGTTTTTCACTCTGTCTCTTGTTTGACTCCAGACAGAAGGATCAAAGTTACCTGGTTGGAGAAAACAGGATCTGTGGGGGTTTTACTAAGCCCAAACCACTGTTACTGTTTGTTTGTTTCATTTTCTTATTTGAGCACATATGAAAATGCATCTCTCTCCCCAAAGAGCTTTGTGACTGCAGGATCCACTCAGGTTCCAAGTATAAAATGGAGACATAACAGGTGCCGGATGGCCATGCTCCTGTGAGCAGCTGACTGTGGCTTCTGCCTTCTGCACTTGGCACGGCCATGAGCTAAGATATTTCAGACTAGCACAACTATTATTGTGTACTGCAGAGAGCTGTGCAGCTTCACTGATTGGGGTAGTTTCAACTTACACATTACTCCTTGACCTGCCCTAATGGCTTTGCCTGTTTTGCTCTCCCCTGCTCAGATATTCTACAGAAAGGATATCGAGTAGAAGGGCCCTTGTTTAGTCACAACATCCCTACCTGGTGAAACACACACTTCTCCTTTCTTTTGCAGACAGCTAGCATCATTTCAACAGCTAGTAATGGCAGTACAGAAGTGTTCCAGAACAGCCATGTGACTCATCAGAGTTAATATCACATATTGAGGTTATCAGGAATTGGATTGGGAACTACACATTTGCGGCATAAAACAGCTTAGGTTCTCCTGGCATGAAGAAAGGAAGAGAGTGCCTGGGCATCTTTGCTCTTGAATGGACCAAAACTTATTTATAAGGCTCAACTTTAATCAAACCAGTTTGTCCATTCTGAAATCCTTGCCTTTAACAACCTTGTTGATTAAATTGCTCAATCTATTTTTTTAATGTATTTCAGATCTAAATTGTCCTTTCATCGAGTAAATTCCAAACCTGAATCAGCTTTTTCTTCTAATGGATGGTTTAAATAATCTGTCTGCATAACTCCACCAGCCTGAACAAAAATTTCTCCCTAGAGGTCGCAGGTGAATGTATATGATGTAGTAGTAGCATCTCCCAGAAATTCAGCTCCATTCTTTATGGGCTGGAATAATACCAAGCCATATTTCCTAGGGTCCTATAAAATTCTGTAACTTAGTTTCACTTTTGAACATTATAGAGAATTGGCTTTTAAATTTGGTGAAGGAGTTAATATTAGTTATCTAGTCTGGAAATAAAAGATAAGCAATGGTAAGATTCATAAGAGAGATTTAACTGATGTTACTGATAGTTTGGGGTTTGGGTTTTTTTTTTTTTTTTGCTTTGTTTTGCTTTGTTTTTTACTTTATTTTTACATTTCAGCAGGTTGTGTTTCAATGAAAAATCTCAAATGTCATTGATTTGCTTTAGGGTGTGTCTATTCCTGGAAAAAAAGTGCAGCATTTTCACTTGAGCTGCTTTCAGTAGATGTCAGCTGGGCAGAGGTAGCTTTGACTTTGTTCCTGAAGCGCCTCACGAGACAATCCCCTCTCTAACAAAGTGTTTCACTGATACATCTGAATCTTCCAAGTGCCCAGTCATTTATTTTTTTCTTAAATCTCATGTTAACAATACATGATTTTCATAATTATCACAGCAAGTTTGGTAGCTAAACAAGCTGCCATCAGAAAACAGGACAGTGTGGTAAGCACGAGGTTATTAATGGGAGAAAAATGTTTGAGAGACTCTTAAAAGACACACTTGAAGGCTTGGGGCAGGAGGGAGAAGAGAATATAGGAGATTGGAGATAAGGAGACCAGGCATAAGACCTCACTGCTTGAATTGCTGAGCCTGGAGACTATAGGGTGTGCTTGCATTGTAGTTCAGTCATTAAGTAATGCATGAGGGTTTATCTCCCGTGGCCAGATGCAGCTCTCACCTGGATGAAGAGACACTGTAGTGAGATGGACGTACTCCCTAGTGTCAAGTGATAGACGAGGAAATGGCCTCAAGTTGCACCAGGGGAGGGTTAAATTGGATATTAGTAACAATTTCTTTACTGAAGAAGTCTTCAGGAATTGCAGTAGGCTGCCCAGGGAGGTGGTGGAATCACTGTCCCTGGAGGTGTTCAGAAAACACGCAGACGTGGCAGTTTGGGATGTGGTTTAATGGACGTGGTGGTGTTAGCTTGACAGTTGGACTCGGTGATCTTAGAGATCTTTTCTGATCAAAACAGTTCTGTAGTTCCATGAAATAAATACCCAACGTGAAAATCTACACGTAGGTATAGAAAATTGGTAAATAAAATGTAGCCTGAAACATAAAGAGTTTTATACTCTTTGTGTATGTGTATACAGATGCAGAAACTATTAAGCCCCAAAATGTTTAGCTAACTCCCAAGTAGCAGACTGGTAGGAAAAGGAAAAAAAAAGCGAGATCTGGTCTAACTGATTTCGGTGTGAGTACGGGAGAAAATAAGGTTCTTTTTTCCCTGTTTCCTCCAGTTATAAAAATTACAGTGATTACACATCATAAAGCCTATCTGTAATAAAACGCATCAGCTGGCCAAGGTTTTCATCGCTCACTCAATAATCCATTAATACAGCAACGCTGCCCAGGCATCTTTATAATACCAACTCGGAGGTAATTTTAATCAGCTAGACCAGCTGGTATTTAACAGCAGCTGCTGGAGACGCCACAAATATACTCAATAGCTGACATCTTTATTTGCAGTTTTTCAAGGGGAGAAGAGATCCTCCTGTGGTTAGTTATATTAAGCTTTTTTTTTTTTTTTTGGCCTTCTTCTTCTTTTTCTTTTTTTTTTTAAGTATTGGCACTGGAGGGTAATACCTGAATGAAAAAGGAAA
Organism: Melanerpes formicivorus; assembly: GCF_026170545.1. Taxonomy (NCBI): domain Eukaryota; kingdom Metazoa; phylum Chordata; class Aves; order Piciformes; family Picidae; genus Melanerpes; species Melanerpes formicivorus. The sequence continues at coordinate 3,431,202 of NW_027142375.1, forward strand.
TGCAGTGAATACCCCAAAAAAAATAAGATAGAATGTTGTTGGAGTCAGAGGGATTTTTTCATGAAGTCCTCTTGATAATGAACAGGAAAATAAAGCCTAGATGCTGGCTTTGTTGGAGTTCAGAACCTTTTCCTGGTACATTTACACTAATCTCAGGCATGGCTTGCAGCATAAAATGTGCTCTGCAGTGCTGCATCGCCCTGTCTTATGGAAGCTTTCCTGTCTCTCCACGACATAAATATGTGATAGTGTTCTTCATAGGAAAAAGAAAAAAGTGAGGCTTGCTCACATGTGTTCAGTTTCAACTGACATAAACTTCTTTTGTCCTCAGTTTTGGCTCGGGGCGTCTGCATTCAGGAGTGTACATGTATCTATCTATGGTTAAAGACACGTGTGTTTGTGTATAAATAATACACAATATGTTTATTTGTACTACTCATCTCTTCTAAGGCTAGAGATGAGTACAGCAACTGAATAAAGCACCACTCTCTGCAGCAGTAAATGTGGAATTTTGCATTGAGGTTGGCAGGGGAGGTGGGAAGGAGGGGGGAACAAGCAGAGGCAACGCAAAGTTAGAAGTCACAAACACATTATAAATAAAAATTTAATTACACTTGGGGGAGCTTGGCTTACAAAGCTCACAAATCCATAAAGGAGCTTGCTGGTAATAAAGGCCTGATCTGTTTGTTAAACTCCAATATTCCTGTCCTTCTGGATCTCTTCTTGTATATAAAACTTCAGTTTCCACATTGATTACCGATTGCAAAAACAACTGGCTTCAGTGGTAAACAGGGTTTGGGTTTTTTTCTGTCAGATACCAAATGTCATATGTATTTATAAAGAAAATAGTTATGACTCTCAGGTAGGGCAGGGGAGGCGCTGTAAGAAGTGTAAGTATATCTCTTTTCCTTGACTATAATATGTCATCACGAATGAGATCTGTGCTTAATATGACTTTGACTTGCTAGAGATAGGTTTTTGTTAAAGTATGAACGCATTCTAAGGCAGCAGCTTCTGTGTAGTAAACATGGCTAGTAATGGTTTAAACCCTTCTGAAAGTGAAAGGAAATCATATTATTCTTAACGATCTCAGAGGGGTGTTTCTAGGATAATGACGGCTAATAATTTTCATTTATATTTGCTTTTAAATGCAAAACCTCACGGTTGGAAGAAGTTGCTGGCATAAAGGAACAAACCTGAGTACATAGATAAAAATCCTTGAACAGATTTGGGGCTATAGCAGTCATTTGCAGATACTCATTTGTAAGTCCCAGCAAGTTACCTCTCCGTAGTCAAATACAGATCTGCCTGAGACTGTGATTGACTACTTCAAATTAAAATCCAGTGACAGAATGGATTACTGAGGTTGCAATTTGACTGAAAAATACTTAGCAAGCATGTTTTCTCCTATTTGTAGTGAAAACAGTCTGTTGAAGTTTGTTTAGTATGTTTGACAACAGACAGTTTGATATATTGCTGGGCACAGCAGTAGGTTGGACTTGAGTGGTATTAGCTTTCACTATTTTGATTAATGGTAATTGTTTTGATGAAAAGGCATGTTTTCCCTACAACTCATAGTTCTGGAAAACAGAAGTCAACTTGCAAGATCTGTAATTACTGTTCTGAGCATATAAAAAACAAAGCTTGGAGAACACGCAGGCAAATCAGGGTAGGGAATTTGTTTTGCTTGGTTTTTTTGGTATGTGTTTATTTTCTACGGGATTGCGTCGCGTAGATTTTATACACTGCCTCTTGTCTGAGGAAATAAATCTTAGGCTTTATCTCTTCCTGTGCTTTAAGATACAGTTCTGAATTTCACATTGTAGTTTCAATCTCGCTGTGGACCAGTTTTTTCCCTATGTTTTCCACCATCGACCTGGAGAATCCTGTGTCTTCCCACATCCCCACACAGTCCAAAAGGGAAAGCCAAGATACTGGTTCAGCTGGCAAGTCTGCTTTTTCTGGTTAGAAAAACACTGATTTCTTCCAGTCTCAGAATTAATTCTCTAGTTTCCTAAGGTCGTTTTTTGTTTTCTTTCCCCTGTTTTTTGTTTTGTTTTGGGTTTTCTTAATAAATATTTTATTTTCGGTGTATCATCAAGAAAAGGGAAATTGCTTATTTTTGTATTTAGGTAAATAAAAGATCGCAATGATGCGTTTAGATGCAAGCCAATGCCATCACAGTAAAGGGTGTCAACTATTATTACTAATACCATCTTTCATTTATATAGTGCTTTCATCCTAAAAGATTCTGGTTTCTAGAAAATGTAGATTAAGCCAAAAACACCATTAAAAATATATCTCCTTGTCCCCGCACGTTAGCTTCGAAGTATTGTTTGTCAGCTTAACAGACAGTACCAAAATATCTTTCTGCTGCTCTGCAGATGCAGAAATCTGCCATGAAATGAATACGTTGAAAGTACTGTTAAACCATCTTTAGAAGAGAAAATTGGTTTTATGGGTTCCTCATTTTATGACATGCTTTCTTCTCAGGTTTTAATATTTTGCAGCAGGTTCGGAAAGAGGAAATGAATAGGTAGTGGTTTTCTCTATCTGAAACGTGGAGGGGCATCACAGCCTACCTGAATGGTTCCCCAGACAGTATTAAAAAGAAAGCAGTAATATCTAAATTGTGGAGGGAGGCAACTAGATTTCTAAGTGTGGTGCCAATGTTTGTAGTCAACAATGAGACATAAAAAAATTGTAGCCCGTGTTGATAACAGCAGGGTTTGAGGGCTTGCGTTATTAGAGCTCGCCTAAAAGTATTAACACACAACTCATGTATAGACTTTATATAAGCTCTGTCCTATTATATATTTGGGGGGGTGGGGGGGGGGTGGGGAGGGGGGAATAAAAATCTGTAAGGCATGAAATTGTGGTGTTACGAAACGATTATTCCTACAAGTGAATTATCTTGTCTCGCGGTAGCGCGAGCTTGGATTGCTCTGGTAGGTGTCAGGTGGTTTATTTCCGAGCAAAATACAAATTAATAAGCGTGCCTTTTAATACTTACCCAAACCCAGCGACAAGGAAATAAATACTACTTTTTATTTACCTTGCAGTTAACAGCCATGTGTCACGGTGGCATCTTTTATTGAAAGGAACTTTATTTAAGTAGCATAAACTTGTTGGATGGGCTTCAATTAAATGATGATTTGTTAATGCAAATGTGTGGCGAATGACTGGTAGTACATCTGTCTCTTCATCCATAGGCCATTACTGTGCAGCATTAGCACATGATTGTAAAAAACTGGAAATCATTATATGCAGGTAGTACATATTCAATCAATTCTGACCTTATGTCTCCCATGAAATAAAAAGGAAAAAAACAAAAATTAAAAAAAGGCTGCAATGTAAATGATATTTAATCTGGAAAGGGAATAGAGGGGGGGGGGAAAAAAAGAGAGGAGAGAATCTTTGAATATCTGCAATTCAAGCTGTTAGATGATGTGAGGTGACTGCTGTTTGGGATTGATTGTTATTGGTGGCCCCAGTGGGGAACAGCCAGCACATTAATCCTCTCTTACTCCTCCCTCATGCTCCTCCAATCCAAATAGTATTTTTGTTTATATTAGAAAATAAATACTGTTCTGTTTATTTTAAAATACCTTTCCCCCCCCCCCCCCCCCTCCTTTTTCCCCCTCCACCTCTCTTTTGGAGATTGAAAGGAAAAAGCTCTGTATGGATGACCAGTGTTAGCCAGTTAAGCAGGCAGTGACAATTAATACAACAAAAAAATCGTACAATTAGCTTCAGCTCCATAAGTGTCTAATGAGCCATTTGTCAGTCTTTTGGTGAAATAAACTACTCTATCTTAATTCTCCACTCTTGCAGCAAATAAATAGAAGTTATGAAACACCCGGGCACCAATAAAATCTAATTTATTTTGCAGGGCATGGCAGAGCTCCTTACATGTCTGCAATGAGCATGTTATTTACAAACGACTTGTGATACCGATATAAAAACGGATTCCAGCGCTAACGGCTTTCGTTCTGCAGTCGATGTTTTCTTCCTGATTTGTTTAATCATTTAAATGTATAATTACTCCTAAAGGCATGTGAGTTAAAATGACTTCTCCTGATGTGATTAACTCATAAAGCCAAAACGAACCTCGGAGAGGACCCTGAGAAACGCCAGGGATTGGCAGTCTGCAGGCAAAACCACTGCCAATGTCAGGGAAGGACAGTAGGGTTGGGAACTCGTTCTTGCTCTCCTCCTTTCCTTGACCCCTCTGGTGTTGTCAGTGGTGCAGCCACCTTTTCACAAATAATACCACAGTGATGATTAGCATTTGGGTGCCACAGTTGGTGTTGACAGAGGTGGAGCCAGTGCAGCTGAGCTGACAGAAGCTCCTCATCCAGGCACTTGGGACTAGTCTTTGGTATTCCCCAGCGCTGCCTCTGGCAGACCTTGCCAGAGGTGGGCAGGGGAAGCCATCAGACATCTGGGCTGAGGGACCTATGGCAGGCTGTCAGCAGAGCATTTTATTGCCCAGAGCAGGGTTATTCTGCTTTCTTTCCCCATTCAAGCAGACTCTTTACAACATTAACTGCTGAAAATATTTCAGACTACCTGAGTTCTTCCTCACTCAACATTTTAAAACAGAAGTTTGAATTTGATTCTGGTTCAGTTTTGTGATGTTTTTCTAGTTTTAAAGCTGTCAGTAACTTGGTATTTTGGGGGAAAAAAAGACTGAAAGAAGCAGACAGGAGACCACAGTGTTGTGCAGACAGAACTGAGATACCAGGTCTCAGAGAGGAAGAGAGTATTCCAAATGGCAGAAGCCACAGGAGAGACAACTCTTACTAGAGGGATGTGATAGCTGCTGGTAAGAGGATGTATGAGGAAAGAGTGAGGAGGGAGTATCAGCGTGAATGGAGAAGGGGCTACCTTCACTGCAGTAGGCTTGAAGACAGCCTGACCTTTTTTTGGCAGGTTAGGTGAGTGCCCAGTGAGTTCTTTCCTTCCAGGTCAAGAGGTGTGGCACAAGGGAATGCAACTATGCTTGAGCATCTAGAAAATTGATCTGGGACACCTATACAGCAGGTTTCAAAGGTAGATACAGCACTTAGTTCTAATGGTCAATTCAGGATGCTGATTCTTTATACTTGGTTGCTGGGTTTAGTCCTACTGACTTGAAAACCTTTGGGGCAGTTACTTCGAGTTCCCCCATGGAAAGCCCCACATTCTGAAAAAATTACTTCAATTCCAGTGCTTATGTGTTAGTGATTCTTTAGAGTGGTCAATGTCCTAAGGTCAAGGGAGCTGGGATTGTTTAGCCTGGAGAAGAGGAGGCTCAGGGGAGACCTTATTGCTGTCTACAGCTACCTGAAGGGTGGTTGTGGCCAGGAGGGGGTTGGTCTCATCTGCCAGGCAACCAGCACCAGAACAACAACTGTAAATTGGCATTATAGAATCAATCCCTGTGAGGCTGAAGTAGTGTGTGGCAGAACAAGAGGACACAGTCCCAAGCTGCACCAGGGGAAGTTTAGGCTTAAGGTGAGGAGAAAGTTCTTCACTGAGAGAGTCATTAGCCATTGGAATGTGCTGCCCAGGGAGGTAGTGGAGTCATCGTCCCTGGAGGTGTTCAAGAGGGGATTGGATGTGGCACTTGGTGCCATGGTTTAGTCATGAGGTCTGTGGTGACAGGTTGGACTTGATGATCTTTGAGGTCTCTTACAACCTTGGTGATTCTGTGTGAAAATTCAACCTCTGTTACAAACAACTCTTTTCATAGTCACTTCACTCCACATTACTGCCTTTGTACTCTTTTATTCTTAACCCAAACTTTAATGAAAGCTGAAACTGGCATTAGATGAATAGCAGACAACTGTAGGCATATTTACAGACTAAACTGAATTGTGAAATATATTTATATTCCAGAAGTATTTTATTTTTATGTTTGTGTAAAAATCAGGTTCTGTCAACTCTCAGTCCTTGAGCAGACTTGAATGAGGACCGGTCACATCAGTCTTCCAGAGACTTGGAGTTCACAGCTTATTGACATTTTAAAAACTAAGTCTGGATTATTGTGAGACATTTTTACAGAGGCTTATCAAAAATAGTCTTCCCTCATATAACTTCATATAACATGAAGTTTCATGTTATAACTTGTCACTCACTAGGGGGCAATATTGGTGAGAGCTGTCCACCCAGATGAGTAACCAGTAAAATGCAGGCTAATGGAGCTTCCCCCAAAAGTTCAGTAACAGGATAAAAGAGAGCTCCCAACATCTGGGAGCCATCCAGCTGATGAGCTGTGTGAAAGACAAATTCTCTCAGGCTCCATGTATTTCTAGAAGAATCACAGAATCACAGAATGTTAGGGGCTGGAAGGGACCTCAACAGGTCATCCGGTCCAACCCCCCTGCCAGAGCAGGATCACCTAGACCAGATCACACAGGAACGCATCCAGGCATGTGTTGAGTATCTCCAGAGAGGGAGACTCCACAACCCCTCTGGGCAGCCTATTCCAGTGTTCTGTCACCATCACAGTAAAAAAACTTTTCATCATGTTTCCGTGGAACTTCCTGTGCCTCAGCTTCCACCTACTTACTGCCCCTTGTGCTGTCACTGGGCATCACCCAGCAGAGCCTGGCTCCACGCTCTTGGCACTCACCCTGCACATCTTTATAAACATGAATGAGGTCACCCCTCAGGCTCCTCCTCTCCAAGCTAAAGAGCCCTCAGCTCCCTCAGTCTCTCCTCGCATGGCAGATGTTCCACTCCTTTGACCATCTTTGTGCCTCTGGGCTGGACTCTTTCTAGTAGCTCTCTGTCCAGAACTGGTCACAGTATTCCAGATGCAGTCTCACCAGTGCAGAGTAAGGTGTTTATGACATTGAATAGGTAGCAGTAATACCTCATCTGAAGAGGTTTTGCTAGCATCTAGCTTTCCTGTTGTTCTACCATTGTAACTTTTGAAGAGGAGGCTAAAAGGGTTTAATTTATATAGCCAAAACAAACAGAAGGTGAAAGGATATGATTGGTCTCTAGAAACGTGATGGGCAGTAAATACTGGGTAGAAAAGTGAGTTAAAGTTGGACAGTGTTGTCAAGAGCAAAATTACTGCAGATTTATATGTTGAATGTCAGAAGGTTGGAAGGGGAGGTGGGGTGTGTAATTTTTCCTACCTGTTATAGGAATGAGGTTTTGGAACTATGTGATGCAAGAGTAAGAAGAAGAAACATAACCACAGAACATAAGAGGTTGGAAGGGATCTCCAGAGATCATCAAGTCCAACCCCCCTGCCAGAGTAGGACCACCCAGGGTGTTCTGCCCAGGAACGCATCCAGGCAGGTTTTGAATGTGTCAAGAGAAGGAGACTCCACAACCTCCTTGAGCAGCCTGTTCCAGTGCTCTGTCACCTTTAACTGCAAAGAAGTTTTTCCTCATGTTGAGGTGAAATCTTCTATGTTCAAACTTGTACCTGTTGTTGCTTGGCTCACCACTGTGCACCACCAAAAAGAGCTTGGCCCCCTCCACTTGACACCCACCCCTCAGATAGTGATAGACATTGATCAGATCCCCTTTCAGCCATCTTGCCTTGAGACTGAACATCCCCAGGGCTCTCAGTGTAAAATTGATCTTAATAAACAGCAAACATGTAATACATTAACTCACAATCACAGACAAGTGAGCTAAATGACACATGCCTCTCTTTCAGTCCTAAAAGAACCCTTTATGAGTCTTTTAATCCATCTCCTGAGCAGAGGGTGTCTTGTGTTCATCCAGATGCAGCATTTTCAACAGTCTGTCTAGGCAAAGGAACTTAATGTTTATACCTGTAAATGGTAGCATTTGCTTAATGATGAGTCATCCTTAAAGATGAAAAACAGTCTTCATCAGTTACTCATAATATTTGTTCTTAGTCTTAAAGGTGTTATTGCTGGGGTTTTCCCCAGGAAAACTCCTTCGACTTCCTACGTTTTCAGACTGTAAATGGTAATATTGCATTTAGTATTTATGCTTATTGAGAAATAGGCATTGTGTGAAGTGCTTCTTTTCAAGAATCTCCTCAGTATCTGGGTGCTTTTTGTGTTTTCCTTTCCATAAGCAATAAAGTTGTAATGGGGTTACAAGATCACACTGAATTGGTGCTGAGGCATCTGCTAAAACTTTCTAGGAGAGCCTAATAAAGCACTGCCCCATTTGTGACACACCAAATCACATTCTCCTTGCCTGGTCTGACAACCACAGCTCTTAAACAGCTGCTGGGGTAATTTGCATAAAGGAGATTGTAAATGTCTCATCAGAACACATGCAGTGCAATCCACCCCAAAACCACTGCCTGAACACCAGGAAAAGAAGATTGTAGTCATAAAAATTGTGGCTCTCATGATTTTAGATTATGGTCTCCACAGTCTTAAAGCTTTTGCAAATACCAAGCTTTTGTCTGGAATAAAAAAAGGGGGGGATAATTTCATTTACCAATACAGAACAATACAAACAGATGCAGTGTTGCTCTCTTGACTCAGTCTAGCAGAAAATTGACTTCAGCAGCTAAGGTACATTCTGACCCCACCTCAATTCTTCACTCCAATGATGAGTGAATTGATACAGTTGAAACCATTTAAAGTAACATTAGTAAAACCAAATAATTTGTGTGGTTGAGAAAGGAAAGCAAAGAAAACACAAAGTAAAGTTAATACAATACAGAGGAGTCAATAAAGAGTAAAAAGTGCAGAAGTTAATACACTATGTTAATTACCTGCATGCATCTGCTGTGTTTTAGGATGCATCTTTTAATAGGAATTGATATTAACATTATGCATATTTTGATAAAAATAGGAAGCAAGAGAGCTGTACCTGCAGACCAAGGGATTTCAAAATGTGACAGGAATTAGGTGCCTGCATTTCCTGACTTTCAACTGTGACTTTAAATTTTCACTTTAAAGCATCATCCTTCTCCTTTGCCTTGGATGGGATTTAATGGAGCAGTTTGGCACAGTAATGAAACTCAGGGTTATAACTGCACAATGGAAAATTTCTTAAGCTCCACAAAGTTAGTGTCTATGTCAGTTAAAGCCACTAGCTGATTCATTCTGTGTCATATTTGTAGTGCAGGCTGAGACTTATTTGCCTGCTACTTGGTTAAAACAATGCCTCTGGTCTCAGTTCCTGGAAATGCATGTCATGCTCATAGCTACATCAGTCTCACTTGCATCACCATCAATAAGTACAAAACTGCTCACAGTAGTAGAATACATTGTTGTCATTCTCATTTCACTCCAGTTTTTAAATCATCTGGGGTGCCTATGTATATTCACACCCAAGTCATCTATAGCCTTGCCTCTAAGGCTTTACTGTCTTGGTAAATCTGAGTTACTAGTTAGCGAGGTGTCTAGTTTTAAGGCAGTGATGGTAAATCAGTAGTTACAGTACAAGTTTAGCATTATTAGAGTCTGCATCTGGCTGAGCAAATAAAAAAGTATTAACATACTACTAAGATTCATTATCAGTTCTTCAGGAAGTTTTCTGAGACTATGGAGGAAGACTGCTTCTGCACTACAGAGGTCTTCATCTCTTGGCTAGCACTGCTGGCCAAATACAAGAAAGATGTACCTGAAGGTGTAATCTTCATTTACTCATACCAGCAATTAAATAGTTCATAGTGACATGGTTGGCTAATAACAAAGCAAGACAAGATATATAAATAGTAAAAAAATCTTTCATTAAAGCAACCATTATGGTTGAAATACTACAAAGGCTTTCAGACATACAAGCTTTTCTTCAACTCTGAAGTAGATCTACCAAACTGAAAATCTAAGTTTGAAGTAAGGATATTGCTGTGAGTTTGATTTGTAAATTATCAACCAGTGCATCTGAAAAGTGTCTCACACCTTTGAAGTAGAAATTTGTTAGTAGAGGAATCATAGAATAGTCCAAACCAGAAGGGACCTCCAAAGGTCATCCAGACCAACTTCTCCACAGTCAGCAGGGACATCCCCAACTAGATCAGGTTGCCCAGGGCCTCACTGAGCCTCACCTTAAATATCTCCAGGGAAGGAGCCTCAAGCACCTCCCTGGGCAACCTGTTCCAGTGTTCCACTACCCTTATAATAAAGAACTTCTTCCTGATACCCAATCTAAATCTGCTCTTCTCTGCTTTGAAGCCATTGCTCCTTGTCCTGTTGCTGCAGGCCTTTGTAAACAGTCTCTCTCCATCCTTCCTGTAGCCCCCTTCAGGTACTGGCAGGCTGCTATTAGGTCTCCCCAGAGCCTCCTCTTCTCCAGGCTGAACACCCCCAGCTACCTCAGCCTATCCTGGTAGCATAGCTGCTTCAACCCTCCGGACCTTACCACAGTCATGTGCTAAGGTGGTTTTTGACAAGAGGTAGAAATGATTTACAGATTTTTAAATACAAGGCTGAGAGTAAGTACAGTGTGCCATAAAGCCAGTGCCTTTTGGGTGTCTTAAAATGTGTTTGTTATTTCCAAAGTTGTTAATGTCTCTGAAATAACATCTCTACCTTTGACCAGTCAGCCTCTTTGTCTTATACTATGCACCATCCTCACTGTAGAAATGCAGTTTCTTACTTTCTTGATGTATGTAAAATTTGTGTTTCTGAAGGACACATTCAGAGCCAGCAATTGTGACCCTCTGTAGTTTTCTAATAATGACAGATTAGTTGTCATGAATGCTACCCTCACCTTAGGCAATCCTAATGCTGTCTTCTATGTATATGAATCACAGCCCTTGGGTTTGAGCTGTGGAAAACCCATCATACTGATACGTGGTGGCATTCATGAAAAGATTATTCCTAATTGTTTTATCAGAGTTTTAAAATAGTGCTTTTAATTTAAGGATTTCTCTGGCAAAGATTTCTAACCATAGTACTTGGAAAGTCATTATGCTTATCTTACATGAAGAGAAGAAAATTATATGGGCCAATAATTTGCCTATGGCTACATCTCTAGATTCCTAAATTGTGCCTCATCTGTGGGTTACAGTTGCTTTCCAGAGATGGATGTGCTTTACTTTCCTGCTGCCTTTAGCAAGTGCTGATTGGGTAGAATCAGAACCAGTTCCCAAGAGTCCATAAATTCACACAAAGCAAAGATGAAGTCTGAGGTGATACACATTTTCTGAAGATATTTTTCAGAGAACAAATAGGAAATTGGAATGTGATTGCTCCAATCATTTTTGTGGCACAAGTTTTTTCCCTCAAGCTAAGTGGTGCCTTAGGTTATAAACCTCTCTGAACCCTTGGGCATATACCCCAGACTTGGAGTTTCTAATAGAGAGAAACATAAATTAATCACAGAATCACAGGTAGAGCTTGGAAGGGACCTCTGGAGATCATCCAGTGCATTCCCCCTGCTAAAGCAGGTTTGCCTAGATCGGATTGCAGAGGAACATGACCAAGCAGGTTTTGAAAGTCTCCAGAGAAGGAGACTCCACAACCTCTCTAGGCAGCCTGCTCCAGTGCACTGTCACATGCAAAGAAGCTTTTTCTTATGTTTAAGTGAAACCTCCTGTGTTCTGGTTTGTACCCTCTGCCCCTTGTCCTATCACTGGTCACCACTGAAAAGAGACTCCCACCCTTTAGGTATTTACAAGCATTGATAAAATCCTCTCTCCCTCTTCTCCAGGCTAAAGAGCCCCAGGTCTCTCAGCCTAATGAGATAACGCTGCAAGGCTAGACCATATTTTCCAATTCAGAGCTGCTGCTGAGTCGTCCTGTTTTGAACATCACAAGCTTGCTACACTCTCTGCTAACAGACTGTTTGGAGACCATGTAATTTCTGTAGGAAAATAAAATCAATGCATGATTGGTGTGTTGAACAGTGACCTTTTAAAAACAGCTATGGGATCACAATTCAGATTGTGGAATAACATCCAAGGCAGTAAGGAATTGTGGAATAATTGCTGGCAAGTGTTTCCACAGTACGGTTCAACTGACAGAGATAGATGCCGCCTCCTCAAAGTGTGCATTCTACCTGTCACAGCCAACTAAATACTCAATAGCATCATTTCCTCCAAATAAAATACCACCTATATCCCAAACAACCATGAGCAAGCACTGAGTCAAGAACATGTGCCTGGAGTAATTGTTGAGGTGATCACAAATCTGGCATGCTGTGTTTTAGAGTACTACTCTGTTCCCCAAACTGAAGGGTATATTTCAGTCCATCTGGCAGGTGGGTTTCAGTGCTAGGTGCTGTGCTGCCTGGGATGATCTCTTGGTTTAATAGATCCATGTGTTCAGCTCCAGCTGCAACATGTTTCTGGCTTCTTACCCTTTAGATAGTTGTGGTATCATTATGCTGGAGCATGGAAGAGTGTGGTCAGACAAATTAACCTTTAGATAGGACTAGCCTCCAGCTCTTCCTTTTCATACCTCCCCTTAGAGGTTGTTTGTCCTGTATCTGATCATGTATGTTTCCATATCTCTATTTCTCTAAAATCTAGGGAGCAGCCTGCAGAAAAGCCTACCTGCATTCATGGAAATGCCTCCAATGAAGCAGGCATTAGAATCATAGAACTGTTAGGGTTGGAAGGGACCTCAAGGATCATCTAGTTCCAACTCCACCTGCCATGGGCAGGTACCCCTCACACTAGATCAGGTTGCTGAGAGCCACATCCAACCTGGCCACAAAAAACCTCCAGGAATGGGGCCTCCTCCACCTCCCTGGGCAACCTGTTCCAGTGTCTCACCATTCACCCCTTCCCCATCAAGACTGACACTTTCCCCATCTGCATTTGCCAGTGACAGGAAATGCCAGAGCATGAGGATGTCAGGTGTGTTTTCAGGCTGCCTTGTGCACATCTCACATTAACATTGGAAAGAGGTAGGTTCAGAAAAAAGATGTATGTCTTTGGAAGTTAAAATACAGTTTTAGGGAAACTGGACAATAGCATTCAAATTAGTTCCTTTTGAAATATCTGTTTAAGTGTGCAGCAGATTTTCTGCCAGAGAGGCAGAGAAGGGTGTTCAACGTCTCCTTTCTACCCTGAAATTTCTAAGAACCATATACAAAAGTGGAAGCTGAATTCTTTTCTGGAGGAGTGCTTCTGATTGGTTAGGAAACAAATAATCAAAAGTACTTTATTTTATAATTAATTTGTTTCTGAAATGCAATACCTGTTTGAGGTGTGGAACACTGTAAAACTTGGCATATTTTTTTACTGTGCCTGGGTTTGGTCCATATATAACTGTAATCTATTCTGAAATAGTGATTTAGCAGACAGAAATAGGGTCTAGAAGTTCCAGCCAAGTTTGCAGTGCCAAGGAAAATCAGAAATCCACATATACATAGTAGAATGTTCCTGAAAATATTTAATCTTGTATAAATAAATGGAGAAATGGAGAAGATGCAGCCCCCACTGCCTCGCTACAACATTGCCTGGAGTTGGGACATTAGAATTGTTCAATGCATGGCTTGCTGTAAGATCTGTACTTCTGGTACCCATATGGCCAGACCCAAATGTGTGTCAATGAATGTGTGCTCAACTCTCAGGACAACCCAAACTCTCACATTTCCTATCCCACATGCCAAAATCTTTTCCTAGGACAGTGCATGTTCCCAGCATAGAGATTTGGCAGACCATTGCTTTGGGCAAGAAAGGTCACCACCTCATCGGCTTGTGGTCTCATAAGGTCTGTCCATAATTCAGGCATGGGTATGATTTGTCCTTGGATGTGAGTAGCACAGTTTTCAACTCCTCCTTCATCTTCCTAGTTTGTGCTAAATAATGAGTATCAGTACTAACTGAAAATGCAGGATATATTCAACTATACTATGTCCAAAGTTTATTGTTGGATGACAAGTAGAAAACACCCAGATAATTTTAACCATGAGCTCATATAGTCTGTAGCCTCTTTATTCATTTGGCTGTGATCGCAATTATATTCTTGCAATAGCCAGCAAAGCAGCAGAGAGGTTTCCAGTATGGCAAAGAGCAGAACACAGCCCAAGAAAAGTCTGCTTCTGCTCCCTCTGTAGGGTTACATCTCTAGCTGCAGGGTCTTTATCTCAGAAGCCAGGTGGGCAGAGGGACAGACCTTCAGACTGCTCTGGATAAAAGTTCAGCTTTAAGCAAGGCCATATGCTGCTGCTTTGACATCCTAACAGCACTCACTATGGGTAAGGAGAAAACTGAATCCATTGCACAGGTTTAGGGCTGAGCCCAGCGCTCACATTGTACATAAATTAACCTCTGGGTCATCCTTCTTGTTCTCCACAGCTCCTATGAAAAAGAAATCTCACTGATACTTCCCTTGCTGCAAAATCATCTGCTCTCTCTTGTCTGTCCTTCATATCTTCCTTCTTTCCAACCCAGTGTTTATTCCTTTCAATGTTTCCCTCTTTGAATGATTCCCCTCCTTTACACCCAATCCCCCTCCACATATGAATGTCTGTGTGCTCAGGTGGAATGTCTGGGACAGTCAGTATATCATTGTCCACAAACACTGTTATTTTAAAACCAAACTTTAGCATCTCAATCAAAAGGGCATGACTGGGGGGTAGGGGAAGGGAGTTACTGATTTTTTTTCAGCCTTAGAAATACCTCTCATTAAAAATTAATGTGAACATATTTCAGCTATGACATATGTGAAATATGTCTGATGAGAAACGCCTCCAGTTCCTCCCTTTCGCCAATAACTTTACATCCCTATTGAGTAGCGAGCTGTGTGAGGTGCGCACTTGATTCTTGTTTCTTTACGTGGACATTTGTCAGCAAGTTTTATGCCCAGATGTCTTGTCAACTAAAATTCTTGTCATTAAATAACAAGTTAAATTTAGTTTAAAATATTACTCCTGCTCAGAGTCCTTTGACTATTTTTGTTTCTTTACAATTACTCTTATGGTTTTGAATGAAGTATCTGTCTCCTCACAGTGTGTGTAAGATCTGTACAGATGGGAGACAATGACTATAAAAAGAAAGCTACCATTAGGGTAGAGGTATTGGAAAAATAGGTGAAAACTGCCATTTTTATTGCTCTTTCTAATAGTAGCCAGGGAATCTCTGCAACACTGTGGGCTTTCTGTAAGTTCTGTGCTTCTTAAAAACTTCTTGCGTAGTGTCATTTTACTGTCACAGAATGATAGAATCATAGAGTTGTTAGGGTTGGAAGGGACCTCAGGGATCATCGAGTTTCAACCCCCTGCCATGGGCAGGGACACCTCACACGACATCAGGTTGCCCAGAGCCACATCCATCCTGGCCTTAAAAGCCTCCAGTGATGAGGCTTCTACCACCTCCCTGGGCAACATGTTCCAACGTCTGCACCCTCATGGGGAAGAATTTCTTCCTAACATCCAATCTGAATCTACCTCCTTCCATGGCCAGAATAGGTAGGCACACTTTTGTCAGTTGTCTACATATATAGTATTCCTGTGCAGCAAGATGCTAATTCTTTTGTGCTGCTTACTCCTTTTAATAAGGACTAACTTGTTTGTGGGTTTACCTGAGTGAATGTAGCGATATGTTGATCCCTGCTGCTCTCAACACAGAGAGCAGACCAGCTGCAAGGGGGTGACCAGCAGCTGCAGGGTGAAATGGCCTAGACCTGCAAAGCTGGTGTCTGTTTATTGAGGTGTATGTGAATGTTACAATTCCACTTTCCCACAGCCTATCCCCACTAAGCCCACTGTTTTATCTTTATTTTAACAGGTGTTCTTCTCCCCAGCTGCCTTCCCATCCATTGCAAAGATGCAGCACTTTGTTATTTTTCACTCCCATCCTTTTCTCACCAGGTTTGGAGGTACAACATCTCTTATCACCTCCAGGGCCTCACAGACCTGAAGGCCATCTAAACATGTCATTATCACTCCCTTTTTGGGTTCCCACATTGTTGATTCCTAACTGTGGGCAACTAGTCAAGTTTGGACTTGTCTTTGATTGCAAACATTTTGATTTTGAGTGACATGCCAATATAAACACATTTGTGTTAGCTAATCTGCAAGAAATGTTAAGGGGAAGTAAGAAGACTACTGCTGTGCTTTCAGGAGGGGGAAAAAAGAGGCCTCCTTCCATTATTAACTAATTTTTTCAAGCTTTTACTTGTGTCTTGGAGTCAAACTTTTAGAGATGTGCCACTGTTCTGACCACAAAAGGGTGAAAAAGGAACAATTAAAATAGATGGGCATGGTGGGTTGAAAATTACCCCCCAACTACTTTGGAGGATATGACACCAGAGTAAAATTTGCCAGACCAGCTCAGTTGAAAAGCAAATGAAGAAGCACACTACAATCTAGAAATATGAAATGCAATGAATATGTACAAAATATACAATATTTGCATATTTTGCAGTTTATAAACAACACAAGATCCCCCTGGACAAAACCAGGGGGTTACCAACAGCTCCTCCATCCCTGCTCTCTTCCCCCACCCTATACAAGGGAAAAGAGAAAGAGAAGAGCAGAGAATAGCTTGTTAGTAAGCAGCCACAACAAGAATGCAGCCAAGGCTAGCAACAGCTAAGCACAAGCCACCAGCTAGTATCAGCTAGAGTGAAGAAGACAAAAAGAGAAGGAGGTAGTTTAATACAACTAACTTTGTTATCAGACCAATGGGATTTATTAGGCCTTATAATTATTTTCCCTTTCACATCCAATGGTAATTTGTAATGAATAGAGTAGAGTAGAGTAGAGTAGAGTAGAGTAGAGTAGAGTAGAGTAGAGTAGAGTAGAATAGAATAGAATAGAATAGAATAGAATAGAATAGAATAGAATAGAATAGGAATAGAGTAAACCAGGTTGGAAGAGACCTTCAAGATCATCGTGTCCAACCTATCATCCAACACCACCTAATCAACTAACCCATGCAACCAAGCACCCTATCAAGTCTCCTCCTGAACACCCCCAGTGATGGTAACTCTACCACCTCCTTGAGCAGCCCATTCCAATGGGCAATCACTCTCTCTGTGTAAAACTTCCTCCTAACCTCCAGCCTAAACCTCCCCTGGTGCAGCCTGAGATTGTGTCCTCTTGTTCTGGTGCTGGTTGCCTAGGAGAAGTGACCAACCTCTGCCTGTCTACAACCTCCCTTCAGGTAGTTGTAGAGAGCAATAAGATCACCCCTGAGTCTCGTCTTCCCCAGGCTAAGCAATCCCAGCTCCCTCAGTCCACTTTCTACTCAATCTGTGGAAAATTTTCCCAGGCATCAGCCTAAAAGTGCCGCAATGGGTTTTACCACATCCCTTTAAAAAGATGGTTGATGAAAATCTCCAGCTTACAGAACTGTCACTCAAGCTGACCAACCTGACAGTGGTGCTGCCCCATGCTCCCTCTGCTTGGAGGTATCCATTTCAAGCTCAGGGTAAC
Source organism: Melanerpes formicivorus (assembly GCF_026170545.1). Lineage (NCBI taxonomy): Eukaryota > Metazoa > Chordata > Aves > Piciformes > Picidae > Melanerpes > Melanerpes formicivorus. The sequence continues at coordinate 3,448,476 of NW_027142375.1, forward strand.
ATGTAACTCATATGTGTGTAACATCATAACAGAGCATTTCATCACATCTCAATGAGGGCAGGTGCGTGCTGTCGGAACGGTTGACCGTTGAAAACACCGAGTGTGAGACATTTGACCCTAATTTTAGTGGTCGAATCCTCCCCTGAAGGGAGTCCGCCTTGCCAAGCCGTTCACAAGGCACCTTTTGCAGGGACAGCCTGGCTTGATGGGTCGTCACATAAGCTACTTGACATTTGTCCCCAGTTCAGGCCGGATGCTGCATGAAAAATTTACTCTGGCGCGGGGCTCCCAGGAATAAACATTTCTCTGGTGTTGCTCACCGGGGACTCGGCAAGGTGAGCGGAACTCCAACTTGTCACGGATGCTCTGTTCTGACAAACATAAGTAGATGCTAATGGCTAAATCGTGACAGAATAAAGTCCCACAACCATATGGCTAATTGCCACAACAATATCTTCAGTGTTATTAATCAAGTTTTCATAGTGTGCCATGATAATTGGAATAATTAGAAACAGCATAGGCATTGCTTTGCCTCTGCCGCACACACTGCAGACGGGGACCTGGAACAACTGCAATTGCACTTGCTGTACAGCCTTGTTTAGTGCTTTCCTTTCCAGCAAATACTGTGGTTAATTAATGAATTAGCTGTTTGCCACTGGAGTATTTTATTGCTAGCAGGGCCTCTGCAGAAGCGCATAGGTAGCTAAATGAGACTGCTAAGCCCTTGCGCGTCTCCAGAAAGATGCAGTATTCCCATAAGGCTGCCACTCCACAACACAAAACTTCATCGGTCACAGGTACTTTGTTTGACAAAAGTAGAATGTTCCTGCTCTCCTAAATAATGTGCAAAACAGATTGTTGTTGCTGTTGTTGTTTAGGTATATACAGAAAGGGTAAAACAACTTCAAAGTGTGCATATTTTTGCTTGACAAGTGAATGAAAGCAAGACTCTGGGTAACAATAGTGCATTCAACTTACCAGGCGAAAGAAGTTAACTCTGATTTGCCTTGCCCTTCTCATAATGGAATTGGGCTCCAAGCTTATACTGTGCCTTGGAACTAGGGTTACAAATAAACCAGTGTTTATAACACTGTTATTTACACTAAGCAGCTAAATCATCATTTTACTTCCTACCTTTTGGAACAGCCTCACTTAATTCTTATGTCTCAGAGTACAGCACAGAGGAAGAGACTGTGTTTCCTCAGTGCATACATCAACATGGAGTTGACTGGTCACTAAAAGTGGCAGATTGATGATGATGACTCCCTTCACTGGATGTATGAAGGCATTTAGCCAGACTAATAGACTGAAATGGACTGCTGCATGTATGGCCTCTGAACAGCTTCTTAATTTAGTTTTAGAGCATACAATAGATGTAATATTGAACTCGGTGATGATATAAATCTTCTCATTTAAAAAAAAAATCCATAACCAATTTTGAAATATTATATATACCACAAACAGATTTTGAAATATTATATACTGAACTATAAAGAGGTTTGCAGAGATAAAGCCTCAGTTTGAAGTGGTGCATAGGAATTCTGTCCAGTTAAGGTTTGTTGCTGTTTAATTTTCCTTCTCAAGGGGAAATACCTGTAAAAAAAGTCCATTACACTGTGAAGAGAAGGAGTGAAAAACACCCAACATTTTTTTTTGTTTTCTTCATGCCAATGTATCATAGTTTCAATTTCTTATGCTTTAAGCTGAACTGAAATACTATCACTTTGTAAAGGCCATGTCCTTTTCCTTCAGATATGTTTGACATATATTTTATGACATAAAAGAGGCAATCTGATACATAATTAAATTAGCTTCAAGTTAAATTTTCCTTTATTTAATTGAGATAGGAGAAGTCTCCAAGATAGAATATAAACTTCATAATATTCTGTCGGTGCTTATTTGTTTACATTTACTTTAGATCTTTCGAGGAAAGACTGAGGGAGCTGGGGTTGCTCAGCCTGGAGAAGAGGAGACTCAGGGGTGACCTTATCACTCTCTACAACTGCCTGAAGGGAGGTTGTAGACTGACGGATGATGGTCTCTTCTCCCAGGCAGCCAGTACCAGAACAAGAGGACACAGTCTCAGGCTGCGCCAGGGGAGGTTCAGGTTGGATGTTAGGAAGAAGTTCTATACAGAAAGAGTGATTGCACATTGGAATGGGCTGCCCAAGGAGGTGGTGGAGTCGCCGTCATTGAAGGTGTTCAGGAGGAGACTTGATGGGGTGCTTGGTGCCATGGGTTAGCTGTTTGGGTGGGTTGGATTGGTTGATGGGTTGGACACAATGATCTTGAAGGTCTCTTCCAACCTGGTTTGGCTTATTCTAAATAAAGGTTTATTAAGAAAAATATCTCTGTTCCTTCTATTATAAAACACACATCTTTTCTGAGTAAGTTTCCTCTAAGTGAATTCTACAGAGAAATGTAGTGACCCTGTAGAAGATTTAACAACATGGGACAGTAAAATGTTATACATCATGCTATAGATTCCTCTGTTAAAGAGGTATCGTGTCATTGAAACCTTCTGTATGCATCTTGAATCCATGGATAAAGCCATTAGCAAATTTATTTTGTCATCTTAAGAACTGTGCTTTAATTGCAACACTGAGAGTTGTTTTTCTAATATAATTTCCCCACTTTAAAACCAAATTTAATCATTGCCGTTTAAAGATGGCAAAGTTGGGGGAGTGGAGTTCCTAATTGCTAATAGCTGAGATCAGTAGGAACTTCACTAATTTAGAAGTGCCTCTTTTGTTCAATGGGTTTATTGCAGCAAACAGTGTTTAAAAATCATTCACCTGTAATTATTTTTGTTAAAAAAGAAAATGTTTTTGCTACTCTGCAGTGATTTTCAAAACAAAATGCACATGCATCATCACTATTTAGGACTCTAGGTTTTAATTGCATCGAGGCAAAGAACAGGAAGAATTCAGGAGGCACACCTACAAGTTCTTACATTTTTTCTCTTGGAAGTGCAGATATTAGTCATGAAATTAGGGGGTTGGACATGTATCAGAGATAAGTCACATCCTCCTTGCACTAAAGTGTTTTGTCCACTGGAATATCACAGCCCCCTCTGGTTCTTCTGGTTTCTCACCATAATTTTATCCTACTGAGCTCTTTAAAATTAGTTTTTTTGCAGAAACACAGCAGTGTTCTTCAGTCTTCTTCCTTTGAATAGAAGCACAGTTTAGTTTAGCTGAGATAATTTCTAAATGAGTCATGGTGTAGCAGCTGGACCGTTCATGTTGTTGCCTTTGCCTTTTTGGCCAACATGTAAAAAATGTGTTCCTCAGCTTTGATCTGTGATATTTCTTGTCAACTTGAAGCACCTTTTTGCTGGTGAATGAATTCATGTATCATTTCTCTTCCCCTTGGTGAAGCCGTGCTGACCACTCCTGAGTTTCTTGTTCTTCATTTGCCTGGAAATGGTTTCCAGGATTGTCTGTTCCATCATCTTCCAAGGGATCAAGGTGAGGCTGTCTGGCCTGGAGTTCCCTGGATCCTGCTTCTTAACCTTCTTGAAAACAAGAGTGACATTTGCTTTCCTTCAGACTTCAGACATTCTCCCAGTTACCATGACTGACCAAGGACTATTGTGAGTGGCCTCACGATGACCTCTGCCTTAGCCTTCATGAATGCATTCCATTGAAGGCCCATGTCCAGTTTGCTTAAGTATTCCTTGATCTGATCCTATTCTACCAAAGGTACATCTTTCTTGCTCTAGCCATTTCCTCTGTCTCTCTAAACCTGGAGTTGCTGAAAGCTAGTCTTACTAACAAAACACAGAATCACAGAATGTTAGGGGCTGGAAGGGACCTCGAAAGATCATCCAGTCCAACCCCCCTGCCAGAGCAGGATCACCTAGAGCAGATCACACAGGAACACCTCCAAGTGGGTTTGGAGTATCTCCAGAGAGGGAGACTCCACAATCCCCCTGGGCAACCTGTTCCAGTGCTCTGTCACTCTCACTGTGAAAAAAGATTTCCTCGTGTTTCCATGGAACTTCCTATGCCTCAGCTTCCACCCAACGAACTTATTCAGCCTTTCCTCTTACAGAGCAGAGTAGCAACATTGAGCAGAGTTTTAAAATCAGGGTCAGATTGCAATGAGTGTGGTTGCCAGCATGCTTTGTAAAAGTCTTCTTTTCAGGAAATGTATCACAGTATCACAGTATCGCCAAGGTTGGAAGAGATCTCAAAGATCATCAATGTCCCTATCATTGGTGTGTATTCTGCAGCTGGATGAAGTGGCAGGAGAAATGTGGACTTTACAACAGCTGCATGAAGGAGCAAAATGCCACATTCTTGTCAGCATTGAGTGGATTCTCATAAAATCACATGAAACAACTTCCAAAACAAATTCTGAAGAGCATGAAAGTACAGTTATCAACACATGGCTAGAACTCCACTGGGGACCAAAACCATAGCAAGAACATGAAGGAAATTTGTCTTCCCTCTAGCAGGGTGGCCAGCACTTCAGGTGAATATGTCTAAAGCATGCAGCAGCAGTTGCTGGTACCACCCAAGGAATTGTGTATAGGTAGGGGCAGCAGTAGGTGACAGTGGCAACCATGGAAGATCTGAAGCCAAGGGCAGCATGAATGCCCAAACCAGGTGCCTAAAGGTAGTTAAAAACTGGAACAGAAACCTACCCAAAGCAAGCTAACTCATTCACTAGCTTTATTTTAGAACATTTCTAAAAAACATTAAAATATTACTGTCGTGAAGAGGCAGCAGCACCTTATTCATTAACTGCCTATCTGCAAGTGAATACCTTACAGCTGGTCTGGTTTAAGACAATAGTAAGTGCTCATTCCAAAAAAATTACACTGAGGAAGAGGAGATAATGATTAGGAATTCATTTTTTAGAAAGAAAAATCTTCTTTAATAAGGAAATACATAGTCTTCCAAAAAAAGGAAATCATTTCTCTCAGATGCAAAACTGAGTGATCTTAGCCAGTAGCCTTCAAGAAACCAAATGGGAGAGGAGGTAATCCACATAACAATTAGATGCTTGTGTCACTTATTGGTAAAAGTAAAATGATAAGGTACTCATTTTAAAGGGATATGCTAGTCTGTGTTTGATAAGGTAATTACCATACAAAAAATTCAGAGTGTGTAAAGCAGCAGGAAGTGGCAATAGGTCAAATCAAAACTTTTTTCACCAATGGAAAGAAAGCAACAAACTCAACTTATGTACAGTGCTCTCATTCTTCACTTAGCTCAGAATAGATTTTTATTAATAAATATCTGATTCTTACCTCTGTTTTTAAACTTGAAACAGGAAACATGAGGGAAATTTTTTCCATGTGAAGGTGATGGAACCCTAGAACAGGCTGCCTGGGGGAGTTGTGAAGCCTCCCTTTCTGGAGATACTCAAAACCTGCTTGGATGCATTCCTGTGTGATCTGCTCTAGGTGATCCTGCTTTGGCAGGGGGGTTGGACTAGATGACCTGTTGAGGTCCCTTCCAGCCCTTAACATTCTGTGATCCTGTGAAACACTCTGGTAGTATTTGTAACCCAAATCTTGGTGCACCCTGTACCAGAGAGGCTGGATGAAATGAACAGTCTGCATGGGAGTGCAGGACAGGAGAACCCCACCTAGATCCCACACACCAAACCAATATGCATCATTCTCTGGCAGAATAGTAGTGCACATACAAACCTGAAATTACTGAAACAGGTATGGAAGGTGTATGCACACACAGAAGACTCTTTTATATATATACACTTTGTGTTATCTCTATGTCTACAAAGAAGCTGAACGGTTTGGGAGGTCCCGGCACGCACTTTTCCCTCCTTTGTCGCATAGACTTTTGTACGCTCAGCATCCGATGCCAGAGACAACGTGGTAGAAATCTATAATATTTAAATGTTCTCCAGCCTAAGGAAAATCTGATGGTATTGTCTGCCTTCTCAAATGACAAAGGCCACACAATTTTATCTAATAAATCCAGAATTAACATTTGAATTTATGGTTGAAGGAAACACATCTTCCAGCAAGATGTCTGTTTTCATTCCCTTCGTAAGTTAAGTGGATTAAGGGGGGAAAAAATTGAACATATGCTGTAGCAATATCTCGCTGTACATCCCTTACGGGTGCTGTGCATCTGAGAGTGTGCTGTGTATAAAATTCTCACCACTGAGATCGAACACATCAGAAGTTTCTGTAAGTCCCTGAAAGTCTGGAGAGCTTCCCGTGTAACTCGTTATGCCATTTTTTTTCCTTTGGCTGCCTTGGCATTTCACATGCTTCTCTATGTTTTGACAAAATATTGGATTTTAATAAGGTTTTGTTTATTACAGAAATGTCATTTTGTTAATTGTAACACTTGGCTTCTCTGACTTTCTTCTCATCTGCGATCGTTACAAGTTTCTTACGCACCACGAGCAGCGCTGCCCTTCAACAAGACCTTTGTAGAAGAGCAGCTGAGAGAACGGGTCGTGCTTATACTTGGGCCTCTTTCCATTACTGTCATAGATCCTTCAGGGGTTTTATTAACCTCTTCAGGACATTCTGTACAAAATCCTGAAACCGTACACAGCCACAGGAGTCTTAATAAAAACAAGATTTATTAAGAAAGGAAGCAGACCACTGGAGAAATGGGCTGTGTGGCGAGTCTAAGCTGGAATGTTGCTGAACGTGGTCAAGTTTGTCTTGACTGGTCTTCTTCATCTCATTAGAAGAAAGTGAACTACTCTACACATCCAGGACAGAGCAATCACTAGTTGTACTATTTTTAATGAACCTAAAGTGCCCTAAGATTGTACTCTGGTACTTTTGTATTTTAAAGTAAAATCACCTGGATGTTTTTTACAAAAATCTGCTGTTTTTCTTGCATCTCTTCTATGCAAAGCTGAAGATCACACCCCACACCATGCCTCATGATAATGGTTGTAAAATATGATCAAGGTATCATTTGCAAATTATTCATGCTATTTCCGTCTTTTGTAACTACTTACAGGTTCTAATAGAATTTTATGGGTAATAGGTTGGACTTGATGATCTTGAAGGTCTTTTCCAACCTGGTTGATTCTGTGATTCTGTGATTCTGTGATCCTCCAATTGAACTTGCCTAAATCATCTCTGGCAACTGCTATCATATGTCTTCTCTTGATGGTGCTTTTGCTATATCTTTGCACCTCCCTTTGCTCTTCTCATCCATATGAGTGTTGGTGAGTGCTCCAGCGAGCAAGGGAGTGTTAGGCCGAGTGTTAGCCCTGCCTGCTGCTGGGTACCTCTGCAGCAGGACAGCCCCAGAGATGCGCAGCCTTCTTTGACTGCAACCCACCCAGTGTGCGTAGGTTAGAAACACAGAGTTCAGGCATCAAATCTGCTCAGAGTAGTGCTTACTGGCTGGCATTGAACTATTTCATCCTTTATTATCCATATAGCTTTAAGTTCTTTTGAAGTTGTTGCACAAATCTCACTCATCCTTTTTCCATATCTCATTTTTGAACACTCAGATCACAGCTCAAGTCTGTCTACTCTTTCTCCTAAATTATTGACCATGACTTTACATAGTAAATTGCACTGGCTACAAATGTTTGCTTCAACATAATTCATGACAGAGTTTAAAGAGACAGAGCTTACATATAATTTTCTCAGTCAGTAAACAACTGATGTTAATTTTGGCATTTCTGAGTCCCTGAGTGCTTGGTTATGATAAGATGATATTCTTTGCAGTAGTTGCAGTCCATTGAAATGGACTGCATTTTAATAAAAGCAGCAAAACTTGCACTGAAAATGAAATGACATCCTGCAAAATCCTGCTGAACCTCCCTTTTTCTGGAAGATTCCCAATAGTGAGTCTTGCACCAGTACAGGTTGGGAGGTGGTCTGCTGGAGAGCAGCCCTGGGGAGAAGGACTTGGGAGTCCTGGTGGATAACAAGTTCTGCGTGGGACAGCAATGTGCCCTTGTGGCCAAGAGGGCCAATGGGATCCTAGTGTGCATTAAGAAGAGTGTGTCCAGCAGATCCAGGGAGGTTCTCTTCCCCCTCTACTCTGCCCTGGTGAGAACTCACCTGGAATATTGCATCCCCAGTTCAAGAGGGACAGGGATCTACTTGAGAGAGTCCAATGGAGGGCTACAAGGATGGTAAGAGCACTGGACTGGAGCACTGCCCTATGAGGAGAGGCTGAGAGACCTGGGGCTGTTTAGTCTGAAGAGAAGACTGAGAGGAGATTTAATCAATATTTCTAAATATCTGAGGGCTGGGTGTCAAGAGGGAGGGGACAGGCTCTGCTCAGTTACACCCTGTCATAGGACGAGGGACAATGGATAGAAACTACAGCACAAGAGGTTCCACCTCAACATGAGGAAGAACTTTACTGTGAGGGTTCCAAAAGCACTGGAACAGGCTGCCCAGAGAGGTTGTGGAATCTCCTTCTCTGGAAACTTTCAAGACACATCTGGATGTGTTCTGTGTGACCTGCTCTAGATTCTATGTTCCTGCTCTGGCAGGGGGGGTTGGACTCTATAATCTCTGGAGGTACCTTCCAAACCCTAACATCCTGTGAGCCTGTGAGCATTAGAAACTGGATCAACAGTATCCTCCACCCTCACACCAACTAAGAGTCACAAGCCACTGCAGGTGGATGATAAACATCTTTGCCATTTCCCATGCAAGAAGGAGGGTGCAGCTGGGGCAGCGTGGCAGATGCACCATTGTATGTGTACTCTGCTGTGTTTAGGTCAGCCAAGAAACTGTCAAATTTGGGCCTTTTCTTTAAAATATACACAACAAAAAGGAAACACCAGATACCTTTTTGTTTTGGTCCTAGACCTCCTGGATTAACTACTTGGGGGGGAAAAAAAGATGAGATGAACGTGGACATATTTTTTTAACCTTGTTCTAATGAATAGTATCAATGAATTAGAAATAAAAATCAAGCCTTGAGCAGATACTTGGAGTATAAATTGTACTGAAGACTGAGTGTAGCAAAAGTATAAATGGCTGAAAACAGGATCTTAGAGTAGAATTTTTAGGCAACTTGTCAACAAGCTGGAGGGCCTAGATTTAGTCATTTAGAAGTAGCTTCAGAAACCTGCTTTGCCTTCCCTGGCATTATGTTTTTCTTACTCTTTCTGATTCCATTTGGTTGTTGTCTCCTCATAAATATTCCTAAACTGTTTGTATCACCTCATTTGCAGCCATTTCTTAGACTTACTTCATTTTTTTTTTGGTAAAGACTTTTCTGTGTTCCAAGAAGACAGAGAAGGTAACCAGCTAAATATATGTAGCATAGCATAAGATAATTTTATTGGTGCTTGGAGAATTGCCCTGCAAATCTCAGTCAAAATGGTTGTGGTTTTAGTTAAAACTGGTAAGGCTAGATCATTGCCTTATTTAATGGCTTCACTAGAGCACAGTTTTCTCCTGCTTCCCCTATATTGTAAGGTCATTAATGAATCATTATCTATTGCTAGTAATTACAGATCTCTTGAGAATACTGGTTTAATTATATAGGAATCATAAGTGGAAGATACAGTTACATATTCTACAATGTAGTAGTACCTTGGTGTATTATGGCTTTAAAAAATCTGTTTGGGATTTTTTTTGGTAGATTTTAATTGCTAAGTGTGCCTGGTAAAATATGAATTATTGTATTACTGCATGTGATAAAAGTTATACTATTGTGAGCCTCGCAGACTGCAGGTGTAACAGATGTAAGGCAAGATTAACAGGACAGAACAATAATTAAACCACAGACAGCCATCTGAAAAGGAAAAAAGAAAAAAGAAAGAAAAAGAAAAGGTTTCTCATGTCCAATGCAATTATTAAGGATGCCTTAAATTCTCTGCAAATATTTGTAAAAGCAATAAAAACGTGCTAGTTTGAAAGACAGCTTTTCAGTATGGACACTTAAGGAATTAAGATCCCTTTTTATGAATATAAAAGCTGAGTGAAGTCCTGCCATATGGCAGCATGGTTCATAGGCAGTAGGGTCCTTGCTTTATAGATGCTATGAGCTAAACGCTGCCGAAGAAAATAAGGGAGCAGTTAGTATATATGCATTTACAACAGGATGAATTGCTTACCCCCTTTAAGGCAGGAAGGTTCAAATAATTAACAGTAATATTATGGCTGCAAAAGGAAGTCCAGTTGTTCTTCAGCAGCCTACATCTGTGAAACGTGATACCTCTGGGGACTGAGATTTAATTTTCCCAGGAGAAAATATAAAGGCAGGAGGAAAAAAAAAAAAAGGAATGACTTCTGCTTGAGCAGAATAAACCTGCATCTACAAACGATTAACACTGCATAATGAAGTGGTAAAGAAGCAAAAGAGATTTCTAATAAAAGACTAATAACAAATCCCATTACACCGTGGAGTATTTTCTCCCTTGAAGTGTGTTAGACTTTTAGCAAGGCTCCTGAATGAGATATGAGCAGTTGCAAGGGACATCAGCTTGAATACTTCAAGCTTAGCTGAAATTTCTTGCCTATCAGTTTGTGTGACTTGAAAGTTGCGGTTTTACAGGTGGGAGGAGTTGTTAATTCAAGCAATAGGCTTCACACAGAGTTTGGGTAATGTTTGTGTCACCACAAGATAATAGTCTCCTGTAGGCTAGGCACTGTAGGGTAATATGTCACTATAAAGTCCCTTGGATAGAACAGACGCGGCGTTAAATGCACTTGCTAAGCCTCGCTTTTGTGTCTTCAGTTCTTCTGACTTCTCTTTCCAAGGTCTGAAAATAAGTCCTTCTAGGAAGGGGGTGTTGATCAGAGAGGGAAGCGCAGACTTTGTGTTTTGTCCTAGCTAATATTGTGAATTTTATGATTACTACACTAAAATAAAAAGTTGCAGGACCTGAGAACATAAATGCTTAATACAAGAATGGGATGGTGCTGTCTTTTCACATCACATATCACACATTCCAAAAGGGAATTTGTCTTGCAATGAAAAAATGTGATGATGCTGTCTCTGTAGCATGGATGTTCTTGTGGATTAGACAGAGTTCCAGTAAATAGAAGCTCAGTGAACAAAAGCTTGACTTACAAAACAGCCCCTTTGAATTTCTTTTTATATATAAGAGTCTTTTTATACAGACTGTTGCTGTCTTAAAAGTTTGCACTCCATTGACGTGTTGGAAATAATTTGTCTAGAAATGAACTTTTATTACTGGAATCACAGGGGGGAAAAAAACCCACACAAAACAACCAAAACCAACACAGATGCCTTAAACCAACAATGAGTTCTGGAACAAAAGTGGTTAACCATCAATTCTTAGGAGTGAAACTCATCTTGATTAAATTTCTAGTTTCCTTTTTAGAAATTTTTGTGAGTTTTAAAGAATGACTTAATTTGCTTAGCAGAAATTTGCAATCAATCTTTTCTAGCCACTGAATAAACAGATTCCATGTGCATAGTAATTTGCATATCCCAGCTAAAAATGTAATTCATTATTTTTAAGTCCATTTCATAATAACTATTTCAGGATTAATGCTATTAACTATTTTTTAGCTCTTTTAAGTGTCACCTTAGATAGTCCTATTAAAAAAAAAAAAGGTACAAAACTGGCAGATCTGTTCTGGACTAGGAAGGGGAAGTGCCTTTCCTGAGGTCAGCAAGTCAGTGTAAGAGCCAGAACTGGAAATGAAAAAGATCTTGAGAAATTATTTTCTTCTACTGCATCTTAAGCTTCCAGCCCCAAGCAAATACTGCATTTAATAAGACAGATTTCCACATTTTCCTGGGTATGAAAACAGCAGAGATATGAACAGGAATTAGCAGCATAGTAAATCCGGTAAAGATTTAAATCAGGTTTAGTCACAATAGCATCCACAGCACATTTACATGGAGCTGCAAACACTGCCATCAGTAACAGGGTGGAAGCCTCCTCAAAAGTAAGCGTGACCCAGTCTATCTTAAGAGCTGTTTGGCATCTGCCTCTGAACTGGCTTTCATATGACTGGGATCTTCAGGGCTCCTCATAAACCACTAGCTTCACCCTGCTGTTTCCCTGTACCAGAGTATTCTTATGTAACATTTTCCTCTTTTCACCTTAGATGACTATCTCAGTAAATGCTACAAAATATGGCATATAGGATATTAATCAGCTAAGCTTCCACAATCTGTAACGTGTCACTTCTTCAACGCCGATGCAGTGAACAGTCCCACAAATGCAATTATTTAAGTGGCTATCACAGATCTTCACACTGTGTAAAATTCTCTGGTAAAATGTTTTGAATTGTAGTTGTTCCTGATCTGAATTGTAGTTGTTCCTGAGCTTACTAGGCTTGGCAAAACAGAAAGACAAATCACATCTTTTCCTTCTTTCTTTCAGGAGATGGATTAGGCTTCTGTTTGGACGCGAATTCCCACTTCAGGACCTTCTGGTTGTCTGGGATGCTCTATTTGCTGACAGTATCACCCTGAATTTAGTTGACTACATTTTTGTAGCCATGTTGTTGTATATCAGAGATGCTTGTAAGTATCAACTACCTTATAATTTCATTTCTTTAAAAAAGAATGCAAACCTACTGTTAAAAGAAAAAGAGGACTCGAACTTCATTGTGACTTCTTTAGCATCCTGCAAATTGCTCCAAGTGCTAGGAGAGAAGCCATTTATTATCAGACGTGGTCTGCTATATTTATAATACAAATTGTATCTTGTAGTTAAATGCAGGTTTGTTTTCTGACTAGTTCTAGGGCTTCCTAGGGAGTTACAGATTCTGTGTGCCGCTAAGTGGTACAGGTACGTACAGAGCTCCACCTTCTGACCAAGCTGATGAATTGAGTAAAGCCTCCCTTTGACACTGGAAATATTTTCTGTGCCGTTGTGCTGTAAGAAATGCACAGCACAGTGACTCCAAATTGTTGAAGATATATCTTGAAAGAAAGGTAAATGCAGAGATGAGTGAGAACTACAAACTCCATTTGTTTCTCGCAAGAGTTGATGTTTCATTTTACTTTATTACGCTTCAAATACGAGCAAAGGGGAATTCTTCCTGCTCAGTGATGACCAATAAATGCATTAAGGTGGGACGAGTGAGATACCACAGAAGTGTCATTAGCTTATGTGTTTGTGAATAGGAGGAGGAAAATGCATGGTGGTTTATTGAGGCATTTATTTCTGTCCCATCATATTTTGAACAACAAAAAAAATCTGTGTACAACTTTGCTGCAGCAAAGTATGAGTTTCACAGCAAGATACTTGCCTGTCATTAAGTATATGAATTCTGTAGCATGCTGTTCAGAGTTAATTATATACAGTCTGTAAGCTTTAGGCTATAACAAGGTCACATACTTGACACAATTTTGTGTTCTAGGACACATGAAGTTTTCAACATCTGTGGCTCCTATTTTAGGTTCCTGTCTTGAAAATATAACGTGTGCGTACTTTCCACGTACTGTCGTTCCACTGCTTGTCTTTGGGGGGTAGGGGGGTGTTTAATTACTTCTTAATAAACATGCAGCATATAGAGCTACCTTATATTCCTCTCAATCACGTGGGTGTTTAATTCAGTTTAGAGGTTTCACAATTAATGCTGGAGTTTCAGGATGATCTGATTCCAGGTCATTATATGCTGTGGTCTAAATCTGCCCTGGGTATGTGCAGTAAACTGAACGGTTTTAGGACAGATAGGTAGTGCAGATAAATGTAGAAATGTTTCTTAACATCAGGATTTTTATTTTGTGTCATCATTTCCTTTTTTAAAGAAATAAATACATTTAGTACCGTGTTTGTAAGCACTCTCTCCCTTCTTGGAGAGGGAAGGTCGCTACAGGTTTGCTTTCTTTTTGTTTGTGGTGCTCATGTGCAAGTATTGGTGTATAAAGTAACTGAAAATGTGAGCTAAAAATGGGTTCTAAATACCTACATGAAATCAGTCTCCCTCTTTTCTCTGAAATCCCCAGGTTTAGTAAATAAGTCTAGGAAATGGCTTTAAAGCTGAGTACACTTGCCCAAATAAGATGCAGCCATCTCATTAGGACAGCTAATATTTCACAGGCGTTCTGCTTCTGTAATCAGTAACTTTCTGGTTTGTAGTAGTTAGTTACTCTAAGCATAATAGAAGAATGAAAGTTACTCTAAGCAAAATAGAATAGTGAGAAGTAGTTAGTTACTCTAAGCATAATAGTGGAATGTAGTTAGTTGCTCTAAGCATAACAGAACAGTGAAACATAGTTAGTTACTTTCTGCATAATCGAACAGAGGAACAAAATACCCAATCATAAGTTAGCTAATGTTGAGTTGAAAATGTATTGCTTTTCAAAGCCAGCCTCAAACTCTTGTGATTTCCACAGTTCTCTCTCAGATAAAATAAAGCTTTTCTTCTCTATCATTCCTAGAAAAGTTTTCCATTTTTCCCTAATTTTTAATTGCTGCCAATATAGCTCTGAATGGAGTTCAAAGTTCTGTTGTAATATTAAGTCTCTAAAAGCTAATTATTTGGTGAAATGAAACATTAGCTCCAAATATGGGATGATGATGAATTCTGTTAATAAATATATTGCCTGGAAATTTTCAATTTAAAGACTTTGAAACAATAGGAATAGGAATACAGCTCTTTAAGACACTGTGTGATAAAAATGTCAAATGCAAGCAATGATGACAGTGATACCTTACTGAAAGCATTTGAAAGTTTAACATTTATCTATATTCTTTTTTTACACAATAGGGGATGGGGGAAAAGTTGCTGGTTTGGGAATTAATTGAATCTCTTTTTTTGGTCTTTCTTTATTATGATGATGTTCTCAAAGGCAGGGTTTTTTGAAAGCATTGTTTCAGCTGTGTGGCTTTCATTTGATTTTTATTTTGGTTTTTAAATCCTCTCTCAAATTATTCAGGGGAAAAGGAGAAATTAGATTATTCTGTTGTTGTTTATACATGTTAGAGATTACAGGCAGGTAATGGTGTGCACAGCTATTCTGTAAGCTGCTCTTTTACACCTGTAGCCATCAAGAGCTTTATCCACAGAGTGATAATCTGCACAGGCCAAGTGTAGGGCTGTGTACCAAAATATCCCTTAGCTTTAATAAATCATTTTCTGTGTTCCTGTGGAAAAAATATTGCAGAACAATCTTTGGGTTTTGGCTGTGGTTTTGGGGTCTTTTTTAATTCTCTGAAATCAGAAGCTTGAATATGTTACTTCTTTTTTGCCAGTACGGATGTATATCTGATTGCTGATGAAATCAAAATAGAAGGGAGGGTGCAGTGCAAAAATATATCTACTTTCTAGTTGGAGTAGATGATCTTTTGAGGTTCCTTCCAGCCCCTGAAATGCTGTGATTCTGTGATTCTGTACTTCCACTCAAGAAGGACAAAAATTAACAAACCTGGAAGACCTGTCTATGTTGTACATAATAGACTAATGTGGTTATTGTACCCGGAGTTAATTTTGGCTGATCAGTGTTAGAATACATTTATTTTTATCATGTTTCCACTTGAAGACCAGCTATGGCCATTGCTAGGATATGCTTTTGCTTATCTAAAAACACTGTAATCATTTCTGTGGCCCTCCTCTGTATCTAGGTGTTTCTTGTGCTGAGGATACCAGATCTGAACACAGTACTCCAGAGCAAAGTAGAGTGGCAGAATCAGCACCCTCAGCCTGGTGGGCACATTTCTTTCGATGCAGCCCAGAATATAGCTGTCCTTCTGGGCTGTGAGCACACAGTGCCGACTCATGGGCAGCATACAGATCACTCTGAAACAAAGGATACCAGGAGATGTTTCAGCAAAGTAATCCCTTTAACCCAAGGTTCCCCAGAAAACAGAGCACTGGCAACAGTGTTCTGTTCCATAAAGATTTCTACATATAATGGGGACAGGTGGATATGTGGGGAAAATCAGAAAGGTAAAGCAAACATTAAAGTTATCAGTCTCTCCTCATTGAAGTGTTGGACTTTATTTATTCATGTATTTATTTGGATGGTAACATTTCATTGGAAAATTTACCTTTTAGGCATCATAAGGGATACAAGTCATTGCCCTATAGTCTGATTCAATTTCCCCCCCTCTCCTCCCCCTCCATTATTCAATTAATTTACTATTTTACCTTATTAAAAAATTAATAATTAGAGTATATGTCTTGTGGTTCAAAATACCTTTTTTTTTTTCTCCCCAGGCATCAAGCCTACACCATGAAAATAAATTAGCTTTTTTAATATTTACATTTCTCTGTATCTGAGACAGTGAAGAACTCTTCCAGGAAAAATAAAGAGAGGATTTTACAGTGCAGAATAGAACATATATATATATATATAGTGATGTGATCAAAAGAGAAATGAGTTGGTCTTCCTGCTTATTGTTTATAAAAGTATTCAGAGTTGGCTATCACTTTCCAATAATTTTATTTGCTTTGGTATAAAAGGCATGGTGATCAGAAAGTATCTTAAATTTAGTGTGCATGGGAGGTTTTCATTGCCCTTGTAACGATGTGGTGCTCATATTATGCTCGCCTGAAAAAAAACTCTGATGCAGACCATTGTATTGTGTTCACTGTGCCAGCCTTGTTACTTCAAGAAGGAAAAACAGGTACCTGAATGTGAACAAGAAAACAAAGGGGAGGAAAAAGAACAGGCAGAACAGATAAAGAATGAGTAGGATAAGTGAGTGCTTTACAAATGAAAGCAGATGTATGAAATTACAAGCTGTCGGATCAGCAACGGAAATGAAGATGATAAAGTGGTTCCCTACACAGATTATAATTATTCATTTTTCCCAGTCCTGCATCTTTTCCCCATAATCCTCTTGTTCAGGGAGAGAAGGTACAGGAGGGTGTGAGGCTTATTCACATGAAAGAAAAAAGTAAAACATTCAAATCTTCCTGTCTGCAACACAATCCTTGATTTTGCCTTCTGTTGAGTCAAAGTATTTTTGTATTTGCAATGCTCCTTAGAGGAGTGTAGAGGCCTGATTAATGAAAAAATATTTTGTTACTCCAGCTAAAGTTCTCAGAGTAGTAAAGTTTGTTTAAAATCTATTTGCAATTGGTATTGTTGGAAGCTGTCTTTTGTGTTGCAGAGTGCAAGCATCATTAACAGGCATTGCTTTGACAGCTGTGGCAGATGGATTGCCGGGATTTAGATGGTACAAAAGAAATGAAGTAGTTTACATAGACCTGCCTGAAAAGATGTCTTTAATAATTGCACTCATAATTAGATTGATTTGGGGAGACACACACAAAAAAAACCAAACAACAAACCACCAACACAACCAAACAAAAAAAAGATGACAACAAGCAAATATCCATAGAGTATATTTGCATAGACTCAGATAAAATCAAGCACAATTATAACCAAATTACAGACTTCTGCAAAACATGCTGAAAATGTCCTGGAGAAGTTAAGAAATTCTCATAAATTGAACTGTGGATTATATTTATAAGCAATTGTGGAATTTCCCTTTTTCCTGAACATTTCACAAATCTTTTTGGATTTCCAGGCAAACAAGGGGCTCTGGACATCATTTTGCACATGTTTATAGGCATGTATGTGTGTGGGCATGTATGTGTGTATGTACATAAGAACAACAGTAAAGACATTTCAGCAAAGAATTGTCAGAGTGAGGGAAAGATACCATGAAAGCAGGACTGAAGGTAAAATTTCCCTCCCAAGTCATCATACTTACATTTAAATGTCTGTGTGTGTCTGAAAAGTCAGTGTCCATTTCAGACTGCAGGTCAAGTTCTTCAAGCTGCACTGACTGAATTGCCCTGACCTCCATCACCTCAGACAGGTTTTAGGTGCCCAGCTACACAGACAAAAATTTAGGCATCTAAATCTGTAGCTAATATAAACATCTAGGACATAAAGTCAGTAGTGGGTTTAGGACTGTCCTTAATGATACTGAACCTGCTCAGTCTTAACATCTTAACTGTAATGAACATACTGGCAAAGGTACTGGTTTGGAATATCAAGATAGTAATTTATTTCTTTTTTCTTCATTGCAGTGATTTCAAGTAATTACCAGACCTGTTTGGGACTTCTGATGCATTATCCACCTATTGGAGATGTTCACTCCCTCATCCTAAGAGCACTTTTTCTCCGAGATCCAAAGGTGAGATGCTGACTTTGTAAATACAGGGAATAAATCTCTATAATAAAGTGTTCAAAATACTATGAAGCTAATAACAGCCTTCACTTTGGGGACTAAACTGTAGTTTCAAGTTTCTTCATAATGAAAAAGAAAAAGGAAAAGGAAGGAGTTGGTTACTAGGAGTAGAACCAGATTCCTTTACTCAGGATGTTGTCCTGCTACTTTACTGGTTATCCAGATGTGGTAACTGCCCATGTTTAGGGTTATGTTGCTGGGTGTTCTGCATACACATCTCACATAATCATTTTGGGGGGGGGAAAGTAATATTTTATAGAGTAACCTTGTATGCTGTATGCAAACTGTTGTGCAATTTCATCTGTAAAACCTCTTCAGGGGATTTCTGCAGATTAACTAATCACTGTTAATCCTTAAATCACTACCCCCACCCAATATATAACAGTTATGTGATGGGTTTCAGTTCAAAGCAGGAGAGTCTGCTGTTATGGCCTGAAAAGATTCACATGAATAAAATGCACAAATTCAGAATTTTTATGCTACATATGATTAGCATGCATACTAAAAAATAAATAAATAAGCAAACCTCTTGCTGTATTAGAATGACATCTATGTGTGTGGATGTAACATACAGCAAGTATCCACAGTACAGTGGGGAAGGTGTTTTAGATGAAGCTGTGCACAGCAATCTTTGCAGCACTCAGATCTTTGGCAGGTAGCTGAGTTTGTGCTGCTGGTTTTGAGCTGTCTTTGTGCATGTGCCATTAGTAGGCTGCCAGTCTAAAGTCTGATTTCCCTCATCTTGATGCACATCACCTTTGAAAGTGAAAAATACATCACTTCTGCACTCTGGCTGCCTTATGCAACATTTCATTCACTACCAATGTTTACACTTTTATGGATTAAGAAAAAAATTATCTCTGTGTTTCCGTATCAGTTTTCTGCAGCAATCTGCATCCTTACCGCTGCTTTGTTCATTCTTCTTGGGCACAAAGATCTCTTTCATGATGAGAAGTAAAGTGTATCATCTTTTCAGGGTTTAAGAAAGGTTGTAACATTAGATCTCAGGAATATTTCTCAAGATTTCAGCAGCAGTCTATGAAATCAGGCTGCCCACCGTTTGGTTATGGACTCTCCTAGCAAAGCAAGAGAGGAGTTTTTAGAGGGGAGATAGAGAGGGAGAAAACTTGTGCTAAGACATCAAAATAAGTCCAATATATAATCTGTCATTTATTGGAAGTGTATGCTAAAAGACAGAATTATTATTTATAACTCAACTGTCCACAGAATTATCCTAGAGACAAGAGACCCTACCAGCTGAAGGGGGCAAAAATAAACCTGTGAAAGAAGCTTGATCACTATTCCACTCCTTATGCTCTTGTCTCCAACAGATTGAAGTCATCAGGCTCATAAGGCCTCAGTGTCCTATTAATTAACATTCTGAGATATGCCTTGAACACCTTTCAGAAAAATACTGGATGTAGTTCCTGCTATGTCTTTCAGGCAGTTCTGCCTTCACTCATGTGAATCAGTACTTAAAGCTTTTTCATGCAAAGACTGCTAGGTTTTTCTTCTCCATTTAAATATCACAGAACCACAGAATGTTAAGGGCTGGAAGGGACCTCGAAAGATCATCCAGTCCAACCCCCCTGCCAGGGCAGGATCACCTAGACTAGATTACACAGGAACACATCCAGGCAGGTTTGGAATATCTCCGGAGGAGGAGACTCCACAACCCCCCTGGGCAGCCTGTTCCAGTCTTCTGTCAACCTCACAGGGATAATGCTTTCCCTCATGTTCACATGGAACTTCCTATGCCTCAGCCTCCACCATTGCCCCTTGTGCTGTCATTGAGCATCACCCAGCAGAGCCTGGCTCCATCCTCATGGTACTCACCCTGCACATCTTTATAAACATTAATAAGGTCATCTCTCAGCCTCCTCCTCTCCAAGCTACAGAGCCCTCAGCTCCCTCAGTCTGTCCTCACACTGGAGTTGTTCCACTCCCCTAATCATTTTTGTGTCTCTGTGCTGGACTCTTTCAAGCAGTTCCCTGAGGTCCTTCCTGAACTGAGGGGCCCAGAACTGGACACTTTGCCTCACCAGGGCAAAGTAAAGAGCAGGACGACCTCTCTTGACCTACTAACCACAGCCCTTCTAATCCACCCCAGGATGCCATTGGCCTTCTTGGCCAACAGAGCACACTGCTGGCTCATGGTCAACCTCCCACCCACTGGGGCCCCTTAGGTCCTTTTCCCCTTCGCTGTTCTCCAACAAGTCAGATATGATTCATTACAATTGTTCCTCATTTTTGAGCTGTACCTACTTGCTTAGAAAATACTCTGCAGGTTAGGAAGCTGGGATTTCCAGACAATGAAGAGCCCTAAGGGACTTCCAGCCATCTTTTATTTTACATCGGATGTTTGGGTCAAGATTGTATAAACAGATCTGGACTTCTTACAGCAAGGAAGTTAAATTGTTCTAAAAGATCACTCTGGGGGGAAGAAAAAGCTTCTGGTTCGAAAAAGAAATCTATTTTCAGTGCTAAGACTTCTGTACCTGTTTCTTATCTTTCCCTAGGCATGATTTTAAGTTTCACTTATGTGTTATTTCAATCTAACATAGTGTTCAAGGGGAAGTCTTGTTATTCTGTAGGACCTCCACATACAAATTTTCTAAGTCTATCAAAATTTTTCATTGCACAAAATGAAAGGGGAAGACTCAACAAAACTTCAGTACACAGATTATATACTAATATAAGTGGGAAAATCATGAGACCTTTTTATCTGCATAAAGATAATTCAGTTTGCCTTAATTCCCTGAGCAGATAAATGGAGATTGAAAGAAAAGACAAGGAGATTTTAGTCAATAGTGCAACTTGTAAGTGATGATTAGCAAATCCAGTGTTTAATGATTTTTCTTCATCATTTGATGTTTTCCTGTGCATTTCTTTGTCAGCAGCTTCTACTTTCTAATAGGAAGTTACATTTGGCACAGTACAATTTAGATCTCCTGAGACAGGCCTGAGTTGTTCCGGGTGGCCTCTTCCAAGATTTCACTTGGGATTTAATGTGTGAAGTCAAGGAACTCTCTTCTGGGGGAAACTGCTGCATGGTCCAGTGGCTTATTTCATTATTTGTGTAACATAGCAAGACTGTTTAGTGTTGTTCCCAATACCTGAAAGAGGCTTGCTCTCTGCCCCTTGGAGCTTAAAATCAAAACTGAACAAGAAATGCAGTTTAGAAGTGGTGGACGGTGACACACAGGGATCTGCCAATTTTTTGCAGCAAGGCAAATGCCAAATAATCTACTGAGGGGAATTTGAGGGCTCTTTGGGCTAAGAAAGGTTGGTGGTATGTACATAAACCTGAAAAGTTCTGATGGAACAATCCTGTCGTAATTGATGAAGTAGTTAAGGTGGACTTGATACAGCCCTTGCATTGATAACTTTTGATTGGGGAGATAATCTGAATGATCACGTCTAATAACATCAATTATTTCTCCTGTTACCTTCATCTAACAAGAGACAAAACTATTCCTTACTTATTTGTCTTGTAGACTACTAGGAGTGGTAAACTTTGGCTTGATGAACCTGTCATGTTTTGTTTGCCTCTGCCATTGCAGTCATCACCAGCAGAGCAACTGAAATGTGAAAAGAAAGCTATGCTTTAAAGATGGATGGCCTTCTTTTCTTATAGATGGACACAAAAAAAGTTCCCATCCCACTGTGTAATCAAACTTGAGCAGAAGCCTTAGCATTATCCAGTTACAACAATGATATGACAAGTAATTAGTATTTTCTATTAATCTAAAGCATGTAGCAACTCTCAATTTCAATTTATGAACCCCAGTTGGCAGTTGGGATGAGAGGACATTTTAGATACCACATTCCTGATATAGTCCAGTACCACAGAAGAGAAATACACTTCTCCCTAACAGCTGAAAACCAGTTGAAGTACCTGCCTCTGAAGAGGGGCCTGAAAGATACTAATTTTACAGACATGAGTATGATCAATGCAGAATAATTGAATTTCAGCCTTTTCTGTCTTGGGCTATCTCCAGTTCTGAGGAGAATGTAGAACGAGAACCTCGACCCTGTGTTGTTGTCTTTGCAAGGGATGATAAAGTTAACCTGCTTAGCAGAGTATTTGTTTCACGTTTCTAATCTTTGAACAGATAATTACCTCAATTATTTATATGAAAGTAACTTCTATGCACTTCTAGTCCTTCTGAACATAAACATAGGTCTTATGGAAGAATGGGCTAGTAAAAGTGTGTGTATGTCAAAGGAGAAAACAAGGAAAGGGCTTTTTGTATATATCCAGAAAGGATTTACTATAGGTGTCTCTTAGTCTGGAGAAGAGAAGACTGAGAGGGGATTTAATAAATAGAATAGAATAGAATAGAATAGAATAGAATAGAATAGAATAGAATAGAATAGAATAGAATAGAATAGAATAGAATAGACCAGGTTGGAAGAGACCTTCAAGATCATCGTGTCCAACCTATCATCCAACACCACCTAATCAACTAACCCATGCAACCAAGCACCCTGTCAAGTCTCCTCCTGAACACCTCCAGTGACGGCGACTCCACCACCTCCCCAGGCAGTCCATTCCAATGGGCAATCACTCTAAATCTCTGAGGGCTGGGTGTCAAGAGGGAGGGGACAGGTTCTGCTCAGTTGCACCCCAGGATAGGACAAGGGGCAATGGATAGAAACTACAGCACAGAAGGTTCCATCTCAACATAAGGAGGAACTTCTTCACTGGGAGGGTCACAGAGCACTGGAACAGGCTGCCCAGAGAGGTTGTGGAGTCTCCTTCTCTGGAGACTTTCAAGCCCCATCTGGATGTGTTCCTGTGTGACCTGTGCTAGATTGTATGCTCCTGCTCTGTCAGGGGGGTTGGAGTCTATGATCTCTGGAGGTCCCTTCCACCCCCTAACATCCTGTGAGCCTCTGTCTCTGGGTATTTAATATCCTGCAAGTGGCCAGTTTTCATTTTTTTTTCCTTATCAAAACCATTGAGCGCTGTTCATTTTCAGAGCAAATGCTGCAAAATGAAGAAGCAGAGATGCAGATACAGGGCAGTGGAAAAAATACAAAGTGATTCAAAACCATAGTTCTAACCAGACTTGTTCAAATAAAAAAAAAAAAAAAAAAAAAAAATTAAAAACCCAATTAGAAACAAAAGTCATAGAAAATGTGAACATATTGTGTTCCTTAAATAACCAGATGTTCCTTCCTTCCTGAAGGCAGCCAGGGCTAGGAATAAAAGGTTTAAAACTATTGTTTTAAGTTAACTGTGAATTTTGCAAATCTGTTTTCACCCTTTAGCAAATAAAATTCTAATACAGCAACATAAGCAAAGTCATTTTCATCTTTGGGTGTTCTTCTTTGTATACTGTTGGGTGTCGAAGTGCTAACCTTATCTCAGTGACTTATGAGAAAACCGAAGCGCTGTATGGAAGATTAGAGTTTTGGCAGTGCAATGCTAAGAATCTCACAACCATCCCTTGCCTGCAAGCTAACTATATTTATTCCTAATATTTTTTGTAGAACAAATTTGCTTTCAGATATTTTAACACGGCGTGTTACTCTTGTTTGTTGAGCAAGCCGGTTAGGAGCTTCCTTCAGCAAAGACACCTTTTATCTTAAGCCCCTTGATTCAAAGAAAGGAAGGAAGGAAGTTGTTGGGCTCGGTTGATGGGGAATTAATTTCTTAGTTATGCTAATAATATTCTAGCTACTGCTGTTGATATTTTCTCAGCGTTGTATTTTAAGCTATTTGCTGACACCGAAAGTGGCCGTGTAATAATAATACATTCCAGCTAAACCCATGATGAAGCCTACATGACATTTCAAAGAGGTATTATTAGTTCATCATGACTGAAATAACAGACACTGCCAGCAAACTTAAGCAGTAATGTATGGTCATGATCACTCATATAACGATTAGTCACAGAAATCTGCGTTCCAGCTCCTCACAATCTGAGCAATAAGTGACAAGGGGAAAAACACATTACTGAAATTTCCAACCGAACTCTTTGTACCTTTATTTTCAGCTGAATTTTCCTCTTAAGTAGCTGCCACCTTCTCAGAGTTTTCTCCAAGCTAGTTTCATGTGCCTGAAAGGCTGTTGAGTTTCACTTTCTTCTCCTTCAGATGAATTCTTTTCTCTACACTCATTAACTGAGGTGCTGCTGCAGAGCTGCAACTGTCCTTTGAAAGCCGCCGTTATGTCAGTATTGTTTGTTTTGCTGTTTGTGGCAGGAGAAAAGCAGGTTTGGGGTTGTTTTGTTTGTTTGTTAGCATTTTGTGTGCAATCTGGCATTAATTACCTCTCTTTAATGACCAGATTGCAGCCAATCAGAAGTTGGGATTTGGCAGTGTTTTGGGCATTAGCAACTCATTAATTTGTACCTACAGCACAGAGGTACTGCTGGGGTTCAGAGTCCATTTTGTTAGAGGGATGCCAGCAAGGGGGAGAGGGAGGCTCTAACAAACATTTGCCTTGTTTGTTTCTTTTCCATCATGAAGAATGTGAATAATAATTCAGGATATTTGCAGTACTGCATTAAGGGCTTGGAGTGCACAAAAAGCAAGTACCGGGAAACTGGGGTAATGCAGTCTGAGCTGGTGGTTAGTACAAGTAAGGTCACTTGTACTTGAAAGCAGAGTTTCCTTGACAGGTGACATGACTGAGAAAGGAAACAAGGTTTTCTAGGAATGCTGAGTACATGTTTCTTCATCTGGGAGGAAAGGAATTACTAGAAACAAATTACCATGCCTTTACTTCCAGTGACTCACAGAGAACATCTATGTGTCATAATTGCTGAGAGATTAAGATTTTGGAGTTTAATGCAATGGAGGTAGATTGTTTTATTAACAAAACCATGTCAGAATCTTCAAACTGCCCTCTGGTTTTATAACCATATTCAATTCCTTCAATCCAAGCATTCTGATAATCTAAGTTCCCCATTGGCAAATGCACTAAATCAGTGGTTTTTCTCTTAACTGCATGCTAAGCTTTTTCAGGTGGCCATATACAAACAAGAATTGCACATGCTTTGCCTGTAAAGGCCATGATACTTGTTCTTTGTTTATGTTCATGTTCTTCAAATCAGAACCTTCTGTTTTCCAAGGAGATAAGCTATGCTTTGTTTTAAGAATTATGGCTTCAAATTCTGAGTTATTGCATTTCATTAATAGAATAAGGTATGACAGGCAGATACGCGTTTAATGATGAATTACTTGGAATATCCATGTTGCCATAGTACCACATAAAAATAGTAAGTGTGGCATGAATTAAAAATCCTCTTCATTTTTCTCCATTTGTTTCAAACCCTTCATTCCCAGTGCACCTATGCATTTTTAAATCTTTTTTTAACAGCTCTTTGTGGTCAGTGGTCATGGTACAGTAACTTGCCCAGCTCTCTC
The DNA here is from genome assembly GCF_026170545.1 of Melanerpes formicivorus. Taxonomy (NCBI): domain Eukaryota; kingdom Metazoa; phylum Chordata; class Aves; order Piciformes; family Picidae; genus Melanerpes; species Melanerpes formicivorus. The sequence continues at coordinate 3,473,922 of NW_027142375.1, forward strand.
AAAGTTCATTGCATTTTTCTTTGATGCATTAACCATTTAATTGACCTGCCATAAAATTGTCATCTTCTTCAAAGAATCCTGGACATCACACAGGCTCACAGGATGTTAGAGGTTGGAAGGGACCCAAAGAGATCATTGAGTCCAACCCTCCTGCCAGAGCAGGACCATGGAATCTAGCACAGGTCACACAGGAAAGAATAAACTTATTTATTTAGAATAAACCAAACCAGGTTGGAAGAGACCTTCAAGATCATCGTGTCCAACCCATCAACCAATCCAACCCACCCAAACAGCTAACCCATGGCACCAAGTACCCCATCAAGTCTCCTCCTGAACACCTCCAATGACGGCGACTCCACCACCTCCCCAGGCAGCCCATTCCAATGGGCAATCACTCTTTCTGTATAGAACTTCTTCCTAACATCCAACCTGAACCTCCCCTGGCACAGCCTGAGACTGTGTCCTCTTGTTCTGGTACTGGCTGCCTGGGAGAAGAGACCATCATCCGCCTGTCTACAACCCCCCTTCAGGTAGTTGTAGGATCCAGATGGGTCTTGAAAGTCTCCAGAGAAGGAGACTCCACAACCTCTCTGGGCAGACTTGTCCAGTAGTCTGTGACCCTCACAGTGAAGTTCCTCCTCATGTTGAAGTGGAACTTTCTGTGCTGTATTTTCTCTCCATTGCCCCTTGTCCTATCCCAGGGTGCAACTGAGCAGAGCCTATCCCCTGCCTCTTGACCCCCAGCCCTCAGATATTTAGAAATATTTATTAAATCCCCCCTCAGCAGTAATATTTTCAGGAAAAGATCTTGGCAAGCAAGTTGATTAGTCATCATCTTTCCAAGTCCTCATTCCTCAGCATCATATGTAACAGTGTAGTCATCAGTTGAAGGAGAAAACCAGTTTTCTTGGGTTGCCAATGATGCTGTTTCCAGTATTGCTCTCTCTTCAGTGTTGTATACAGAGGTCAGTTTTTTGGATTGCCCATTGGAACGGGCTGCCTGGGGAGGTGGTGGAGTCACCATCGTTGGAGGTGTTCTGGAGGAGACTTGATGGGGTGCTTGGTGCCACGGGTTAGTTGATTAGGTGGTGTTGGATTGGTCCATGGGTTGGACACAATGATCTTGAAGGTCTCGTCCAACCTGGTCCATTCTATTCTATTCCATTCCATTCCATTCCATTCCATTCCATTCCATTCCATTCCATTCCATTCCATTCTATTCTATTCTGTTCTATTCTATTCTATTCTATTCTATTCTATTCTATTCTATTCTATTCTATTCTATTCATATTGTATCAAAGTTAAGCAGATGTTGCACTTAAATGAACAGGAAAATGGTGGGGAGTAATACAAAGCAAAATACACCCTCCTAAATAGTGGAGTAGAAATTGTGGTGCAGGTAACATGGTGCAGATACAAAGACTTGTCCCAGCTCTGTGTAGGACTGAGCAAGATGCTGCTGCAGTCCACTCCTGACTGTGAGAACATTCACATCTTTAGTCTTCTGTAAAGATTTCATGTTAATGCTTTTTGTCAAGGTGTCTTCCCTATTAATCTGAAGGCATGAGTTGTGGCAACATCATGTTCAGGCCCAAGGGATGACTGGGGAGAATTTGGACAGAGGGAAGGAGTGGGGATCAGAGCTCCTGGTAATATTCACTGGGAGTTTATAAACTCAGTCATGTTAAGAACAAGAACTTTAGAGAGGAAAGAAGTTCTCTTTGGAAGACAAAACTTTTAACTGTTCATTCTCTTTGAGCAAATTCATGTCCTTAGTAGCAAAGTAAAACAGTTCTAATTGTACTTGATGATAAAGCAAGAAGCTGAGGCACTTGAAGCTCTTAATTACCTTCGCTACCAATACAACTCATTGCCTGTGAATTTCTTGGGGCTGTTTCTTTCAAATGATTGGGTTACTTCTATTTAAAAACTCATCTAAAGCTACTGACCCTCTCCTAAAGATTAATGATGTTATTTATAAAATTACACTAATAAAATGTATTTAACAGTGTTAGAGTGAGGTGATTATGGTTCCTCTTATATGCAACCTGACAATTCAATTAATCATTTCTAGTTTGCAAGGTAGTTTATCAAAAGGAAGCACTTAAAACACTTAAAGCACTTTGATTCTACCTAATCAAAAGTTCTTTGCATCATAATTTATTTATTTGACTGAAATTTGCAAAACACACACTGTGTTATGTAAAAACAGGTTAATAACTTTTCAATAAGGTGTAAAATATGAGCTACTGAATCATATCCAGTCTTTTATGATGGAATGGAGGCTCAGTGTCTTCTGATATCCATGTAGATGTACTGCTGGTGTTTCGACATATTTTATAGCAAGTATTAATATGGTCTTGTTGTATACAAAGTTATATGAGTACATTTGCTTTGGGGAACACTTCTCTGAAACAGCAAAATACCTTCTAGCTAGCCATGGGAATGGTGCATTTCATCCTTTGCTGTAACTTGTTATGGAGATCTAGGTTTGCAGATGCCTTTTTAAGGAACAGCAGCGATCAAAATGTCTAGAATAGAATAGAATAAACCAGGTTGGAAGAGACCTTCAAGATCATCTTGTCCAACCTGTAACAACTGTCTCTGCAGTATCCTCAATATTGGAATCCAAAATGAGAGTGGCTGCTTGTCCTGCAGCACTGGGATGTTAGCTTCTATCTGTATTTCAGAGGAAAAGACTTGGACATCATCTTCCTTTTGCTGTGTTTGTGCATGGGGCTCTCGGAAAGAGCCTTTTTCACTCCCCTGGGACCCTTTTTAAACTAACACATTACACATGAAGTACAAATTAGTGTTTCATTCCACATAACAGAAATAACCAAATGGCACCTTAAAATGTTCTTGGTTTTCCCCAGTATATGAGGTCTGTGTACAAGGGGTTTATCAGTCTAAGCTTCAGATAAGTGCATTACTCACAAAGCCATCAGTGAGTTATGCAGGTTGTCCAAAACGAGTGCCAATAAAACCATAATGTGGTAGCTTTTCTGTACATAAAGATGTCATATTTTAAATCTCATAATTTGGAGCATTCCAGGATTTAAAGCAAGACTTGCTGTGTGTTCCCTTCAAATTCCTGGATCTTTCCTCCACAATGTTGTAAAACTCCTGTTCCTAACCATGCAGGGCTGCAAGATGCCAGAGCATAAATCTGTCACAGGGTAGGGCTGAACGCTGTCAGATTTATACCTCTCTATTTAGCTAATTTACTTCTTAAAGGCAAGGGTCCCTCTGAAAAATAGGTGACAAAATTAACAGGCAGATTTAAAAGGTACTTAAGCAATTTTGCTGAGGAAAGATGAGGTTTTCACTCAGGTTATGAACTTGAATGTTGGCAGGACTGAGTCTTTTTATGTGGATAATAGCTAATTTGGTAGGATTTGAGCTACCTGCTAAAACACAATATGCTTTAAAACTATTAAGAAAGAAAGAAAGAAAAAACAACCAACATTCCAGTTGACTGGGACAAGAAGCCAAGACACACAGCTGCAAATTTCTTTCATTCAAGTCACCAAAATATTTTTAAACTCCACTTGTCTTTTTTTTTTCACATGCTGATCTCTTGTCATGGAATGCCTGTGTGAGACAATGTGTGTGTGTGAAGTTAAAATCAGGTGATAATGCACAGTATTTAAAATACATTCCTGGTATCTGAGATTTCCAGCTGCCAGGGGAATGGAAGGTTCACAGGATCACAGGATGTCAGGGGTTGGAAGGGACCCAAAGAGATCATTGAGTCCAACCCTCCTGCCAGAGCAGGAGCATAGAATCTAGCTCAGGTCATAGAGGAACACATCCAGATGGGTCTTGAAAGTCTCCAGAGAAGGAGACTCCACAACCTCTCTGGGCAGCCTGTTCCAGTGCTCTGTGACCCTCACAGTGAAGAAGTTCCTCCTCATGTTAAGGTGGAACCTCCTGTGCTGTAGTTTCTCTCCATTGACCCTTGTCCTATCACAAGGAGCAAGTGAGCAGAGCCTGTCCCCTCCTTCCTGACCCCCAGCCCTCAGATATTTAAAAACATTCATTAAATCCCCTCTTCAATCTTCTCTTTTCCAGCCTAAAAAGCACCAGGTCCCTCAGCCTCTCTTCACAAGGCAGGTGCTCCAGTCCCCTGCTCATCCTCACAGCCCCACATAAACAAAAATTGAGACAATTTATTGTTCAGAAGTCTTTTCCTGACTTGATGCAGTTCACTGAATGTCTTTCCTTTTCAATTCTTTCTGAGAATTTTTGTTGGGTCAGGGTGAAAAAGCACTCCCTAATTTTCTTCAGGAATCATTAAATGCAACATTTTTTCATGCTGTTATTGCACTGCAAATAGTTAGTTCTGTGATTGAGACCTGTAGCATCTTTCTGAAATACATGAGCAGAAAGCATTTTTCCCCACTTTGAAGATTATGGTGTCCCTTTGCAAGCAGCAGTACCACAGATCTCCTGTGCAGCTAGGCTACCACATAAACATAAATATGCACTTCATACTATTAGTGCATAATAGAAGAACTGCTGCTGAACTGAACAAACTGGATTCCATATCCACATCTCAGCTGGATTCCATATCCTCATCTTTTTCCCACTCCATTTTTTTTTGCCATGTTTGTGTCAAATTTATTGAAGGAATAAGGATAGGTGATCTAGAAGGAAAAGGTAAACCTTTGCTGACCTCCCAGTCATTACAGGCTATAGGTTACTCCAACTTCCATTAGAAACAAAGGAAAGGGGAAAAAATAGCATTTTAATGCAAAAATGTTTTAGGGTGTACAAGAATTATGAAAAAATACAATATTGCCCTGCCAGCTAAAGAGAGGAGAAAGGAGCAGACTGACTCCTTAAAAATCATAGAATCCCAGGATCATAGAGTTGGAAGGGACCTCAAGGATTATCCAGTTCCAACCCCTCTGCCATGGGCAGGGACACCTCACACTACATCAGGGTGCTCAGAGACACATCCAGCCTGGCCTTAAAAACCTCCAGGGATGAGGCTTCCACCACCTCCCTGGGAAGCCTGTTCCCGTGGGGAAGAACTTCTTCCTAATATCCAATCTGAATCTACACATTTCTATTTTTGCTCCATTCCCCCCAGTCTTATCCCTACCTGACACCCTAGAAAGTCCCTCCCCAGCTTTCTTGCAGTCCCCCTTCAAATCCTGGAAGGCCACAATAAGGTCTCCTCAGAGCCTTCTCCAGACCCTAACAGCCCCAACTCTCTTAAATAAACAAAAAACCACTGCATCATTATCTTCCCCCTTTTTGTGTTTTTATGTGTGGTTAATTCAGTCTGTTCTTTGGTTTAGGATTAAAATATTACTTCAGAAAAATATTGCTTAATATATTGGAAAAAGCCAGTTTTAAGAAAATCCCATTTGGCACTGGTGAGAAGATTGTTTTGGTGAGCCTATTGCTGTGTGTACAGATAATTTACTGCTGCTGTTCTGTTTGTTTTTCCTCTGTTGCATTTAAGTTATCTAGTTTCAGATGCCATCTATTAAACAGAGTCTCTTTCACTACCTAAGGTTTTCCCACCTGTCTCCCCTAAAACACCTGCAGCATATGTTTGTGTAACCCTGCAATGCTATGTGGTTTGGGCCTTGAGAAGTTCCCCCAGAGCATTTTTGTGTATAAACAGCTGAGCAATTCGTCTCTCTGATGACGAGCGCTTTCCCCTTGGCGTTGAGGCAGTAGCATGTTCACTAAAATAAGGCTCATTTTTCACCATGCATACTGAAGTTTATTATTCTTTTTTTTCTTTTGACTGTTGTGTCTTATTCTGAACCTTCAGATTTTGTTACAGGAAATGCGGCCGGGGGCAGCCTGATGTAGTGCGAGGTGTCCCTGCCCATGGCAGAGGGAGGTGGAACTAGATGGTCCTTGAGGTCCCTTCTAACCCTAACAACTCTATGAATGGTTGGACTCCATGATATTAAAGGTCTTTTCCAAACAAAATAATTGTATGATCCTATGATTCTTTAAGGACTTTGTTCTGGGGTAGGATGCCCCGGTGGTACCTCGCTGGCAAACAGTAGCGTTCATCCAGGCAGGAGGAAGATGACCCCTACAGGCACCCTTTTTCAGTTGATGGGCTGTAGGCCTTGGCAGGCCAGCTTGAATGTTTCCACCAAAGCATGTTGTTTTGACAGAGCTTCAGAGAAAGAGCTCCTGAGTCCTGAGAGTATTTTTGAACACCATAATTTCATATAATCTGAGATCATCTTTCAGGAAAAGCTGCATTGCAAACATTCTTAATTTCTGTATTATTGCTATGTTATTCTCAGATTTCAAAGAATCACAGTGGAATGGGACCTCTGAAAGTCATTTGGTCCCACCCCCTGCACAAGCAGGGCCTCTCAAAACAGCTGCCCAGGACAATGTCCAGCTGTTGTATGTCTCTGAAGAGGGAGCTGGGATTGTTTAGCCTGGAGAAGAGGAGGCTCAGGGAAGACCTTATTGCTGTCTACAACTACCTGAAGGGAGGTTGTAGCCGGGAGGGGGTTGGTCTCTTCTCCCAGACAACCAGCACCAGAACAAGAGGATACAGTTTCAAGCTGTGCCAGGGGAAGTTTAGGCTCAAGGTGAGGAGACAGTTCTTCAGAGAGAGTCATTTGCTATTGGAATGTGCTGCCCAGGGAGGTGGTGGAGTCACCATCCCTGGAGGTATTCAAGAGGAGACTGGATGTGGCACTTGGTGCCATGGTTTAGTCATGAGGTCTGTGGTGACAGGTTGGACTTGATCACCTTTGAGGTCTCTTCCAACCTTGTTGATTCTATGATTCTGTATTTTTCTGTAAATAGATTTGTTTCCTCTTCAGGAACATAGAATAGAATAGAATAGAATAGAATAGAATAGAATAGAATAGAATAGAATAGAATAGAATAGGACCCAACCATAAATAGGGGACAGCTCAAACTGGATGCTGAGAGATGGGAGTTTAAAATGTGTAAGGAAGAGGCACTGTAATTGTGTAGGTTTTCTGCTTATTATATTTAACTTACTAAAATGGCTACAAAGGACGTAAAACTTAAAGGGCAGTCACAGTTATGTAAAGATCAAGATCTTAACAATACCACATTTTTTGCTCTCTGAATTTCAGTTCTTCAGAAGCATTTAAACTTTCAGTAATGATACTTCACAGCTAACATATGTCAGGGTGGATTTCTTAAAACAATTCTCCAAAAAGATATCTCTGTAGCTTCACAAAAGGAATTGCAGCAGTAACCCTTGATATTTACTGTCTTGCATTTCTGATTTTGTTTTCAACTGCTTTTTTTAGTGATTTTTTTTTCCTGCCAGTGATAGTCCTTTGCCTCTTACTCTGATACCTTTAAAACTCATTGGTACTTAGGTAGGGCCCTCTGGAAGCAATGCTTGAGCTTCGTTCATACATTCAAGTTAGATCACTATTCCTATTAAAGGCTTTGAGTGCTTAGATAGTAGATCAGTCTTAAATCGCAGAGAGGAACTCAATGAGGTTCAACAAGGAGAAGTGCAGAGTCCTGCATCTGGGAAGGAAGAATAAACTGCATCACTACAGGCTGGGAGGTAACCTTCTGGAGATCACCAAGAAGGTCAATGGGATCCTGGGGTACATTAAGAGTGTGTCCAGCAGATCCAGGGAGGTTCTCCTCCCCCTCTACTCTGCCCTAGTGAGGCCACACCTGGAATATTGCATCCAGTTCAATATTGCTCCCCAGTTCAAGAGGGACAGGGATCTACTCAAGAGAGTCCAATAGAGGGCTACTAGGATTATTAAGGGTCTGGACCCTTGCCCTGTGAGGAGAGGCTGAGAGACCTGGGCTGCTTAGTCAGAAGAAGAAAAGACTGAAAGGGGATTTGATCATTATTTCTAAATATCTTGAGGGCTGGGTGTCAAAAGGGAGGGGACAGGCTCTGCCTATTTGCACCCTGTCATAGGACAAGGGGCAGTGGATAGAAACTACAGCACAGAAGGTTCCACCTCAACATGAGGAGGAACTTTTGTACTGTGAGGGTCACAGAACACTGGAACAGGCTGCTCAGAGAAGTTGTGGAGTCTCCTTCTCTGGAGACTTTCAAGCCCCATCTGGATGCATTCCTGTGTGACCTGCACTAGATTCTATGGTTGTGTGGTCTTGCTCTGGTAGGGGAGTTGGACTCGATGATCTCTGGAGGTCTCTTCTAACCCCTGACATCCTGTGAGCCTGTAATTGCTTGTGGCAGTTTTAGGCTATGCCTTTAAAATTTAGCTGCAGATTTCAAGCAGAAAAGTAGAAAAACATAAATAATTCACTCTTGGGTGTAAAAAGGAAAACAAAAGATTATTCTAAACAAATTCATTGGATGGAAGCCTGGGGTATAGAAGCAGTTGTACCATTGGACTTGATGATCTTTGAGGTCTCTTCCAACCTTACTGATTCTGTGATTTTATGATTCTATAACATCTTTCACATTTCATTTCCATTCCCATTCCTTTTCTTTCCTCCTGTGGTCTTAGCTGTTCTGCTTCGCTCGGGGAGTTAATAACCGCTTCTGGCTGGTCTTGAGAAAAGATAAGGACATTAACACTGCTTCACTTTTGAACATTCCTTCCCTTTTTTTCTCTTTGGTAATTGGGAGGAGGTCTTGGGGGGGGAGCAGTGGAGCAGCTTCCCTGATCTCTGGGAAAGCAGAGGGGTGTCAGGGGGGGTCTCCATGTTATTTTCTATCTGTAAACATCTCTATAATATTGTAAACACTATATATTTTTGTGCCTATTCATTGCATTCCATTGTAGAGTGTAGGTTTTGCTTGTTGTGGTGGGTTAACGCCCTTTTCTGAAAACAAAAACAACACAGCAGGGTGGAGGGCTTGCGGGTACTTTACCCTCCCTGCAGGGAATTTTCTCCTGGGAAGCTGAGTCTGTTCCACTCCCCCCTCCCTGCCCAGCTAGGGTATAAAAAGCAGGACCTCATAGCTGTTGGGGCTCCTTTTGGCTCCTGCCTCTGCTGGATGAGAGCTACTGCAGCTGCCTTCCTGCTCCTCAGCCACGTGGCTGGACCTGATTCTTCTCCCTGCTGCCTCCACGCCCCCTCAGAGAAAGACTGGTTTTGTATTATTCTTTTTTGTCCCCCTCCCATCCATCCTTGTTCCTTGCCCTTGTGAACCTTTCCTGTTATTGTTATATATATATTGTTTAAAGAAAATTCTTCACCTCTCTACTTCCAAGCCGACTCCAGATTATTGTTAAATGGATTTGCTCCTTACCCTTTTTTTTCCCTCTCTGTTTGGAGGGTGGAGGGGGGAGTGGGGGAGAGATTCTCAGCCTTTCCCCCATCTGGGCTTTTAACTCCTAGTTAAAGCTCAAACCACTACACTTGTAAATACAGCTTCCATTTCCTTCCAACTGAGTTAGTCGTGCTTAGTTAATGTGAATGGGAAACCTCAGCCCACCACATTGCTGCATAAATGTGTTTGGAGATACTGTTCCACATGATCTTTTCCTTTTTCCTTTAATTTTAGAAACACTGTGTAATAATCTTTTTTGTTTACTTTTTTGGGTTGTTTTTTTTTATTTACAATTCTTTGGGTGGTGACAATTTTTGCTAAGTTTAAAATACACGCTGATTTATTGGGAACAAATTGCAGATCTCACTAGCACGTGCTAACAGGAATCTTTCAAAGGTCTGTCATATGACTTAGAAGTGCCTCTTATGTTAACCTTCTCTTGCTCCTCCACCTTGCTGAAATGGCCACCAAGACATGTAAAGAACAAAGTTATTTACTCTATTTGGGGAAAAGGTGTTTAACTCATGGGAGATAAGTTTCAGTGTTCGATTACTCACGTAGTAGTAGTTGCAGAACCATCAGTTATCCTCATCACGTCAGTTTGGATTTGATTATCATAGAAATGCATTGAATTACCAAACTGGAGCAATAGTAACTAAAGCTGATTCATTGTTATTGCTGTCAGTTGATGAGAACTGACTTACATACCATATGAATGGGATAGAGTTATGCAAATACTGTTTTTGTAACAGGAGAAGAAAAATGTAGAGCGGCCATTACAATGTGGCTGGTAGGTTAGATGAGGATTTTCTTCTTATTTTTTTTAATGCCTGTCTAACAGCTTTTAGTTGTTTCCTTTTCTTTTCATTAATATTACAAAGAGGATACATATTTTTTAAATGTTTGATGTGTTCCAAGGAAAGAAAATGAGACATTTCATACACGATTAAGTCTGACTGCAGGAAATGATCTGGAAATTCCCAGCCTTAATTTTGACCCCAGAAGTCACAGAATGCTTTGGGTTGGAAGACTACCTGAGGGGTGGTTGTGGCTGGGAAGGGGTTGGCCTCTTCTCCCAGGCAGCCAGCACCAGAACAAGGGGACACAGTCTCAAGCTGCTCCAGGGGAGGTTTAGGCTCAAGGTGAGGAGGAAGTTCTTCACTGAGAGAGTCATTCGTCATTGGAACAGGTTGCCCAGGGAGGTGGTTGAGTCACCGTCCCTGGAGGCATTCAAGAGGGGATTGGACGTGGCGCTTGGTGCCATGGTCTAGTCATGGGGTCTGTGTTGATAGGTTGGACTCGATGATCCTCGAGGTCCTTTCCAACCTAAGTTATACTGTGATACTGTGATACACCTTTAAAGATCATCCAGACCAACCCCCTTGAAGTAAGCAGAGACATCCCAACTAGATCTTGTTCCAGCACCCTCATAGTAAAGAATTTTTTGCTAATATCCAATCTAAATCTACCCTGCTCTCGTTTAAAGTCATTGCCTCTTGCCCTGTCACTACAGGCCTTTGTAAATAGCCCCTCCCCAGCTTTCTTGTAGGCCCCCTTAAGGTTCTGGGAGGCTGCTATGTGGTCTCCCCAGAGCCTTCTCCCAGCTGAACAACCCCAACTCTCTCAGCTTGTCCTCGTAGGAGAGGTATTTCAGCCCTCTGATCATTTTAGTGGTGCTCATCTGGACCTACTCCATCAGGTCCATGTCCTTGTTGTATTGAGGCCCCCAGAGCTGAACACAATACTCCAAGTGAGGTCTCCCCAGAGCAGGGTAGAGGGGCAGAATCCTCTCTCTTGATCTTCTGGCCACACTTCCTTTGATGCAGCACAGAATGCATCTGGCCTACTAGGCTGCAAGTGTGCATTGTTGGCTCATGGTCACCTTTTTGTCTGCCAGTACCCAAGTCCTTTTCTGCAGTGCTGCTCTCTATCATATCACATCATCTCCCTAGCCTGTATTGATAACACAGATTGTCCCAACCCAGGTTCAGGGCCTTGCACTTGGCCTTAATGATCCTCATGAGTTTTCCCTGGGCTCACTTCTCCAGCTGGTTCAGGTTCCTCTGGATGACAACCCATCACTCTGGCATATTGACACACCACTCAGCTTGGTGTCCTCTGCAAACTTGCTGAGAGTGCATTCAATCCTCTGTCTGTATCATTGGTGAAGATATTAAACAGCACTGGTCCCAGTACAGATCCCCGAGGGGCACCACTCATCACTCGTCTCCATCTGGACATCGAGCCATTGACCACAACCCTCTGAATGTGACCATCCAGCCAATTCCTTATCCATGAGACAGTCCACCCATCAAATCCTTATCTCTCCAGTTTAGAGAGAAGAATGTTGTGGGAGACTGTGTCAAAGCCTTGCAGAAATCCAGATAGAAGACACACATTGCCCTTCCCCTGTCCACTGATCTGGTCAGATGTAGAATAGCTTTTCATGTCTACCACCTCTTTAAATCTGCTTCTCTCTATTCTGAACATACAATATTTGGGTCCTTAAAACGAACTCCTATAACCTCCTCCAAAAAGAGAGTTTCCAAGGAAGGAGACTTATCTGCAGGTATGTGAGAGGCTAAGACTATGGGTACTCCAGTCCATAATATCATCTAGAGGGCAAAAATACAACATGACACTAAAAGAGCTGAAGTCTGACTCCATGGAAAATACAATATGCTCCTTTATCTATGACTTACTCTTTTGGAAAGGTCATTGTGTAGTTCCTTAGAACTGTATTTACTACTGACAGGACTTAAGAAGGCAGATCAGAATACAAGGAAATTATTTACTTTAATCCATTTCTCTTTTTTTATAGATTTTGTTTTTCCTAAAGGCTTCTTTACCTTCAAATTACTCTAAATAATGCCCTTCATAATGCATTTGTTTCATCAAGACACTTCATGCATGTACCATGATCCACACTTGACCAATGCTCAGTGAGTTATTAAATCCAAAAAGGATGGTTTGAGAACACTGAAGGCAGCATCCTTCAGCCAAATAGTTTCCCTGTGGTGGAAGTGGAGACTAAGAAGTGGCTTCTGGTTTCAGTATGAATCATCTACATGTTATTGTAAGGGAACAGGTCTTTATTCGTGGCCTCAGAGCAGAGTGAAATCCGGAGAGATAAAAAAGGCTCCAAGTGCCATCTAGTGGCGGTGTTCAAGCGGTGGCTACATTGAGTTCTTCCCCGAGGCAGTGCTAGTGATGCATTCGGTTCGCAGGATCACGGAATGTCAGGGGTTGGAAGGTGTGCTACTTTCAACCCACCACAGAAGGGACCTCCAGAAATCATGGAGTCCAACTCCCCTGCCAGAGCAAGACCACCCAACCATAGAATCTAGTGCAGGTCACACAGGAATGCATCCAAATGGGTCTTGAAAGTCTCCAGAGAAAGAAACTCCACAACTTCTCTGGGCAGCCTGTTCCAGTGTTCTGTGACCCTCACAGTACAAAAGTTCCTCCTCATGTTGAGGTGGAACCTTCTGTGCTGTAGTTTCTCTCCATTGCCCCTTGTCCTATCCCAGGGTGCAACTGAGCAGATCCTGTCCCCTCCCTCTTGACACCCAGCCCTCAGATATTTAGAAACATGATTAAATCCCCTTTCAGTCTTCTCTTCTTCAGACTAAACAGCCCCAGGGCTCTCAGCCTCTCCTCACAGGGCAGTGGTCCAGTCCCTTAATCATTGTAGTAGCCCTCTGTTGGACTCTCTTGAGTAGATCCCTGTCCCTCTTGAACTGGGGAGCAATATTGAACTGGATGCAATATTCCAGGTGTGGCCTCACTAGGGCAGAGTAGAGGGGGAGGAGAACCTCCCTGGATCTGCTGGACACACTCCTCTTCATGCACCCCAGGATCCCATTGGCCTTCTTGGCCACAAGGGCACATTGCTGTCCCATGCAGAACTTGTTATCCACCAATTCTCCCAGGTCCTTCTCCACAGGGCTGCTCTCCTGCAGATCACAGCCTAACCTCTACTGGTGCAGTTTAATCTTCCTTCCCAGATACAGGACCCTGCAGTTATCCTTCTGGAACCTCCTTAGGTTCCTCTGTGCCCAGCTCTCAGTCTGTCCAGGTCTTGCTGAATGGCCACGCTACCTTCAAGCCTATCAGCCAACCCTCCAGCTTGTTTCAAAACATTTGCTGTGGTTTCTCCTTAACTGTTAACCATTTTCTTTAGTTCAGAGGTGGTAAAATTCTGTACCTGAGCTAAAGGAAGAAATCAGACCAGTACCTGAACTTGTCCGAGCATTGCTGATTCTGTTAGCGGTGTTACCACTCCAGCTGACAGCCTCAGTGCTGTGTGGAAGAGCGCCGGTTCCTGTGAGCACAAGGTGGACTCACTGCTAACACTTGGTATTATTTTAAGACTTCACTTTTATGTAACTGGCATTATTGCCTTGAGAAGACAAGATCCTGGGAAAATAAATGATTCCTTAAGCTGGTGCCTTTCTAAACTTCATTAACGTCCATGCTTCCTGTCCCTGCTTTAAATAGCTCAGAAAATTCCAATCAGGTATTAATTTTCAATTATTTCTTTTCTTTGTTGGTTCTTTTTTTTCAGAGAAATCCAAGACCAGTGACTCACCAATTCCAACAAAATTTAGACTATTACAAAGCACGTGGAGCAGACTTGATGAACAAAACCCGGTAAGCTATTTCGGTGTTGGCTGAACTAAAGCCTTACATAAACAAAATCTTTCACAGCAGTCACTTTTAGCCCAAAGAGGAATTGCATACAAGCTCATGTGTTTATTTGATGCTGTTTATTTTGAGTCTTTACCTTGCCTATTATTTCATGAAAGATGAAAGTTTTCCAGATACCAGTGCTGTTAGCTTGCTGGCATTTTTTAAAGCTAAGGACATTTAGAATCATAGAGTGGTCCAGGCAAGAAGGGATTTCCAAAGGTCGTCAGGGACATCCCCAACTAGATCAGGCTGCCCAGGGCCTCATCCAGCCTCACCTTGAATATCTCCAGGGAAGGAGCCTCAACCACCTCTCTGGGCAACCTGTTCCAGTGTTCTACCACCCTCATAGTGAACTTCTTTCTAACATCCAATCTAAATCTGCCCTTCTCTAGTTTGAAGCCATTGCCCCTGTCCTGTCACTGCAGGCCTTTGTAAACATCCTTCATGGAAGCCCCTTAAGGTACTGGCAGGCTGATATCAGGTCTCCCTGGAGCCTCCTCTTCTCCAGGCTAACACCCCCAGCTCCCTCAACCTGTCCTCACAGCAGAGCTGCTCCAAGCCTCTGATCATTTTTGTGGCCCTCCTCTGGACCCTCTCCATCAGGACCATGTCCTTCCTATATTGAGGGCTCCAGACCTGTACACAGCACTCCAGGTGAGGTCTCACCAGAGCAGAGCAAAGTGGCAGAATCACCTCTCTGGATCTGCTGGCACTGCACCTTTTGATGTAGCCCAGGATGTGATTTGCCTTCTGTGCTGCAAGCTCACACTGCCTGCTCATGTCCAGCTTCTCATCCATTGGCACCCCAGGTCCTTTTCCTTGGGGCTGCTTTCTATTACCTCCTCCCCCAGTCTGTATTGACAGTGAGGAATGTTCCAGCCCAGGTGCAGAACCCTGCACTTGCTCTTGTTGAACCTCTTGAGGTTCAGCTGGGCACCTCTCCAGCCTGTCCAGGTCCCTCCAGATGCCATCCTGTCCCTCTGCTGTATTGACAGCAAACTTGATGATGTCTTCTGTAAACTTGATGATGGTGCACTCGATCCCACTGTCTATAAAAATATTAAAGAGCACAGGTCCCAGTACAGACCCCTGAGGGACACCACTTGTCACTGCTCTCCATCTGGACTTCCAGCCATTGAGCACCACCCTCTGGATGCAATGTTGTGTGTACTGAAAGCATGGCATAAAACACTGACAGTGTTTTGTAGCTGATACTGCATCTAATCACAGTCTGAAGTATCTATGCACCAGAAACTCTTTAAGTTAAGTTGATTTAATATAAAAAGTAGTTTTGAACAAACCTCTTTGCCACATTCCTCCCTTGTTTTAGAAACTAATTCTATCAAAGCTGCTTAAATTGCTTGCCACGGCCATGCTGTCTGGTAGTCACATGTTACCCCTGCTGCAACTGGGTGGCCACAACATGGGTGCTGCTTGCTGGTGGGTGGTGACTGGGTGGTGGCTGTGGGGCACAGCAGCAGAAGTCACAGTGTCTTCACCTGAATTTACACTGTCACAGGTAGTTTCTTGAATGCCACATGGCTGTAGCCATAGAACTGTGCCTACCGAGTCGCAGGACCTTGCTTGTCTTTGGGCTTCTGCACTCCTCTCATCTTCTATTTAAATCAGCTAGATTAAAATCTGGCTAAAACTGAAATGGAGTGACTGCAAATGCATCTTTTTTTCTTTTTAAACAGGCTTTTAAAGAGAGAAGGTTGTCAAAAATTACAACATTCTCTTGCAGTTGCCTGATATTTTTGTTTGTTCTTCTTTAAAATGGTCTCAGAAGTTGCCTGAACTTGAGAAATTAATTAGTTATTTGAAAATTCCAAATGAAGCATTCCAAGGATTTGGGGAAAAGAACAAAAAAAAAGCCAAAAAAAAACCCACAAACACAAGGCAAGAATGACACCTGTTGGAAACCTGAATTCTAAGACAAACAAACCTGCACTGAATCTGTGTAGGAATATAAATTCATTACATGTATGTCTACAGGATACACACTGAAAGAGAGAAGAAATTGTTTAGAATACTTCAGATAGAGGAGTACCTGGAATAAATTTGTCTCAACACAGGAACATTTAGAGTAGGTCAGATGTGGTAAATCAGTTTAAGATTTGACTGAGGAAAGGAAATGTTAGGAAATGTTCCTGCAGTGAACAGAGAGATGGATTAGATCAACTACCAGGTCCTTTTCATCTTTCATTCCACAGACTCAAAGTGATACATTTCAGATGTCTTGGCAAATCTCTAATATATATTGCTTGTTTTACCACATATACAACTTTTTAATCCATCATACTCCTATTTGTCTCTCATAATGGCCTCTTACTGAAGAGAGAAATGCCTCTGAATAAGACTTCCTTAAAACAAAACATTTCCATCGTAGCAGAAAACTGCAGAGATTGAATCATCTGCCTACTGCTAGTTTAAAAATACACCATTCAGAGTCAAGGTCAATGATGCTTATTGTGATGAAATGATATTGTTTGCTTCTTAGATGGCATTCACATCTCTTTGATACTCACATTTGTAAACTCATGCCTTACTTTTAAATGCATCTACTGATAACTACAACATAATCAATCAGCATTTTTCTTGTACTTATTGTGCATAAGGGTGGTGGTAGCCAGGAGGGGGTTGGTCTCTTCTCCCAGGCAACCAGCACCAGAACAAGAGGACACAGTCTCAAGCTGTGCCAGGGGAAGTTTAGGCTCAAGGTGAGGAGAAAGTTCTTCACTGAGAGTTGTTAGCCGTTGGAATGTGCTGCCCAGGGAGGTGGTGGAGTCACCATCCCTGGGGGTGTTCAAGAGGGGATTGGACGTGGCACTTGGTGCCATGGTTTAGTCATGAGGTCTGTGGTGACAGGTTGGACTTGATGATCTTTGAGGTCTCTTCTCACCTTGGTCATTCTATGGTTCTGTGTGATTCTGTGTTTAATGACTGTGATCATCCTTTGCATGACCTTTGGAGGCCCCTTCTGGCCTGGACCATTCTAGGATTCTATGACAGGGCAGAATGGCCTCATCCTATCCCTTGAGTGTGCAGGCTCACATGCTTTTTGCTGCTCTCATTTCAGCCGTATCTATTCTGAGTAAACAGCTCTGCTAGTTTTCTTTTCTGGATATGTTCTATGTGTGCATATGCATTTATGTTGTGTACTCTAAAAAAAAGCATCTTTAGACACTACATGAAACTACATAAAATGCACAATTACAATTACTTTTCCAGGTGTCTGTGCAAGTCACTCATATTAATTAATTCATCATTTGGTTTGAGTTAAACTTCCCCAAAACGTAGCAAAAGTGCAAAGATTGTTTTAATTACATGTGTTCATTCAAAACATTTAAATACAACTTTTTCTACCACTGATGTACAGATCAGTGAAATGAAACCTCAGCAGTGGAAAGGTCTCTGCAATTGTGAGACATTTCTATGAAGGATATCTCAAGCATTAACCATATAAACCAGGGAAATATTGCATGAACAAATAGGACTGGTTTTGCTGATCCTTGGTTTATATGAACACTTCAACTGGGAATGTGAAGCTCCTTTCCTCTTTATTTTAGACAGATTAAATGACAATTTCCTCATTCTTAATGTTGCATGTAACTGAAGTGAATTAAATGTCCATCCAGCTGCCTGTAACTGAAGTGAATTAATAATGACAAGGATCATGATATGTGTTATATCCTGAAGTCATTCTTCAGCCAACATTGCTTTAGAAATCAGGATTCCTGTTAAGAAGTGCTTGGCTTAAAATGACTGGGCTGGGCAGAAGGTTAAGTGAGAGCTCTCCCAATGTAAAAACAGCTTAGTGCCAGTTTTGCACGTTGAAAGATGTGTTTAAGTTGAGTTATTTTAAACATCTAAGAGAATTTGATGCAGTGGAACTTAATATTACAGCAGTCATTAAACAAGAAGTGCAATAAACTCAGTGCTACAAAGATTCTTGTGATGCCTTACAGCTTGTATTGGCTTTTGTCACTCTTTCATTTGCTTTGTTTGAAAAGACAAGTTTAAAAACCCCACTTTGTATGGTGTTTAGTCTGCATTTTTTGGGAAGGGTTTGGAAAAGCTCACACCAGATGCAGCCCCTGTAAATCCTGTGCATATCCCATTGCAACTGCACTAAAATGCTCTCTTCATAATGTTCAAATGTTAGAATTTCCCCACCCCCCATTTTTGGAGAACGATGAAGAACAATGGAGAACATTGCTGTGCCTGTCCACACTGTTGACAAGGATGTGATATTCCTTCTCTTCTTCTTTCAGTGCCAGTGCTAAGACTGCCCCTCTGAACATTAACAAAGTCTCCAACAGCTTACTGAATTTTGGCCGAAAGCTCATTGCTCCAGCTATGGCTTCAGGTGGGGCTGTGGGTGCTCCTGCCGGCGGGAGCAGCTTACCTCCCTCTGCAATGCCCATCAGAAGCACAGTGGAAGCCCCCCAGCACCACCACCACCACCACCAGCACCATCACCACCAGCACCAGGCACAGCAGCAGAGAATGATGAAGTCTGAAAGCATGCCAGTTCAGCTGGGCAAAGGTAAAGGTGAAAAGTGTGGCAGTGCCACGACAGAAGGAAGCTTTGTCGTATGTCTTAAGGCCTGAAGAAAGTTCTTGTGTTGATTTTGTATCAATGGGTGCCTCTTTGAAGGAAACAGAAAAAGCAGGGGTTTGTTAAGAAGGTCATGTGTGCTGAGCATGGCAGCACATTTGCAGTGTAATACAGAATTCAGTGTTACCTGAAGAATGTAAAAATGCAACAAGAAGCTTTGAACCTTTAAAAATCATATTTATCAGAAATTACATCAGACATACCAACAAACCACAGCATTATCATAAACATGAGCCAATTAATTTTTCAGTCTTCTAAATGTGACATATTTTTAAATGCAAGGCTAATTTCACACTTTTTTTTTCAGGTTATTGGCCCAAATCCCATACATAATAATATTAACTAAATGCATGAGAAGGAAGTTAGATCACAGAATCTCAGAACATTAGAGGCTGGAAGGGACCTCCGTAGATCATCGACTCCAACCCCCCTGCCAAAGCAGGACCACCTAGGGTAGTCCACACAGGAATACATCCAGGGGGGTTTTGAATGTGTCCAGAGAAGGAGACTCCACAACCTCTCTGGGCAGCCTGTTCCAGGGCTCCCTCACTGTAAAGAAGTTTCTCCTCATGCTGAGACGAAATCTTCTGTGTTCAAGCTTGTACCTTTCATTCCTTAGCTTATTAGTGTGCACCACTGAGAAGAGCTTCCCCCTCCACTTGACAGCCACCCCTCAGATATTTACAGAATGCTTTGTGTGGAGATTATTTGAACAATAACATGGATTTGCCTTCTAATAATTTTCAATGGCTCCATGCCCTTTCTCTGTTTAGTAAGTACTACATCTCTTCCTTGAGCCAAAGGTTGGAGTATATGATCTCTAAGGTCCCTTCCAACCTAAGCCACTCTATGATTTTGTACTTCTTGAGGACCATTCATTCAAACAACAAAGTCACAAGCTCAACTTTGGTCATTGTTTCCTGCACTCTGCTGTCCTCAAGGTATGTTACTGCTTTTCCTCTTCAGTCAGCCTAGGGCAGTAAGTCCTTTCAAAGGAGTATTTAGTGAGATGGTATCTGCTGCTTCTAGCAAGTCATCCTAAGGAATGATTATAAGTTTGAGGCCTGACGCTGATCACCTTGAAACATTACACAGGACTGCATCGTATTTTTCACCAGTTTTGAAAGTATCATGGAATTGTCAGGGTTGGAAGGGACCTCAGGGATCATCTAGTTCCAACCCCCCTGCCATGGTAGCCCTTGTATATACCAGCTAACACATTGCATCATCCAGAAATGCCCCTGCCACTTTATGTACAAGAAGCAGAACGGTAGCTGTTTGGTCATTGTCACGTGCAAGTTGTGCACATATGTCTCTATCAACAAGAATATGGAGGTGTGGTAAAGCTATCAATAAACAACACAAATCTATGCACAAAGCATTTTCAGTAGCTGCACCCTGTTCTCTCTATCCATATTTGGTACAGCAATTGCAGAAGCAATTTAAAAACAACAAAGTGTAAATAGACTTTTTTAAAGCAGTTGAGATGCCAGTGAGCTGTGTTTCACATATCAGTGTCATACTTGTTGTTCCAGATCAGTGTCTTGCCTGTAGTGGGACAGAAATTACAACATCTAACTACACTGGCAAGTGCCATCATTTATAAATTTACAGCTTATATCTTTTAAGGCCAACACAAAATTTTAAAAGGGAATATAAAATCTCCTAGAGGCTGCCCAGTGAATTCTTTCTGAAATAAGTTTAAATGTAGGAATCATAGAATCATAGAATGGTCCAGGCAGGAAGGGACTTCCAAAGGTCATCCAGTCCGATCGCCCCACAGTCAGCAGGGACATCCCCAACTAGATCAGGCTGCCCAGGGCCTCGTTGAGCCTCACCCTTGAATATCTCCAAGGAAGGAGCCTCAACCACCTCCCTGGGCAACCTGTTCCAGTGTTCCACCACCCTCATTGTGAAGAACTTCTTCCAGATATCCAAGCTAACTCTGCCCTTCTCTAGCTTAGAAAAGATAAACTAAAATAATCCCTGTTTGCAGTGCCACTGTGGCAGAGACAGCCTTAAAAGACCTTTTCGGAGCATGATGCAGATGCCTCTGTAAACATGCCAATACCATCTCCATTGCATTTTAAAGATCAGAATACATTGTAGCATCACAGAACCATTAAGGCTGGAATAGACCTTTAAGATCATCAAGTCCAACTGTAACCTAACTACCCTGACCACTAAACTATATCCTGAATTGCCACATTTGCAGCTTCTTGGACACCTCCAGGGATGACAACTCCACCATCTCCCTGGGCAGTCTGTTCCAATGCCTCACTACTCTCTCAGTAAAGAAGTTTTTCTTAATGCCCAATCTAACCCTCCCCTGGCACAACTTAAACTCACTAGTTACTTGGGAGAAGAGTCCAACACCAGCCTCACTACATCATTTGGTGGTAGAGACCAATAAGATCTCCCCGTAACCTTCTCTTCTCCAGACTAAACAACCCCAGCTCCCTCAGCCTCTCCTCATATGGCATGCCCTCCAAACCCTTCACCAGCCTCATTTCTCTTCTCTGGACACACTCCAGGACCTCAATGTCTTCCCTATACTGGGGCCCCCAGAATTAAACGCAGTACTCAGGCTGCGGCCTCACCAGGGCTGAGTACACTTCCCTTCTTTTCAGTTCTGTGCAGATAGTATCACCACCCCAAAATAGTTCTGTACATTATCTCCCTGAGGGAGGGCACTCCCCACAGCTCTGAGAAACTGCAGGTACTTTTATTCCAGGTATTAAGATTTAGGGTGCAGAATATACCCATACCCTGAGAAGCTCTCATTCCATTCTTGTTCATGCTGAACCTTTTATATGCCTTTTTAGCTTCTGCACCAGTGGGATGTTTTCAGGCTTCTCTAGCCTTTGAGAAGCTAAAAGCTGGTTGGCATGGGGTTTAATTATAAGGCTCTCAAGTTACTGACTAGCTGGCATGAATTTAGAATTTAGATGGATAGGACTTTTGCACTTCCAGGTGATGGAACACTCGCAGGTGCTCAGTTGGACACTGTAGCAGGCTGAAGTGCTGTGAGTCTAGCAGGCAGCAAGTTATAGAAGAAGTCTTCTGGTTTTCTCATATTGTAGTAGTTCTTTCAGGTTTTGAATGCTCAACCAAGGAGTGCTGATAATTTAAATTACTATGTAGAAGGTTTTAAGCTTGAAGAGATTAAATTAATTGCCTGATCTGCCTTTTTTATTAAGTGTGGAGGAGTTCTTGGTGAGAAAATAACTTGCAGGACTGGAAAAGTAATCCTGTCATAGCTTTAACAGCTCTGTATAGAGTGAGTTAACCACTCACAAACTAGCAGCAGGGACAGGTGCCCATTCATGCTGCCACCTCAAGGGGTAGCTTGTGCTGTGCTCTCAATGAGGGATGATAGGTTTATGTAATTGACAGCAATTATTTCTCACTCCAAAGTTTTGGTACTGGCTGATTTTCTTAAGAAAAAAAACACATAATTTAGATAATGCAACTGGAAAAACAGCAGACTAATAACAAAAACAGCCTAGGTGCAAGCCTGCAATTCCAGATCCATCTTCAGCATTACAAATCACAGTTTAATGAAGTATCCAGAGACATAACTGGAAATTCAGTTAAGAGACCTTCAAGATCATTGTGTCCAACCTATCATCCAACACCACCTAATCAACTAAACCATGCAACCAAGCACCCTGTCAAGTCTCCTCCTGAACACCTCCAGTGATGGTGACTCCACCACCTCCTCAGGCAGCCCATCCCAATGGGCAATCACTCTCTCTGTGTAGAACTTCCTCCTAATCTCCAGCCTGAACCTCCCCTGGTGCAGCCTGAGACTGTGTCCTCTTGTTCTGGTGCTGGTTGCCTGGGAGAAGAGACCAAACTCTGCCTGTCTACAACCCCCCTTCAGGTAGTTGTAGAGAGCAATAAGGTCACCCCTGAGTCTCCTCTTCTCCAGGCTAAGCAGCCCCAGCTCCCTCAGCCTCTCCTCATAGGGCTTGTGTTCCAAGCCCCTCCCCAACTTTGTTGCCCTTAAGAAGGCTCAGTATCATTACTGGTTACTTATGCAAGGGGTTGGAGTATTCTGTTGATTCTACACGATGAAGGAATTCTTGGGAATAAAGGTTGGGTTCAAATCTTGGCTTCATTGGGTTGTCAGTTGAGTTTGTTGTCTTGAAAAACAAAAATGTTGGTAATGAAAAAATACCAAAAATTCTTGTTCCACTGAATTCTGGAGTGTTCAGGAGCTCTCTGATTACCAACCAGCAGTATGTTGGCAGGAAAAAAAACACCCAAAAGTCTTTCTTTTTGACTTCTTCCACAATAGTGCCAGATAGAGTTTTCCTTCTAGGTCCTTCCACACTGAAACCCAGAAGTCTTTTTCATTTGAATGCCTTTATCACAAGGAGACATTAGAGGAATGGTTTGAAGATGAAGCTCTGCCAAAACTGTTATAATTCTTTTTTTAGGAGTTTCCAGACTACTGCTTGTCTTTATGAGTTGATACTTCTGTGGTATTTGTTGTAACACAAACAGAATTTCCAGCCACCAAATATGCCCTAAAGAAACTATCTCCATCCTTAGAATAATTTATGAACCACGTCAAGAAAATTAGGATGCTTTTTTCAGAAGGAGTAAGAACTTTTCCTTACCAATAGCAGAACTGAATACAAATTAGTCAAACACTGATTAACAAATGCTTTTTCTTTTTCCTATTAAAAAATACATAAGTATTCTTAGACAATTAATAAAATTCTTATTGACAGAAAGAATATCACAGAATATTAGGGGTTTAAAGGGACCTCCAGAGATCAAGTTCAACCCCCCTGCCAGAGCAGGACCATAGAATCTATTGCAGGTCAGACAGGAATGCATCCAGATGGGTCTTGAAAGTTTCCAGCATGATGCTTCTAAACTAGCAGGATACCACTGTCAGTGTAGAATAACAGAAACAAAATGGGTTTGATTGGTTTGGGTTCCAATTTTGATGAATTAATCTCTTAAAGCACTGTTTGTGTCTGAATGCAGCATGTAATGCACTGATTATTAAAACTGCCCGTTGGGGGTTTTTGTATGCTCTCACACTGCTCTCTTAACAATGTTTGAGCTCAAAGCAGGGTCTTCCAGCTAACAACCCCAAAGTTGCAGGCTCTTTTCTTCAGTGAATTGCATTTGTTGGGGAAGCTTTTCTAACGCTGTGTTTGTTTCCCAGGCGAGGCAGGCACGGGCAGCGATGCTGGGCAGCAGCAGCAGCATCCCCCTGCCCTCCCAGGTACGGTTGCTGCGGGGGCAGCGGCACTTGCTGCTCCTGCAACACTGCCCTCCTGCTCCATCGGCCACCCTGCGGGTTTCCAAACACGTGGCATCGCCATTCAGTGCCATTGTCCATCCGCCGTGTGGCGCTGTTGGGTAGAGAGAGGGAAGCGGCTTCGCTTCATCTCTCCCCGACCGTGCTGCCTGCCGCCCGTCTGTTACATTCGCTGTACGCCAGCATCCCTTTTGTCACGGATGTGTTTGCCTTGTGCTTCGTGGTCCATGTCACACTTTGTCGTATGGGGCAATTCGACTGTCGGTGTCTCTTTCAGCGGCTTATTTCCCTGTTGGCATATGTGAAGCAGGTATTTTGAGCTAGACATCTAACTTTGATGCACTTGACTAAAGAGGAGCTTCCATGCCTTGGCCTGTGATAGTAAGCATGTGGGTTTATAGGATAAGATGGTTTGGATACATTTTTAAAGAGCTGGCAGCCTTTGTTCCAGTTTCAGTGTAGAAGAAAAAGGGAAACTAATTAATCTGCAAAGTTTTGTAAAAATCCTCTCATTCTTTTTGAACATTTTAATACTCTCCCTCCTGACTGTGGCAAATACAGACTAATAGATGAGCATATCTGAATGGTTTTGAATTATATATTGTGCCTTCTGTTCTTCTTGGTATCTTTGTCCTCGCTCTCCTTATAAGTACAAAACCTATTCTTTTCCTCTGTAGGGGCCAAAAAGTATGAGCCATCAGTTTTGTATGCCTTTTGTATGCCTTCCTCAGATTTTTCAGTAGAGACCTCCAAAATTCATTATCATCTCCCCTGTAACTTAACTCTAAATTAGTAAGACCTGCGGCTCGCTTTTCTTTCATTGTAAGTCTTCTCCACTCCTCTCATCATCGTCTTTTACTTTATTGTACATCCTTATTACAGGCCACATTACATTTCAACTTCCCATTTTTTCAAGACACTGCCTGTCTCCACCCTCTGCCCTGCCATCAATCCCAGCAGTTTGACCCCTTTTTCCCACTAACACATCCCTGTGCTTTCCAAATGGTTTTCAGTCAGCACATTTGTAACCCCGAGGTCAGCCCCAATGTCATTAGCAACAGGCAAGTAATGAGCCAGTAGAAACCAGCGTATGGAGCTAATGCTGCTCCTTTTTGCCTCAGAATTGGGTGCATTTTTAGTGCATACTGTGAACTATTTATGTGTTTTAGTGTGCATGTACATATTTTTTGATAGATCCTATGCACTAATACTGTGTTCTGACTACTGCTTACAGTAGGGATCCTTAGATATTTGTTCTGTGTGTCTCATAAGCATTTATTTGATTTCCATACCTGGGGTTGCTTCAGGACCTTCCCTTACATCATTAGATGGTCAAGAGATTAGAATCTCTCTAACCTTTCAAGGAGGCATAGTGAAGTTGTTAGAACATGTAAAGTAGGCTGACAGTTTTGATTTCAGAGATATTTTTAGATTGCTGATTAAGCTGCTAAGAATGAGAGAGATTGGTTTATCAGTTTGTACATTTTGATTCTCTATGGAAGGTAAGAGTTATGATATTTTATGCTGGGGTTTTTGGTCCTTTTTTTTCCTGAGAAATAATCCAAAATTAGAAACTCTCTCAAATCATCCTCTTGTTAAGGTGAATGTACCACACTGCCTCTTAAAAAGGATTCAGAGTCAGTAAGACACACAGCAGAGAGGACACAAATGGAATTTTGTGCAATTCTCCCTGGATCATGAAATCTCTGCATTGGTGCTACAGTAATATTTCCAAAGTTACATAAGGGTTGTTAATGCCTCAGCAACTGATGCTCACATAATACATCTGAATGACTTACAAAAGCTTCATGGTGACTTGTTACACTTCTTATAGCATCTCCATTATACTTCTGTGTGGGAAAGATGATAGGTGGCTCTTCCATTGCCTTAGGGAAAACTCATATGATTGGTGTGACTTGTCTTTCAGCTTTCTGATTTACAGTTGTAAAACTGATGACTCCTCTGGACACTGGAAAAGCTTATTACAATCCAAGAACTCTGCTTTATGATGTGCCACACACTGTAATTATTCATAAGTGCTAGTCTCTCTGTCTTGCTCAATTCTTGAACACATCCCCAGGTAGTCTGTGTCACAGTGCTGTTCACAGGATTTGCTTGTTGATGCAGAAGGATCAGGTGCATTCTAAGCTTTCGTACTACCTGGGTATGAGGCATACAGAAATAGTATTATAATCACTTCTAACCACTTTACTACTTCTCAATCTTGTTTTCAACATATTGCTTTTATTTTCCATCTTCATTATATTTTATAGTCCACAAGAACCAGATTAGTTAATGTTCTTGGTGTGAGCGAATTCCCTTTTAGGACAGTCTTACTATTCTGTCCACAAAATCTCAGCTATAAGAATTTCTGCTCTTGTTTAGTTATACAATTAGCTTCACATTCCATTCCTCTAAACTGTGATCCATCATTTGAAGTGTGTCTGCTTGGTAGCCATAAAGATGTTTCTCTGTCTTCTCATTTTCTTCTTTTTGTCTTGGAGCTGAAAGACAGAATATAGGAAGGAGAAAAACCAAAGCAACCTTAGCGAAACAATCCCTTTTCCATCATTTTAACAAGCTTTGTTATTTCATGGACATGAGTTCTTCAACTGTATTTGAAGTCACCCTCTCTCAATGCTGGCTATGAAGTATTACCACATAATCTGCTTACTTGCAGGTGAAGTGGGCTAAGAGCCAGCCATGCAGAGGAGGAGTATGTGACAAACACAGACTGCTTATTGTTTAACTTTTCTTGTGGTTTTTTAATCTTGACCCTATCTGGAAGATATCTTCTTATTACTGGGATGGGAAAGAGAGGGCATTTAGTCTGGTGGATAAATAATAGAATGTCTTTTCGTTGTACTCTGCCCACCAAATAGATTCTTTTATGTTTAGCATTTATGCTGGCTGCTCTGGCTTAGCTGTGTGAATTTCTTTATAAATGCTTTATTCGCTAAAATACGTAATTTCATATGTTCTAAAACTATTTTTAACTGTTACCTCCTGTAAAACCACATTTCCATTGTAAATTGCCACTATGAATTGCATTTAAAGTGTCCTTCTTACATAAAAGCAACTGTAAGGATAATGGTGTTGCCAAGTGACACGGTTTTACCCTAAAATTAGATATCTTCCCAAAACCTTATTGTGACCAAATTATTTCTGCCGTTTGCCATGCAGCATTTTCTCCTTTTCCACCTCTAAAATTATTTACAGAAGTGGAGATTCATGTCCACCTGATTAATGCATATCCCATTTATCTGAAAAATATGGAGGCAAAAGTTGAGTGAGATCTACAGCTTTCATCTCCTGGACTTTTAGGAAGCTCTTCAGAGTAAGCAGTAGGTAAGAAGTGACTAGAGGGGAGCTGGGAAGAAACAGATAAGTACAGCTGCATGAAGCTGGTGAGAAGGAGAGAATATATAAAGGAGCAAGTTGGAATAAGGAAGCTGCAGAAGAGAGAATTCTGAAGAAGGCAAGGAGGCAGACAGAGGAAGGTCCACAGGATTATAGGAAAAAGGGCATAAAACCTAATAGGGTCATGGGAGAGATGAGCAAAATAAGGTAGCAGAGAATGAAGGAGAAGCAATTTATATGCCACTTTTCTTCCAGAAGACATTAAGTACAGAAATTAACCCAGATGCTTTCTTGGATTTTGTCCTTTCGAGTCTGTTGGTCAGTTCACTGAGAACTTGAGTTGATCTTTCTCTTCACCCAGCCGGTGGCCAAGCATGGCACCTTTGACTTCCACACCACATTTTCTTCAACAACTGGATTAAATTCTTTCTGTACAAGTGGATTTTGCTAGTTTTTTCCTTTTGTTTAAAATGTTTGATCTCAGCAGACCTAGTCTCCTTTTGTACCTAAATCTCTATTTCTTTCTGTGTTTTCTGCAGCCTTTTCTTCCTGATTTTCTTTCACTTCTTTGTCTTTTAGTTTTCTTTTGTTTCTCTAGAAACCTGTGTCATGGGGGAACACCACAGTGCATGAGGAAGGTTCCAGAAAAGGAGTCCATTCTCTATTTTCAGAATTAATAGTGCATCCACAAAGACAAAATTCTGAATGCAATACTGTCTGGCATATCTGTCAGTAAAACTGGTGCATAGTGTAGGAGCAGCTCAATCATAGTATCATAGTATCAGTCAGGGTTGGAAGGGACCACAAGGATCATCTAGTTCCAACCCCCCTGCCATGGGCCCGGACACTCCACACTAGATCAGGCTGGCCACAGCCTCATCCAGCCTGGGCTTAAACACTTCCAGGGATGGCATCCCAACCACCTCCCTGGACAACCCGTTCCAGGGCTTCACCACTCTGATGGTGAAGAACTTCCTCCTCACATCCAGCCTGAATCTCCCCACCTCCAGCTTCATTCCATTCTCCCTAGTCCTATCACTACCTGAGATCCTAAGAAGTCCCTCCCCAGCCTTCTTGTAGGCCCTCTTCAGATACTGGAAGGCCACAATTAGGTCACCTGGGAGCCTTCTCTTCTCCAGACTGAACAGCCCCAACTCCTTCAGTCTGTCCTCAAAGTGAAGAAGGGTGAACCACTGGCATCTGCAAGGCAGGTGGCTTCATGTTTGATCACAGCCTTGGAAAGGAGATGAAGATGCACCTGTGACATCTGAGAGACTTAGTTTCAGAGGATCATGCTTTATGCTATAGACGGTAGCAATGAAATGTACACCAGAAACAAAGGAAAGATGAACATTCCAGATTGCATTGGGTCACTCTGGATTGACTTCCTCATATATGTACTAGAAAGGTTTTTAAAACTAGCATGTATCTGACCTAAGGCAACAGTTTCTTGATGAAGTTAATGCAAATGACATATTAATTGGGATTTATTTTAATTTTTTTTTGCTCCTGGAGCTAATGGAAATAAATTTTAAGTTAACTATTTTAGAATACTTTGTGAGCCTCAACTGGAAGAAATAGTCCTTTCCAAAGACTGCCTGAAGACTGCACCAAAGACTGCACATGCTGCAACAGTTCCAGGCATCTACCCACATGTCTTCACTATGGCAGTGGACAACACTAGATTCTTTTGAAAAGCCACATGAAATGGCAAAAAGATCATTTCAGTAGACTACAACAAAATGTGTTAGGTGGGGATGGCCTCAAAATTTGAAAGCATGAGAATTTACATTCTTTCCCAAACTTAACTTACTTTTTCCTGTTCTGAGTCTAGACCTTGTCATCTAGATGTTCAGTGTCCAACCCAAGCTTGGGATTTGACATTCTTGTTCTTACCTTTCTTTACCAAGCTTTACTGTTTGGTTTTGGTTGGTTGGTTGGTTTGGTCTGGTTGGAGGGGGGAGGGATTGGGGGTTTTTTTTTGGTTGGTTTTTGGGGGGGTTTTTTGGTTGTTTTTTTCTGAGAGAAAAAGGGTTTACTTCACAGTGTTGATGACATCAGATTATCTAGTTCATTATGAGATGGTGCTTTTGCTCATTATGTCACACAGGGAAGAGAAGGTCCTCAGTATGTGGTTATAATATGGTATATATACTGAGGTTGTACTTATGTGTGTGTATATATATATTCATATAGTTTCATGTATATATACTCACTAGATTGTGTTTGTGTGTATATCTATGTATACACTAAGACTGTGTATTTTTCTCTCATAGAAAAATAAAGCTCTGTGTATGTCAGAATAGTCCTTCACCCTGCATGCTGACAGCATTTCATTCTGTGTTGAGCTATCTGTGAGTCTCAGTGAATGCCAGCTGAGACAAGGAAGAGTTTACAGGGGAAAGAAACTCTGTGTTGATTAATTCTTTTGTGACTTTACACTTGCTTTACAGGCCAGAGTTCGAAAAACATCAGTTCCTCACCAAGCATTGAGAGCTTGTCTGGAGGGCGTGAATTTACAGGCTCCCCACCTTTGTCCGCATCCAAGAAGGATTCCTTTTTCAGTACGATCTCGCGCTCTCGTTCCCAAAGCAAAACCATGAGCAGGAAAGAGTCGGTGAGTTTGTTAATGTTTTCAGTTATTTTTGTGTCACACTGCATTACTTGTTAGAGGCAATCATTTCTTCCATTCATTAAGCACTTGCACTTGGAAATGTTTCCCTAAGCTCACATTAATGGCAAAAGCAGCAATAAGCTATTTCAACCGTTTCTGTTGAGTAACGTCTCTTATTATTGCTTCCATCCCATAGTCCTACCTGAAAGGAAACTGTGAAAGGGCCTGTTGCCTCTGAGAAAGAGAAGTCCTCTAAGTTTGTTTGCTGTGTTAGACTGTTGGTGTAGCCCTGAAGCTAGTAAACAGTTTGGTGGGAAGCTTGTACACTCAGCAGATCCAAGCATGTCCATCTGTTGTCCCTGAAATTCCTTAATACCTCAGAGGTTTCCCAGTGTCTGTAGCATCTGTAGTCTGCAGTCACAGTTCTATTTCTTGCACAGTTCTGACCTTCCATTTGGCCACAAGAAACTGTTATTTAAACAGATTGTTCTCATCCAAGAAAACCTGCTCTTATCATGGGTGTGTTCCAAAGAAATTCTCATCCCATCAGAGATATTTTAGGAGCACCAGACTGATAAACCTCATATGCCATGGAGCAGGAGGATTCTTGTTTATTTTACATACATGTTTCCCATTATCTTTCTGCTGATTAGAAACCATAGCAGATGGAAAAAAGTTGTCATTTCTGGAAGGTAAAGGCATCCTGCTTTCCTCCAATCCCCTTTTCACAAGTATATGTTCATATAACTCCTCCCCAATTTCACTAAATAGGAATTGTAATACCATTTCTATATTACAACATTCTTCAAGTGTTTGAAGCTAAATAGGCAGAGATTTAATCTGAAGATCTCAGCATTTTTATCTTGAAAGAGTATAGCATTTATTGAGTGACACCATATTTTCAGCTGAATATTAAAATGTTCCAATGAAATGCACAACTTTGCAGACCTTGGCTCAGTTTTCATTCACTCAAAGAGGGGCTTTAATTCTTTAGGAAGGAGGTTGACTTGCTGGAGCATGTCCAGAGAAGGGCAACAAAGTTGGTGAGGGGCTTGGAACACAGTCCTATGAGGAGAGGCTGAGGGAGCTGGGGCTGCTTAGCCTGGAGAAGAGGAGACTCAGGGGTGACCTTATTGCTCTCTACAACTACCTGAAGGGAGGTTGTAGACAGGCAGAGGTTGGTCACTTCTCCCAGGCAGCCAGCATCAGAACAAGAGGACACAGTCTCAAGCTGCGCCAGGGGAGGTTCAGGCTGGAGGTCAGGAGGAAGTTCTACACAGAGAGAGTGATTGGCCATTGGAATGGGCTGCCCGGGGAGGTGGTGGAGTCACCATCACTGGAGGTGTTCAGGAGGAGATTTGACAGAGTGCTTGGTTGCATGGTTTAGTTGATTAGGTGGTGTTGGATGATAGGTTGGACGCAATGATCTTCAAGGTCTCTTGCAACCTGGTTTACTCTATTCTATTCTTTCAAATGCTTTGGTGCTGTCTAAAGAGAAGCTAAGAAACTACGATCTTGGTTTGTGTCAACTTAAAACAGATTAAATTGAATATAAAGCTAAAACCACAGATTAATATCTCTGTGCTTGTCCTCATCAGTTGAAGAAAATGAAGTGCACCAATGTTCAAGTTTTCTCTTCACCGAGCGAGTCATTCGTCATTGGAATGTGCTGCCCAGGGAGGTGGTGGAGTCACCGTCCCTGGAGGTGTTCAAGAGGGGATTGGACATGGCACTTGGCGCCATGCTCTAGTCATGAGGTCTGTGGTGACAGGTTGGACTCGATGATCTTTGAGGTCTCTTCCAACCTTGGTGATACTGTGATAACAAGATCTAAATCCAGCTTTTATTTACAACTTCTGTCCAGACCAGAGCTTGGATTTTTTTGCACTAGTAGAGTTTAAGAATAATTCCTCCTTAGTTCTGTAACAGGTGGCACAGAAGAATTTGCCATTAATCATTAACATGTTTTTCAGGTAAATAATTGTCCAAACTTATGATAGTTTATTAAAATTTTGTTCCATATCATAGTATCAGTCAGGGTTGGAAGGGACCACAAGGATCATGTAGTTCAACCCCCTCTGCCATGGGCAGGGACACCCCACAGATTTGCAGTCCTTATGGTAGTTTTCAGTAGATTGGCAATGGTGGCAGACCAAGCAGAGCATCAGTTTTGAAAGTAATTCTTTGAACTGTGTTATGTAATTTATAAATCTAGCAGTTTGTGATTGAACAGCTAGAAAATCTATTTCCTTATGTTCGGTTTTTGGTTGACCTTTAATAGAGGGAAAGGGAATTTGCAGCAGCTCCAAGAGGAAAAGGTTTGTTTAAATCTCTTCTCTGCTGCTCAAGACAGTGTTTGGGTTTTCTTTTCCTGTAAATTTCATGGTACTTTGTCTTCCATGCAGAGAAGAAAACCCCAAAAAGTTCCTCCTGAGGTCCCAAAATAGTGACTTCTGAATTTTCCAATCTTACAATTGCTTCATTTACATCTGGAGGCAAAAGAAGGCTTAAAAATAGAATTGAATTCACATCTTTGGTGTATTTATATAACTGAACTGGTTTTCAGTTTTTCTCTACTAATTACACAGATTATTTTGCTAAGTATTGGGGAAATTACCTTAGTTGGAACACAGCCATGCATCAATTGCTTCCTAAAAAACATGGTTTCAAAATCAGTTATTCTTGCTGAGATGAAAGAGAATCCATTTCCCCTTCATCTTTGTACTTCTAATTAATGCCCTTCCCAAGTAAAGCAGAAATGGAATACATGCATAAAAATACATCCTTCGACTTGGAGTTTGAAAAACTGATTTTCACAGACCAGAGGACATCCCTGTAACATTTTCATGGCAGGAATGGGAATGTCATTAATCACAGGTTGTACTTGGAGTAGTGTCTAGTGCTGCTGGGCTCTCCAGCACAAGAGGAGCATGATCGTACTGAAGAGAGTCCAGCAAAGGGCCACAAAGGCAATGAAGGTTCTGTGGCACCTCACATATGTGGCCAGCAGGAGCAGGGAAGTCATTCTGCCCCTGTACTCAGCACTGGTTAGGCCACAGCTTGAGTACTGAGCCCAGTTCTGGGCTCCTCGATTCAAGAAAGATGTTGACTTGCTGGAACGTGTCCAGAGAAGGGCAACAAAGCTGGTGAGGGGTTTGGAGCACAGCCCTATGAAAAGAGGCTGAGAGAGCTGGGGTTGCTTAGCCTGGAGAAGTGGAGCCTCAGGGGAGACCTTGTTGCCATCAACCTAAAAGGAGGCTATAGCCAGGTGGGGGTTGGTCTCTTCTCCCAGGCAATCTGTGACAGAACCAGAGGACACAGTGTCAAGCTGCACCAGGGAAGGTTTAGGCTGGATGTGAGGAAGAAATTCTTCACAGACAGAGTGATTTGCCATTGGAATGGGCTGTCCAGGGACAGGGAGGTGGTGGAGTCACCATCACTGGAGGTGTTTAAAAAGAGACTAGATGAGGCACTTAGAGCCATGGTTTAGTTGATTAGATGGTGTTGGGTGATAGGTTGGACTTGATGATCTCACATGTCTTTTCCATCCTGGTTAATTCTGTACTCTGTATTCTGTAAAGGCTAAGAAAGTTGGTACTGTTCAGCCTGGGGGGATCTTGCCAGTGGATAAAAATACATGAAGGGAGAGTGCAAAGAGGACAGAGCTAGGGTCTTTTCAGGGATGCCCAGTGACAGGACTAGAACTAGTGGAAACGCTGGAGGCTTTGAACAACAGGAAACATTTTTTCACTGTGGGAGTAACTGAGCACCAGCACAGTTTGCCAATGGAGATTATGGCAATTCCATCCAGAAACCACCTGGACATAGCCCTGGGCATCCTACTCTAGGTGGCTCTGCTTGAGCATGGGGTTGGATAGGATGAGCTTCAGAGGTTGCTTCCAACCTGTATCATCCTGGGATTCTGTGACAGGATGAACTGAATGTGGCATTCTGCATTCTTTCTTTCCTAAAGCCAGTCATAGAATCATAAAGTGGTTTGGGTTGGAAGTGCCCTCCAAAGGTCATCTAGTCCAACCTCCCTGCAGTGAGCAGGGACATCCTCCATTAGCTCAGGTTGCCCAGAGCACTATAAAACCTGATCTTAACTATTTCCAAGGATGAGGCAACAAGCTGGACTTTCTCTAGGAGAATTGTGATCAAAAATGCTATTTAAGTTGATTAATTTTCACCAGGAATAGGATGTTTCCATTTCTCATATAATGGACTTCTTGAAGTAATAACATTTGCATTAGATTTACTCTTCCAGATCTCTCAAATGCAAAGATCAATGGAATGACTTTTTTTACTGCTATTGTCAGAAACAGATGACCTCTGTTTTATTTAGGTAAGGAAGGGAATCTACAGCCTCAGGGTTGAATGCACAATATTAGACCTTGTTTGGCAATCCATGGCAGCCTGAGGTTTATCACGTTACTATTTAGTGGTATTAGCTGTATGTAAACATGAGGCCCCCCAAACGTGCTTGAAAGTCTGTTTTGTGTGCAGCAGTGAGATGTTTCCAGATCTCTTCATACAGTTTCCAGCTTTCTGGCAGTAATAACTTAGGTTGCAGTTTCTGGAGCTGTCTTCCAATAAACAAGAACAGGAACCGTCAGTGTGTCATGAACTCCAGTACCCATTGTCATCTGGCTGGATCAGCCTTGCTGAAATAAAGTCCAAGAAAATTCTCCTCTCACACCTGCCTCCTGCCCTGTCTAATTCTGCAGTTGGGGAATTGGGTGCATTTATGATCCATTTCTTTCTCCTTATGCTTCATTGACATCCCAGGTGGAACTTTGAGTTGACAAAGGGTATGAAAAGATTCCATTAAAAATAAAATAAACACAGGAGAGACTGAAAATAAAGTTTTGATTCAGAGAAACTCTGTATCTTAATAAGTAAGTACGTTTCTACATAAGAGGTTGTCATGCATCATGCCAGGTTTGATGGCACAGGCTTTTTAATTAAGTCAGATTTGTCAACATATGCTATCGTCCCCACAAGCAGGTAACAACAACTGTTACTGCCTGTGATTTACACAGCTACTCTGACTGATTTGCAGTTAGTTATGAGTACCCCTACAGGTTAGGAAATTAATGTATGCCATTATTTTCAATTAAATAGGCATCTGCTCTGCTGATATAGGAACCTGATCTTAAGCAGGATTGCTGAAGTAGAAGTGAAGTAGAAGAGCCAGGCTCGACTTGGTGATGCCCAGTGACAGCACAAGGGGCAATGGTGGAAGTTGAGGCATAGGAAGTTCCATGGAAACATGAGGAAGAATTTTTTCCCTGTGAGGGTGACAGAAGACTGGTATAAGCTGCCCAGGGAGGTTGTAGAGCCTCCCTCTCTGGAGATACTTAAGACCAGCCTGGATGTGTTCCTGTGTGGTCTGGTCTAGGTGATGCTGCTCTGGCAGGGAGGTTGGACTGGATGAGCTTTTGAGGTCCCTTCGAGCCCCTAACATTCTGTGATTCATATAAAAGATCTGACAACAGTACAAGGGAAAATGAGCTGCCTTTAGACATATTTTTATTAGAAATGCATGCAAGTTTCATACAATTCACTAAAACAACAGCTGTGTGCATGAGTGGCAGCTTTGAATCCTAATGCTTCTTATCATTTTTGGAGTGATTCATTTCAGGGAAAGGAAACTGTACTGTGATAAAAACAGGAAGTTAATTGCATAGAATAAAAGATGAACAAATACCCAAGTGGCTCTGCAGTGCTTTTGCTGTCATACTATGAGTAACAAACATGTATACAGAATGGATCTGAGGGGTATTTGGAAGATTTTAAAAACCACACACAGAGTTATCCAAGTCCAACCTGTCACGCAACACCTTCTAACCAGCAAACCATGGCACTGAGTGCCTCATCCAGTCTCTTTTTAAACACTTCCAGGGACTCCACCACTTCCCCAGGCAGCCCACTCCAATGGCAAATCACTCTTTCTGGGAAGATTTTATTCCTAGCACCTAGCCTAAACTTCCCCTGGTGCAGCTTGAGACTGTGTCCTCTTGTTCTGGTGCTCGTGCCTGGGAGAAGAGACCAACCTCCCCCTGGCTACAACCTCCCTTCAGGTAGTTGTAGACAGCAATAAGGTCTCCCTTGAGCCTCCTCTTCTCCAGACTAAACAACCCCAGCTCCCTCCGCCTCTCCTCACAGGGCTGTGCTCCAGACCCCTCCCCAGCTTTGTTGCCCTTCTCTGGACATGTTCCAGCATCTCAACATCTTTCTTGAATTGAGGGTGAGGTTCTAGCTGTGCTCGAGTGCCGGCTGTGGCCTCTCTCTGTCTCACCTGGAGGTGTCATCTTCATCAGTGGCCCCAGATTTCTTCAGAACACAACTTCAGTGAGGATGGCTGAGGAGGCTTTGGACCAGGGAGAAGCTCAGGAGGGTTTTGGCCAAGGAGGAGATGAGAGGAGGGTTTGGGTCAAGCTGAAGCTCAGGACAGTTGTGGCTTCATTTTGGGCTGCTCCCTCCAAAGCTGCTGCCTGGGGTGGGCAGGGCAGGTGACTTTCTGCACCTTGCCTCTGCTGCCAGTTGGCAGGTGACCCATCCTTGGTCTTCCAGGTGTTTAGAAAAGGCTTGGCTGTGGCACTTGGAGCCATGGTTTAGTTGTCAGGAGGTGTTGGGTGACAGGTTGGACTCGATGATCTCTGAGGTCTTTTCCAACCTTATTGATTCTATGATTCTCTTGAAAAGTAGCACCATGAAATTATTGTCCATTTCTGTGTAGAGCTGAGAGACCTGCACTGAACTTAACAAAAACATGGACATGGATAAAAATCATCTCTCCAAATTAGACCATCTTGGGGGGGTAGGGGAGTGTGATGGGGAGGGGAGAGTTTTGTTGCTGGTTGTTGGGTTTTGGTTGGGTTTTTTGTTTGGTTAGTTGGTTTTGGGTTTGATTTTCTGGTTGGTTTGGGCTGGGTGTTGTTTTTTTTGCTTTGTTTTGGGGTTTGTTTTTTTTTGGGGGGGAAGGGGTATTGTGTTTTTTTGGGTTTTGTTGTGCTTGTTGTTGGGTTTTGGTTTGGTTTGGGGTTTTGAGCCAAAAAAGATTTCTGTGTTTGAAAGATTTTCTTCCCACTGAAATAAATTGTAGGTATGCCTTTGATAGCTGTGTTTGGTTAAATCAAGTAATTCTCTATAAAAACAACAAAACTTCTGTTCTTTTAACAATGCAGTATAAATGGTGTGTGTTTACAGTCCCATCATAATTACTATACTTAAGTCTCAACCTCCTTAAACTCTGAACAATGTAATCACAGATTCTGAAAGCCCTAAATAATAAGATCCTGCACTGGTCTGTGTCCTCAATCATGTTAGGAATCATATCAAAGGTCAAATACATCCAGCCTGAACAGAAACAGGGTTGGTGAGGCTTTTTTGTAACTGATACTTTAAAAAAGCTAACTGGATATGAATTTAACAAAGGGTATACTTTTGAGAGTCCTCCAGAAAGGGCTGTGTAGACTTTGAAGTGTGTGTATGTTAAATTGCTTACTCAGGCAGCAACATTAACAAACGTAGTCACAGAAGTACATCACAGCCAATCAACCATTTCAATAACATTCACCAGAATAGAATAGAATAAAATAGAATAGAACAGAACAGAACAGAATAGAATAGAATAGACCAAGTTGGAAGAGACCTTCAGGATCATACTTCAGTGGCATAATATTGAACATGAACTTTATTCATTGCAGAATATCCATGTATTAATCATGCCATCTCCATGTTCATATGCAGTCAAAAATACTCACCCCATTGTTTCAGAGAGCTCAGAGAGCAGTTTCTGCTGCTCATATTTCTCTTCCATTTGTCAGAGGGGTCTTATGCAGTCTTAAAGGGCAGTAGTCTGTGTACCAGGTAGGCAGAAAGTCTGTCAGATGTGATGCTGAAACACAGTGGAGGAAATGGGATTCTCGTTCACCTATGTGTCTATTTATAGCTATTGCCAAAATGCTTCCAGCCATGCCATCTAAATTAATGTCTCAGTTTTACTATTTACAAAGAAATACTCCAATCTGATTAAATCAAAATTGTCAGGAGCAGCACTGAGAGAAACCTTTTATCAGTGTTTATGATCAAAGGGATGATTCCTATTGCCTTACAGTTCTTTGTGTTCTTATCCGTTCCCTTAGCAAGTAAAATACTAGTGATTTGCTCAGTTGGTCAGTGTCTGCTCATCCACAATCAATTATGCAAAATATTTTGCATTCCATAGGTGTTGCAGCTTTTTGTGGATTTTGTTTTGCAACTGTCAGCAGTTCCATAGTGCAGTGCCAGCAGGTGGACTCATGCGGGCAGCAGGCAGATAAGTCTTGCACATCACATCTGCTTGAAAAAGAGGTTTCTCTCCCAGGAGAGATTGTCTGAGCATAGGAAATGAAGTATTGTTAAGAGGGAAAACACCCAGGCTAGATAAAAACACTAGCACACTAGCACAGTTGCTGGTTTCTAGCTCTGTGACAGTGAGGCTGGTGCACCTGGAAGCTGTTCCAATAATAGGTTCAACAGTAGGAGCTGCTTTGGAAAACGTCCAAGCCCATGGTCCTTTGCCACTAATGTCTCCAGGCAAGGTGGGGACATGGCAAACTAAGCTGGCTCCAACTGTGCAACACTGGAAAATTGACTTTGAACTGTTTAAGATGGGAATTCAGCAGCAGGACCTGCTGGTTAGAAGCTATGAGCTGGAGTTTCAGCTATTTTCAGGATTTTAATTGAAATTAAATAGATCTGTCAGGGGGGCATGGCAGATCCTTTGAGGCTCCATCATTCATTTGCTTCCAAATGCAACTGCATGTGAATATTTTCACCTTCTTTTAAAGTGGTAATGAATAAATAGCTAGTCATAAATCACAATACTGAAAGAGATATTTTGTCTCAAGGTCACTAATCTTAGTAGAGATTATAAATAAATGCTGATCATAAATAAGTAGTTTTTTTACCTCACTGTCCTCATAAAAGTAGCAGGCAAGGAAAATGAGGGGAAACAGCTGAACATGAATTCTTAGTTCTTGCATTTCAGAAAAGCTACAGATACATAATGCATGAAAATACACAGAGAGAGAGAGAGATTTTGCCCATCTTGAAATTAAAAGAGTAAGAAAAGCATAGGGTTTTCATGAGTTAAAAAGTGTGGGTCTCCTTGAACAATGCTCACCCTGGAGTGTTAAAAATGTCAATGTTGGAGGAGAGTTCCTGGATCATTGCCTGCTCTGAATTGCAGCTCCTTCAGTTTTGTTAGGTTTTGTTTTCTGGTTTGGAATGGAGGGGAAAGTGAAGTACAGAAAGGCTGAAATGTTTATTTCCTCATTCCATGTGTGTAGCCTGGGAAAACACTGTGCCATTCCTCTCAGTTATTGCTGAAAGCACACAGAGTAAGTCAGGATTACATTAGTGCCCAAAAATAGGGGTCTTGGCAGGTGACTGCCTTCTAGCATTTTAATTTATTGGCAGGTTTGTCTTGGTCTCATCCTTGTTGAACATTTCTCTCTCTATCATAAAATTCCTTTCATGTCTTTGATACTCGCTTTCAGTCAGAGCCCTCTGCACCAAATACTTTAGTTTGTTTTTCTGCAGTGTCAGAACATAACCTGATACAGCTTGGCTTCCAGGAGTCACAATGGGTATTTTGTTGACCTTTCTTTCAGCCTTCATTTTGTTTTCTTATTTCTCTCTCTTCCACTTCCATACTTTGTTCAGAGTGTTGCCACAGACATACGTTCAGTAAAGGTTGCACAGTGGCAGTTCTGTTTCAGGTTTTAAAACGGGTAATTACTCTTCTGAAGTCACTTCTTTGAGCAGAAGAGGATGCATTGTGCCCTGGAATGTTTTAACTCTGACAGCACTGCATGTTGAACCTAGAATTCTAGGATTGCTTTTCACCTAAGTCATTTGTGCTTATTCTGATATTCCTTGATGTGTTTTGAGACATACAGTACTACTGGGGAGCAGAATTTCTGTGTTACAAAGGAACAAGTCAAAGTAATGATAAGGCAGAGGAGAAAAGAGAGAAAAAGGAAAGTTTGTTTCTGTCAGTTTTCCTTCTTTACTGTGCTTAACTGCATAATTTTCCTTTATTAATCTAACAGAGAACTTGTTTGTGCTTTAAGGGTTCTGATCTAGTAAAGCACTGAAATAAGTATGTAACTATCAGCAAGTACAAAGTCCAATTTACCACTCTCAGCAGCTATGCCTACTGGCTGTACACAGTGAAATCAACAGAGTTAAAAGGAAAGTAATAAGGAAAGAAAGATGTTCCTGCTTAAGATGCCTCATACCATGCTGGGATTGGAGAAGCAGTCTGAGTTAAAATGGTGTCAGACGTGACTCAAGTTCCCTGTGGATGCAGTCTAAAGGAACAGCATATTTGTTTATAGGATTCATCTGCAAATACTGCTCTTAAAATGTTTACCATTGATGAAATTATATTCAAAATTCTGAAGAAGAGACAATTCTGACTATGGGAAGAATACAACACAGGAGTGAGGTGTACTTGGAAACATATCTAGTGTGGGGGTTCTTTGGCTGGCACAGGGACACAGAATTATTGACAGGACACTACCTGTTCAGCACAGGAACTCGGTACATAACCTCTACTTCTGCAGGGATTAATGCACAAAGGCAGTGTCTGAACTTTGTTTCCTCTCAGGGTAGCATTAAGATCTGGAATTATTCCAACTTGTGCAAACATTTCACAAGTAACAAATTTCTCAATATGAAAATGACAAAATATCTTCCATCCTTGATTCTGATGGTTAGCTTGCATCTAATCATCCCATAGCCCCCTCCCCAGAGAAGAACCATTCTCTGAAATCTGCAAAGCAGATACCTTATGAAAACTCTCCTAAAAATTCCACCTTGCCATTGACAACACTTTGGTTGCTAACTTGCTGAAGCCATGTCTATAAGATGGACTAATACAGCCATATTGTCTCCATGTCCACCCCATATGTGTGTCTGCAGCCATCTGTTGTCTCTTGGCTTACACTGCTAAATCCTCTAGAGAAGCAGGGTTTTTTTCTTTATGTTTCTACAGCACCCAGCAGAGCGAGGTCTTGGTCCTGATGAGGGCCCAGGATAGATAAAGTAAATCAGCAAATTAAAGACATGAAAATTTTGCTTTAGTTCCCACTGTCTGTAATTCATTGTTCAAAAAGCAGTGGTTTCTAGATTAACCATCAGCATAGTCTGTAGACTGTTCTGTGGCTGCCATAGATTGCCACCAAAAAAATCATGGGTGTTTCAACCAACATTCAGCTTTCAGGGGTTGGTTCAAGGTTACAAGGTTAAATTATGTATTTATTTGATAGATTCAAAAATTGAAACTAAACAAATTCCCACAGGAGGGAACCAGTAGCCACTGCTTTCCTTACTCCAGGAAAATCTGCATAAAATTAAATGAGCAAGCAGTTTATGCCATGCATCTGAATCTTGCCTGACATGTGTAAAATGCTAGCAATGTCATGATATCATAGTATCATAGCATCAGTCAGGGTTGGAAAGGACCACAAGGATCATCCAGTTCCAACCCCCCTGCCATGGGCAGGGACACCCCACACTAGATCAGCCTGGCCAGTGCCTCATCCAGCCTGGGTTTAAACACCTCCAGGGACGGGGCCTCAACCACCTCCCTGGACAACCCATTCCAGGGCTTCACCACTCTGATGGTGAAGAACTTCCTCCTCACATCCAGCCTGAATCTCCCCACCTCCAGCTTCATTCCATTCCCCCTAGTCCTATCACTACCTGATAAAAGATATATTCTGTGTACACTTAAGTAGAATTGGTAGGGCTGGAAGGGACCTCAAGGGTCATCAAGTTCCAACCCTTCTGCCATGGGCAGGAACACCTCACACTACATCAGGTTGCTCAGAGCCACATCCAGCCTGGCCTTAAAAACTTCCAGGGATGAGGCTTCTACCACCCCCCTGGGCAACCTGTGCCAGTGTCTCACCACCCTCATGGGGAAGAACTTCTTCCTAATATCCAATCTGAATCTACCCATTTCTACTTTTTTTTCATTCCCCTAGTCCTATCACCACCTGACCTGAGACTCTTTGCAATTCTCTGGCTTCAGTATTTCCTTGTATCAATCTCATTTTCCCCATTTTCCTCCAAGTGTTTTGATACCTCATCAGAATTATTTTCTAGTTTGCCCTGCGCATTTGCTAACAGCTCATGGAATGTTTCCTTAGTGCTCTTGTTGTGAATACTGAAGGATTTGAGAATGTGGCTGGGAAAATTAATACAGGAAAACTATTAACTACAGAAAAGCAATGCTAACCTTTGTCCAAGAAATCCTTGATCTGCAAATCCTTGTAGTCTGGGAAAGTGTTCTGGGCAGTACTATTACATGTGTATACCATGACATCTTTTTTGCTCTGCACTGTACCCATCATAGACCAGCATCAAAGACACCAGGAGGACTGGGCCCTTCCTCTGAT
Source organism: Melanerpes formicivorus (assembly GCF_026170545.1). Classification (NCBI taxonomy): domain Eukaryota; kingdom Metazoa; phylum Chordata; class Aves; order Piciformes; family Picidae; genus Melanerpes; species Melanerpes formicivorus. The sequence goes on from NW_027142375.1 coordinate 3,516,204, forward strand.
AGAACTCTGTCATTTTTCTGTGATAATTGATTCTGGTTTTAATTGCAGCATTACTGCTTATAAACACCTCAGATACCTTTAGAACACTCTTCGCTTTGAAGGTAGTTTCTTTTCTGCTCCATTTTCACTTGGCAGTGATGCCAGGTTAATTCACTGAGTACCTAACCAGGTGGATAGATGATGGTGAATGTGGTTTATCTTGATGCCAGTAAAGCATTTGACACCATCTCCCACAGCATCCTCACAGCTAAACTGAGGCAATATGGTCTAGATGATCAGGTAGTGAGGTGGATGTGAACTGGTTGAAGGGAAGTAAGAGAGCTGTGGTCAATGGGACGGAGTCCAGTTGGAGACCTGTACCTAGTGGAGTACTGGGACCAGTACTATTCAATATATTCATCAATTACCTGGATGAGGGCACAGAGAGCACTGTCAGCAAGCTTGCTGATGACACAAAACTGGGTGAAGTGGATGACATAGGAGGGTTGTGCTGCCATTCAGCCAGACTTAGGCTGACAGTTGGGCAGGGAGAAACTGAATGAAATTCAACAAGGGCAAGTGTAGAGTATTGCACCTAGGAAAGAACAACCCCAGTTTATCAATATAGGTTGGGGACTGACCTGTTGGAGAAGAGGAAAAGGACATGGGAGTCCTAGTGGATGGGAGGTTGACCATGAGACAGCAATGTGCTCTTGTGGCCAAGAAGGCAAGTGATATCCTGGGGTGGATTAGAAGGACTGTGGCTAGCAGGTCAAGACAGGTTCTCCTGACCCTCTACTCTGCCCTGATGAGGCTGCATCTGCAGTATTGTGTCCAGTTCTGGGCCCCTCAGTTCAAGAAGGACCTCAGGGAACTGCTTGAAAGAGTCCAGCACAAAGATGATTAAGGGAGAGGAACATCTTCCTTATGAGGAGAGCCTGAGGGAGCTGAGTGCTCTTTAGCTTGGAGAAGAGGAGCCTGAGACCTCAGTCATGTTTATAAAGATGTAAAGGGTGAGTGCCAAGAGGATGGAGCCAGGCTCTGCTGGGTGATGCCCAATGACAGCACAAGGGCAATGGTGGAAGTTGAGGCATAGGAAGTTCCATGGTAACATAAGGAAGACATTTTTCCCTCTGGGGGTGATGGAACCCTGGTACAGGCTGCCTAGGGAGATTGTGGAGTCTCCCTCTCTGGAGATATTCAAAAAACACCTTGATGTGTTCCTGTGTGATCTGCTCTAGGTGATCCTGCTCTGGCAGGGGGCTTGGACTGGGTAATCTTTGGAGGTTCCTTCCAGCCCCTAACATTCTGTGATATTCAGGAGGATTCAGCTTTAAGATGAATGGAGCTTTGCCATTCTGAGTATTCATAAATGAAGTGCCTGGACTTGCATTGTTGTAAGATGTTGACAACAGTTTGCTTTTCCTTGACTTTCTACATGAGTAAAACAGACAAAAATACACTTTTTCCTTTCATTTCCTGAACAGTGAGACTGAAAACTAATTGTTATTATGAAAGAAAGATGTCACAGTTGTGATTTAGTGAGCTCATATTCCTTCTTTTCCAGCCTTTATACTTCTTGTCAAGCTACATGTAAGGTATTTGGGAGAAAACTTGTTCAAACTGATAAAAACAAGGTTGAGAAACAGTGGCCTCTGCCAAAACTATATTTTGACAGCCCCTGGCTTGTGTAGGATGCTAAATTCCAGTGCACTTACCCATGTCCACAAACCTTATTGCAGCTTGTAAAGAGAGGAGCTGTGAAAGGATGGGATTACAATGTCAAAACTGTAAAACTTCCTCTAATCTGTTCTTGCAGGTGCTGAGCACTTTCACTTAGCCACAGCTGTTTTTCTGAAACAGTAAAATGTGATGAAAAGCAGAGCATGGTAGAGGCATCACTGATCTCCTTGTGATCTCAGGAGAGAAGGGAGGATATAAAAAATTTATTCCCATAGCTGTCTCTGTAAAGGTGAGAAGACAGATGAAAAGGAAATGTAATAAAAAGGGAAGGGCAAGCTTTGGACAAAAGTAGAACACCAGAACTGTATAGATTGGTGAGGGAAAGAAAATAGCATAGGAACAGCAAATAATTAATCATAAAGGAATTCATTTTCGTGGCAAAAGACAAAAGGAAGTTTGACAAAGTAAGCAAAGTTCTGGATGTGGATAAGAAGAAAGACAAATATGAGCAGCACAAATATAAGTGTTTTGCAGATTGCATCTTCCCACAACAAGGCAAATAGCTGGAGCTGTGTGTATGGAGGCACTCAAACAGAGGCATGTGTTGGCTGGAGTCACAAATGCTAGCCTGCTTTATATTGGTCGTGAAATGTAAATCACTGTGGCATCACAAATAATCTGCTTCCTTTTCATTCTTGTATTCATTTCAAGATGTTACTGATTATCTGTAAGGCTGTACATCATCTGGAATGCTGAAGGTGGGGGAAAAAGATTCTTGAGAGCCCTGGAATAAATTTGCAGGACGTATTATTAAGCTGATTTTCTGCAAGACTGCATCGTTACATTTGCACATCTTGGTCTCACATGTCTGCTGCAGTGACACTTTTGATTTGCTGCTTGATTTGCTTTTCTACCACATAATGCAGCTTCCAATATGAGAAAATGTTGAGCTTATGTGATTTATAGAACATGTTGTTTGGTAAGCCCATATTGATTTTTTTTCTTTTGGTTAGCTACTTAAAGTCTTGATTTTTCTTTTGTGGTCAACATGTTCATCTTTGAGTGCTGTGGCTAAATGAGTTTGAATCACTCTTGACATGTTTTGGGGACTCTGTGTGTGTGTGTGTGTCAAATCAGGTGAAAGGTCAGTTTCCCAAGGAAGAATAGACTGTAAGGTTTTTCTTTTGACTTACATTTGGCCTGTTGCAAAATGTGCAAGTCTCTGTTCATGCATAAGAGAGCTCAAACCAGTGCTACAATTTGTACACAAAATAAAGATCACAGAATCACAGCAACATTCTGGCTGGAAAAGATCCTCAGGATCACCGAGTCCAACCCAGAACCCTACTCTGCAAGGGTCACTCCTAAACCATACCCACAAAGTAAAGTAGAAGTATCACATTATCACAGAAGCATTCAGCTTGGAAACGGCCCTCAGGATCATCCAGAGCAGCAGATAACTCTACAAAGTTCACCCCAAGCACCACATCTAAACATCTGTTGCATTCACTCCTCTTCCTTCTTTTGCATAGCCAGTCATTTCATCATAGCAGGCAACCAGACTGGTCAAGCATGATTTTGTCACCTTGAGTACGGTCTTGTCCTTTACATGTTGGAAACTGATTCCAAGAAGACATGCTCCGTTATTTTTCCAAGCACTCATGTGAAGCCAACCATTTTATAGCTCCACAGATTCTTCTTCTCACTTTTCTTTAACAGGGGTGGAAAATTAACCTTCCTCCAGTCATCAATGGATGTCCTGTAATAGCAGTGTTTTGTCACAGATGATAGGCAGTGTGTTGCATCAGCTTTCCAGAACCCATGGGTGTATCACATCTGGCCTCACATAATAGAACACATGCTGCTGCTTCAGTTACTATTGCCCCCCTGACTCTCAGACATCCCTTTCCTTCCCAAAGTGTACATTCAGAGGCCTAGGAGCAGACTTGGCCTAAAAAGTGAGAGGCAAAAATGGAATTGAGTGGTGCAGGCTTTTTAGTATCACCTGTCAGTATCTTATCTCCCCTAGTAAGCAATAGACCTACAATGGCTTTGAACCTCCTTTTTGCTGCTCTCCTGCTTGCAAAATTCCTTCTTGTTACCCTTTAATGTCCTCCATTAATTTTAGCTCCAGCTGGGTTTTGTCCTTCCTAGTTTTGTTCTCGTGTCCAAACAATGACTGTGTGCCTGTCCTCTGTTTCCTGTCATTGTTTCTACATATGTGCTCTCCATTTCCACCATTTCCAGCTCCATATGTGCTTTTCCCATTTTAATTCATTAAGAAGCTCCTTCCTCAGCCAAGTGGACCTTCTGCATGCCTTGTCCATATGTGCTGCTTCCCCATGTATTTCTGGGTTAGATGAGTAAATCTGTTCACAAATGTATTCCTCCCTGTCCTCACCAGGTAGACCTATTCTCTAAGTTGCCTTTCTTCATTATTTTGGGTCCATAAGCAAGACAGTTGAATTCCAGCAAGTGTCACCAAATATGTAGCCATGTGTGATATTCTGGATATATCTGCTTCTGTCCAGGCTTTTCCTTTATGTCACAGGATTGAAGAGAAACATCACCAGGGTACCTGTTCTCTTCACCTTTGCTCAGGAGCCCTACAGTCACTTCTGAACTTAAATGATTTCACATCCCCATGTCATTGGTGTATGCATGAATATGCAGAAAGAAATTCAGAACATTAGGTGCCCCTAAACAGTCTTTTGGCAACACCACAAATTGAGACTCCATGCAAGCACGAAAACTCCCTAGCTGATGAGTCTGGCTGCAAGAGTCACCAGCTACTCACTGTCACACATCACTTTATCTTGTGCACTCTGGCACAGTGTCCCACTTGGATTATTCTTCTGAGGGGGAGTTGTTCTAAAGGAGCTGCTGTGGATATTACTCCTCCAAAAATGAGATTTTTTTCTCATTTCATGAGTTTTTTAAGGCACCCATGCAGTACTGCCTTGGCACCTGCACAAACAGGTAGCTAATCTGTGAAGAAATATGACTTGTTAATCCTCCTTAGATCAAGGTAGGCAGATTTCTGTTACACTCTTTAGAAGGTAAAAGGGTAGCACTAATAAATACTGAAACCTTAACACCAAACCCTATGTTCATCCAATGCATTTAAAGAACCTATCATAGAATCATAGAATCACAGAATCAACCAGGTTGGAAAAGACCTCAGAGATCATCAAGTCCAACCTATTACCTAATACCTAACACCTCCTGACAACTAAACCATGGCTTCAAGTGCCATGTCCAGTCATTTTTTTAACACCTCCAGGGACAGGGACTCCACCACCTCCCTGGGCAGCCCAATCCAATGGCAAATTACTCTTTCTGTGAAGAACTTTCTCCTCACCTCGAGCCTAAACTTCCCCTGGCACAGCTTGAGACTGTGTCCTCTTGTTCTGGTGCTGGTTGCCTGGGAGAAGAGACCAACCCCCACCTGTCTACAACCTCCCTTCAGGTAGTTGTAGAGAGCAATAAGGTCTCCCTTGAGCCTCCTCTTCTCCAGGCTAAACAACCCCAGCTCCCTCAGCCTCTCCTCATAGGGCTTGTGCTCAAGACCTCTTGCCCTTCTCTGGACATGTTCAAGTATCTCAATGTCCTTCTTACACTGAGGAGCCCAGAACTGGACTTGAAAGTCTTTCCATAAAGACAGATGGAAGGGGATTCACTTTATTTCCGATACTTTCTCAAGGACAAAACAGAAGATGGCTAAGCCTGTCAAGGGTTACCAATTTGTCTGTGTATCATAAAAAAGGTGGAGTTTTATTCTAATGACTTCTTCATTGCAGGAGGAGGAATTGGAGGCCCAGATTTCGTTTCTACAGGGGCAGCTAAACGACTTGGAAGCCATGTGCAAATACTGTGCAAAGATGATGAACACACATCTTGGTAAGTGCAGTACCCTCTATTGATCTGGAAATCTTTGCAAAGGCTCTTTTCTACTTTGTGTTAGAACTTGTCTTAAAATATTTTCTAGTAGGAGAATATTTATGTTGGGGCTGTTCAGTCTGGAGAAGAGAATGCTCTGAGGAGACCTTCCTGTGGCCTTCCAGTATCTGAAGAGGGCCTACAAGAAAGCTGGGGAGGGACATTTTAGTGTGTCAGGTAGAGATAGGACTAGGGGGAATGGAAAAAGACTAGAAATGGGTAGATTCAGATTGGATGTTAGGAACAAGCTCTTCCCCATGAGGCTGGTGAGACACTGGAACAGGTTGCCCAGGGAGGTGGTGGAAGCCTCATCCGGGGAGGTATTGAAGGCCAGGCTGAATGTGGCTCTGAGCAACCTGATGTAGTGCAAGGGGTCCCTGCCCATGGCAGCGGGGCTGGAACTAGATGATTCTTGAGGTCCCTTCCAACCTTAATAATTGTATGATTTTATGTAGTACAGTCTTGCAGCTGCTGCTCTGAGGGCAGCTCCTGGATGCCTGCAGAGTGCAGGATTCCTTAGCTGACCAATTGCTTAGCAGGCTGCTTAGAGCAAAACAATCACATTCCATGGGTGCTAAGAACAGCAGCCTCACCTTGGCACCCTTGGATTGGAGCATGCTGCAGAAGCCATCTCCTGGACATGCTGGCATCTTTCACTGGGAGTAGCTTTTATCTTATAGATGTGGCTGGGTTTTACTGGTTAAGGAATTGATGACAGAGAGCAGCCACTCCGAGCACCTTGAGTTAGGATCAGGAGCAGACTGGAGGTTTAGGGCTGCTAGGGACTTCTGCTTCTGTTAGTTATCTACTTCTTCTGGGAAAGGCTTTGGTTTAGGGATGCTGCTAGGGATATGCTTGGGACTTCTGTTAGCTGCTTTGGTAAAAGGATTTTTAAACTGTGCAAAACTGAACTCCCAATGTTAGTGCGTTTAGTTACATGAAAAAACCCCACTGTTGTTAAGAAACCAGGGCACAACTGTAACACTTTATAGCCTGCAATAGCAAAGCAAAATACATTAAAATTGAATATGTTTGGTGTGTAGAATAAGGTATATGATACCTAAGGTCAAAAGGATCAGACATAAAAGCCATATTATACTTGTATTTTCATTTTCTTTATGTGAATGTTTTAGTAGCCACTGTTATGAGATGAGAAAAAGCCATAAATACTGTGTTATTTGAAAGCTAGGAATCACAGCCTGTATCAGTATAGGTTGGGGAATGACGTCTTGGAGAGCAATGAAGGGGAAAAGGACCTGGGGGTCTTAGTGGATGGGAGGTTGACCGTGAGCCTGCAGTGTGCTAGTGTGGTCAAGAAGGCCAGTGCCATTCTGGGGTGGATTAGAAGGGCTGTGGTTAGTAGATCAAGAGGGGTTCTCCTGACCCTCTACTCTGCCCTGGTGAGGCTGCATCTGCAGTATTGTGTCCAGTTCTGGGCCCCTCAGTTCAGGAAGGACCTCAAGGAACTGCTTGAAAGAGTCCAGCACAGAGCCACAAAGATGATTAAGAGAGTGGAACATCTTCCTTATGAAGGAGAGACTGAGGGAGCTGAGGGCTCTGTAGCTTGGAGAGGAGGAGCCTGAGGGGTGACCTCAGTCATGTTTATAAAGATGTAGAGGGTGAATGCCAAGAGGATGGAGCCAGTTTCTGCTGGGTGATGCCCAGTGACAGCACAAGGGGCACTGGTGGAAGTTGAGGCATAGGAAGTTCCATGGAATCATGAGGAAGAATTTTTCCCTTGTGAGGGTGACAGAAGACTGGAACAGGCTGCCCAGGGGGGTTGTGGAGTCTCCCTCTCTGAAGGTATGCAAGACCCACCTGGATGTGTTCCTGTGTGACATGGTCTAGGTGATCCTGCTCTGTCAGAGGGGCTGGACTGGCTGATCTTTCGAGGTCCCTTCCAGCCCCTAACATTCTGTGATTCTGTCTGAAAAGTGGAGTGTAATCCTCTAGCACAAACAGCTTTAATCCAATGTATTGCTTCTGTGAGCGTATGTGTGTAATGATGAGATTAGAGAGAGGCAAAATTGCTAAATCATTAGCTACTGAAATGATGGGCAAAGATTACTGTGTCAAGAGGAAAAGCTGAGGTTTCTTTCGTTCGTTACTCTCACAGGACAGGGAAAGCCATCCCCTGTACCGCACTGGCTGCAGGGGTGTGCTGGATGTATTGTGGCAGCCCCACAGCACTCGTGGAGCCTTCCAGCTTCTAAGTCCCACTCTACTCACTGTGCCTCTTCATAGTATTCCTGCATATCTTTTCAACATTTGTAACCTTTGTTTTCAGTGATGTATTTGAATCCCATAGGGATCAACAGTTCTGCATGATAGACAGCACAAGAGAGACTGAGATTCTACCAACTTTCACAGCTCCTATGCTTGCAGCAAACTGAAGAGGTTAGGTATCCCCAAATATGCCAGCAGGTGATCCATGGGAAGACAAGAAACACACACTGGATTTCTTGCTGGTCTGAGCTTTGCAAAATCCCTTCTCAGCTGAAGCCTGTCGGTCACTTTCATCCTGCTGATCTGAGCAGCACATGCCATCAGGCTGTCCAAGAAAAGGGGTTTCCTGTAGCACCACAGAACACCCCCTGGTCTGATTCTTCCCCAGGTACCTTACTCATTAAAATTGCTTCATTTCAGAGACCACAGAGCAGATGATGAGTGATACCACTCCTTATAATCTGTTAGGACACTTAACTTCAAGGATATTACTTCATTCTGCAAGGCTGAAAATTTCTGACTTCATCTCTCAGCTTTTGGCTCTCGTAGCATTCTTGAGAGCATGGCTGCAAATCCTCATTTAATTTACCTGCACACATTGATGAAGTAATCTCTCAAGGCTGTCTTTGCTAGGTAGGACACTTTAAGGTTCATTTTACATGAGTTGATTTTTAGACCCCATCATTTCTGTGGTCTTCCTTTGAATTCTTCAGCGTTCTCATACACTTTCTGAAGTGGGTTAATCAGATCAGGATACACTGTACCAGGACTGGGCTCAGCAAAGTGGTTGCTCAGCAAAGGGAAGGACATCTCTTTGCTCTAAGGTAGCATTCCTTTCCTGAAACATTTTTAATGAAGCCTCACATTAGTGCTCCTTGACACAGCTTTCTGAACAGAGGATTTTATCCTGTAGGCAAAAGCAGGAAATGTTTATGTCTGTAAATGTTCCTTTCATTTGATTATGTTAAAATTCACTTCTTGTAATTTGGTGTTTTAGCTAAATAATTCAGGTAACTCTGCAATGTACTTTGCTTTCTGTAACCATTCTAACTGCAGTTAACCACCCTACATTTAATGGCTGTCTAAAGTACTGATAAAAACATAGGGATGTATAAAATTTAAGGAGCCTCCCAGTACTAATTCCTTCAGCAAAAAATTAGCATTGTTAAGAGAACTGTTGTTAAGAAATCACAGAATCACAGAATCAATAAGGTTGGAAAAGACCTCAGAGATCATCAAGTCCAACCTATCACCCAACACCTCATGACTAACTAAACCATGGCACCAAGTGCCACATCCAATCCCCTCTTGAACCCATCCAGGGACGGTGACTCCAGCACTTCCCTGGGCAGCACATTCCAATGGCCTCTTTCTGTGAAGAACTTTCTCCTCACTTCCAGCCTAAACTTCCCCTGGCACAGTTTGAGACTGTGTCCTCTTGTTCTGGTGCTGGTTGCCTGGGAGAAGAGACCAAGCCCCACCAAATGACTTTGAATCAGGCACAACTAATCAATAACTTAGTTTCTTTAGTCTAAAGCTTGCCTTTTAAATTAGATACCATTTACCTTCTTTGTCTCAAAAACCCCACACTTTCTTGGACTGACTTTTTAAACATTGGGTTTTTTTCCCAGACTTTGTTACACAACTAACATTTTTTTATCCTGTATTGACTGCATTATCTTTGCAGGTCACTTTTCAACAAAGCAGTATCAGTTCAGGCTCCTAAAAATGCATACCCAGTGAGCATTCACAACAGAATTATTTCATTGGCACTATAAATCAGAGTGTCAGACAGTTATAAAATGTTCTTTTTGTGCTTTCCAGTGAGGCAGTTCAGAATTTTTTGGCTGTCTTTTCTCAAGCTCTTTCCCTTACAAGGGGGAGTGTGATGACAGTGAAGGGCAGTTACTGCACGGCAGAGATGGCATTTGCCGTAGCAGAGCAATGGTCAAAATGACAACCAAGTCATCTATTCTGTTTTGAATCCCTAATAATCTATATCCTATTTCTATCAAATCCACCTATGCCAAGCAGTTTTATATTAATCTGTTTAGAAAATAATTTTGTTTCACTGACCTCATTCATGTTGATAAAGATGTGCAGGGCGAGTGCCAAGAGGATGGAATTAGGCTCTGCTTGGGGATGCCCAGTGAGAGGACAAGGAGCAATGGGTGGAAATTGAGTCATAGAAAGTCCTGTGGAAACATCAGGATGAATTCTTTCCCTGTGAGGGTGACAGAGCACTGGAGCAGGCTGCGCAGGGGAGTTGTGGAGTCTCCCTCTCTGGAGATATTCAAGACTCACCTGGATGTGTTCCTGTGTGACCTGGTCTAGGTGATCCTGCTCTGGCAGGGGGCTGGACTGGATGATCTTTTGAGGTCCCTTCCATTCTGTGATCCTGTAGTTACTCAGTGGCTAGAGAAGTATAGTGAAAAAAGTATCCTATTTGTCCTATAATGATAGTGCACTTTTTATTGAGAGCACTGCATGTCTCTTAAGTTTCAGCAGCTATCTGCTAATGCCACATTTTCTTTGCACAGAGCATGAGGAAAGACCAAAGAGACAGAGCAGCAGTTTTTATTTTCTTCATACATTGGAAGCTGCTTTCATTAGTTTATCTCCTTCTGTAAACAAACCACACAGCATACCACATGGCAACAGCATAATTAACTGCTTGTAATATCAGGAGATGTTACCATGGGGATGAATGGTGGTTCCAAAGTATTACAACTTAGCCCTGAGTGTAGAAATGAGAAACAGGGGGTTGATGATGAAAACAGGGGGAAAGTCATTCCGTGGTCTTTTCCTCCTTCACAGGGCTGTGCAATAGAAAAAGCTTTGCTTTTTTTCCCCCTTGCCCTTAACAACTTCCAAGAACATCCAAAGTGGAAAGCATTTTAGTGCCTCCACAGACAAATGTTGAAATTTTTATGTGCAAAATGGCCAGACAAGGGAAGCAAAGTTTGCTTCTTTTTCCACTGTTTTTCACAGGCCTGTCATAGCTTTAAGGATATATTTTAAAAAAAGGTAATAATCCTGTCCTCAATTTTTCCATTAATGAAATGAAGAGGCATCCAATCTTGTAAGCCTGTCCAGTGGCTTTGTTCACAGTACAAATGCAGTGTGCTCTTCTGGCCAAGAGGGCCAATGCCACTCTGGAGTGTATTAGAAAGGCTGTTGTGGGTAGGTCAAGAGAGGTTCTCCTGCCCCTCTACTCTGCCCTGGTGAGGCCACATCTGGAATATTGTGTCCAGTTCTGGGACCCTCAGTTCAAGAGGGACAGGGAGCTACTAGAGAGAGTCCAGCCAGAGCAACAAATATTGTCAAAGGAGTAGAACATGTGCCTTATGAGGAGAGACTGAGGGAGCTGAGGGCTCTTTAGCTTGGAGAGGAGGAGCCTAAGGGGTGACCTCATTCATGTTGATAAAGATGTAAAGGGGATGGAGGTGCCAAGAGGATGGAGCCAGGCTCTGCTTGGTGATGCCCAATGACAGCACAAGGGGCAGTGGGTTGAAGCTGAGGCATAGGAAGTTCCACATGAACATGAGGAAGAATTTTTTTCCCTGTGAGGGTGACAGAAGACTGGCACAGGCTGCCCAGGGGCTTGTGGAGTCTCCCTCTCTGGAGATATTCAAGACCCACCTGGATGTGTTCCTGTGTGATCTGCTCTAGGTGATCCTGCTCTGGCAGGGGGGCTGGACTGGATGAGCTTTCAAGGTCTTTCCAGCCCCTAACATTCTGTGATTTTGTGATTACTCAGTAGCTGGAGAAGTATAGTTGCCATAGCTGTGAGCACTCCAGCCTCAACACAAATACTGTTCCTTGATGGTATTGTTTTCACACACTTTGGCCTTTTGCAGGAACTCTTATTGTCTCTGAGGTGTTCAGCAATATAATAACATTTCTCAGCATTTTTTCTTTCTGTGAGGCACTTCTCTGCTAGTGAGAATAAATCCCTCAAGGCTTAATAATTCAGAAAGCCACAATATACCAGTTGGCATTACAGCATGATCACCTGGCATCATTTTCTTTACTTTGTGAAGAATTTTGATTGTTTCCTCCCTTCTTTCACTATATGGAAAGCTAACAACTGCATCCTAGAAGAACATTTACCCTGCTAAATTTGACCTCTCTTTAGTGTCTTAGAGCAGGTCCTGAAACTTGTCAAAGAAATATCCACCCAAAAAACCACTGAAAAGGCCCCACAGTGTCTGCTCCATGCCTGTCCTTCACATTGGACATAGAACTCAGTTTGTGGTGGTAACTCAACTTAAAGTCAATCTGGAGGGTCTGAAAGAGCAAAGCTTCATTTCAGCCCCATCTCAAGTCAACACAGCAGTGTTAAATGGCTGTTCAAGTGACACCAGTTAATGACCCTTAGATCTGACACCATCTGCTGTTCCAGTGTCTTCAGGGTTTGGACCTTGTCAGCACTGGCTCAGGATTAAAGCACAGCCTCTTAACAAAAAGTAAACGTAAACCCTGGAGAAATACCAGTCCTCCATAGGCAAGTGCTAACATGAGAGATTGGGGAGGATGTTTATGAGCTTGTCAGTTTTGCTCCAGAGATAGAAGTGCTGAATTTCAACATGTCATCTGTTCAGAAGAGGCAGGAACTGTCCCTGTTCTCTAAGGCAAAAGAACCCACCACTCCTTTCCACCGGAGACATAGATTCGGACCTCCAAGTGTGTGAAAGTTTACCAAATAATTACACTTGTGGTACAGGAAGTCCTTTCCATGAGAGGCAGTTTAAAGGAACATTGGTTCAGTATTAACTCAGATATGGGAATCTTTATATAGAAACCATTCTTTTTTGATGGGCAATTTATCAGGTTATGAAAGTAGAGAATCTAGGGTCATTCCACCCTCACTTTTGCTCAAGGGCAGCACTGTGTAAATGCAGAAGGTTGCTTCTCCAGCCAGCTGAGATTCAGAAGCAATTTAGCTGCTTTCTCACATCATAGTGCCATAGCTGATAAGCGCTGCGGACTCAGCTCTGCAAAGAGGCAGCTCACAAGGTTCTGTACAGCACCCTAGGAATATGTGCAGAGGTACCCAGTTATACAGAAGAAACATAAGTCTGCCTGGTTTTATTAACTTCATCTTTGTACTCGTACTGCTGGACTTGGGCCAGCTGCCAGGGAGATACTCAGGTGGCTCTCAGGAGTCCATTGCTCAAAATCCAGATTTTTAAATAACTTTGTCGTGGAAGCAGCACCACAAAAACCTCTTGGGTCCAACCCTCATCTAGTAAGTTTAAGCTTAAGCATACTGGCTCTGCCAAGACAAAGGAAATAAATCTGTCTCTGAGCTACCCATACAGAGCTGGTTGGATCCTCCTTATGGTGCCTTTTCCCATGTGATTTCTGCTGTCTGTAATATGTTGCTGTGCCCTTCACCAGTATTCTTCTGCATCTCTGCCTGTCCAGAGTGGATTAGGGAAAGCATGTGGAAAAGTGAAGTTTTCATACCTCTTTCTTCTAAACACCACCAGCATTCCCCCAACTGGAACAACACATCAGCTCTTGGCTTGCCCAGATAGCCTGTACATAACTGTACAGAATGCATCACAGCAACAACAGAACATGAAAGGTAGTCTTTTGAGAGCTCTTTGGGGGGGATCACAGGACACATCCCTGCCACAGCCATCAGGTAGCACTGGCAGTTGTAAGATTCCCTCCTCATGGCAGTGAGGTTGGACTAGATAAGCTTTTAAAGGTCCCTTCCAAACCAAACTATTCTGTGATTTTATGAGTCTATGATTTATTTACATTTACACTGCCTGACATCCCCCAGGCAAATATTATTTGGAAAACCTATTAAACGTGGTTCAAAGCCACATTTTCACTGTGATTACTGCAGACCCTGTGAGCAAGGAAGGAAAATATAGAGGAACTAAAACTTCCAGGGTACAGTTGCTATTATAATTTCTATTTGTTGTGTGAAATAGCACCTTTAAAGGCCTAATTAGACAGGATTCATCCATCCTTCTTAACAATCAATGCAGTTGTTACAAGGATGCATTACATTATAAGGCTCATTTGCAGTGGGGGAGGGAGGGGAGAAAGTTGACTTAATTGCTTATTATTTAGAGGCTGATATATTGCCCAATGTAGATCTGGATGCAGTACTTGTTAAATGTATGCAAGATAGCACTGAATTCTTATTTTATGTAGCATATGATGAGATGAAAGGTTATGACATGTTTATAGGGATCAAATGAAATGGAAATTATTCTGCTGCCCTGGGTTGAAATGAAATGCTTCAGCATTTGTTGAGGAAGTAAGTGCATCAAATGAGTTTTCTTATGCTTGGGCCATAAATAAAGTAATTCACAGTTTATAAACCCAGTGAGATTGGAAATGCTGCACGTAAGGAAGGCCACATCAAACACAGCCCCATGGATCCTTTCCTTAAGGATAATCCCAATTACTCCTTTAGTTAAGAATAGTTATGTTAAATAACCTATAAAACCAGCTTATAAAGAAAGGGAGAACATCAACAAATTCATTAAACTGAATACAGGAATGGCTCTTGGAGAGTATTTGTGGTATAGCTTGACTGGCAAGCTCACCTATTGTCATGCTGTATATATGTGTAGAAAGAATAAAAGTGTAATTCTTCACACCCCATGAATTTTAACCACCTTTTTGTCCCTCAAGGGTGACTCCTAAGGTCAAAACCACACAGTTCAGCTGATAAAGAGCTGCTTTCTTTCTACAACTGTGCCAGTCCTGAAAGTCCAGCTGTGGTAGGCACCTACAGACACCTTGATTTGGTAGACACCTACAGACACTTTGAGTGGATGCAAAGGAGAAGATCAAAATAGTGAAGCTTGTGCACATTTCAGTGAATCCCTGTCACAGTGTTTACTTCCATTGGCCTCTTGCTTCCTTCCAAGTCATGTTTTTCATGGAATGCATAATTGCTAGAATAAGAGTTGACCATCACAACAAGAGAGATAAATGAAATTTGAACTACTTAGTGCTGTTGTCTTCATAACCACTCAGATCACAAATTATTGCTTGAGGAGGAAGTTCAACTCCTCTTGTTTGCACTTTTAATGCTGGAAGGAAAATGCAGGATTTGGAATTAGCCTGAGCTGCATTATTAAACAGCAATGTCATTATGTCCAGTTTTCAAGTGAGAGCACTTTTTCCTGCTCAGTCAGGTCAAATTCAGGCAGGAAAGAGGTATTTGTTGCAGAAAGATCAAGAAATCAATTATCCCCAGTCCATATTTCCAGCCCTCTGATGTTGGTGAAGAAGCAATCTTGCTGTTCACTAGTACACTGTGCAGGAAATGTTGGAAGTCGTTTCTGTAACCCCCAATTTCATGAAAACTCTCATACAAAAGGACTGGAATATGAGTCTAGAGAGTTGAGTGTGCCTTGGCATCTGTGGAAACCTTGGGATTCTTTTGCTATGCAGTTTTGGGAAATGGAGGTGAAGTAATACACTGAGTTCTCTCCCTACTGCTGCCTGCCTTGGCAATGAGAAGGTACTTAGGCATTCTGAGTTTGAGCTGTGTTCTCAGTAGAGAAAAGCAAGGGTGGGGAAAAAAGACAATTTAATGTGACTCTGGCACTGTTGATTGTTCACAAGTCATTGATCAGGAGCTAGTAGTAGAAGAGAGCATTCATACTACAGCTTGCAGCTATTTTGAGTTAGTTCCTCTCAGCAGGAGTCATCTTCCTGGAAAGGCCCCACCGAGACCAGCTGAAAATAGAAGCATTAGGCGAGAGAAGCACTTGTTTTCTTGATTCCTTAGCTTTCCCTCATTTAGTCTGCAGGTTGGTGGCTTGATTTGAATAGTTTTCTTGGTACTCAGACTGCATACCATAGCTTTTTAATACATTATTTCAATTTATGTGGGGATCAAACACTGTAGAAATCCTTTTCATTCTAATGCTCAACAAATGGAAAAGACAATTATATTCAGTGATTCAGCCTGTGATGAAGGATTACTTTCCTGCCTATGAAGGCTCTGGACTTCCAATGTTTTATATTCCAGACCTTTTGAAAGTAGAGAAAAAGTAGGAAATCATGCATTGTTTGTTGAACAGCAGAAATCAGGATCTAAAGTATTGTTCTATAAGTAAACATGAATATATTTTGTTTTCCAAATTGTAAGGCTAGACAATTTAGATTGAAGTGTGAAAAAAAGGCAAGTCAAATGTTGGATAGGATAGGATAGGATAGGATAGGATAGGATAGGATAGGATAGGATAGGATAGGATAGGATAGGATAGGATAGGATAGGATAGGATAGGATAGGATAGGATAGGATGGGATGGGATAGACCAGACCAGGTTGGAAAAGACCTTCAAGATCATCAAGTCCAACCTATCACCCAACACCATCTTAGCAACTAAACCATGGCAGGTAAAGAGGAAGAAGGTGGGAGCTAGGAGGACAGAGAAGGACCTGACATAGTTTAAATAGTCTGCAGAGCTACTAGAACTGTAGTTCCTCTGGGCTGGTTTGTACTATAGCATTGCTTTGGATTTCCCTGACGTGGGGAAGACCACCACAGCTCCAGCTCAGATGTGTTAGCCAGCTTCCAGCTCTGTCTCCTGCAAACACCACATGCCAGAGTATTGAAATGCACCCTTGGAGGACAGCACTATAGCTGTAGAAGGCAGGAATCTTCTAAAGTGACAGGACTGCACTGTTCTTCCTGTCACATAAGTTTTGCTCAGCCCTAGGTCTTTCACCTGAAAGAAGGAATTGGAAAGGGAATGAAACTCAGTCTTTTTCTAAAGAGCAGCATTCTAGCATCTGCAGCAGTCTTAGGATCAAGATGAAGATTGCTGCACCTCTACCCTGACCCTTCCTGTGAGCTGCAGCAGGTTCTGGTAATTGTCCTTGAGTGGTTTCCAAAGCATTTGCAGGTTCAAAGATGCACATAACTCTGTTAGGCACAGAGGCTGATGTTTTCTTCTAGGGACCAGTAGTAGCCTAGATCCATTGGTACACTGTGGTAGTAGAAGTCCTGCTGCAGCAGAGCACTGCTGGAGACCTTCTGGCTGCACTGGGCTGGCCTTACTTCCACAGCTAGTAAGGCTGTCACCCTGTAGGTCTGTGTGTGAAATTATGTTTGCAGGTCCCAGGATTTTATTTTGAGAGCACAAGTCAGTGGTAGATTGGCATCGTGTCAGACAGTATTTAGAGTTCTCTCTTTACCTTTTTTCATCTTTTGATGTTGCAGGAAATATTCAAGAGGTCATATTACAAGAACATTTGGAAAAAGAAGATGAAATTCTAGTTTCCTTGGCTGGTTTGAAGCAGGTATAACTTTTGCTTAGTTTAGCTTTCTTGTACCCTTCAGTGTTATTAAGCCTTTCTCTTTTTTGCTCTTTATGTATACTGCTGTTTATTCTTGTAATGACTGTTTTGCTAACACCAATGCATCGACCAGGGCAAGACTGTTGTGTTTCTTGATGGAAAATGTACCCACTAGGCAATAATCATGGCTGTGTCCCCATTCTTTACATGTGACAACACTTGAATGTCCTTGAATTAAAATACAAAATACTATGGTCATAAAAGAGAATGCTGCTGAGCATCTGTGGTTCTGATTATACTGCCCTCTGCTCCCTCAAAATACATTTTATGAGGAACTATGCAGCATATGTTAAGCCTGTAACAAGGTAGGTAATAATCTTAAGAGCTTCATCCTCTGTAGGTTTCCTGGATAGTTGTTTTCCAGCCTCCAGTGCAACCGAATTGCACTGATATTTTTATCTGTAAGCAATAAAGAGATGAATGTTGACTTGCTCTCTGTCTCTGCAAAGCAAATACTCTGGGGAACTGTTGCATGAGAGCATTCTGCACAAAGTTTTAGGAAGTTACAAGAGGGATATGGAGGTGCTGGAAGGTGTCCAGAGAAGGGCCAGGAGGATGATCAGGGGGCTGGAGCACCTCTCCTATGAGGACAGACTGAAGGAGTTGGGGCTGTACAGTCTGCAGAAGAGAAGGCTCTGAGGTGACCTCATTGTGGCCTTCCAGTATCTGAAGGGGGCTGCAAGAAGGCTGGGGAGGGACTTCTCAGGATCTCAGGTAGTGATAGGATAGGGGGAATGGAATGAAGCTGGAGGTGGGGAGGTTCAGGCTGGATTTGAGGAGGAAGTTCTTCACCATGAGAGTGGTGAAGCCCTGGAATGGGTTGTCCAGGGAGGTGGTTGGGGTGCTGTCCCTGGAGGTGTATAAGCCCAGGCTGGCTGAGGCTGTGGCCAGGCTGATGTAGTGTGGGGTGTCCCTGCCCATGGCAGGGGGGTTGGAACTAGATGATCCTTGTGGTCCCTTCCAACCCTGACTGATACTATGATACTACTATGATAAGTTCAAAATTCCTACAAATTTCTACCTTGCATCCTTTCTCCTCCCATTCAGATCAAGGATATCCTGAAAGGTTCCTTGCGTTTCAACCAGAGCCAGCTGGAAGCTGAAGAGAATGAGCAGATCACTATAGCTGATGATCATTACTGTTCCAACAGTCAGAACAAGGGGACAGGTGATGTCCTAAAGGGACCTGTTATGACAAAGCAACAGTTTGTCTCAGAGCCACAGGTAAGATGAAAGCATTTCACATGGGCTGTCGATGGAATTAGTCTTACACCTTCTGAAGACGTCCATTAGCACATCCAGACATGGTGCCATGGCTTAAAGCATCTCTCTAGCTTCTGTCCTACTCCCATCAATTATTTTTAGTCTAGTCTTATGCTCTACACACAGATATTTAAGTTTAGGTGTTATGCAGTGTTTGGGGAGAGGTTTCTTTCTTCAGATCATTGAATTACAGAGTCACAGATCTATTTCCAACAAATATGTATAAACTGGAGCTAAATGTTCCCATATCAAATGTTCTGATATGATTACTCTCATTGTCCTTGTCCTCCAGAATCCCCTTATGTAAGAGCTGATTATCTGCATTGCAGTGTATTCATGGCAAGTGCCAAAAAGGAAACAGCAAAGAGATTGCTTTTACCTTCTACTCCATTGTTTTGACTTTCTCCTTGAACCAAGTAAACAGTTCTTTCACATACAAAGCATGCAGTCACAGGCCAGGATGATACACAGAGAGAGGTATTTTACTTCCATGGTAAAAGACCTTTCTCTGTCTAAGACTCAGCCTGACTCAAAAGTGAACTTCAAACCAAGTACTTTTATATATGCACATTTGAGACATTTGAATGTGTCCAGAGAAGGGCAACAAGGCTGGTGAGAGGTCTCAAGCACAAGCCCTGTGAGGAGAGGCTGAGGGTGCTGGGGGTGTTTAGCCTGGAGAAGAGGAGGCTCGGGGGAGACCTTATTGCTGTCTACAACTACCTGAAAGGAGTTTGTGGCCAGGTGGGGGTTGGTCTCTTCTCCCTGGCAACCAGCAACAGAACAAGAGGACACAGTCTCAAAGGGAAGTTTAGGCTTGAGGTGAGCAGAAAGTTCTTCCCAGAAAGAGTAATTTGCCATTGGAATGTGCTGCCCAGGGAGGTGGTGGAGTCACCATCCCTGGAGGTGTTTAACAAGAGACTGGATGAGGCACTTGAAGCCATGGTTTAGTTGTCCTGAGATGTTAGTGTTAGGTATTAGGTAATAGGTTGGACCTGATGATCTCTGAGGTCTTCTCCAACCTGGCTGATTCTATGATTCTGTGATATATGCATGTTGCTGTATTGGAGTTCTGTTAAGGCTTCCACCCCTGGTAGTAAGACTTGTAAATCAGTGGCAGTGCTGTCACCTCAGAGTCTGACTGAGTCTGCAAGCAGTTTACTTTTGACAAGCAGTACTTAGGAACTACCAGAAATATTTGTTCATTTTCAAGTCATGAACAGGGGGCTATTTTGCTTTAGTACATACAATCCCCATAAGTTAGAGCACTCTGTGTGAAGTGCTCTATTTCATTTGTATTTCAGTATTAGAAGGAATACCAAACTTTGCCTTTTTCCTTTTTTCCCCACTTAGTTATGGTAGGTTCAAAGAGCAAAGCTTTGCTAAAAAGCTTTCATTGCTTTTTTATCTGTTGCCATTACAGTGGCTGCTTTATACCATAATAAAGGCATAGGTTAAACTGATAGCACATATTGGAGTGTTCATATGATGACCTTCTGTTATTTGCCCTTCATCTCCTAGCATTTTATACAAAGTACCTTTAGCTTTCCTGCCAAAATGGCAAATAGTAGGTTTTGGTGAGTTTCACTGGGATTTTTTGACTTTTACTTTGTTTACTGAAAGGTAGCATGCCATACAAAATGAGAACATGCTTTATGAGTGTATGTAGGCCCTGCTTGTGCTGGAGAAGCCTTTACTCAAATGCTGCTCTAAACCATGTGTCACTAAGCAGAGGCTGAGGGGCTTTGCACCTGGAGTGCATAGTGTGGAGCAGATAAATATGTTTAATATTTTTATCAATGACAGAGAGAGTGAGATTGAATGCACCATCAGCAGGTCTGCAGATGATACCAAGCAGAGTCAATACACCAGAGGGACAGGATGGCATTCAGAAGGACCTGGACAGGCTGGAGAGGTGGTGCCCAGCTGAACCTCTTGAGGTTCAACAAGAGCAAGTGCAGTGTCCTGCACCTGGGCCACAACAATCCTCCTATCAATACAGACTGTGGGATGAGGTGATAGAAAAAAGCCCTGAGGAAAAGGACTTGGGGATGATGATGGATGAGAAGCTGGACATGAGCAGGCAGTGTGAGCTTGCAGCACAGAAGGCAAATCACAGCCTGGGCTGCATCAAAAGATGCACTGCCAGCAGATCCAGAGAGGTGATTCTGCCACTTTGCTCTGGTGAGACCTCACCTGGACTACTGTGTACAGGTCTGGAGCCCTCAATATAGGAAAGCCATGGACCTGATGGAGAGGGTCCAGAGGAGTACCACGAAAATGATCAGGGGGTTGGAGCATCTCTGCTATGAGGACAGGCTGAGGGAACTAGGGGTGTTCAGCCTGGAGAAGAGGAGGCTCTGGGATGACCTAATAGCAGCCTTCCAGTTCCTCAATGGGGCCTACAGGAAGGATGGAGAGAGACTGTTTACAAAGGTCTGCAGTGACAGGACAAGGGGCAATAGCTTCAAACTAGAAAAGAGCAGATTTACACTGGGCATCAGGAAGAAGTTCTTTACTTTGAGGGTGGTGGAACACAGGAACAGGTTGCCCAGGAAGGTGGTTGAGGACTCCTCCCTGGAGTTATTCAAGGTGAGGCTTGACGAGTACCTGGGCAGCCTGATCTAGCTGGGGATGTCTCTGCTGACAGCAGGAAGGTTGGGCTGATGACCTTTGGAGATCCCTTCGAGCCCAGATTATTCTCTGATCATATGATTTTATGAATCCTGAGCTGTGCAGGTTTCTTTCCACTGGAAACTTCTGAGGCAATATTAATGAAGCCTGATCTTGCCCCAGGGTGTAGTCCAGGTATATATATCTAGCCCCAGGAATTGAGGGGTCCTATGATTTTGGAGGATACTGATAAGTCAACTATGAGCAATGTGAGTTAGAGGCTGTGCAAAGTGAGCTCCTGCAGAGCATTGTTGAGGCTTCAGCACTGCCTGGTCTACATTTGGAAGTGCAGTACTTCACAGGGATTAGCCACCACTCCTCTTATCATCTGGAAGTTCCAATTATGATAATGAGCAACAGCCCCTTTGATAGAAGCATAAAGATTAGGGTTAGAAATGGCAGTCTGGGAGGACTCTTAGTATCCCAACATTCTGTTCCTGTTTCTGAGCAGTTTTTAACTGCTGTGTCTGAAATGAAACAAAAAGATAAGGCCTTTAATCCCATTTTAATAAAACACAGAAGAATGAAATTGCTGAATTCAGTGGACTGTGACATTCAGCTGTTAAATGATGGGGTCATGTCTTGCCTCAAACCAGGCCATGGCCCAAGCTTTTAGTTCTGTGGACTGTACTGATGCCCTGGATCAAGCCAGGAGTACTTAACTGAGAGAGCTGCAAGGGGATTAAAATTTCCAACCATTCTAGACCATTTAATGCATTTCCTACTACATAAATTTCATTGGATTTACATTTTCTGTGACTTTAGTAAGGCACATAATTCTGTTTAATGTGACTTGTACTGTAGTGGAATTATAGGTGGCATTTTCTAGGCCAGCTGGAAAAGTTATAGGGGTTGCTGTTGCGTAACTGAGATTAAAATCTGGCCTTTTGTGCTTTGTTGTTATATAGATATAAATTATTTATCATCCTTACTGGGGTTTTTTAAGTGGTCTTCCCCTTTCTTGCCTCCAAATCCCTTTCTGGAAAGTCAGGATAAGGATACATCCCTCCTCTGGATAGGAAAGCTGTGAAATTAAAAGTGAAAAAACCCATGAAGATAAAGGCTCAAAGAAACTCTTTGGAATGTTTGCCTTTGGTAGCAGCCTGCAGTTGACAAACAGAAGATTTCTGTTGCTAAATAATGAAGGGTAATTAACACATTATCTTGCCTTTATGTCTGCTCAAAGAAGGAGGCAAAATGAGCTGCTGTTCTTCTAAGCTTTCTTGAATTGTATCCTTACAGTTAGCTTTAACTCCTTCACAGTGGGAAGGCAGTTGAGATGAGCCTGGTCCTAGTAGCTGATATTCATCAGGAAAAAATCGTTTGGAGAAGCCATATGGCAACGGGCAGTGAGGTTGTTAACTTTCAAAGCTACTGGAAGTATAATTCTGTCATTTTTCATTTATTCAGTAGTGGCAGCAGATGGAAGAAAACATGGTTCACGTCAGCGTGAGTTTCCTGAAGCAGAAACAGGCAGGAGAAGAAGGGAGGAGGTATTTTACCTCTGGAAATAGCAGTACCAAAATACTAGTGTATGCCAGGGGCAGACAAACACTTAGGGCAAGCCCTTTTAGAGCAGTTTGGAGTCAAGATCTATACTTTGCAGCTTCTCTGATACTTCAGTGTGCAAGAGTTCTCTTTAACTGAACCAAAAACTGTGGCTAGAAGGAGTAGTGTTGCAAAGCACAGCACCAGTGACAAGATATGCAGATGAGCAGTTTTCTTTCTTTTCACTTCATGAGAGGGCAGGGTACTTTTTAACCACATAAGAGTACACACTTGGAAGCAGAATTTAGGAAACTGCAACAGCATTGCCAAGTGTTTATGATGGAGGACCTTGCTGGGGCTCATTGTCAAAAGGAAGACACCCTGTTAGCATCCTTGGGGAATACTGATCTAGCTATGCCAGTGTGGCACTAGGTTACATCTGTGTCGCTCTACACAAGGTGGATCACAGGATCACAGGGTTGGAAGGGACCTCCAGAGATCCAGTCCAACCCCCCTGCCAGAGCAGGATCTAGCAGAGGAATACATCCAGATGGGTCTTGAAAGCCTCCAGAGAAGGAGACTCCACGACCTCTCTGGAGAGCCTGCTCCAGTGCTCTGAGACCCTTCCAGTGAAGAAGCTCCTCCTCATGTTGAGGTGGAGCCTCCTGTGCTGTAGTTTCTCTCCATTGCCCCTTGTCCTATCCCAGGGTGCAACTGAGCAGAGCCTGTCCCCTCCCTCTTGACCCCCAGCCCTCAGATATTTGGAAACATTGATTAAATCTCCTCTCAGTTTTCTCTTCTCCATCCACCTCAGATGTGAGGCCCATGAGGACTGCAGTGGCATGATCTCGATAGCCTGGTGTAGTGCATCACTTTGCAAAATGAGACTCTGCTTCCCTCCCTGAGAGCTTTTCAGGAGAAGTATAGAAAGCAGCCATTGAATTACACAGCAGTGGTTGTTTAAAGGAATGTGGATTTGTGTTGCAGGGGGAAACAAAGCACTGAAATTTGGAATATGGCATTTAGAGCTCCAAAAAAAACCTTTGCCTGGCCCTCTCTTGTGGCTGTACTGGGTCCTGGCCCTCTCTTGTGGCTGTACTGGGTGCCTACAGCCAGCCAACTACTACTGTGAACCTCAGGAGCTTCAACAAGGCCAAGGGCAAGGTCCAGCACCTGGGTCAGGGGAAACACCAACACCATAGATGTTGGGGGATGAAAGGATTGAGAGGGACTTGGAAGGGGTGTAACTGGACATGAACTGGAAGTGTGTACTTACAGCCCAGAAAGCCAACTGTATCCTGGGCTGTATCAAAAATAGCGTGGCCAGCATGTTGAAGAAGGTAGTTCTGCCCCTCTTCTGCTCTGGGAGACCTCACCTGGAGTCCTGTGTCCAGCTCTAGTGTCTGCAGCACAGGAAAAGCATGGACCTGTTGGAGCAACTCCGGAATAGGGACACAAAAATGATGAAAGGACCTCTTTTGTGAGGGCAGGCTGAGAGAGTTGGGGTTGTTCAGCCTGAAGAAAGCTCCAGGGGAGACCATACTGTGGGTTTTCAGTAATTAAAGGATGAGGTCAATCTTTTCATTAGGGTCTATTACAACAGGACAAGGAATGGTCATTTTAAATTAAAAGAGTGGACATCTAGACTGGACCTAAGGAAGACAGTTTTTCCAAGGAGGGCAGTGGAACACTTGAACATATGACCTAGGCAAGTAAGAGATGTCCCATCCCTGGAGACATTCAAGGTCAGGCTGGATGGGACTGAGCTATCCCCCTTACTGCATGGGGGTTTAGAGCAGATGACCTTTAAAGGTCTCTTCCAACCCAAACTATTACATGATTGCATGATTCTGCGCTGGAGCAGAGCCACAGCTGTGTGCTGCCTATGTCCTCAGCTCCCTGGAGATGGCAGCCAGTTGAGTGACAGCTCATTTTGAACAGACTAGATGAAAGCAAAAGTCTAATTAATAACAAATGATAGCTCAGAAGCGCTTAAATACTGAGGTATCTCTCCTTGTAGGATAGATCTGTTTTAACTTCATAGAAACTGCTTGAAGTTGTTGATGAAGTATTGAAGTGGGTTAATTACCAAACAGAATACTAGGGATTATTATACCTAGATCATAATATTATTATACCTAGACATTATGTAGGTAACACCCAAAGAACATCAATTATAAATACAGGCTGTTTTAAATACTCAGTGCAGTCCTTGTTCATATGGATTGTGTAAGGGAACAGGCCACACTTCTGTATTTGACCAGATTCTCACACTCAGCTGAGCATATGTCTTCTTTGTGGCTTTTAACAATTTGTAACCACTTTGTCAATAGCAAAGACTTCCAGTCCCTTGTTCCATAGTGCAGTCACTCTTCATCACCACTGACTTTTGCTCCCTGAGCAGTTCCCTTTCAAGAATGTTCTGATCAGTAATCAGAGCCATGGAGAATTGTTTTCTGTTTGTAACAATAGATTTGGCTAAATCAATTTTTCTGGAGGCCATGGATACCACAGCTCCCAAGCTGTGTCTTGCTGGTACTTGTAATGACCTCCATGCTCCAATACATTGTACACTGTGCTACATTTGTCTATCTCATCCAGGTTATTCCTGCTCTTTTTTGTAACTGCTTTCATATTTCCTCTAATACTTACAATCCCTCTTTTACCCCAAAGTGAATTTACTGTTTTGTTTGTTTGGTGGAAAAGTCACAGGTGAAGGGCTTGTAATTGACACACGTTGACATAACACATTTCCCCAGCTGCCCCTTTACTTCTTTTGCTCAGTCTTGCATTAGTGTGATCAAACATATTGGTTTCAGGATCACACAACTTCAGGATGCTTGTCCCCACAGGCTGCTCGCAAGGCTGCATTATTCCCCTGGAAAAATTTGTGTGAGAGCACCTAAGAAGCAGTCACAGTCTTGTTAGAGGCACACATCACTACATAGCACATGAGTCAAATGCAGCTCTTGCAGAAGAAAACAGTGTTGTCCCTTTGGGTTGCAACCAAGCTAGTAGGCTGGCAGCTGTCAGCAAGTCAGAAATCCCACTCTGCTGTATATGGCAGTCCTCTCCTGATTACATACAGCTCTGACTGTAAAAAACCTGGGATTTGGAACATGAGATTGTGAGTTCACAGAGCATTCTAATACACTGAGATGTAATCTTGATCCTGAGTGCTCAGGGACACGCATTTTCCAAGGCATAACCAGACAGAAGAGAGTTTCCTGAACCCACCAGGGATTCTCTGGTGGAGTTAGGAAATACTCAACAACACTAAGCCTGGAAGCCCTGGGAGCCCTGATCTGTCAAATCCGAACCGGTACACACCAGAGCAGGTCTATGTATGTCTCCAGTTCCACAGACCGGAATTTTAATAGAGGCCACGTTATACCGAACCATTCTGACAAACTCCAACAAGTTCTTTACTGTGAGGGCGGTGGAACACTGGAAGATGTTGCCCAGGGAGGAGGCTGAGGCTCCTTCCCTGGAGATACACACGGTGAGGCTCAACAAGGCCCTGGGCAGCCTGATCTAGTTGGGGATGTCCCTGTGGAGTGTGGGGAGGTCAGACTAGATGACCTTTGGAGGTCCCTTCTGGCCTGGACCATTTTATGATTCATTGATTCTTTGTACATGCAAATTGGCCAAAGTATCCCTCAGTGGTGATTCCTTCATCCAATTCACATGTCACTGACTTGCATCATAAACCTTGTGAAGTGGGAAAACTAACTAAAGTCCTTCCTGTGCTGTTGTCTCACAGACTACAACTGATTCGAGCACTAGTGAGAGCAAGACTGCTGATGACTATATTGTGGTTTCTAAAGAAGAGGAAGGAAGCAGAAGTGGGGTCCCTGAGCCAGCGCGGTCACTTCAGGCACCCAAGGAGGCAACGGCGAAGGCAGAAGCTCCATCTCGCTCTTCTTTGGTATTCTCTGACCCACTGATGGGCTCCATTTCAGCCTCCTCCAGCAACCTGAGCTCCAGCCCTGATGACGACAGTAGTAACAACAGCAAGGATTCTGACTTTGCTATTGTCAGCCCTCTGGACATCTAAAGAAACAGGTTGGGAGAGTTTGGGATGTCAATCGTTAACAACTCGTCTCAAATTCCTGCAGTTCCACAGGCTGGATAGTTCTTTGGGTTTGAATGACAGAAAATAGTTAAAGGTAACTCATTTCATCTGCCAAAAGCCTATATTGAAAACAAGGAGGGAAAGGAAAAAAAGGCAATTTGCAACTTTTCCAAAAGAATAGACACCTTTTGATAACCGCCTTAAATAAAGACCCAGTAAAACCCAGCTCTCATATACAGCTACTGTTTTACTTAGGAGCTTTCTTACCATAGAACTCTTGCTTTCCCAAAACATAGAATAGTGTGTGCTAGGTACTATAATGGATTAGGAAATAGGTAGATAGCTGGCATCAGACCTGAAGCAGCAAAGACAAGCTAGACTTAATATCATCTTTGTACAAAAATATGCCTGACTGGGTTTTCTAAGTGGAAAAGTAGTACCACTGCTTCTAAGTAGAAAAGGTTTCTTCAGAGAGTCTGACAAGAGAAGCAAGGAATGTACATCAGAAAGATTAAAAGCATCATCCTGGCACTAAGCTTGTTCTCAGCTGAGCAATCCTAGTTTCTTTGTTTTCATCAGGCAGTAGCCTGAGGTGCATTCAAGGCAGAGATTTGTGCACTTGTTCTTCAGTGCTGTCTTACAGGAGAATGTGCAACAAATTCCTTGAGAACAGGGACCTATAATGACAGAGCCTTATTTCCTTTTGCCTACTTTTTTTTTTCCCCTTGAGAATTCCAGTTCACCCCTTTGCCTCTTGACTTCTGTCTAATTTTGCTCTCCCTGCCATGAATTCTCTTCTTATTTTACCGAGACTACCACGGTTAAAACAGTAGGTGCAAGGGAAATGGCAGTATTTCATAGTGTAGACCTGAGCCAGCTGAGCTAAAAGTAGCCTGAGTATGATAACTTACCAGGGAAAGGTGCAAAGCAAAAGGAGACGTTCATTATGAAAAGCACTTTATGTCTCGTTGCTATTATCTTCTATAGACTCTGTTTACATATATTCCTGTATGATTTCCACATTTTCTAGCCAAGAAAAACTGAATGGTGCAGCAGCATTAACCAACAGAAAGTTGCTAATCAACTCTAGAACTTGTTCTTCTCTGGCTAGGTGTATTTCTTTCCCTTCAAGTACACAGTACATCTAATAGCAGATTTTTCAGGGAGATAAGGAGCAAGGGTTTGTGATCTCTGATCCTTTTAAACTGCATTGGAATCCACAAAAAGAAACCTGTGGTGAGTGGACACTTCCTGCAGAACCTACCCAGAAGTAGCCTGAGGAATGACTGCTGGAATGTCACCCTGTAACAGCAGCAGAGAGAATTGCATTGTTTACTTTTCATCTACATGACACCATGAGACAACCTCATAACCGCATGGCAAGGCTTGTGTTCGTTTGGAGTTAAGACGTGGTAGTTATTTGCTGCTTACTCTGTCATTGTCAGCAGACTTCAGCTCTGTATTCCAAAGATAAGGTGACATGTGTTCTGCTGGGTTTAGGTTTTGCAAGGTCTGTGTCAGGGGCTGAATCCAAGAGATAATTGTCACGTAACCACATGGTAGCTGCCATGTTCTTACATGTTAAGAAGCCACCGTGTCGTCCTTCAGAGATTATTTGTGCCTTGGAGAGGAAAAAGATGCCAGAATGTTATGGGTAGGCATAGCATCATACCTCTCTGTGACAGAGTGCTCTGAGCAGTCAGGTGACTGCTGAGATGAAAGATCTCTTAACTGCATAACATTGCTGGAGAAGTGTTTGTTTGGCTTTAATTGTGGAATTCAGCATGCGTGCCTGACTTCAGGTTTATTTGGTTTCCCTGGGCCTGCATGGATGCCAGGGGGATTAAGTGGATGCTGGTTTATTTAAGTCTTTCAAGCTTTTCTAAGCCTTAACCCATTCAACAAGGCTTGTGCCACGCCACCAACAAAGGAGAATCTGTTCAAGAAGGACCTTCAGGAAGAGGAAAGATGCGTTCTGGGGACAGAGAGAAAACTTTTATATTCTGTGCTACATAAACCTTCAAAGATTCCAGTACTTTTGGCAGGGGAAAAATACTTTTCCTTCCTTTTTTTTTTGTAATGTTTTTAGTTTTTTTACTCATGAGTCTTTTGCTTTCTGTTCTGGTGGTTTATTTCAGGGATCACATTGCCCTTTTCCTGAACAAGCTCATTGCCAGCGCAAGGGAGTGAGCTGTACAGCTCTTTTATTTTTGTAAGTTACTGGGTATCTCTAATACTGCATATTTTAAAACCACTAAAAGTAGATAAAAAGAAAAAAAAATCTTGGGAGTTCCTAACAAGTTTTCACTGCTAATCAGTGGGCAGTGGTGAGCTGAATACCGTGAGCTATGACAAAAATTCTCAGCAGCAGACAAAATTGTTATACAAAGAAGATCAGAGCAAATTCCAATGCATGAATCTGCTTTGGTTATACCATGTCCTTCCACATTCTCCCTCTTATGTTGTCTCCCATACTTGATCATAGTGCAGGGAGAGTTAGAATTTTGTACATTCATTAAGTTAGAAACTTGTAAGTTGGAGAAAATGTCAAACTGCCCCCCCCCTCCCCCCGTCTGGTGTTATGTTAAGAGTATACCAAGAAAGAAATTGCCATTTATATATATATATATGATTATTCTTTTTCTCTGAAGATGACCTGCTCCTAATGTTCATGGGTAACAATAATCAGATAGAAACATTGTATGCATTGCAACTTGCTGATGGAAACTACTGTGGGATTGAGATATGTATCTGAGACTGTCGTACCGTATCTCACGTCTGTAATCGATGACGATTTGAAGTCTCTTGCATGTCCTGTCAGTTGTGCGTGCTGCGGAAAGGCAGTACCAGAGTTTGACTGGGTGTTCATTTAGTTGTGGAACTTTATATCTTTACTCTGGAAGAACATCTAGCCCGCTTTATTAAAGAAAATATTAACAAGTTCCCTGGGCTGTGCTTGTGCTGTTTTCTCAGAAAGGAGGGAGTGTTTCTTGGCTGGAACAGTGGGAGCTCAATTTCTGAACAGGGGTGACTTAAAGTTTTTAAACTGTTGTTGTTCTTCATGGTTCAGTTCTGGAGCCCCTATTACAGGAAGGATCTGGAGGTGCTGGAACATGTCCAAAGACTAGAATCATAGAATCAACAAGGTTGGAGAAGACCTCAGAGGTCATCAAGTCCAACCTGTCACCCAAGACCTCATACCTACTATACCATGGCACCAAGGGCCACATACAATCTTCTCTTGCACACCTGCAGTGATGGTAGAATAGAATAACTTCAAGATCATTGCATCCAACCTATCATCCAACACCACCTAATCAACTAACCCATGCAACCAAGCACCCTGTCAAGTCTCCTCCTGAACATCTCCAGTGATGGTGACTCCACCACCTCTCTGGGCAGCACATTCCAATGGCTAACAACTCTCTTAGTGAAGAACTTTCTCCTCACCTCCAGCCTAAACTTCCCCTGGTGCAGCTTGAGACTCTGTCCTGAGTGCTGGAGCTCTTCTCCTGCAAGGATAGAGAATTGTGGCTGTTCAGTCTGGACAAGAGAAGGCTTCAAGGAGACCTTATTGTGGCCTTCCAGTATCTGAAGGGGGCTACAAGAAAGCTGGGAAGGGACTTTTTAGGGTGTCAGGTAGGGATAGGACTAAGGGGAATGGAGTAAAACTAAAAATGGGTAGGTTCAGATTGGATGTTAGGAAGAAGTTCTTCCCCATGAGGGTGGTGAGACACTGGAACAGGTTGCCCAGGGAGGTGTTTATTCACCATGGGAGTGTTTAGCCTGGAGAAGAGGAGGCTTAGGGGAGACCTTATTGCTGTCTACAACTACCTGAAGGGAGGTTGTAGACAGGTGGGAGTTGGTCTCTTCTCCCAAGCAACCAGTGACAGAACAAGAGGACACAGTCTCAAGCTGTGCTAGGGGAAGTTTAGGCTGGAAGTGAGGAAGAAATTCTTCACAGAAAATGTGACTGGCCCTTGGAATGTGCTGCCCAGGGAGGTGGTGGAGTCACCATCACTGAAAGTGTTTAAAAAGAGACTGGATGAGGCACTTAGAGCCATGGTTTAGTTGATTAGATGGTGTTAGGTGATAGGTTGGACTTGCTGATGTCACAGGTCTTTTCCAGCCTGGATAATCTGTATGCCAGGCAGTTTTGGGCAAACCTAGCAGCATTTGTGAACTTGCAAGAGCCGAGCTGATGCTGAGGTGCAGGAAGCATTGCAATATATCAGCTGCTGTGGGAAGACACTGTAATTCCATTTCCTGTCAACGGTAAGCATGTGATCCTTCAAATCCCACTGCTTCAACACTTTCACTATCTTCCCTGGTGACAACATGACACGCTGTAAGCAGTTCCAGAGACCTGATGACAACTCTGCTGCTTCATTTACCACATGCAGTCACAGAGCATGGAACAGAGAACGTTTTCACAGCTTTGCCTTTCACTGCAAGCTTCAGGGACATTTGTCTGAGTCTTTAACTGGTACAAAGCAGCATGCAAAGATGCTAGGAATTATCGTGTCAGTATTTGAGACCTTTTGCAGTACAAATTGCTACACAGTTTTGAGATGGAAGAATGTCACAATACCTCAATTTCCCACCTGCTGGGTTAATTGAATCCAGTGGGATGGGGAATATTATAACATTTTCAGATCATCATTAAATTCCTCTTTTAAAATAGGAGAAAATATCAAGCAAACAGGTGTGAAAAGGCAGGCTGTCAGCCTGGAACAC
Source organism: Melanerpes formicivorus (assembly GCF_026170545.1). Classification (NCBI taxonomy): domain Eukaryota; kingdom Metazoa; phylum Chordata; class Aves; order Piciformes; family Picidae; genus Melanerpes; species Melanerpes formicivorus. The sequence continues at coordinate 3,547,612 of NW_027142375.1, forward strand.
ATGGAAGAAAATGTACATCAATGTGAGCCTGGTTTTAAAACCATTTCTAAAGCTCCAAGTATCAAGAGACCTCAAAATGCTTACAAAATGTTTAGATACACACCAAGGTTTCACAGGTATTAGAAAAGAGTTACATTTTCTTCTTCAGATCTGATCATTTACTTTATTTACACTGCTGTCTGGGTTGCTGCAGTGTTTGCACCCATAGCCAAGAGAGTCCTCCACCAGCAACCTGAGGGTTTGAGCAGGGTAGGTTTTGGTATGAGCACACTGAATGTTGCTTTCTCCAGCTACTGCCTTCTGTGCTTACTTTACTGCCTCCCTGTCCTTCCTTATGCTTTATCCCACATGTGTCTTTCCTCACTGATCTTTGGTTGTAAAGTCTGCAAGTCTTGACACATGTGCATTGCACATGCAGCAAGAAAACTCCAGCCTCCAGATGACAGCACAGTGCCAAGTATAATGGTAAGAGTTTGGGACCACGATGAACTTCCTGTGTTTCAGAGTTCTCCCTCAGACCAGTAACTTTCAAAGTCTGGGTGAAATTGATTCCAGTATATGAGCAATCTGGGTCAGGGCAATCCCAAGAATTGATATAGGCTGGGCAGCAACTGTCTTGAGAGCAGCCCTGAAGAAAAGCCCTTGGGGGTGCTGGTGGATGAGAAGCTCAACAGGAGCCAGCAGTGTGCACTTGCAGCCCAGAAAGCCAATCACATCCAGGGCTGCCACAAGAGAAGCACAGCCAGCAGGTCAAGAGAGGTGATTCTCCCCCTCTGCTCCACTCTGGTGAGACCCCACCTGGAGCACTGTGTCCAGTCCTGGAGCCCCTGTTACAGGAAGCATCTGGAGGTGCTGGAGGGTGTCCAGAGAAGGGCCACAAGGATGATCAGAGGGCTGGAACACCTCTCCTGTGAGGACAGACAGAGAGTTGGTGCTTTTTCTCAGCTCAGTATAAAGAAATGGAGAACAACTGTCAAGCACTGCCTGCCATTCCTCTAGAAATGCTCCTTCAGGATGGTACCTTCCTACTCAAATTTCATTACCTATTAATGCCATGAAAGTGATTTGAGGTACTTTCAATTATTTTAAATTGAAGTTATCAGGCATCAGTAGAAAACTATCAAGCTCTAATCTCATCAAATAAGAAGTGAAGCCTCCTTGACTTTTTGGGCAGTAATTTTTATTGGAATTTTAAAAATCATCACACTTGGATTTGTCTCTCCCACTGCCAGTTTTGACCACAGACCATACAGTCTGTGTCTCTACTTCTTTTTAATACCACCAGTGATGTGGCTTTGGAACTTTCTCAGCTTACTGTGCTTAATTAGGAACAGTCAAGAGAAGTGTAGCCAGCAGGTCAGGGGAGGTGATTCTTCCCCTCTACTCAAAACTGTCTGGGTTGGAAGGGACCCCAAAAGGTCATCCAGCCCAGCCCCCTCTGCAGCCAGCAGGGGTATCCTCAACTAGATCAGGCTGCCCAGAGCCCTCTCGTGCCTCACCTTGAACATCACAGGCAGAGGTTGGTCTCTTCTCCCAGGCAGCCAGTACCAGAACAAGAGGACACAGTCTCAGGCTGCACCAGAGGAGGTTTAGGCTGGAGGTCAGGAAGAAGTTCTATACAGAGAGAGTGATTGCCCATTGGAATGGGCTGCCTGGGGAGGTGGTGAAGTCACCATCATTGGAGGTGTTCAGGAGGAGACTTGATGGGGTGCTTGGTGCCACGAGTTAGTTGGGTTAGATTGGTTGAAGGGTTGGACACGATGATCTTGAAGGTCTCTTCCAACCTGGGTTATTCTAAAGGGATCCCCAGGGAAGGGGCCTCAAGCACCTCTCTGGGCAACGTGTTCCAGTGATCCCCCACCCTCATGGCAAACAGCCTGTTCCCAACATCCCATCCAAATCTGCTCCTCTCCAGTTCAGATCCATCACTGAAACAGTCTCTCCCCCCCCCCCCCCTTTCCTAGGCCCTCTTCAGGTACTGGAAGGCTGCCACTAGGGCTCCACAGAGATTTACAGGAGAAGCTACAACATGCATTTCTGGTATTAAACCCAAGGGATTTAGCTGAGAGGATCATCTCCACAGAACACTTAACCCATAGAAGGTTTACCCTTCCCATGGCAACTTTCATGGCCATAAGTTCCTTCCTGCACCTATTTTGTCACTCCTCTCCAAACCAGAGCTATCAGCACATTCTCCCTTCTTCTCACAAGTACAGGATGAAAGTGATCTGATTGTATGCAACTCCTTCTCATCTACACAGGCAAGTAAACTACAGAAAGAAGTCTCAGATACTTTTAAGTAGAAAAACCTTTGTCCTTAACTGTGTACTGCTTGGATAGAGCAGTGATACAGGAACCTACTGGAGCCATAATCAGACTATTTATTCCTCATAAGGAAATGGCCACAGCAGCTGCTGCTCCCTCTACACCATCCCCCACCCTGCTTAAACAGCTCATGCTCCATCACCACCAGTACTGCACCCATCCCAGAGCCAGAGGCAAGACCCTCAACCAGCCAAGATATCACACAGAGGAGCTCAGCCCCAGTGAGGAGCCCCAGCCAGCACCCATGGATGGTATTGGAGTGGTCATCAATGCTCTCCCTAGCTAACCGGGGGGCCAGCAGGCCCCCCGGCCTTTGTTGTCACCACCACCATCACCCAGTGTGCACCAGGGGCACTCACCAGAGATGAGAGGAGGATCCTCCAGCCCAGATGGGCTCAGCCTGGGGCTTCTGCCTCTCCTGGGAGCGATTAAAAAGGGGAGTGGGTGGGGAGGGTAAAGTGGCCACAGCTGGGGAGGGAGGAGACTCCAACAGAGACCAGGTGCTGTGGGATTTTTGGACTAGACATTAGGAAAGAAATTTTCACAGAAAGATTGGTCAGGTATTGGAATGTGCTGCCCAGGGAGGTGGTTGAGTCACCTACCCTGGATGTGTTTAGACATGTGTTTGGGAATATGGTTTAGGGATGAACTTCGTAGAGTAGGGTTATTGATTGGACTTGGTGATCCTGAGGGTCTTGTTCCAACCTGAATAAATGTTTCTGTGATGCTGTGATTTCTGTGATGCTGTGATTTCTGTGATGCTGTGATTTGGGGGGAATAAAAGGAGGAAATGAGGTGGGTGGGGTGGAAATGGCCATGTTCTTTCAGCTACAGTTCACCAGCATTTCTGTGTCACTGAGAAACTGTCCCTTCTCCCTTCATCCTGACACCTTCCTCACACCAGAACTGGTAAATCAAACTCATACTGGCTGAATTACCAGCAGCAGGATCAAGCACTGTACTTGTGTACCAATTATCATTAGGAACTCAGTATTCACTCACTCCTCTGCTGAGACCCCTCCTGGACTACTGTGTCCAGTTCTGGAGCCTCTGTTACAAGAAGGATGTGGAGGTGCTGGCAGGTGTCCAGAGGATTGCCATGAGGATGAGCAGAGGGCTGGAGTACCTCTGCTATGGAGGCAGACTGAGAGAGTTGGGGCTGTTCAGTCTGGAGAAGAGAAGGCTCCAAGGAGTATCTGAAAGGGGGCTATAAGAAAGCTGGGGAGGGACTTTTTAGGGTGTCAGGTAGGGATAGGACTAGGGAGAATGGAGCAAAACTAGAAATGGTTAGATTCAGATTGGATGTTAGGAAGAAGTTCTTCCCCATGAGGGTGGTGAGACACTGGCACAGGTTGCCCAGGGCAGTGGTAGAAGCCTCATCCCTGGAGGTTTTTAAGGCCAGGCTGGATGTGGCTCTGAGCAACCTGATGTAGTGTGAAGTGTCCCTGCTTGTGGCAGGGAGATTGGGACTAGATGATCCTTGAAGTCCCTTCCAACCCTAACAATTCTATGAGTCTGTGTTTGCTAAGTTAGGAGTGTATTGTGATGGGCAAACTCCCCTTCAGACCCTCTTTCCCATCTCCTCCTTTGGAAGGGTTCTCATTTTCCACAGTCGAGCGCATCTGGCAGTTTTGTGATACCCATAAAAACTTCAGCTGTTTAATCTGCTCAAATAAATGAATTCTCAGTCAGCCTCTGGGATCAGAGTTAGCTGTTTGTTATCTGAGGACTCCAATCCCCTGTGCCTGCAGCCTGGCCACCAGCCCAGCCAATCTGCAACTTGTTTTCCTGCAAAATCTGAAGTCTTAGGAAGATCTCACAACAGTTATGCAGCAGGTGGCATCCATATTCAGTCTCAGAACTTCCCTGTGGTAAGCTTTGTTGTAGGTTTTGGCACCTAATATTTTATCTATTCACACTCTTTGGCATTCTCACAATCAGGGAAACAAAACAGAAGAAAAATACCATCTTGGCTCAAAAATGCTTTGGTTTTATTTCCTTCCCTCTTCCCTCTCCTAGTAAAGTACCTTTGCTGAGGATTTTTGTCTATGTGTATGGTTATGAGGCAGAGTTCTGACATGTTATGGCTTGAAAATGCTTGAAAATGCTTGAAAATGGTGCAAGATGTTCACATGTTCCTTAGGAGAGCAAGGTGTAGTGGTGCAAGATGTTCACATGTTCCTCAGAAGGGCAAGGTGTAGTGGTGCAAGATATTCACATGTTCCTCAGGAGAGCCTCTGGGTGTATTTGGGGCAGGGTGCTCCTGGGCGCCAGAGAAGGTGGCCAATGACTGCACTTGGAGGAAACACAGGACCTTCAGTCACACCACACCAGTGTGCATCCCCATCCTGCAGGGCTTATCTTTGGGCAGGGGCCAGGGGCTGCAGTGTTGCTAGAAAGGTGGAGGATCAAAAGATGAAAATTCATGTTTGCTGCCCTGCATGGACCTTTAAGCTCCAGTGTTGTCACAGTTTGAAGGGGGGACTTTAGCCTAGTCCCTGACTGCAAAGACTGAAAATAAATTACCATTGGATGCAAAAGGAAAATAATGGTAAGGGTGAGAGGCCTTGAGCACAAGTTCTATGAGGAGAGGCTGAGGGAGCTGGGGTTGCTTAGCCTGGAGAAGAGGAGGCTCAGGGAAGACCTTATTGCTCTCTGTAACTACCAGAAGGGTGGTTGTATCCTGGAGGGAGTTGGTCTCTTCTCCCAAGCAACCAGCACCAGAACAAGGGGACACAGTCTCAAGCTGCACCAGGGGAAGTTTAGGCTGGAGGTGAGGAGAAAGTTCTTCACCAAGAGAGTCATTAGTCATTGGAATGTGCTGCCCAGGGAGGTGGTGGAGTCTCCGTCCCTGGAGGTGTTCAAGAGGGGATTTGATGTGGCACTTGGTGCCATGGTTTAGTCATGGGGTCACTGGTGACAGGTTGGACTTGATGACCTTTGAGGTCTCTTCCTACATATATATATATTCACACATCTGTATATATACACACACATATATGCATTTCATATTTCTAGACTGTAGTTTGCTTGCAAATAGAGCTTCATCTGCTTCCATCCCAAACTGAGCTAGGCTGGCAATTTTATTTTGGGGGTAGTTTCTCCAGATTAGTTGGGGGGTAATTTCGCCCCACCACACTATGTAATCACAGGACTGTGTGTTTTGGCTGTTTCAAGGTTCATCTGGCCTTACCAGAGAAACCTAAATGATGTAGATTTTTTGGGTAAGAAACAAACTCAGTCCATGTTTTTGCTTACAAAAATAGCTAATGTTTTCCAAAATCTCTGCTTCTCTGTAAATAACTTTTCTGTGGTGCTCCTCTAGATGTGGAAGTAGTTTATTTTCCCTTTTCATCTTCCCATCTGCACCCTGGCATGTGCACAGCCTGCAGAATCACTGCCTTCTCCAGGTCAGGATTTATGAGAGGCCCAGGTGCAATCCATTTTGAGGAAACCACAACAAAGGATGTGAGGATGCCAGACAAACAGCAATCCAAACCAGCAAGCCACACCTTGCCAGAAAACATTGATGTGTTCTCTGACCTTGCACAGCCACAAGCATACCAGCAGATATAGGCTGGAGAGCAGCCTGGGGTTTTATGACGGGTCAGCATCCTTAGCAAGTCCTCCAACCATTTATCCTTCAGTAAATCTGCCCCAGCGAGCAAACCCACCACACTCATTGTTTGGAAGTACAAATGGAATTGCATTTACAGAAGAAACTAAATATAGCAGTATAAAAAGCAATGAAAACATGCACAGAGTAGATCTATATATGTACAGATGTTCAGTTTAACAACAGCACAGGACCCCCTGTACCTTTGATTCAGTTCTTTGTCCTCTCCTGGGGACAAAGGGCCCTGTGGTGGGTTGATATCACCACCCCCAACCCCCAAAATCAAATTGTCAGACCAGCTCAGTTGGAAAGCAAATGAAGCTGTATTTACAAGCAAAACTAAAATCTAGAAATATGAAGTGTACAAAATATGCAATATTTGCAACTTATAAGCAACACAAGAAGCCCCCCAGGACAAAACCAGAGGGTTAGCAACAGCTTCTCCCTCTTGACTTCCTTCTTCCCCCTGGACAAATGAAAAGAGAGGAGAAAAGCAAAAAGAAACTTGTTAGTTCTTAACCACAAGAAGAATGCAGCCAAGGTCAGCAACAGCAGGGAGTGGGTAAGGAGGGCACAGTGACCACACCTGGGGAGGGCAAAGTGGCCATACCTGAGGTGGGAGGAGACTCCAACAGAGCCCAGGTGCTCTGGGATTTGGGGGGAAAATGAGGTGGGTGGGGTGGAAATGGCCATGCTCTTTCAGCTACAGTTCACCAGCATTTCTGTGTCACTGAGAAACTGTCCCCTCTCCCTTTGTCCTGACACCAACATGGATTCAGGAAGGGCAGATCCTGCCTCTCCAACCTGATCTCTTTCTATGATCAGGTGACCCGCCTGGTGGATGTGGGGAGGCCTGTGGATGTGGTCTACCTAGACTTCAGCAAGGCCTTTGACACCGTCCCCCACAGCAAACTGCTGACTAAGCTGTCAGCCTGTGGATTGGACCACTACACTCTGTGCTGGGTTAGGAACTGGCTGGAGGGCCGGGCCCAGAGAGTGGTCGTGAACGGTGCCGCATCCAGCTGGCGGCCAGTCACCAGTGGTGTCCCCCAGGGATCAGTGCTGGGCCCTGTCCTCTTCAACATATTCGTTGATGATCTGGATGAAGGGGTAGAGTCAGTCATCAGCAAGTTTGCAGATGACACAAAGTTAGGGGCAGATGTTAGTCAATTAGAGGGTAGAAAGGCTCTGCAGAGGGACCTCGACCGACTGGAAAGATGGGCAGAGTCCAATGGGATGGCTTTCAACAAGTCCAAGTGCCGAGTGCTGCACTTTGGCTATGGCAATCCCATGCAGAGCTATAGGCTGGGGTCGGAGTGGCTGGAGAGCTCCCAAACAGAGAGGGACCTGGGTGTGCTGATCGACAGCCACCTGAATATGAGCCAGCAGTGTGCCCAGGTGGCCAGGAGGGCCAATAGCATTCTGGCCTGCATTAGGAATAGTGTGGCCAGCAGGAGCAGGGAGGTCATTGTGCCCCTGTACTCTGCTCTGGTTAGGCCGCACCTTGAGTACTGTGTCCAGTTCTGGGCTCCTCAGTTTAAGAAGGACATTGAGACACTTGAGCGTGTCCAGAGAAGGGCAACAAGGCTGGTGAGAGGCCTTGAACACAAGCCCTATGAGGAGAGGCTGAGGGAGCTGGGATTGTTTAGCCTGGAGAAGAGGAGGCTCAGGGGTGACCTTATTGCCCTCTACAACTACCTGAAGGGTGGTTGTAGCCAGGAGGGAGTTGGCCTCTTCTCCCAGGCAACCAGCACCAGAACAAGGGGACACAGTCTCAAGCTGCGCCAGGGGAGGTTCAGACTCGAGGTGCGGAGGAAGTTCTTCACCGAGTGAGTCATTCGGCATTGGAATGGGTTGCCCAGGGAGGTGGTTGAGTCATCGACCCTAGAGGCGTTCAAGGGGAGATTGGACGTGGCACTTGGTGCCATGGTCTAGTCATGGGGTCTGCGGTGTCAGGTTGGACTCGATGATCCTCGAGGTCCTTTCCAACCTAAGTGATACTGTGATACTGTGATACTGTGATACCTTCCTCACATCAGATCTGCTAAACCAAACTCATACTGGCTGAAATACCAGCAGCAGGATCAAGCACTGTGCTTGTGTACCAATTATCATTAGGAACTCAGTATTCACTCACTCCTCTGCTGAGACCCCTCCTGGACTACTGTGTCTACTTCTGGAGCCCTTATTACAAGAAGGATCTGGAGGTGCTAACAGGTGTCCAGAGAAGGGCCATGAGGATGAGCAGAGGGCTGGAGCTCCTCTGCTATGGAGACAGACTGAGAGAGTTGGGGTTGTTCAGTCTGGAGAAGAGAAGGCTCTGAGGAGACCTAATTGTGGCCTTCCAGTATCTGAAGGTTGGAATTAGATGATCCTTGAGGTCCCATCCAACCCTAACAATTCAATGATTCTATGAGCCTAAACTGCTCAGCTGGGTATTAATCATGCTGAGGGAACTTAGTGATCAAAAGGGTCAAGCTGTCTTCTTCAGTGGCCATGAAGGGCTCTGTCCGTTCTGCTTTCCATCTTGATCCATGAGTTCCTGAATACAGTTCCTGTCTGCCGCTAAGTCCAGTCTGGAACTGCCCCAGTGCCTGCCCACAGCATCAATTGGTGATGGAGATATAAGTACTATCGTGGGGGTTGGGCTCAGTGTTGGTTTGGTTTGTTTGTATTTCATTTTATTGTTATTATTTTCATTAAAATTGTTCTGGATTTCTTTTCCCGTGCAGAAGTCTCTCTCTCTCTCTCTCTCTCTCTCTCTCTCTCACTCCCTTTCTCTTCTTTCCTGGAAGGGAGGGAATTTAATAGAAAGTGGCACTCACTCATTTAGTGGCCAGCCAAGTCTAACCCTTGGCAATTGATTAGGAGGATAATTTTAGGGATACTTCCTAACCAGAACACAGTTTCTGTTCCATAATATGTATTTATTCCTGTTATATGATGTGTTGTGATTTTGTGGCTTGCCTTCCTAGATAAAGATTGAAGGTGGTTTTTCTTTTCAAGGCAAAGGTGTGGAAGGGCAGTAGCATGGTAGTGAGAGAAGGTGAGAGCAGTGTGAAGACTGCTGGCTCCAGTTGCCTCCAAACAGCTCAAAGAATAGATTTAAATACACATGAGTAACAAATGCATTAGTCACATTAGGATTTAATGAAGTGTTTTATGAAATAGCAGCTTTGCTGCACTGTCCCTTGAGGAGTAATTCACTGGGATGAATTTAATAGCTTATTCTTGTTCTTCTTTGTCCAATGTATAGGCCACTTTGGAAGGGAGAAGAGATAGGATACCCATCATTGCTTCAGAATTAACAATCAATTGGAGAAAGTCAGAAATTCTCCCTGTAGGGTCTGTGCTTTGCCATATGCTACTTTGCCTGCAGTAAATTCAGAGACCCTTTAAATCACCAGCAGTGCCTACACCAGGCTTGGACTTTCACATAGCTCTTTGTGGGAGCAGTATGAGAATCACAGAAACACAGAAACCCTTGGGTCAGAAAAGACCCTCAGGATCACCAAGGCCAGCCTCTACAAGGTTCACCCCTAAACCATATCCACGAGCACCACATCCAAACCACCTTTAAACACATCCAGGCTTGGTGACTCCCTGGGCAGCACATTCCAATCCCTGACCACTCTTGCTCTGAAAAAAACTTCCCTAATGTCCAGTCTAAACCCACCCAGTTGCAGCTTGGGCCCTTCCCTCTTGTTCTATCACTAGTTAGCTGTGAGAAGAGAGCAGCACCAGCTTCTCTACAACCTCCTTTCAGGTAGTTGTAGACAGCAGTGAGGTCTCCCCTCAGCCTCCTCTTTTTCAAATGAATCATGCCCAGCTCCTTCAGTCACTCCTCATCAGATTTATTTCCCCAGCTTCGTTCCCCTCCTCCGCACTGGCTCCAGCCCCTCCACATCTCTCTTGTATTGGGGTGCCCCAAACTGGACACAACACTTGAGAAACAAAGCTAACAGAGGTATTCAGACCATAGCAAATGAAAACTGCCAAGCACATTTAATCAATGCAAGGCAAAGCACTGGCTTTTCTGCCCCACTGTGGACACTTGCCCACACTGTTTGCCTTCCTTAGGTGATCAGTGACCAGGAAGTCTGAGATTATCCAAGGATAAATACTGAAGTCTGCTATAATCTCTATGCTCATTATGGAAATGCAGAACATGCTCTGCTCCCATCCTAGGTGCTTCAAGGTCTATCAGATACCCAGGTGTCGTACAGAGAACCAAAGGGTCAAACAGCTCTGCTGTGCTGTAGGAGAAGGCCAAGGTGGCAGCTCATCAGCATGCTAAAAGTCTGCCCCAGTGCAGCAGAGCTGCACCAAGAGAGAACAGGAGCTGGTTGCTCTTTGGTTTGGCCTTGATTCCATGTGATCCTCAGGGGCAGCACTGGGCTAGTGGGTGGGATGCTGACATGAGCCCAGTCAGAGATAATATCCGAGTGGGTTAGGTGCCTAAAAACCTCTGAAGTGGGTACTGGGATTTGCTGCTGCTGAAAATACTGCCAGCAGCTTTGGAAGGCTTCTCTTAGCTGTTCTGTATATCCACCTTCTGGAGAGGGTAATTGCAGCCCTGCCCTAATACTGCACAATGAATGCTGCCTCCTAGGTAATGAGAAGACCCTGCTTAACTTCAGATTGATAGTTGGAGCAGGTTTATTGATTATGGCGTTTCTGAGGGCTATAAAGTGAGAAATGAAAGAAAATGAGTTGGCTGCAGAGGCAAGTTTAAAGGTAGTGTAGATATCAGTGTCATACACTTGTTTGTATCACCTCTGCAAAAAAAATGCTGCAGTGGCTCGTGTGCTGAGAGCATACCTGGTGCTCTCCACTTGGATTTTCTACAGAATTCATGATCAAGGCCTTGGCTGAAAAATAACCTGGATCAAATAGGTACACACAGCAAAAGCAATCAGATGAGACTACTCCTAAATAAAGTTGCTGCCCCAACAAATCATTCCGTGACTGCAGTAACTCTCTGGGCATGGAAGTATTGGCTGATAGATGCATGACTCCTCCTGAATTATCCCTTGCCTACATGTAGTGATGTAGAGAATACAGACAATGCCTTTGTCAATGACTGGAAAAGGAATTCATGCTCTGGGTTACTATTGTGGATTTTAACAATAAAGGCTGGGCTAGCTTTATGCTTTCATTAAGGAGTAAATCCAGCACAGGGCAAAAAGAGTGCTGGCTGTGTCAGCCCCTGCACTGTGACGTGCCAGTTTAGCCAATATCAGGTAGTGTAATCTATCTTCTGCAGCGTGAGAGAACAAAATCATTTAGAGCTGGTTCTTTTGCTGAGCCTTTCACAGAGTACAGCTCCAGACCTTTGCAATTAAAGAATCATAGAATTGTCAGGCTTGGAAGGAACCTCAAGGATCATCTAGTTCCAATCCCACCTCACACTACAGCAGGTTGCTCACAGCCACATCCAGCCTGACCTTAAAAACCTCCAGGGATGAGGCTTCCACCACCTCCCTGGGCAACCTGTTCCAGTGTCTCACCACCCTCATGGGGAAGAACTTCTTCCTAACATCCAATCTGAATCTACCCATTTCTAGTTTTGCTCCATTCCCCCTAGTCCTATCACTCCCTGACACCCTAAAAAGTCCCTCCCCAGCTTTCTTGTAGCCCCCTTCAGATACTGGAAGGCCACAATAAGGTCTCCTTGGAGCCTCATCTTCTCCAGACTGAACAGCCCCAACTCCCTCAGTCTGTCCTCGTAGGAGAGGTGCTCCAGCCCTTCGATCAATTCAACCTATACTGCAAGAAGGAAGAAGTAGTTCTGTGTGAATTTCTCCATTAAAGTGCTGAACTTTATTTAAACCCATCAGTTCATTGATTTTGCAGGAGAGGCAGTTTCCTGCAAAAAAAAATCCCAAACAAACACCAAAAACCCCACAGCCCACCATACAAGAAAGAGTTGTAGAAGACTATGCAGAACAAATACGGTGTGCTTTGGTGTTGGAATCTGTAGTTCTCCTTTTAGAAACTCTGAGAAAGAATACCCAGGAACTCTTACACATGAGAGGACTTTAAATAGTCTTCCTCAGGCTGAAAAACACTAACAGAGGGCCTAGTATCTTATGGGGAGTATAAGTAAGCCTTTACACAAGGATGAAGGGGTTTTGGACAAGGCCAACCTGTCAGAGATCAAAACCCAGCCTACTCCCTGTTGGTCTGAAACATTTTGGCAGTTGCTATATTTTGAACTTATTCCTTCTGTATGTAATGAAAGCCCTCACTGAAACAACAAATAACCAGCTTGAAATGTTTATCTGGACTTAAATGAAGCATTAATGTGGTGATATTTGGCAGTCATCAGAATCACAGAGAGTTCCTTTAGCTATTGACCACATTTAAAAACCAAATCCCTTGGTGTGCCTCTGATGCAGTTCAGTTTTTAGGATGGAGAGAGCTAGCTGTCAGATGGTTGACCCTGGCATTGGTCTTTTGCAATTATCTTCACCTGCCTGTTGCTGTGTTAAAAACAGATGCCCATTCCTCCATGTCTGAGTATCTTAGGTAGCAACATCCCTAATCACACAGAATCACAGAATCAACCAGGGTGGAAGAGACCTCCAAGATCATCAAGTCCAACTGATCACCCAACCCTAGCTAATCAACTAAACCATGGCACTAAGTGCCTCATCCAGTCTTCTAAAACACCTCCATGGACACTGACCCCACCACCTCCCTGGGCAGCCCATTCCAATGGCCAATCTCTCTTTCTGAGAAGAACTTCTTTCTAAGATCAAGCCTAAACTTCCCCCTGCTCAGCTTGAGACCGTGTCCTCTTGTTGTGGTGCTGGCTGTCCACCGCACAATCTCCATTTTCATAGTTTCATAGTTTCATAGTTTCATTCAGGGTTGGAAGGGACCACAAGGATCATCTAGTTCCAACCCCCCTGCCATGGGCAGGGACACCCCACACTAGATCAGCCTGGCCAGAGCCTCATCCAGCCTGCTGTTAAACACCCCCAGGGACGGGGCCTCAACCTTTTGTCTGCCTTCTTATGGTAAAAGACAGAAGTCAGCACCGGACACACAGATTGTTTTGTTGGGAAGGATTTTCACTTATTCCAGAAAGGGAGAGGAACAGGAGGCCTCCTGTTATGATAGAGAAGGATCTTAACAATGTTGCTTGAGCTGTTCCTAGAGAAGAGAGCTGTGTCCAAGAGCATCACTGAAAAGCATTCCCTGAAGATCAGAGCTGGAACTTACCTTATCCATGAAAATCTCTTCTGGGGGTAAGAGCTGTGAACATGGAGTGACAGCACACTGTTTCCTTCCATTCCTTTCTTCAGCTTTTTCTGCTTGTTGTTACTGTTTCTTACAAAATACCCAACTTCATTACTAAAGGATATGAAGCCCTTGCCTTTCAGATAGTATGATAAATAACAGAGCAGGGTACTTCTAGTGGAGAAAACAAAATCACCTGCTGAGAGTGTCCTTGATATACTAAAAAGCATGTCCTTCAGGAGTGGAGAGATTTTGTTCCTGCATGTTATCTTTCTGGATTTCCTGTAAGACTCAGCATGCTGGTTGGAGTAAACAAGGGTATGCCCAGACAGCTGCTGCTTGGTATCACGAGTTGAACTAGCAGGTAGCTCACATTATTTGAGCACAAAGTTTCAGTTCTTTAACCGAGGACCAAATCTGGAAACTAGGCTCATACCCTTCTGTAGGACTTAGGGAAGACAAGCAGGCAGTGGTGCCCTTGAAGCCCAGAAGGCAAATCACAGCCTGGGCTGCATCAAAAGATGCACTGCCAGCAGATCCAGAGAGGTGATTCTGCCACTTTGCTCTGGTGAGACCTCACCTGGACTACTGTGTACAGGTCTGGAGCCCTTAATATATGAAAGCCATGGACCTGATGAAGAGGGTCCAGAGGAGGGCCATGAAAATGATCTGGGGGCTGGAGTACCTCTGTTACAAGGACAGGCTGAGGGAGCTGGGGGTGTTCAGCCTGGAGAAGAGAAGGCTCCAGGGAGACCTACTAGCAGCCTTCTAGGACCTTAAGGGGTGCCTGCAGGAAGGATGGAAAGAGACTGTGGTGACAGGACAAGGGGCAATGGCTTCAAACTAGAGAAGGGCAGATTTAGATCAGCTGTCAGGAAGACGTTCTTCATTATGAGGGTGGTGGAACACTGGAACAGGTTGCCCAAGGAGGTGGTTGAGGCTCCTTCCCTGGAGATACTCAAGGTGAGACTCAATGAGGCCCTGGGCAGCCTGATCTAGTTGGGGCTGTCCCTGCTGACTGCAGGGAGGTCAGACTGGATGACCTTTGGAGGTCCCTTCTGGCCTGGACCATTCTATGATTCCATGAACATGCACACTTCCCTAGGAAAGATTTCTTAAGCAGCTACAGACCTTTGTGCTCTGGCTATAAATTCTGTGCCCTGAACACATTATGTTGACTGGGGTTCTCAAATACAACCAGAGAAAATGCAACTAATACTTGTTTGTTTGTTTGTTTGTTTGTTTGTTTTTATGAGAAAGCTTCTAAAAACATAAAAATGCTTTGTTAGAAGCTTCATTTCAGCTAATAGACCTCCAGAAATTAGGGCACTGAGCTGTAAATTTCACATCCTGTTTTTTCCCTTAATACCATCTGGGAAAAATAATAGAATCTAAGTTTTGCTGTCTTTCCACTCATCATACAGAAGATAATGGTGCAAGCAAAAAAGCTGTCGCTTGCTTTGTTGTGTTGAGACTCACAATTCCTGTGAAGCCTAATCCTTGTATTAATCTCTGAACTGTGCTGGCTTTACTTTCAAAGCAGCAGTCTTGATTCAAGAGCTGCATATGACTAGAGGTTCTGGCTGCCTGGGGCTGCTGTGGTCTTTTCACAGTGGCCATGCTTCACCTGTCTCCTCTCTAAATGATGCTACTCTCACTGCCACAGCAGGAGAAGCATAGACAGGAAATGTTGACTCTGGACTTCTTCCCAAACGTTGCAGCCATATCAATGTACAGAATCACAGAACCACAGAATTTCAGGGGCTGGAAGGGACCTCAAAAGATCATCCAGTCCAACCCCCTTGCCAAAGCAGGATCACCTAGACCAGATCACGCAGGAACACATAGAATCACAGAATCATAGAACTGTTAGGGTTGGAAGGGACCTCAAGGATCAACTAGTTCCAACCCCCCTGCCATGGGCAGGGACACCTCACACTGCATCAGGTTGCTCAGAGCCACATCCAGCCTGGCCTTAAAAACCTCCAGGGATGAGGCTTCTACCACCTCCCTGGGCAGCCTGTTCCAGTGTCTCACCACCCTCATGGGGAAGAACTTCTTCCTAACATCCAATCTGAACCTACCCATTTCTAGTTTTGCTCCATTCCCCCTAGTCCTATCACTACCTGACACCCCAAGAAGTCCCTCCCCAGCTTTCTTGTAGCCCCCTTCAGATACTGGAAGGTCACAAGAAGGTCTCCTTGGAGCCTTCTCTTCTGCTGACTGAACAGCCCCAACTCTCTCAGTCTGTCCTCGTAGGAGTGGGGTTCCAGCCCTCTAATCAAGGCTTCTGCATCCAGACAGGTCTTGAATATTTCACGAGGGAGACTCTGCAACCCCCCTGGATGTTTTTTTAAAGCCTTTGTAAATCTTGTGTCTTATATTGACAAAGGTGAATATTTCCTCTAGACCTTCCTCAGGTTAGTAAGGCACAGTCAGGGAACTGGGTGTTTCCCAGCCTCTGCCATACACTCCTCGCAACTCCGTTACAGGAAGAGGAGCCCTTTCTAGGCTCCTTTTGAAACAAAGGGCTCAGATGTTGCACAGAGGAAACAGCGAGCTCCTCAGTGCTGTTACCTCATTCTCCACCCTTCTGAAACCAAAATAGACTTCTGGGTCTTTCCAGAAATGCAGCTTTGGGACAGCTCACAGCACCACAGAACGTCAGCGGCTGGAAGGGACCTTGAGAGGACATCCATCCCAACCCCCTACCCGAGCAGGCTCACCTGGACCAGGTCACACTGGAACACATCCAGACAGGCTCATGATTTCCACCTTGGTCTGTGTTTTCAGAAGAAGGCTCCCAAGCAATTATTGCCTAAGGACTTGAGTTTCTTTTTATATTTAATGTAACAGGAATAATATTAACGGGGTTTGAGTTTTTGTTTGTTCATTAAGCAGTCAGCAGGAGCTCACTTAATGGAGCACAAACTCACAGTTATTACATTATCACTTAATTATTCAGCACTGATATCACTGCATCTTCACAGCAGGCACCCTCACAACTCGGCACAGGCCATGTTTCACTTTAGATTTGTGCTTCTTGATGCAAAGAGGGTAGCAGGAGCAGCTGGGGGCAGGGCTGGGGCGGACTGATCCTGCCTCACTACATGAGGTCTTCTATGCAAACCGGGGCCCTAGTGCCAGGGAAGAGCCACGGAAAGTTACTGGGAAATAGAGCAACTACAGGAAGGAATAATCAGGGGAAAGGAGCTGGCAGGAAAATTGTCACATTGCTGCACAACTGTACTCCACTGAGATATTTTTAGGTTTAATAGATAGAGAGGAAGGAAGGGAAGGATGGCTGCTTTTGCAGTGGTGAGGGAAAGGATGAAAAAGCATTCCAGTAAATGTCCTGAAATCTCAATTGCTTTGTTGATCCACAGCTAAAACACATTTAAACACCATGTTGAGCCTCACTTGGAATATCTCCAGGGATGGGGCCCCAACCACCTCCCTGGGCAACCTGTTCCAGTGTGCTACTACCTTCATGGTAAAGAACCTGTTCTTAATATCCAATCTAAATCTGCTCTTCTCTAGCTTGAAGCCATTGGCCCTCATCCTGTCACTGCAGGCCTTTGTAAGCAGCCTCTCTCCTTCCTTCTTGCTGCCCCCTTCAGATACTGGAAGGCTGCCATTAGGTGTCTCCAGAGCCTTCTCTTCTGCAGGCTGAACACCCCCAGCTCCCTCACCCTGTCCTTGTAGGTGCTTCAACCCCTTGATCATTTTCATGGCCCTCCTCTGGACCCTCTCCATCAGGTCCATGTCCTTCCTATATTGAGGGTTCCAGACCTGTACACAGTACTCCAGGTGAAGTCTTATCAGAGCAGAGCAAAGTGGCAGAATCACCTCTCTGGATCTGCTGGCAATGCATCTTTTGATGCAGCCCAAGATGTGATTTGCCTTCTGGGCTTCAAGGGCAACACTGCCTGCTCATCCCTCAGCACCCCCAAGTCCTTTTGCACTGTTCACCTTTCATAACAGCTGTGGTGGGTTTGACCCAGCTGGCAGGTGAGTCCCCCGAAACTGCTCACTCACTGCCTCCCAGCCCAGCCGGGGCAACCATCTACGTGGGGAGAAGTATTTCATCATGAAACTGCAAAAGTGACAGGAGGAGTGGTACTTGTCTCTCTTCCAATTTTCCCACAATGAGCAGAACTCCTGTGCTTTACACATTATAGTTTATAACATGACTCTGCTTTCCACCTAAAGCTCAACTCTTTGTGCTCCCTTGGTTTGTTCTGCTTCACCGTTGTGGTCAGAATGGTGACTTGTGGCCTTGTAGGGCTTTGAGCAGTGTTTCCTGGCTGCATGAACCCAGTCCATTTTGTGCATTATTTGACAGCATTGAGATGAAACAATTAGCAGTAAATTGATTGCAAAAGTAATAACTCTGCCTTGCAAGGCCTCTGTCTTGGGAATTCATCTGCTGCTTCAACTTGATACTTGTCTCCATTGCTTACATGTGTGCAAAGAGCTGGCTAATTTAGCTCCTGTCATCTTTGTTGCAAATGAGAGCTCTGCATTCTGGAGCTGTGGTCTCAAGAGCATTATTAGTCATCTTAAAGTGTCCCTTTTACTACAGGCCCAGAGTAATGCAGACTGATCGAGAAGTTGGGAGTGGGAGGAAGGAGGGGTGAGAACAACCCATCTGGCAGCTGTGCCTAGGGTCAGTGAATAAAACAGGACAGAAAACTTGCTCTCTCTGGATTTCTATTTAGTGCTAGTAAATGCTCAAAGGAAATATATGTAGCTACCTAAAATGTTCAGGTATTAATATTTTCCCTCATACAGGTGCAGTTGCCTCTAAAATACCCCAGTGAATTAAAGCAGGGACTTCCAGGAATGTGGCTCTTCCCTCCTATAGAATTGGGGGTTGCAGCCCTACTCTAATCTTCTCACAGCTCCTCCATACTTGTCCCTCTACTTTATTCCTGAGAGGGTGAGGCTAACAAGGGAATGATACTCAACTGCTGACTGTCTTTATTAACCTTAAGTGACCTACTCCTACTGCTGGGCTGGCAGAGGCCCCCCTCCCCACACTATAGGGAAGTGACAGAGGTGCTGCTTGTGCCCCAGTCTTATGTGAGTGCAGCCATCTGTGCTCCCTGTTGCTCTAACATATGTAAAATATGAAATTAACAGTTGGGGGCAGGTTAATGTGAAGCTGGAGACAGGCTTTTTCTTCCCCTCTTCTTTTATCCTGCTGTTGGTTTACCATGATCCTTTAAAATGTCTTTATCTTCTGCATGGTGATGCTTCTGAACAGTACAGTTCTTGCAGGATCTCTGACATGCCTCTTCAGGGTGTTTCATTGTGATAGAGGAATCTTGTGTGTGGCAAGGTACAGAGCTATGACTAGTAGGAGTTACTGCAGTGTAGCTCCCATCCTCTGTGCTTCAAGAGAGTCTGTGATGACTCCCACAGGAAATTTAGGAGCTGCTTTCCAAAGAGTCATGACTAGATCAGAGAAGGGAAGATCTGCCAGCATGGCTGGTACTTCCCTCTCCAGCAGAGAGTAGGCAGGCAAATGTAAATCTTGTCTTTCCCCTGTCACCACCAAAGGACACCCTTCCCAATCCACTGGCAATGGTGGTGTGTAATATATGCAGAATCACAGAACACTAGAGGTTGGAAGGGACCTCCAGAGATTATCAGGTCCAACCCCCCTGCCAAAGCCATACCACCCAGGGTAGTCCACACAGGAATGCATCCAGGTGGGTTTT
Organism: Melanerpes formicivorus; assembly: GCF_026170545.1. NCBI lineage: Eukaryota > Metazoa > Chordata > Aves > Piciformes > Picidae > Melanerpes > Melanerpes formicivorus. The sequence goes on from NW_027142375.1 coordinate 3,566,527, forward strand.
GAATGTGTCCAGAGAAGGAGACTCCACAACCTCTGTGGGCAGCCTGTTCCAGGGCTCTGTCACCCTCACTGTGAAGAAGTTCCTCCTCATGTTGAGGTGAAATCTTCTATGTTCCAGCTTGTATCTGTTGTTCCTTGGCTTATTATTGTGCACCACTGAAAAGAGCTTGGCCTCCTCCATTTGACACACACCCCTCAGATATTGATAGACATTGATCAGATCCACTCTCAGCCTTCTCTTCTTGATACTAAACAGTCCCAGGTCTCTCAGTCTCTCTTCATAAGGGAGATGCTCAAGTCCCCTCATCATCCTTGTGGCTCTTCACTGGACTCTCTCCAGCAGTTCCCTGTCTCTCTTGAACTGGGGAGCCCAGAACTGGACACAATATTCTAGGTGTGGTCTCACCAGGGCAGAGTAGAGGGGAAGGACAACCTCCCTAGCCCTGCTGGAGGCACTCTTCTTGATGCACCCCAGGATCCCATTGGCTCTCTTGGTCACCAAAGCACTTTGCTGTCTTTACTGAGATAGCCAGTTTTGTAGATACATACAATTATTTATTGCTAGTTCATTTCTCCTGAAAGTGTGAATGATCTGATTAGGCTGAAACTGTCCTTGGTTCTTTGTTGCCTGCAGAACCAACCCTCACCTCTAGTGAGTAGATAGAGAAGAAATTCTGCAGGCAGCGAATGTTGCTTTACCAAAGAGATTATGCAGGATTTGTCTGGCATTGAATCAGTGCCTTGTGTAAACACCAGATGTAAGTGAAATGCAATGTCTTAACTAAAATGCTGTGGTTTGGCTAGTGAAAGTGTTATGTTTGTTACCTGTACTTGGTTTATGTATCTGTAGCATCCTCCCTGTCTCATCCAAACGTGCTGGGGATGCTCTCATACCCAGACACTGCTGGGCCAGTGATGGTGAAAGGCTGCTGTTGAGGCCCCCTTGCTCACTGAGTAGGCACAGAGGCAATGGGTCTTGATATCTGCAGAGGTCAGATCTTGCTGTTTGATGCCCTGAAGAAGGGCCTGGATTCCAGCAACCTCCCTCTTCTTGCCCTAGTGCCTACCCATCCATCCTTCGGGGAGTACTCCCCAGGCAGAAACACGTGTGACCTTATCCTGGTCAGAGGCAAGATGCAGCCATGGCCATGGCCTGCCAGTATGAATGCAGAAGAAGAGGGCACCCCGTGGGCATTTAAACTCCAGGGGTACAGCCCATGAGGTTGGTGCCTGCCATTCTGCCCTCTAGTGGCTGCCGATAAAATCTTCAAACAGATGCAATGAAAGGGCAGGAAGCTGCTGTCACAGGGCTCTTGCCTTCCCAACCCAGTCTCCTCCACACTGCTGCAGTTCCCAGCCTTGGGGAGGGAGGGCCACACCATGTGTGTTCAGCTGAGGGCGGGACTTGGGTCTATGCAGAACAGCTCTTGCTGGGTGGCCAAGTGAACCGGGGGTAGGTACCCCTCCTGAAGATACTGCCTGGAGCACCTTCTCACAGCCCTCCCACACACATCCATCTAATGGAGAAGCAGGTGTGCAGACATAGTCATCCCAGTTGCTGAACTATGAAACAGCAAAATACTGAGATGCTGGGTGAGAAACATGGAGTCAGCAGGGCTTTGTAGGTGTTTAGGATAAACATAGTCCTGGGGTATGAAGAGGATATCCAGAAATAGGTAGGTAGGTAGAGAGAGAAAGAGAGAGAGAGGTAGATAGAGAGGTAGAGAGAGAGAGAGATGATAGATGGAGAGATAGATAGATAGATAGATAGATAGATAGATAGATAGATAGATAGATAGATAGATAGACAGACAGATACTACTCAGAGATGCAGCATGTGGCTTCTTGGTGTCCCCTTGCAGCAGCCAGCTGTGGCTCCTCATCTGCCAGGGGAGGAGGAAGAGCAGCACTTCATGCTCAGTGTGATGCCTGCGTTGTCCACAAAGTTGTGCAGCAACTGAGATTTTTTCCAGCACTATTCTGCTATGACAGAAATAATTCAATTAGCTGACTGGGGGAAAAAAAAGGAAAAGAAGAGACTTAGAGATGCACAGCACTAGAATTTGTTCCTTCTCAGTTAAAGCATGTAGTCATGGAAAGTCATTAACACTGCTGCAGAAAGGCTGTGTCTTGAGGCTTTATTAATTCAGTGACAAAATGTGAGGTACCTGTTTAAGTTCCCAGTTTTGTTTAAGCCATCTGGGATCTTCACAAGCCATCTGATAATGGGTTTGCACCACTGGTCTGTTAAATGAACTTCATTAACCTCCCACTCTGTAACAGTGAGTAGCTTTATGTAGCTTTCCCGTTTCTATCATGCAGCTCACTGAATCACCAAATAGCCAGGAAAATCAGCGGTCTCTGAGGCTGGAAATGGCTGGAGAGCATAGGTTTGATCACAGTGATCTCGAGTCTGAACCCTTTAAATTGATTCCCTGTTCCTTCTGGCATTTTGAAGAGAGGAAGGTTTGCAGCTTTCTTTTTTGTTACCACTGGCACCACATAGCAAGCAATGAACTGGCTTTCCTGTTACTGAGCACTTCTTCATCTCTCAGCACACAACATCAGCCCCAGACACAGGAAGGGTTTTTTTAGCATCTTAAAGCAAGTTAATCTTTCTTTGAGTTTTGGGAGCAAAGAGTGTTGGTTGTTTCAGAGGGGAAAACCTGGGTGGGTTTAGCAGGAGCCTCACAAAATGGTGTCTAGAGGAGGAGCAGGTTGTTTTGCAGGCTCTGAATGCACTCTTTCCCCTTCACAGAATCACAGAATTAACCAGGTTGGAAAAGACCTTCGAGATCATCAAGTCCAACCTATCACCCAGCACCATCCAATCAACTAAACCATGGCACTAAGTCTTTTTCTAAACCCTTCCAGAGATGGTGACTCCACCACCCCCCTGGGCAGCACATTCCACTGGCCAATCACTCTTTCTGTAAAGGATTTCTTCCTAACATCCAGCCTTACTCTGACTAAGATTTTGGTTTTAAACTAGACAAGATTCCAGCAATCTCTTAGCTTGCTTTGATTAAGTTCCCTCCTTTTTGCTCATGCACTGTGCTTGCCTTTTTTGCTTTTCTTATTCTGCTTTACCTGTTCTGTGCCCTAGATTTAGCAGCACAGGAAGGGATTACTCCTGCTCCCGCTGCAAGCAGGCTCTTTAGGGCCACCCTTAGCACAGCAGCCTTTGCACAACGTGATCACAAACAACATACATTTAAGCCCTGCATGATTTCAAGGGAGTATAAAGAAGGCTCATGCTGGTCTTGCAGTGACTTTACCAACCCCTGCTCCTGTTTTGTCAAACGGTGTCAATGTAGTGAGGATCCTGGGCAATTATTTCCCAGCTCACTTTCTTTCTGAGATCACTCAGAGATGTAGCTCTCATTCACCAAAGAGGGAGTGAGCTTTTCTCTCTTCTATCACTTCTCCTGAGAAAATGTCAGTAACATTATTGCTAATACCATATGCTTTATGGTCAGTTTCCTCTGGTTTATTTGTAAAGCACTCTGAGATGCCTGAGTAAATCTGGAACAGCCTCCATCCATAAACCATGCTTGAGGAAAATGGATTGAGGGAACTGAAGTCGTTAGAGGAAGTAAATAGTGTTAACTAAGATGTGTGAATGCCTAAACCTACACTGCTGCTTTGTCCATTGGAAGACCACCATGGAAAGCAAATCTAGGACCTCTAGTTGAGTTTTTCCACAAATGGGTTGCTGACTGTGGATCAAATATTTTCTCATAAACCCCATTGATTATGTAGGAGTGGGGGATTAATTAATGCACATCTAGTTCCCCTTACATCACACACACAGGATCAGCAGAGCCATGGGGGGGTGGGGGGTTTGTGTTTGTTTGTGGCTCTGGGTTTTGTTCTTTTGTAACACCAATACAACAGCAGAACTGCCCAATGAGTGCTGTCATTTCTGTGCTGCCTCCTCCCAAAGGCAAAATCCTCTCTGTGCCTGTCTGTGTGCAGTAAGCATAATGAACATTGCACTAATTTAGATCCACCCTCCAAAACTAAACTGAGGCCAAAAAAAAAACCCCAAGTGGAAAATTATTAAAAATAATCATCCCTTCTTTCTAAAACCTGAGCATGGGGGGGGAAAAAAAATCCTTCCAGAAGGTTAACTCTTTGTGTTCCTTGGAGCCTGTAGACCTCAAAGCAATCTGCCAGGGTGAATTTTCATCAATATGTGCTTCATCCTCATTCAAACAGTGGGAGGAAGCTGATCCAGCCCATCTGTTTCATTCTGGAGGTACAGAGCTCAGGAAGCTGATTTGCTGTGTGTAATTTGATGTGCTGAATGACAATGTCAGGAAGGCAGCTCAGGTCTTCTGCGTGCACTGCTCTGCTCTCACTGGCTAAGATCAAAGCAGCCCCTTTCCTTTGATGCATCTGCTACAGACAAGCAGCTACATAAATAGCCTTGCTGCAGCAAGCTTGCTCTGCCTGCCACGTTATCCCATCCCTCAAACCAAGGAATGCTGAGTTCAGTTACAGTTATAGTTAGTGTTGATGGCCCATGGAAGGATGAACATCCAGTACACAAATCTGCAGCCCCACTTTTCAGTTCCAAAGACTTTAAGGCTTCAGTCTAATTTTGTTTTTGACTCAGAGTACCGTTACTTGCTACACGAAGTGCCTCTTGCAACATCACTCCTGAGGCTTAGCAATAGTTCCTGTGCCATGAAAACCACACTGAACACAGAAATATAAGTGTTTGTTTGGGTTTCCCCCCCTAATTTTTCTGACCAGTCTTCACTCTTGCTGCAAACAGAAAGCTCTCAGTTGTGGCCATAGCACAGAAGTTACATTGTGCAACTGCCTCTCTTGATGGCACAATCAGCTTTGCTGGGACACTTTCTCTAGGTGTGTCCTGCTGTGTGCATCTGTAGGAGAACTTTGACTGAATACTGCAAAGATGATGGAAATAAAGACTTGAATAAAACCTTTAAAAGCTCTGTGAAGCTGGTTCCTCATTTTAATAAAAAACTAATTCCCTCCCTTCATTGCACAAAGTAACTTTCTAGCTCTAAGAGCCAAGGACAGAAACCAAGTGAAGTAAAAAGTGTTATAATTCTGTGATGCAGGGAACAAAATACAATCACAGAATTGCTAGGGTTGGAAGGACCTCAAGGATCATCTAGTTCCAACCCACCTGCACAGGTCACACAGGAATGCATCCAGATGGGTCTTGAGAGTCTCCAGAGACGGCGACTCCACAACTTCTCTGGGCAGCCTGTTCCAGTGCTCAGTGAAGAAGCTCCTCCTCATGTTGAGGTGGAACTTCCTGTGTTGTGGTTTATATCCTTTGCCCCTTGCCCTATCCCAGGGTGCAACTGAGCAGAGCCTGTCCCCTGCCTCTTGACACCCAGCCCTCAGATATTTATAAACATTAATTAAATCCCCTCTCAGTCTTCTCCAGACTAAACAGCCCCAGGTCCCTCAGCCTCTCCTCACAGAGCAATGTCCTAGTCCCTTAATCATCCTTGTAGCCCTTCCTTGGACTCTCTCCAGCAGATCCCTGTCCCTCTTGAACTGGGGAGCCCAGAACTGAACACAATACTCAAGATGAGGTCTCACCAGGGCAGAGTAGAGAGGGAGAAGAACCTCCCTGGATGAGCTGGACACACTCCTCTTAATGCACCTCAGGACCCCATTGGCCCTCTTGGCCACCAGGGCACATTGTTGTCCCATGCAGAACTTGTTGTCCACCAGCACTCCCAGGTCCTTCTCCACAGGGCTGCTTTCCAGCAGATCCCCTCCCAACCTGTACTGGTGCAGTTTATTCTTCCTTCCCAGATGCAGGACTCTGCACTCATCCTTGTTGGACTTCATTAGGTTCCTCTGTGCCCAGCTGAGGCTCCTCTCAGTCTGTCCAGTTCTGTCATTTACCCAACTCAGATACTCTATTATTTTTCCCAGGTTTCTTCACACCCCACTTAACACCTTTAAATCAAACCCCCTACTTCTCAACCTGCACTGTTAGCTAGACAGTAGTTGCTGTTCTTAAGTGCAGGCTTGTCAAAGCTGAGCACAGCAGGTATTAATAACCAGCTGCTGCTTTTCTTCTCAAGCAAAGCAATGAGAAGCTGCTAAAGATGTTCACATGATTCTTAAAAAGCAAAGTTCTTCCTTCTCCACAGAAGCATTATTGATTTAACTGAAGAAGTCCCCTGGGGGAGGGGGTTGCTTGCAGAAAGGTTACAGCCTGTTAAGAAAAAAATATCTCCACCAATTGTCAGCTCTTTAACCTAATGATGACAATCTCGAGACGCTCCCTCCACTCTGCAAAATTACATACAGCACTTAATTAGATTAATTAGCCAAATAGAGTTATCATAAAGAGTCTGGCTCTATAGCTCCGTGCCAAGAAGAAAGCAAGGGGGGAAAAAAAGAAAAAGAGTGCAAATTTGTCTGACTGAGACCTGTCACTCATTAAAGAACTGGTAGCTGCTGGTTTGATTGTTGAAAATTTGGGTTGGTGTCTGTTCCAAAATCTCAAAAATTAGTTCACAAACTTTTTCCTTCCCTTCCCTTCCCTTCCCTTCCCTTCCCTTCCCTTCCCTTCCCTTCCCTTCCCTTCCCTTCCCTTCCCTTCCCTTCCCTTCCCTTCCCTTCCCTTCCCTTCCCTTCCCTTCCCTTCCCTTCCCTTCCCTTCCCTTCCCTTCCCTGCAATGAATACAGCTTAAGAATTCTTGCTGCTGTATTTCCAAAGAGAATTGTTTCAGTTCAATGCACTCTTTGGCCAAGAAGGTCAATGGTATCTTGGGTTGGATTAGAAATGGTGTGGCCAGAAGGTTGAGAGAGATTCTCCTCCCCCTCTACTCTGCCCTGGTGAGGCCACATCTGGAATATTGTGTCCAGTTCTGAGACCCTCAGTTCAAGAGGGACAGGGAGTTACTAGAGAGAGTCCAGCCAGAGCCACAGAGATGATTAGGGGAGTGGAACATCTTCCTTATGAGGAGAGACTGAGGGAGCTGAGGGCTCTGTAGCTTGGAGAGGAGGAGCCTCAGGGGTGACCTCATTCGTGTTGATAAAGATGTGCAGGGTGAGTACCACGAGGATGGAGCCAGGCTCTGCTGGGTGATGCCCAATGGCAGCACAAGGGGCAGTGGGTGGAAGTTGAGGCATAGGAAGTTCCATGGAAACATAAGGAAGAATTTTTTCCCTGTGAGGGTGACAGAAGACTGGCACAGGCTGCCCAGGGGAGTTGTGGAATCTCCCTCTCTGGAGATATTCAAGACCCACCTGGATGTGTTCCTGTGTGATCTGCTCTAGGTGATCCTGCTCTGGCAGGGGGGCTGGACTGGATGAGCTTTCAAGGTCCCTGCTAGCCCCTAACATTCTGTGATTACTCAGTAGCTGGAGAAGTATAGTTGCCATAGCTGTGAGCACTCCAGCCTCAACACAAATACTGTCCCTTGATGGTATTGTTTTCACACACTTTGGCCTTTTGCAGGAACTCTTATTGTCTCTGAGGTGTTCAGCAATATAATAACATTTCTCAGCATTTTTTCTTTCTGTGAGGCACTTCTCTGCTAGTGAGAATAAATCCCTCAAGGCTTAATAATTCAGAAAGCCACAATATACCAGTTGAGCGTTACAACATGATCACCTGGCATCATTTTCTTTACTTTGTGAAGAATCTTGATTGTTTCCTCCCTTCTTTCACTGTGTGGAAAGAGAACAACTGCATTCTAGAAGAACATTTCCCCTGCTAAATTTGACCTCTCTTTAATGTCTTAGAGCAGGTCCTGAAATTTGTCAAAGAAATATCCACCCAAAACACCACTGAAAAGGCCTCACAGTATAACATTCTGTGATTCTGTGATCTAGCCTTAAATTCAGTAGAGAGGTGCTGTAAAAGGAGCTAGCCAAGCAATGAGGTGGCTGTGGCAGCCTTCTCACCATCCTAGTACAGGGCAAGCAGAAACTTTACCAACTCTTTCGGAGTAAGCCATGCTTTAAAAGCAAAAAGTGCATAAACTGAGAGCCTTTGCCAAGCCTGAGACTTGTGACACTTAAAGAATGATGTTTTGTGGGTTTGCAGTAGACACCAAAGTGAGTCAATGTTATGGTTCATATTTCCTGCTTGGGAAGCATTGACACTCACATGATCTTCAGCAACAAAGCCCAGGCCCTGGACTGTGCTTTGTTTACTGAGCATAAGCCCCTGTTTGACACTGAAGATGCCATCAGCTGTCACTGTGCCTATCAGATGTTTCAGAGCTGTATGATGTATTAGTTCAGCTGCACGTTTATAGTGGTAGGGGTAACCTTAAGTAAGAAGGATGGATTTGGATTAATCCTTTCATCTAGGAACAGTAAAACAATTATTCAGAAACTTTCTGAACCTTTGACTTTTGTTAACTTTAATTTGTCATGGGAGCTCTGCCTTCACAGAATCATGGAATTGTCAGGGTTGGAAGGGACCTCAAGGATCATCTAGCTCCAATCCCCCTGCCATGGACAGGGACAACTCACACTACAGCAGGTTGCTCAGAGACACATCCAGCCTGGCCTTAAACATCTCCAGGGATGAGGCTTCTACCACCTCCCTGGGCAACCTGTGCCAGTGTCTCACCATGCTCATGACTTCTTCCTAACATCCAATCTGAATCTACCCATTTCTAGCTTTGCTCCATTCTCCCTAGTCCTATCCCTACCTGACACCCTAAAAAGTCCCTCCCCAGCTTTCTTGTAGCCCCCTTCAGATACTGGAAGGCCACAATTAGGTCTCCTCAGAGCCTTCTCTTCTCCAGACTGAACAGCCCCAACTCTCTCAGTCTGTCTCCATAGCAGAGGAGCTCCAGCCCTCTGCTCATCCTCATGGCAATCCTCTGGACACCTGCCAGCACCTCCAGATCCTTCTTGTAACAGGGGCTCCAGAACTAGACACAGTAGTCCAGGAGGGGTCTCAGCAGAGGAGTGAGTGAATACTGAGTTCCTAATGATAATTGGTACACAAGCACAGTGCTTGATCCTGCTGCTGGTATTTCAGCCAGTATGAGTTTGGTTTAGCAGATCTGGTGTGAGGAAGGTGTCAGGATGAAGGGAGAAGGGACAGTTTCTCAGTGACACAAAAATGCTGATGAGCTGTAGCTGAAAGAGCATGGCCATTTCCACCCCATCTACCACATTTTCCCTTTTTCCCTTCAAATCCCAGAGCACCTGGGCTCTGTTGGAGTCTCCTCCTACCCCAGCTGTGGCCACTTGGCCCTCCCCACCCACTCCCCTTTTTAATCGCTCCCAGGAGAGGCAGAAGCCCCAAGCTGAGCCCATCTGGGCTGGAGGATCCTCCTCTCATCTCTGGTGAGTGCCCATGGTGCACACTGGGTGATGGTGGTGGTGACAACAAAGGCCGGGGGGCCTGCTGGCCCCCCGGTTAGCTAGGGAGAGCATTGATGACCACTCCAATACCATCCACGGGTGCTGGCTGGGGCTCCTCACTGGGGCTGAGCTCCTCTGTGTGATATCTTGGCTGGTTGAGGGTCTTGCCCTTGGCTCTGGGATGGGTGCAGTACTGGTGGTGATGGAGCAGGAGCTGTTTAAGCAGGGTGGGGGATGGTGTAGAGGGAGCAGCAGCTGCTGTGGCCATTTGCTTATGAGGAATAAATAGTCTGATTATGGCTCCAGTAGGTTCCTGTATCATTGCTCTATCTAAGCAGTACACAGTTAAGGACAAAGGGTTTCTACTTAAAAGTATCTGAGATTTCTTTTTGTAGTTTACTTGCCTGTGTAGATGAGAAGGAGTTGTATACAACCAAATCACTTTCATCCAGTACTTGTGAGAAGAAGGGAGAATGTGCTGACAGCTCTGGTTTGGAGAGGAGTGACAACATAGGTGCAGGAAGGAACTTATGGCCATGAAAGTTGCCATGGGAAGGGTGAACCTTCAATGGGTTAAGTGTTCTGTGAAGATGATCCTCTCAGCTAAATCCCTTGGGTTTAATACCAGAAATGCATGTTGTAGCTTCTCCTGTAAATCTCTGTGGAGACCTAGTGGCAGCCTTCCAGTACCTGAAGAGGGCCTAGGAAAGGGGTGGGGAGAGACTGTTTACAGTGGGCTGTGGTGATGGGATGGGAGGTGATGGATCTGAACTGGAGAGGAGCGGATTTGGATGGGATGCTGGGAACAGGCTGTTTGCCATAAGGGTCGGGGATCACTGGAACACATTGCCCAGAGAGGTGCTTGAGGCCCCATCCCTGGGGATGTTCAAGGTGAGGCTCGAGAGGGCTCTGGGCAGCCTGATCTATTTGAGGACACCCCTGCTGGCTGCAGAGGAGGCTGGGCTGGATGACCTTTGGAGGTCCCTTCCAACCCAGACAGTTTTGGGTAGAAGGGAAGAATCACCTCCCCTGACCTGCTGGCTGCACTTCTCTTGGCTGCTCCTGATTAAGCACAGTAAGCTGAGAAAGTTCCAAAGCCACATCACTGGTGGTATTAAAAAGGAGTAGAGACACAGACTGTATGGTCTGTGGTCAAAACTGGCAGTGGGGGAGACAAATAAAAGTGTGGTGATCTTTAAAACTTCAGTAAAAATTACTTTACTGACTCAAAAGTCAAGGAGGCTTCACTTCTTATTTGATGAGATTAGAACTTGATAGTTTTCTACTGATGCCTGATAACTTCAATTTAAAATAATTGAAAGTACCTCAAATCACTTTCATGGCATTAATAGGTAATGAAATTTGAGTAGGAAGGTACCATCCTGAAGGAGCTTTTCTAGAGGAATGGCAGGCAGTGCTTGACAGTTGTTCTCCATTTCTTTATATTGGTCTGAAAAAAGAATATATATAAAATTAAGGATATAATTAATACATAACATGCAGCACAGGCTGTTAGGGGTTGGAAGGGACCTCTGGAAGTTGTTGAATCCAACCCTCCTGCCAGAGCAAGACCATACAATCTAGCTCAGGTCACAGAGGAACACATCCAGATGCGTCTTGAAAGTCTCCAGAGAAGGAGACTCCACAACCTCTCTGGGCAGTCTGTTCCAGTGCTCTGTGACTCTCACAGTGAAGAAGTTCCTTCCCATGTTGAGGTGGAACCTCCTGTGCTGTAGTTTCTATTCATTGCCCCTTGTCCTACCGCAGGGTGCAACTGAGCAGAGCCTGTCACCTGCCTCTTGACACCCAGCCCTCAGAGATTTGGAAACATCGATTAAATCCCCTCTGTTTTCTCCAGACTCCAGAGGAGAGGCTCTCAGCCTCTCCTCATAGAGCAATGCTTCAGTCCCTTCATCATCCTCATAGCCTTCCCTTGAACTGTCTCCATCAGATCGCTGTCCCTCTTGAACTGTGGAGCCCCAGACTGGATACAGTATTCCAGGTGAGGTCTCACTAGGGCACAGAATTATCACTGAAATGCAAATTGAAGAGAGGTGGAGCCATGTGCACAAGTAGACTTGCATCACTAGATTGTATGATAGCATCAAACACATTCAGGAAAGAAGCAATGTGTGACTAGCAGTGGGAGCCCATGTTACCCATGACTGGCAGGGATCATGTCTCTGTCATTCCTGAAACGCTGTATCAAGTTTTCTTTGTGTCACCACCAGAACTGATGCTGAAATATCAGAAAGATTTAATGAGGAAGGCAAAAGAATGACTTGAAGTCTTGACAATACACTTCAGTGAGATACTTCAATCTGCTGCATAATATATCTTATCTTTCAGCCTAATTACACTGCAAGACAGATCTCTGATTATAGTGGGATCAGGTCTCTGGTGAATGAGTGAAAGCTCAAGGCAGACAAACTACAACTAGAAATAAAATGCAGGTTTGGCCACGAGAAAAATGAGCCTTTGAAATACTTTAACCTACAGAAATAGTTTCATTTTCATCTTCATCATTTTATAGCTCTTAGGAAGGAAGGCACTGTGGATGTGAAGACCTGCTGCAGGTGAAGGATCTAGGCAGGAGACAAGAGTTCTAGGCAGTCTAGGTGACCTGATGTTTATAATGGTATTAGACTAAATTATCTGAAGTGTTTTTATGTAACTCTCTGAATACCTCTTTCCCTCCTGTGTTGAAAGGGTGTTTGCCAGAAGCTCTCTAAATCTGAGACCAGCTTCAGGCTGAACAGTGGCATCCCTCATGCTGAGAAGTGGAGTTGTGGTGTTTCCTTTCATCTTTGCAGGGGTAGAGGATAAACAGTGGCTGGTGAGGTCACAAATTTAGCTGTGTGGCAACTTTCAGGAAAGGTGTCAAGAGTGTTATAAATAGAGCCAGGCGAAGCAGCTGAGATAAAGTTAGAAACAACCTCAGCCCGGACCACAGACTAACATTTACACAAAATGTGTGGAGAAATTGGAATATAAATAGCTGTCAGTGACTAAAGTCAGGATGTTTGACATGAGTAAAGCACCCCAGGGACGGTTATTTGCATCATAACTGACATTATCAAAGATGGGGCCCAGAAGTGTAGCTCAACAAACTTTGGTTTTTAGTGCTGCAGCTCTATTTTGAGAAGTTTGGTGTCTCTCAAAATACTCCAGGCCAGGTCAGCCTCAGCTCAGTCTCCAAACAGCCTTTAGATCTCATTTCTCCTCTGTATTACAGAGCACCAAATAACTCTTTTTTTTCTACCTGCAGTTTGCTGCTTCAGAGAAGCAATTTGGAGGTTGAGCACGCTTCTCCTAAAGGAGCGCCCATCTGGCAGAGGGGTCGAGATCCCCTCTGTATAAATTGAACTTATCTCCCTTACAATTTGGCAAGCACAGACTTATGTTACTTGGGGGGGGGGGGGGGGGGGGGGAAGATGAAACTGTTTCTTGGAAGGGTCTTGACCAAGCCAAAGCCATTAGATCTCAGAGGTTTTTTCTCTCAGAGAAAGAACAAGCAGTAAAGCCTCCTCTGGTGTGAGCATTTGCTATGGGTCTCTGGACACAGCTAGCTCTGCAATGAACTGGGTTAAAACACTGAAAGTAGGAAGAGCCTGTACTGGATTTCACCTCTAAAAGCCTCTTATGCACCTGGTACATGCAAGATCACACCCAGGATCTGCTCATTGTGCACAATGCTGTCATGCACTTGCATGGAATTATATACAGATATATTAACATGCAAAAACATATATGTTGTGAGAGCAGCCCTGTCCAATACTCCAGCAAGCCTCAATGTCATCTTCTCATCAGTTCTGGGTGCCAACATCCCCCCTTGGCTGAGCAAACCCAAGGCAAGCATGCAACAATAAAGATAATGATGGCTACCACTCCTTTGGATTTATTGTGTTTTCTCTTATCACCTCCTCAGCTGCTGAGTCCTTCCTGTCTGCACGGTCAGCCTGTGCTAGAGAATGAATACAGTTGTGGTTGGTCACATACTTAGCCCAGAGTGTGAAATGTCTTCAGGAAAACCATTAGACTACTTGTCTCTCAGCTTCCTGTGGTGTTAAGCCAAAAACCATTGTGTTGCTGCAGAGTGCCTTCACACCTGATGTGGGCTACATGAGAGAAAAACAGCTTGAAAAGCACCTCATCTCCTTACCTTGCTACCTAAAGGGAAAGATCTAACCACCCTCCTGCCCTGCTCTCCACAGTGTCACAGTACTTCAGAGGTTGGAAGGGACCTCCAGAGATCACCAAGTCCAACCCCCCTCTGCCAGAGTAGGATCACCCAGGGTAGTCTGCATAGGAATGCATCCAGGCAGGTTTTGAATGTGTCCAGAGAAAGCTCCACAACCTCTCTGGGCAGTCTCTTCCAGTGCTCCCTCACTGTAAAGAAGTTTCTCTTCATGTTGAGGTGAAATCATCTATTTTGTCAAGGTTGTACCTGTTGTTCCTTGGCTTATCATTGCACACCACTAAAAAGAGCTTGGCCCCCTCTACTTGACACCCACCCCTCAGATATTGATAGATATTGATCAGATCCACTCTCCATCTTCTCCAGTCTAAACAGCCCCAGGTTTCTCAGTCTCCCTTCATAGGGGAGATGCTCAAGTCCCCTAATCATCCTTGTGGCTCTCCCTTGGGTTCTTTCCAGCAGGTTTCTCTCTCCTGAACTGGGGAGCTCAAAGCTGAACACAGTATTCCAGGCATGGACTCAGCAGGGTGGAGTAGTGGGGGAGAAGAACCTCCCTACCCCTGCTGGATGCACTTTTCTTGCTGCACCCTGGAATACCATTGGCTCTCTTGGCCACAAGGGCATGTTGCTGTCCCATGGAGAAGTTGCTGTCCACCAGCACTCCAAGGTCTTTCTCTTAGGAGCAGCTTTCCAGCAGGGCAGCCCCTAACCTGTACTGGTGCGTGTTGTTATTCCTCTCCAGATGTAGGACCCTGCACTTGTCCTTATTGAACTTCATGAGGTTTGCCTGCACCCAGCTCTCAGCCTGTCCAGATCACATGGGGTGGCAGCTCAGCCTGCCAAGTGTCAGCCACCTCCCCCAGTTTTGTATCATCAGTGAACTTGCTGAGGGTGCTCTCAGTCCCCTCATCCAGGTCATTGATAAAGATATTAAACACTTGATGACTCCATGTTTGTGTTGCAAGCAAGGGCTGCTGCTTCCTCGGGGAGGGTAGGTTTGGGCTGCTTGCCTGCTTGTTCACTGCTGTGACGTTAGGAGTTGAAGCACCGCAGGGGAAATGGTTAATGAAATAAGCATGCTGCTTTTCTCAGTCATTTAAACTATTTTCACTTGTGTCAGGTTTCATTTTACAAACCCCTCATGTTGTATCTGGAGCTGGTTGGCAGTTTGAAGCTTTTGAGAACAGTTTCACAATGGATCATCCAGTATGTGGCAATACGTCTTTACAATACCAGACCACTGTTTCCTACTTCTTCCCTTAAGGCCTTCCAGCTCAATTTGAGTTTAACTTTGTTTTCAGCACAAGCATCCTTCCAACTCCAGATTGCCTCAGCATGCTACAAACCACTGGAAAAGTCTGAGCATTCAGCTTCTGTTTGCAGTTCAGCTGGCTACAACAATGTACTTGAGAAATAGTTGGCAATGAAGCCCATGTTGTCATCCTCCCTGCTTCTTCTGCAACGTTAGAGCTCTTCCAGTCCTAGAAGGGAGAACAGAGTCCCACTGGTGAGACATTTAGCAGCCATAAAATGTCACAACATCAGATAAGCTTCAAGATCTCAAGGATCAAAAGTGTAGAGCGTTTACTGGCTGCTGATGTGCAGTTAATAACAGTTTTGCACGAGATGACTTCACACAGCGCTTCTGTGCAGTTTTAAATGTCATGTAAGCGTATGAATTCCATTCAAACATAACCTTTATTATGAGAGCATCAATAACAGAAAAATCTAATTAAGGACAAAGGGCTTGGTGGAAACATAACCTTTTTCATATCAAATTGGTAATGAGTTAATAGAATTCTGTGAAGGCTATTATTTCAGAGAAGGACTGACAAGCACAGAGAAAAACCTGCCTTTCACCACAGCTTAATGGAATTTCCTCCTGTCTGTTCAGTAGCCCATCCTCTCCCTTTGCAATCCTGCACAAATTCCATGTGGCTCCATGAAAACACGTGAAAACAGCAGCTGGACCTCTGAAACCTCGAATCATCTACACTGGGACACTTGCCACCTTGCCACAGTTTGTTACACCCAAGGCTGTGACTGATGAATTGCAGCTCTGTCAGTCGCCCTGTCTAGCAAATTGCCAGTGTGTGAGAAGGAACCCAGGACCATTACCAGCATTACAGAACACCATGGACAAAGTAATAGCAGGCTGCATTTCCCTCGTTCGGTGCTCACCCCAGAAAACTAGGCCATGGTGTCCTTCAGACCATAATGAGAATTACTGTTGAGAGGGCTGTCAATCTACATAACAGGAGAAATGAGGCCTGGCAGTTCAGAAAAGAGGGGATAAGTACAGGAGCAGAACCAATTACTCAAAAAGCGTCTTTTTTAGGGTTTTTTTCCCTCCATACTTACTTTGGAGCAGCTGCAAATGACCCAGGCCAAAGCTGTTGTCTAATTTTTGACAGTATTTTCTTACATAGCTGTTGATTTTGATTGGGAAGACTTAGAATGTGGTAAAGTTCCACTTAGGGTCTGTCTTTCCCTAAACCATCCCATTCCAAGGGATGGAGATGCCACATGGCAATGCAGATGGATGCTCAGGATGGCTGGCATCCAATTCTGTTTCTTTTATTAATTCCCTATGGGATCACTTTACAGAATCACAGGGGCTGGAAGGGACCTCGAAAGATCATCCAATCCAGCCCCCCTGCCGGAGCAGGATCACCTAGAGCAGATCACACAGGAACACATCCAGGAGGGTCTTGAATATCTCCAGAGAGGGAGACTCCACAACCCCCCTGGGCAGCCTGTTTCAGTGCTCTGTCAGCCTCACAGTGAAAAGGTTTTCCCTCACATTCATATGGAACTTCCTATGCCTCAACTTCCACCCAATGCCCCTTGTCCTGTCACTGGGCACCACTGAGCAGAGCCTGGCTCCATCCTCTCAGGACTCACCCTCTACATCTTTATAAACATTGATGAGGTCACCTCTCAGTCTCCTCCAAGCTAAAGAACCTCAGCTCCCTCAGTCTCTCCTCATATGGAAGATGTTCCACTCCTTTAATCATCCTCATGGCTCTGCACTGGACTCTTTCAAGCAGCTCACTGTCTGTCTTGAACTGAGGGGCCCAGAACTGGACACAATATTCCTGATGCAGCCTCACACTGCATCAGGTTGCTCAGAGCCACATCCAGCCTCGCTTTAAAAAACCTCCAGGGGTGAGGCTTCCACCACCTCCCTGGGCATCCCGTTCCAGTGTCTCACCACCTTCATGGGGAAAAATTTCTTCCTAACATCCAATCTGCTAAATCATAGAATAGTCTGGGCCAGAAGGGACCTCCAAAGGTCATCCATCCAACCTCCCCACAGTAAGCAGAGACATCCCCAACTAGACCAGGTTGCCCAGGGCCTCACTGAGCCTCATCTTGAATATGTCCAGGGAAGAAGCCTCCCTGGGCAACCTGTTCCAGTGTTCCACCATCCTCATAGTAAAGAACTTCTTCCTGGTATCCAATCTAAATCTGCTCTTCTCTAGTTTGAAGCCACTGCCCTTCATCCTGTCACTGCAGGCCTTTGTAAAACAGTCTCTCTCCATCCTTCTTGTAGCCCCCTTCAGGTACTGGCAGGCTGCTATTAGGTCTCTCCACAGCCTCCTCTTCTCCAGGCTGAACACCCCCAGCTCCCTCAGTCTGTCCTCATAGCAGAGATGGTCCAAGCCCCTTGATCATTTTCGTGGTACTCCTCTGAACCCTCTCCATCAGGTCCATGTCCTTCCTATATTGAGGGCTCCAGACCTGTACAGAGTAGTCCAGGTGAGGTCTCACCAGAGCAAAGTGGCAGAATCACCTCTCTGGATCTGCTGGCAGTGCATCTTTTGATGTATCCCAGGATGTGATTTGCCTTCTGGGCTTCAAGGGCAACACTGCCTGCTCATGAACAGCTTCTCATCCATCATCATCCCCAAGTCCTTTTCCTCAGGGCTTTTTTCTATCACCTCATCCCACAGTCTGTATTGATAGGGAGGATTGTTGTGGCCCAGGTGCAGGACCCTGCACTTACTGTTACTGAACCTCATGAAGTTCAGCTAGGCACCACCTCCCTGGCTTGCCCAGGTCCCTCTGGATGCCATCCTGTCCCTTTGGTGTATCAACAGCAACACTCAGCTTGGTGTCATCTGCAAACCTGCTGATGGTGCATTCAATCTGAAGGGGGCCTACAAGAAATCTGGTGAGGGACTTTTGAAGGTGTCAGGTAGTGATAGGACTAGAGGGAAAGGAGCAAAACTAGAAATGGGTAGATTCAGATTGGATGTTAGGAAGAAGTTACTCACCATGAGGGTGGTAAGAGGGTGTCTTTTCTTGTGTGGACTATGGAAGGTGTAGTGCTCAAACCTGTTCTGTGCACCTCCATCAGGACAGGGGGCCTACTCCTAGGATGACACTGCTTTCAGTAATGTGGCTATGGTAGGCAAAGCACTGTGCTGCTGATTAGTTGGAAACACGCTGTTCACATCTGATCATTGTCAGAGTTTTCCTCTGGGCTTTGAGTGGTGGCAGAGATTTTCTGTGGGTAGAAAAATGCCATTTTTCTTTCGCCAGAGTTGTTCTGGGGAGAGGCTGTCAGAGCGCTCCATCAGCCTGACGGATCATCACTTGCAGAGAATTATCTCCAACACAAAATTGAGTTTTTATCTTGAGCTGTCACGTCTGAGAAGTCTCGCCTGCGACACGGGGGAGGGGAAGGAGCTGGATTTAGTATCTGCTTCCTCAACCAGGCCTGAGTACATGCTCTCACTCATAGCCAGTTCTGCTCTTTATCTCCTAATTGCTTCTGCCTCCCTTTCCTGAGCTAACAGGTCTCCTCAGTTAATGTCTCCTGTGCAGCCTCCCCTAGCGTCAAGCTGTGCTCCCATTATAGTGACCACTTCAAAACTATGTCCTGTCAGAGTGCCGCCATCACTAGTGCTGTTCATGCACTTAGGCTCTGGAGTCACCATCACTGGAGGTGTTCAGGAGGAGACTTGATGGGGTGCTTGGTACCATGGGTTAGTTGTTTAGGTGGTGTTGGATTGGTTGATGGGTTGGATGCGATGATCTTGCAGGTCTCTTCCAACCTGGTCTGGTCCATTCCATTCCATTCCATTCCATTCCATTCCATTCCATTCCATTCCATTCCATTCCATTCCATTCCATTCCATTCCATTCCATTCCATTCCATTCCATTTGTAAGCTTTCCTATGGGGTTATTGAGCCCAGAGAAGAGGAGGCTCCAGGGAGACCTTAAAGCAGCCTCCCAGTACCTAAAAGGGGCCTTTAAGAAAGCTGGAGAGGGACTTTTTGTGAAGGCATGTAGGGATAGGAAAAGGGGTAGTGGATTTAAACTGAGAGTAGATCTTTATTAGATATAAGGAAGAAATTCTTTACTGTGAGTGTGGGCAGGCACTGGAACAGGTTGCCCAGTGAAGTTGTGGATGCTCCATCTCTGGTAGAATGCAAGGCCAGGCTGGATGGGGCTCTGAGCAGCCTGATCTAGTGGAAGGCGTCCCTGAACATGGCAGGGGATTTAGAGCTAGATGATCTTTAAGGTCCTTTCCAACCCAAACCATTCTGTGATTCTACAATTAACTGTTAAAATCATGTTGGAAAGAGTGCTGGGAAAACACTCAGCGAATTGATACAACTCTCTACACATAAGTGAACTTTGAATGGTTGTTGCAAATCAAGGGTCAGAAAAGAAAGAAAAAGGAAGAGTGAAGTGTATGGTTCTGGAGAAGTGCCAGTAAATGCAAGCAAAAGATACTGCATCTTAGAGAAGGAAGGGCTGCATCCAGTCTTGCTCACAGGCCTGAGGCTCTCTGAAAGCACAGGATCACAGGATGTTAGGGCTTGGAAGGGACCTCCAGAGATCATCGAGTCCAACCCCCCTGCCAGAGCAGGACCACAGAATTTAGCACAGATCACACAGCAATGCTTTCAGATGGGTCTTGAAATGTAGGGACAAACATTATTACCCTCCTGGGAAGCTGCCTACACACCTCCAGAGCTAACAGATTCCTAGTCTAAAAGATGGTCCTTCTTTCTCCAGCCACATAAACTACTTTTCCAGTAATACTGGCATAAGTAGCAGCATCAGTGCATTATATAAGAAGATAATTGAAGATTTTGTTGCATACTCAAGATGTGAGAAATTCAATCATTATTTGGGAAGGGATCACAGGATGTCAGGGATAGTACAGTTGAACTGTTAGGGTGCTTTTGAGCTGTGAAAGATGGAGCCAAAACACCAGCCACTATTTATTTGACCACCTTTTGTGCTGCTGTTTGGCTCCAGTGCTCGGGCAGTCAGTAGAGGCATGTGTGGAGACCTACTTAACATATTGCTCAGGCTAAGAGAAAATGCTTCATTAGGAAAGGAAAAGTTCACCTACAGATCAATCATGTGGGCACTAACAGTGAAGCCTGGTTTTGAATCAAAGAAAAGGATGAGCAGCAGCATCTGAAAAGGAGCATCTCTAAGCCTCATCTGAGTACTCCCTGCTTAAACTCCCCTCCTCACTGATTGTACCATTGGGTTGAATTGCAGAGCCCAGGACCATGCCCTCCATCCTCTGGGCACACCAGCCAACAGGATCATAGGATGGCAGGGGCTGGAAGGGACCCAAAGAGATCATCAAGTCCAACGCCCCTGCCAGAACAGGACCATCCAATCTAGCTCAGGTCACAGAGGAACACATCCAGATGGGTCTTGAAAGACTCCAGGGAAGGAGACTCCACAACCTCTCTGGGCAGCCTGTTCCAGTGCTCTGTGACCCTTACAGTGAAGAAGTGTCCCCTTGTGTTGAGGTGGAACCTCCTGTGCTGCAGCTTACATCCATTGCTCCTTGTCCTAGGGACACATCAAGATCACAGCAGGTATCATGAGTTCTGGAATCTGAGACAGAGATTGAGATCTACTGCTGAATCCTAGGGCTTTTGGAAGAGTTCTGGGAGGATTTTTTTTACCCATTAAAAAATATCTGAGATTAAAAGCAGGGCTCATGCTGTGAGGCACAGCGTAAAGCCCATATTGTAAGAGTGTAACAAAATGTTCTTCTACTCTCTTGCTAAGACAGCAAAAACCCTGAACTCCCCAGGACTGTGGGACCCTGCAGACCACATGCTTAGTTTGTAATAAACTGATAGAATTTTTATTTCATAGTTTATAATCAACTCACAGAATTCCTGTTTCAGGACTCTCTTCCACCAGTCATCATCACATTTGGCTATGTCTCTTAAGTACATGTCACTAAAAAAGGTGTTGATCTGTTAGAGGGCAGGAGAGCTCTGCAGAGGGACCCTGACAGGCTGGACAGATGGGCAGAGTCCAAGGGCAGGAGATTGAACACATCCAAGTGCTGGGTTCCATACATTGGCCACAACAACCCCATGCAGTGCTACAGGCTGGGGTCAGAGTGGCTGGAGAGCAGCCAGGCAGAAAGGGACCTGGGAGTACTGGGTGATAGTAGGCTGAACATGAGCCAGCAGTGTGCCCAGGCAGCCAAGAGGGCTAATGGCATCCTGGCCTGCATCAGGAACAGTGTGGCCAGCAGGAGCAGGGAGGTCATTCTGCCGCTGTACTCATCACTGGTTAGGCCACATCTTGAGTCCTGTGCCCAGTTCTGGGCCCCTCAGTTTAGGAAAGATGTTGAGTTGCTGGAACGAGTCCAGAGAAGGGCAACAAAGTTGGGGAGGGGCTTGGAGCACAGCCCTGTGAGGAGAGGCTGAGGGAGCTGGGGTTGCTTAGCCTGGAGAAGAGGAGGCTCAGGGCAGACCTTATTGCTCTCTACAACTACCTGAAGGGAGGTTGTAGACAGGCAGAGGCTGGTCTCTTCTCCCAGGCAACCAGCACCAGAACAAGAGGACACAGTCTCAGGCTGTGCCAGGGGAACTTTATGCTGGATGTTAGGAAGCAGTTCTTCACAGAGAGATTGGCCATTGGAATGGGCTGCCCAGGGAGGTGGTGGAGTCACCATCACTGGAGGTGTTTAGGAAGAGACTGGATGGGGTGCTTGGTGCCATGGGTTAGTTGATTAGATGGTGTTGGGTGATAGGTTGGACCTGATTATCTCAAAGGTCTTCTCCAACCTGGTTACTTCTATTCTATTCTATAAAACTATGATGGCATCCATGCACTTTGTGAAAGAGTATCTAGTGCCATGCCATGTACTTGGCATTCAAACACAAGAAGGGCTACCTTTCATGATGTACTGTTTATATGTCAGTTGATTTCACTTTCAGTCGCCTTCTGGGGGTGTGTGTATGTTTGGGTTTTTTTCTGCAGTTATACAGTATGCTGCTTCTGCTAATTCACAAAGTAGTAGGTGTCATTTCCTTCAATTTATTGGTGGAGGAAGCTGAGGGCCAGAGAACAAAGACCATGCCTTTGAGTTCCTGTGCTCTGTTTCCTGGCCCCGCTGCTTTCTTTCTCCCAGCCAGCCACAAGGCAATGCCACATCCAGCCGAGGCCTCCTGCTCCTCATTTACCTCCATGGAATATAGGTAACAAAGGAAACATCCAAGCTCATTCAGAAAGCTCTTCCTCAAAAAGCTCTTCTACAGCCTGCAGGTGCTTTAGCAAGGCTGGATTCCTCTGAGCCATGCTGCCTCCTTTCTTACCACCCTCCTGTGCTACCTCACAACCACTCCTCTCCTGGTGGCATAGGCACACCAGCCTCCTGGTTTCCTCTCAGCTTTGCCAGCTGGGCACACCAGTGGCACCAGGTGGGAACTCCTGGAGCTAGGCAGGAAAGCTAAACTGAGTTCAGCATTCACACCCAACTTTGCTCTCCCAGGATCACTAATCTCTTTTCCACACCAGATAATACTGTCAAAGGAAGAACTATTATGCTTTTGTCCCAAGGTGCTGGTAGCATTTCTGGTACCACCAGGAAGCATCAGGGCATACTGCTGGGCTAAAATTATCCTTTTTTATGTTTCTTTTAACCATCCAATTGTTCACTACCTTCCTCCTCCTCACTGCTGTTAACTCCCTAACTATGCTTCTAATTCAGCTGACTACAAGGGATGCTGCCTATGAGGACTTGTTGCTCTTGTGCTCAAGTCCTGCTTCTAATCTGTCTGCTGTGTTGCTTTTTGCTACCCTGCCTTTCCACAGCCACCCAGAGAAGAGGTGGTGAGTCAGAAAGGGAAGTTTAACAGTGTCCAGAAACAGAAACAAGCAGAAAACTGCCTTTTTCTTATTGAAAACAAACAATTTGTAATGAGTAAAGAAGACCACATGTTTTGGTGCTGATAGTTGTGAAACTATCAAACTAATCTCTCCCACAGCTGAAAGCAAAAGGACTCAGGAGGTGGTAAGAACTGTGGAGACCTTTTTTTTCATGTTTACAGGAGTTCAAAAGATTGGAGATCATCATAGGATACATGCAGAGTTATTAATTTTTAAACCAAGTTGACAAATATTCCACTTAAAAAGCTTTTAGAATCATAGAATTGTCAGGGTTGGAAGGGATCTCAAGGAGCATCCAGTTCCAACCCTCATGCCATGGGCAGGGACACCTCACACTACATCAGGTTGCTCAGAGACACATCCAGTCTGGCCTTGAAAACCTCCAGGGTTGAGGCTTCTACCACCTCCCTGGGCAACCTGTGCCAGTGTCTCACCACCCTCATGGGGAAGAACTTCTTCCTAACATCCAATCTGAATCTACCCATTTCTAGTTTTGCTCCATTCCCCCTAGTCCTATCCCTACCTGACACCCTAAAAAGTCCCTCCCCAGCTTTCTTGTAGCCCCCTTCAGATACTGGAAGGCCACAATTAGGTCTCCTTGGAGCCTTTTCTTCTCCAGACTGAACAGCCCCAACTCTCTCAGTCTGTCCTCATAGCAGAGGTGCTCCAGCCCTCTGCTCATCCTCGTGGCCCTTCTCTGGACACGCTCCAGTACCTCCAGATTCTTTTTGTAATAGGGGCTCCAGAACTGGACACAGTACTCAAGGTGGGGTCTCAGCAGACTGGAGTAGAGGAGAAGAATCACCTCCCTCGACCTGCTTAATTGGTCTGAGAAGTTGTAAAGAGAAAAAGAAAAAGATGTGGTGAAGTCATTACACTCAAAAGAAGCAAGTTGGGGACTTGACCAGTTTCAGGATTTTGCACACCATGTTAAACTCTATGGGCTAGTCACCCTGCAGCAGCACTCCAACTCCTAGCTCTAAGGGGATAAAATGATTTCACAGTGAAGTAAATGCCAGTGCAAGTGCATAGTGTGCCATGAACACGAGTGCCCTTTGTGCAAATGTTGCTCTCTATGTTCATTTTGAATCTTCAGTTCACACACGTGTAAAGTTAGGGTTGGCTAAGGCTTAATGAATGATTAATACACCATGAACAGGACATTCAGCAGTTTCCATCATCTGTGCAGCAAACCATGCATCTAGCAAGAAGCAATCAGATTGACCAATAAAGTAACATCAGTGCAAAATAGAAACCAAGGAAATGACAAAGAAAGGAAACTCAAGCACTGTAAGAGTGGAGGATCGGGTCCTCTCACATTAGTGCATTTGATTAATAGACCAGAGTTAACATTTTTAGTCATCTTGGAACTCACTTCCATTTTTCATGCTGGCAGCTCTGAATCATCCCTCTCTGCTGCTTCAGCTTCAAAACAGGAAAAAGTGAATACAGTAACAGCCATGGAGTCTTATAAAAATATTCCTGTGCTGAGGAAAAGGGCCTGACCCATACAGCACCCTTCACTAGCTCTGCAGGGGCAAGCCCCTGGAATTGTGTGGGGCAGCAACCTACTCCTCCTCGCTGCAACAATGCAGGAGCATGAAGGGAAGGTAAAGAAATAAAAGACCTGAGAAAAAGGGGAAAGTTTGCACCACTGCTTTTAAATCCTGATCCTACTGACTTGAGCAGAGGACTACCACGGACAGTAGAAGGGCCACTGTAGAGTTTGGGCCCCCGCTCTGTTTTGAAGGCTTTTGCTGTTTTGGTGCCACCGACAGGCTCAGCAGTGCCCCTCAGTGTCTGCTGCTGGGGGAATTCCTGGAGAACAGAACTGTCTTCTGTAGTTGGAGGCAGGGGACAGGAGGGAGGGGACAGGCTCTTCTCACTTGCTCCCTGTGATAGGACAAGGAGCAATGGATGTAAGCTGCAGCACAGGATGCTCCACCTCAACACAAGGGGCAACTTCTTTACTGTAAGGGTCACAGAGCACTGGAACAGGCTGCCCAGAGAGGTTGTGGAGTCTTCTTCCCTGGAGACTTTCAAGACCCATCTGGATGTGTTCCTCTGTGACCTGAGGTAGATTGGATGGTCCTGCTCTGGCAAGGGGATTGGACTTGATGATCTCTTTGGGTCCCTTCCAGCCCCTGCCATGCTATGATCCTGTTGGCTGGTGTTCTCAGAGGATGGAGGGCATGGGCCTGGGCTCTGCAATTCAACCCAATGGTACAACCAATGAGGAGGGGAGTTTAAGCTGGAAGTACTCAGATGAGGCTTAGAGATGCTCCTTTTCAGATGCTGCTGCTCATCCTTTTTGTTTGATTCAAGAAAAGACTTCACTGTTAGTGCCCACATGATTGATCTGTAGGTGAACTTTTCCTTTCCTAATGAAGCATTTTCTCTTAGCCTGAGCAATATGTTAAGTAGGTCTCCACACATGCCTCTACTGACTGCCCGAGCACTGGAGCCAAACAGCAGTACAAAAGGTGGTCAAATAAATAGTGGCTGGTGTTTTGGCTCCATCTTTCACAGCTCCAAAGCACCCAAACAGTTCAAGTGTATTACAGCAGATTGGAGAAAATAAAGGCAAAAATTAAAAAAAAAAGTGTAAAGCCAACAAGTGATTAATTTTAGTTGGAATACTTCTCCACATCCTGGGAGTTCCTTTTTCTGTGTAATCTGCAATAAACACTGTACAAGTGGAGTAATAATAAACAGAAATTGCACCACAGATGAGAAGAAGACTTCAAGAAAATAGGGCTTAAAAAAAAAAGTATTATCACAGAATCACCAAGGTTGGAAGAGACCTCAAACATCGAGTCCAACCTGTCACCACAGACCTCATGACTAAACCATGGCACCGAGTGCCATGTCCAATCCCCTCTTGAACACCTCCAGGGATGGTGACTCCACCACCTCCCTGGGCAGCACATTCCAATGGCTAACAACTCTCTCAGTGAAGAACTTTCTTCTCACCTTGAGCCTAAACTCCCCCTGGTGCAGCTTGAGACTGTGTCCCCTTGTTCTGGTGCTGGTTGCCTGGGAGAAGAGACCAACTCCCTCCTGGCTACAACCTCCCTTCAGGTAGCTGTAGACAGCAGTAAGGTCTCCCCTGAGCCTCCTCTTCTCCAGGCTAAACAATCCCAGCTCCCTCAGCCTCTCCTCACAGGGCTGTGCTCAAGGCCTCTCCCCAGCCTTGTTGCCCTTCTCTGGACACGTTCAAGAGTCTCAATGTCCTTCTTAAACTGAGGGACCCAGAACTGGACACAGGACTCAAGGTGTGGCCTAACCGGTGCAGAGTACAGGGGCACAATGACTTCCCTGCTCCTGCTGGCCACACTATTCCTGATGCATGCCAGGATGCCACTGGCCTTTTTGGCCACTTGGGCACACTGCTGGCTCATGTTCAGGCAGCTGTCAATCAGCACCCCCAGGTCCCTATATTTGTTTTAGAAATTACCACCCCTGGGTTAACAGCAGAGTCAGGCACTTTGCTTGCAGGTGTTTATCCTGCATTCTTTTACCATGCAACATATAAATTCCCTAAAGGATGTTTAGCTACCCATCCTCTTTCAGAGTGTTTGCTTGACTGAGTTCATTTTAAGGCTTTATGGTGCAAGTACAGATCTGGACTGAGTATGAATAATGCACAAAGTGACCTGCATTTTAAGGCATCAGCACTACATCCAGATCCAAACCTAGTTAAAGGGTCACACTGCAGTTATTTTAACTTCTCCCCCCCGCCTCTATTTTGAAAAGCAGATAGTATGCAAGATTACTCCAAAAAAAAAAATTATCCTCCTTTCTAATAAGACAGAAGAGGGTTAAGAGCAAGCAGAGCTGCATATCCTGTAGTTGAACACAGTGTGATACTCACCTTTCACTTTTCATTGCCTTGAAACAAGGGAAAACCCACCAAGCTGTGTTTAATCCTTTCGATGTTCTCTCACCTGTTACCCAAGCCATCAACTCTGATAACCTTCCTGAAGAACTATACTCCTCAGCAATGCTCCACTTGTGACGTAAATGATGCCTTTCTGTAAATGCCATGCAAACAGTGGTGAGCCAGGACTGCCAGCGGAGCTTTACCGGCTTTTAGGTCTGCCTGACATTTTCACACAGTCTACACCTTAGGACTAAAATTTGGTAGTAAAATTCACAGAATCACAGAAACATTCAGGTTGGAAAAGACCCTCAGGATCACCAAGTCCAACCCAGAACCCTCCTCTACAAGGTTCACTCCTAAACCATATCCCCAAGCACCACATGCAAACCACTTTTAAACACACCCAGGGTTGGTGACTCAACCACCTCCCTGGGCAGTCTAAACCCACCCAGTTGCAGCTTGAGGCCCTTCCCTCTTGTTCTATCACTAATTACCTGTGAGAAGAGACCAGCACCAGCCTCTCCACATCCTCCTTTCAGGTAGCTGTAGACAGCAATGAGGTCTCCCCTCAGCCTCCTCTTTTCCAAACTAACCATCCCCAGCTCCTTCAGTCGTTCCTTGTAAGATTTATTCTCCAGGCCCTTCCCCAGCTTTCTTGCCCTCCTCTGCACTGGCTCCAGCAGTCTAGGCTTTGGATCTTCTGAAGAAGTGAAACTAACCTTGTGTATTTACAGACAGGCTGAATCTTGATGTAACACAGTTATTTTGCTGTAGATAAATGAAATTTCTATCTGATATATTTAGCCCTGGAAGACTAACTTTGTACTGGCTTGGAATACATTTAGCAGCAGGGAATTTCATGTTGCTTCCCATCAACTTCAGGTGCAATCAGAAGACTTCCAGCTGACAATACAGAGAAGAGCTGCATAGAAGCTTAACACTTGCAGGTATTTGCCAGAGGTTAAATGCTTCATTTTGTGCAATACCAAACAGAACTCGCTCCTGGAAGATTGTAATATTGATGCATACAATCTGTCAGTAGGCACTGAAAGACTTAGCACCTCCTGAAACTGCTCCTAACCCATGCAGTTTGACATTTAAAAGTGCAGGCTCAAGATGAGACATTTACAATGCAAATTGTTGTCATGTTTCCTCCCTCTCTAATTTTATAAAGCCTAGAAAATCAATTTATGTCCCTACTAATTCAGACCAAGTTCTTGGTTGACTTTTGGAGGATGCCCCATGTATGTAGATGCTCATTACAAACTGAATTGAAGCAACAGCATCTTGAATTGCCCACAAAAATAAGAATCAATGTAGAGTGCTGTAAGAGCCAGTACCTTGTCTCTCTTGATGTGAAGCAACAAAGATAAATCACCTCTGCTCCTTGCCCAGAAAACAGCTGCCAAGGGAGGGGATGGTGCGCAGACACCACTGGATAAGGACTCTCTGGAATGTGCACAGACAAGATCATCTCTACTCATCAGCTACTCCAGGAAGGGAGGGTGGTGTAAAGAACAATGGATTCACCACCTGCACACATACCTGAAAAAACTTGTGAGTAAAAAAACTGTATAGAAGACCTGAGCAATGCCTGCTCAGGAGAAGAAAAATGGAGGAAATACAAAGAGAAAAAAAGACATACACAGGAGAAAAGACATCACCATGGAGCCTGGAAGCAGCAGACCAGGAGGAACCCTCTCTCCGTGTCCTAAGTTCCACCTGCTGCAACTCATGGAGCTGAAGAGGCTGCTCAGGGAAGGACTTGGATTTGGGGATCTCTCCCGCCCCTCCTTCAGCAGAGGACAGCACAGCCAACAAGGATGACATCTCCTCCAAGCCAAAGCGGCAGCAACCTTCCTCCACAGACTCAAACCGTCTTGGGGGGTAGGGGATGTGGTACTATAATTCCTTTCCTCTTCTCTCTGCCTCTTCTCCTTCTCTCTCTTTTTTTTCCCCACTCTCTCTCCCTTAGTAGTAGTAGTAATAATAATAATTAATAATAAAAATCCAGGTTGGAAGAGCCCTTCAAGATCATCACATCCAACCCATCAACCAATCCAACCCACCTGAACAACTAACCCATGGCACCAAGCACCCCATCAAGTCTCCTTCTTCTGTTCCATCCACTTTATTCTGTTAATGAATAACCTCAAGGGCTGTTGATATTTTGGCCTCGTTTGTGCCTGCACTTTCATAACATAGGAATGTTAAAAGAACTGAGGCTCTTTCCCTCTCCAGACCAAGACAAGTGCATGTCTTGAAGGCCTGTAAATTAACAATGCCTTTCAACCAACACAGAATCAATAAGGTTGGAAAACACCTCAAAGATCATCAAGTCCAACCTGTCACCCAACACCTCATGGCTTCAAGTGCCACATCCAAACCCTTTTTGAACACCTCCTTTTTGAACACCACCACCTCCCTGGGCAGCCCATTCCAATGGCTAAAAACTCTCTCTATGAAGAACTTTGTCCTCACCTCGAGCCTAAACTTCCCCTGGCACAGCTTGAGAGTGTGTCCTCTTGTTCTGGTTGCCTGGGAGAAGAGACCAACCCCCCCACCATATTCCCCTTTTCACCCCTCCCCCAGCTGAACAAAAGCTGCATGTTGATCTCTGTAGGATTTTTGCTTCTTTTTTTTTCTTCAAATTTATTAGCTTCTGGAAGGCTATTGTCCATTTTATTGTTAAATAAAAACAAGTGAGGAGAACACCGCAGGTTGGCATAGTCATTTTACAATCAGCGTATCAGCTACAATACCTTTACCTCATGTTGTCTGAAAACCAAAACACAACCAGAACAGCCATATTGGTTTTTTTTTTGCTTGTGGTTTTGGTTTTGTTGGTTTTTTTTTTGTGTGGTGGTTTGTTGGGTTTTTTTTTTGACAAACCTGCTTATTGAGATATCACCTATCCTGTAAGGAAGAAAATACTTGAAAAATAATAATAATAATAACAACAATAATAATAATAATAATTAAAAAAAGAAAGTTAAAATTTAATTAAAAGCTTTACTTTTCTGAGAGCAACCTCATAAAACTTTTTTTTTTTCTTGTTTGGTTTTTTTTTTCTTCTTTTTTTCTTCATAGGAGCACTTCACTTCACAAAATGAAAAAAAAAAACACTATTTACAACCTTTTGCTTGCAGTTTGGTCACATTATCTACACACAGCTGCAGATCTTAGGCAAAATAGGTTTGCATCTTCTCCTGACACAGGCTATCGGATTCATTGCACATTTTCCTTTTACATAATGGCTCTCCTATAGTGCACTGAAGTCAGTGATCACCACCTCATTACATTCTCAAGTGAATTTATGGCTCAACAAGAAAAATCAACACCACTTCAAACCCCAAAAATTCTGAGCAGCTGAATTACACAGAGCGTGAAATCTGTGATTACTGCTTTTCTTTTTTCTTTCCTCTTTTCTTTTGTCTTTTCTTTCCTCTTTTCTTCTCTTTTCTTTTCTTTTTTGTTTCTTTTCTCTTTTCTTTTCTTTTCCTTTCTTTTATTTTCCTTTTTTATTTTCTTTTTTTTTCTTTTCTTTTCTTTTTTTTTCTTTTTCCTTTTCTTGTCTTTTCTTTCTCCCTTTCCTTCCTTTTCCTTTTTCCTTTCCTTTCCTTTCCTTTCCTTTCCTTTCCTTTCCTTTCCTTTCCTTTCCTTTCCTTTCCTTTCCTTTCCTTTCCTTTCCTTTCCTTTCCTTTCCTTTCCTTTCCTTTCCTTTCCTTTCCTTTCCTTTCCTTTCCTTTCCTTTCCTTTCCTTTCCTTTCCTTTCCTTTCCCTTTCCCTTTCCCTTTCCCTTTCCCTTTCCCTTTCCCTTTCCCTTTCCCTTTCCCTTTCCCTTTCCCTCTTTTTCTTTTGGACCTGATTTCCACAAGAATCATTCACCTCACCAGCACAATCAACTAACTGTGCAGAGAAACACAGGAGCTGCGCCGCCGATTCGTTTGAAAACCTTGTCAAATCCTTCCCACCGATTTCCCTCTATCTAACAGTTCAGTTGAAAATGTTCATTTCTCTATGGCACAAGAATGAGCTTTCCAGCACTCTGTTACTGAATTACAGTATCTTTTACATAAATGGACTAGATTTTGGCCAAGAACGTCACCGTCTCCGTGTCACACACCGGCGCTGGCTTCACAAGCAGAGTTGCTACATACATTCACAGTTTCCATAAGATTGTGATTAGCTTCTCCAGTTGTGCTTTAAAAAACTCCAAACATTTCCCAACAGTTAAGTGCAAAAGCAAATGTCCTGCGCAGCTACACTTGGTCACAGAGTTATAAACTCCATATTGACGAGAACAGGGTTCTCTCATTCTCCGTTTTCATCCCCTGCTTTCTCAGGGATGACCTCCAGGCTCCGGCGGGGCTTTGAGATCTGTGCGTTTTCAGTGCCTGGCTTATTGAGTCCGCACGAAAGAGTCGCATAATGGATTTGTTTCAGGTTCTCCAGTGCTTCATTTTTAGCATATTTGAGAAGATCAGCTTGTCCCTGTGAAAAGTACATACAGTCAGGACACAGGTAGTAATGGGATTCTTTGTTTTCCTCCCTTTCTGTTTGTTTCACATTACTGGTACAGTTGCCTTGCTAAAACAAACCAAACCAACAAAAATGAACAACAAAACCAAACAAACCTCCCAAACCCTGATATCCCAAACCAAAACTTAAAATTGGATTATGTGATGTTAGTAAGAACCAAACTCTTTGCTTCCACTGGAGCCATCTCCTCTGAAGGCTGAGAGCCCTGGGCCTGCTTAGTCTGGAGAAGAGAAGACTGAGAGGGGATTTAAGAAATGTTTCTACATCTCTGAGGGCAGGGTGTCAAGAGGGAGGGGACAGGCTCTGCTCACTTGCACCCTGGAATAGCACAGGGGGCAATGGATAGAAACTACAGCACCAGAGGTTTCACCTCAACATGAGGAGAAACTTCTTCACTGTGAGGGTCATAGAGCACTGAAACAGGCACTCCAGAGAGTTGTGGAGCCTCCTTCTGTGGAAACTTTCAAGACCCATCAGGATGCATTCCTGTGTGACCTGTGTTCGATTCTATGGTCCTGCTTTGTCAGGGGGGTTGGACTCGATGATCTTCAGAGGTCCCTTCCAACTCCTAACATCCTGTGAGCCTGAACTGGTTTGTAAACCAGGGACAGAGATGATTCCTACCCAACAGCTTTCCTCAGGAAAGTAATCTGTGCTTTATTATTAATCCATGGGGACTGTAAATGTTTCTGCATAGAAAAAATAAACAGGTGATGGCTGATTTTAATACTTCAGGGAGCCAATGAAATGTTTTGGAGCTTTGGTTCTTTGAGATTTTTTTTCCCTAGCTGCTTGTTTGCAGTTCAGTGCTAGTGCTGTCCCTCTTTATTTCTACTCTTACTCTTCACAGTAGTTAAGTTTTAAGTATAAAGATGCCAGATAAAGTACCCCAGAACTAGGTGATTTGGCTTTGTCCTGCAATATTAGCTACCTGATCTCTTTGACTAAAGCCCTGCAACAGCAATATCTCCCATTAGCAGTCTCTGGACTAGCTCTCCTGCAGCCATTGTCCCCCTACCCTGCCCAAGGCTGTCATGCATGGTGAGCACACTTGTCTGGTGGGCACAGGAGCTCACAAACACATGCAGAAAGTCAGCACTGTGTCTGTACTTCTGAAGAAGAGCTGCCCCACAGCTTACAGAAAAGCAAATGATGCTTCAGACGTTCCACATCCTCAACAGTGTCATTTCCAACTGAAGGGAAGAAAAGCACACCAACAAACAAGCAACCTCAGGTATTGCAAATGCTTGAGACTGTCAGTCCCTCTGTCTTACAAGGTGACTGCAGCTTTTCCTGTAACTGGGGTACTCATGTCTGTTCTGTGTAAATTCTGGCTCCTGGCAGACATCTGAAGAGATGCTAATGTCTCTTCTAAAGGCATAACAGATATGTTGCCTCTCCTTCTCTGCCCCATGAGGTTGAAATCCAACTTTTCTTCTTTGCTTTAACAACTGAAGGAGGAGAGGTAGAATGGCAGTCAAACAAAAACGTGTGCACTCATTGTGTGCACTTCAGCTTTACTTCTTTAGCAACTCAGAAGAGAAACACTATCCTATGAAGCAAGCAGTCACGCATTTGAGCCACTCCAACCAAACCAACACTGCTTTCTTCAAAGCAGTTATGTGTCCCCCACCTTTATCCAAGACTCTAACTGCCAAAGTATTTTTTTCCCCAATTACAGACTCACAGATTGCACAAAGGGACCCTCAAAGGTCATCGTGTTCAAGCTCCCAGCAGTGAGCAGGGACACCTCCAGCTAGGTCAGGAAAAAATGCAGAAGTTTACCAAGTTCATTTTTTTCCTGTAGAAAACCAGGGCTACCTTTTTAATTTTTTCAAATAATACTTTTTTTTCCCCAAACTGACAAACAACTAAAAGCTAATTTAAAACACTCCAGCAGACTAAATGAGTCATATCTTGAGTGCATCTGTTTCTAGCCCAAGTTCCATTTTACATGGATTTGTAGAGTATAGTTCTGGAACTTTAATCAAGTTGTTTATTATAGGCAGTGCTGCTAGCAACAGCCTATTAGTAAGGCTGCCCAAAACTTCTCATCTGAAGAACCAAAATGCTTTCAGCTGCTTATGTGCTTGCCAAACTCCAGCTACTCAAACTGAGACTTTCTGTGTAGGATTTTTGCCATTGGCAGATTTTATTATTATAACTGTTTAATATTATTCCTTAACCTCATCCATATGGTTCATTCAGTTTTGAGAATAGAGACAGGAAAATGCTGTCAGGATTTTGTTAACACTCTTCCATCCTTCCTTCCCAATCCCACTTGGGGTAGGGGGTGTGTAATTCAAGTGACTTCAAGGCCCCCGAGCCGTGGATCCAAAGTACAAGCTTTTAATAAACAAAAATCAGATTTTGGATGTGGTTAGTGCAATCACTCAGAACCTCCTTCTCCATCATTCTTCAGCTCTTGACAACTCCAGCAATGTCGCAAGACAATGAATATTCCATTCCCAGACAAAACTGAATCTGCGTTAGAAGGAAAGGTTGGGGTTTTCCTGTATGGCTTCTCCAGGTCATCTTACCACCAACACTGGGCTGCCAATGCAGGCAGTCCAAAAGCCAGCCTGGAGGAGTGGAAGGAAGAGCCTGGGACATGGGAGAAAAGGAGGGGGCAAGAATGTTGTAGGGTTGGAAGGGAAAGGCCGTGCCTTCTCTTCCCCCCAGAAAGGGAAGGAAAAAATCCCTACTCTACAAGATTCACCCCTAAACCATATCCCCAAGTACTACAGCCAAATCACCTTTAAATACATCTGGGTTGGGTGACTCAACCACCTCCCTGGGCAGCACATTCCAATGCCTGACCACTTTTGCTGGGAAAAATTTCTTCCTACTGTCCAGTCTAAACCTACCCAATCACAGCTTGAGGCCATTCCCTCTTGTTCTGTCACTAATGACCTGTGAGAAGAGCCCAGCACCAGCCCCTCCACAACCTCCTTTCAGGTAGATGTAGACAGCAGTGAGGTCTCCCCTCAGCCTCCTCTTTTCCAAACTAACCTTCCCCAGCTCCTTCAGTCACTCTTCATCAGATTTATTCTCCAGGCCCTTCCCCAGCTTCCTTGCCCTCCTCTGCACTGGCTCTAGCACCTTCAAATCTCTTTTGTACTGAGGTGCCCAAAACTGAACACAATACTCAAGGTGTGGTCTCAGCAGAGCTGAGTACCAGGGGACAATCACCTCTCTGCTCCTGCTGGACACAGCATTTCTAATCCCAGCCAGGATGCCATTGGCTTTATTGGCCACCTGGGCACACTGCTGGGTCCTGTTCAGTTGCTTCACTGACAAAGCTGATTCATGGAGACTGGAGCAGTTGCAAAACCAAACACATATATTTGTTGCTGTATGGTAGGGCTGCCTTTGTCAAACTTTCACCTCATGGAAATTGAAATGTAAATGAATTCAGACCTTAGCTTTGTCTGTCCAACACCCCACAAACCTCCCAGCACTGCGGTTCGCAGGCGGTTTGTGATCATTCCCAAGTGGGAACACCACAAGTGCACAGCACGGCAAGAGCAGTGTCCTCAACACAGCAGATGGCAAGCGCTGCTCCCTTTCCTTCACCCTGGTTAAAATGCACTAACAGAGCTGAGTGCTGGGGAACTCCAATACCCATTTCACATATTGATAAGCTTTACAAGAATAATCAAGGACAAGCTGTTTTGAAGACAGAGGTGAGAAAGGCCTGAAAGAACATCAAAGAACGTAGCTGATATACATTCACAAACTTTTAATAAGCGACAAGATAAAGAATGTGAACTGATGGGGAGGCCAAATTTCCTCTCTATCCCAATATACCTGCAACCATGACTCTGTTTTGTTCATTGTTTTGGTTTGTGTTTTGTTTAGTTTGGGTTTTTCACTCAGCATCAAAAAGCTTCTGCTTGTTTTGACCTTTTTGGCTACGGATGGCTTTACACCTCAGCTCCTTGTCATGGCTGTTAGGAACAAGTTCTTGACTATGAGGGTGGTGGAATACTGGAATAGGTTGCCCAGGGAGGTGGTTGAGGCCCCTTCTCTGGAGATATTCAAGGCAAGCCTGAGAAGACCCTGGAGAACCTGATCTAGTTGAGGATGTCCCTGCTGACTGCAGGGAGGTTGGACTGGATGAGCTTTGGAGGTCTCTTCCAGCCCAGCCCATTCTATGATTCTGAGGTTCAGACCCAGGCATCAGCTCAGCCACTCACACAAGTGCCCCCTTATTGGGATGAGAAGGAAAATCATGAGAAAAAAGCACAACCCCATGGGTTGAGGTAAGGAGAGTTTAACACAACAGGACAAAGAAAGGAAAAACCAAACAGGAATGAATAAAACTAATGAAATAGTATAGAAAGTGAGTGATCCAAAATGCAGCACTGACCACAATGGCCCAAGCCCAACCACCTGCATGAAGCAGCCAGGCTTGACCCAGCCAGCCCTCCCCTGTGCAGCAGGTATGACATCAGTATGGTGTCAAATACCCCCTTGGCTGGTTCAGCTGCCTGCATTGGCTATAACCATCCCGGCTTCTTGGGGGGGGGGGGGGGGAGTTAATTACAAATTAACCCCATCCCAGCCAAATCAAGGACACTCCTGAAAGTTAATTACAAATGAAACCAAAGTGGATCCTAATCAGTTCTCATACTTATGAAATGAGATACCATTTCAGAGTCAATCAGATACAGCCTCAACCAGAATGTCTCAGCACAGCTCCCTTCACAGTCGGGTATGAATTTACTGAGGATTTTGGTGTAACAGCTTCTTCAGTGCATGTGTGAATATGAAAGTAAAACTGTAGAGATGACATTTGAGATAACTGCATGAACTTACTTCTGAAGAAAAAATCCCAAGAAACTGTACCAGTAATGACTGGGCCTTAGCTTGGGTTCTGAGACCCAAAGGTCTTCCCAGGAAAAGTGTCACAGTTTGAAGGGGGAAACTTTAGCCTAGTCCCTGACTGCAAAGACTGAATAGAAATTACCACTGGATACAAAAGAAAAATAATGCTAAGGTCTATGCAATTCATTGGTTGCTAATGGGATATAGCAGAGACATAAACAGTTCTTGCTCTCTTTTATTCTCCTGCCACTTCTGCTTGCAGCTTTCCTCTCTCCTGCGGCCTTGCCAGGGCTATCTCTGCCTGGATTACTGTGTGAGGTAACAGGAAGAAGAGAGGGAGGGAGGGAGTGGAGGAGGAGGTGAGCAGGTCCCCCTGGATCCATCCAGGGGGGTCTGAGGAGTTTCTGTGTTGTTTATAAACTGTAAATATATCCATATTGGACATCTATTGCACATTTTGTGCATATTCATTGCATTCCATAGTTCTAGATAGTAGTTTGCTTGTAAATAGAGCTTCATGTGCTTCCATTCCAAACTGAGCTAGTCTGCCAATGTTAATCTGGGGGGTAGTTTCTCCAAATTAGCTGGGGGGTAGTTTCAACCCACCACAATAAGTGAGATGCCAGTATTCCTTTCTCAAAGTGTTTCTCTTAGCAGTGGCTGCTAGGTACACAATGGGACACACTGCAGTGTTCCATCCCCAGCTGGAGTGCTCTGAGTGCACTTACAGATTCAGAACATAAAGAACTTAACTTCCTAACTTCTAAATATGGGTTTAATTAGGAACCAGAATCCCATTAGACCAGCAACATCAAGAAACTAGTAGTTTTAGGTATTCAAACTGAACTGGGATGTGGGAGGCTTTCTGGGTACTTACAGGACTAGGCAGCAGCTATCAGAAATCTTTCTGAATACTCTGTGGTGACAACAGTGCTGCCTGAATCCACTTCTAGACTTGGTCTATAAGATTCAGATTATTTCTCTTAAAAAAAGAAAAGTTTAAAGACTGACAGCACAAGAAGCATCTAACAAATGCTGGATTCAGGAGTCCCTCCTTCATTTCAAGGACTTCCATTGAACACTGAGTTTAGAAGAGCTTTTTGTTGGAGTCTTTTATATCAAAGAAGCTGTTAAGCACTTCCTATGGGCATCTCAAATTCTGACCCTATAATGCCTTTTTCCAAAGCTTTGCTATGCCAGGAAAGTCCATGAATTGCTACAGAAGGTTGGTGTAGGAGTCTGCTGCAACAGCACTTGGAGTGATTGTCTTTCTTCAACTGGCAGAAAATGTGATTATCCATGTTTAGGAAATATGAGTGCTATCAGTCTGAGTAATAGCAATAAATAAATCACCAGCACATGCTCTTGCAAACTGTCTGACTGAAAGCAAGGAATGGTCTACCATGTACAATCTCTAAAGCTCTCAGCTGGGCAACAGAGTTCACTACAGCAGACTAGATTTACTCTAAGTGGTGTTCTTAAGTTAAACAAGTGTCTCTGTGTGCATATACAGGGGGGGCATGAGGATGGGAGTTGTGTGCATGTAAACACAACACAAACTAGATGGAGGTACTTCAGCAGAATTCAAACATGCTGCACCAATAAAAAACTTGGTCATGTGGCTTGGAGAAGAGGAGCCTGAGGGGTGGATTCATTCATGTTGATAAAGATGTGCAGGGTGAGTGCCCAGAGGATGGGGCCAGGCTCTGCTGGGTGATGCCCAATGACAGCACAAGGGGCACTGGTGGAAGTTTATAGAATTATAGAATTAACCAGCTTGGAAAAGACCTTTGAGATCATCGAGTCCAACCTATCACCCAACACCATCTAATCAACTAAACCATGGCACCAAGCACCCCATCCAGTCTCATCCTGAACACCTCCAGTGATGGTGACTCCACCACCTCCCTGGGCAGCACATTCCAATGGCAAATCTCTCTTTCTGTGAAGAGCTTCTTCCTAACATCCAGCCCAAACTTCCCCTGGCACAGCTTGAGACTGTATCCTCTTGTTCTGGTGCTGATTGCCTGAGAGAAGAGACCAACCCCCACCTGGCTACAACCTCCTTTCAGGTAGTTGTAGACAGCAATAGGGTCTGCCCTGAGCCTCCTCTTCTCCAGGCTAAGCAACCCCAGCTACCTCAGCCTCTCCTCGCAGGGCTGTGCTCCAGACCCCTCACCAGTTTTGTTGCCCTTCTCTGGACATGTTCCAGCAAGTCAACATCTTTCTGGGGGCCAGAACTGGACACAGTACTCAAGGTTGAAGAATGGAGGAAGTTCCATGGAATCATGAAGAAAAAATTTTTCCCTGTGAGAGTGACAGAAGACTGGAAGAGGCTGCCCAGGGGGGTGTGGAGTCTCCCTCTCTGGAGATATTAAAAACCTGCCTGGATGTGGCCCTGTGTGATCTGCTCTAGGTGATCCTGCTCTGGCAGGAGGGTTGGACTGGATGGTCTTTCAAGGCCCCTTCCAGCCCCTAACATTCTGTGATTCAAATCAGGAAAAATAAAATCCTTTAAACTCCTAACTGTGAAGTGTGCATGCACACAGAGGTGCCTAATAGCTATGTCAGATGTTCTAAACAAACAGCTCCCCTACAACTAAGTTGTCAATTTTCTTTTATCAGACTTTCCATTGCATCAGCTGTAGCCAAAATGTCCCTGTTGAGGGGGGGAGGAAAAAAAAATCAATATGTGCCTTGAGGGTAAAATGCAGCTTAATCTGTTTGGAGAATAAATCAGCTACGCCATGTGAGCATTTTACAGTTCCTCTGTGGGGGAGCTGAGGATGGCGCTCATGCACAGCCATTTAGCACTACTGTTCTCAGCCACACAGCAGTTCCCAAATCACAGCCAAGAGAACATGCAAAACGCTGTTCCTAATCACAAGAAGAACAAAAAGTTAAACCCATCGAAGCATGGCACTGCCTTCAGAGTGTTGGTTGCTCAATTGTCTGGCTTGCTGAAGAGCAAAATTTGAGGCCACTGAACAGAAAGGGGTTTAATTTTGTGCTGTTTGAGAGGGAAGTTAATTTGGTGTAGGCAGGGAAATCCACAGGGAAGAAATTATTCTTCTTGAAGTGGCTCAGATTGTCCTTCTCTTAATCCATGTTTACTCTGAAAAATGGGAGCATTCCCTTTCCATCCCTGCTCTCACATAGTTTTTAGAGCTGGTAAAATGTAACAACATCCCAGAACTCTCTGTAACATCTCCTGTTAGGAGCTTCCACAACAGGCTGGTTAAATACCTTGCCCATTTTCCTGATAAACTATTCACTACAGGGCAGACTGTACCTTCCTACAGAAAGGGCCTCAATCTGCAAGCAGAAAGCAAGCAGGTCATTGTTGAAAAGATTGTCTCAATAATCTCTTCAAAAGGAAGGCCCTCTAACTGGGGGTATGCACAAAAGCCAGGATGTGCTCTGAAGAGCCAGTTCATGTGGGTTCCCTCATTCCTGGCTGAGGCAGAAATCACGACTTCACATTTCAGTCGCTCACCAACTGCAAGCCTCCCACCCACCAACCCTTATGTTCTGAATGGGAAACTCAAGATGAAGCAAAGGTACTGCTGTTTCAGGCAGCATTAAAACAGATTTGCCTATCCAAGCTGTTATCTGACACCTCTGATAGAAAATTAAGGAGGGATAAGAACTTAGTTCCTTGACATCTGCCCAAACCCACTGAACCAACTCCTTTCTTTCCCTTAGGTAGCACAGAAATGGTACTTGACACATCCCGTAGGCTGTCTTCAAATAATGGAAAAGTGATAGTCTGGTCCTTTTAGCTACAGGCAGAACCTGCACACATCTTCTTAGAATGTACTAAATGTGCACACTGCAGCAAATGTCACCTCCTTTTAATCCTCCTTTGTATCACAGTACAGTATCACAGTAAATTAGAGGTTGGAAGGGACCTCCAGAGATCACCAAGCCCAACCCTCCTGCCAAAGCAGGATCACCCAGGGTAGTCTGCCCAGGAATGCATCCAGGGGGGCTTGAATGCGTCCAGAGAAGGAGACTCCACAACCTCTCTGGGCAGCCTGTTCCAGGGCTCTGTCACCCTCATTACAAAGAAGTTTCTCCTCATGTTGAGGTGAAATCTTCTATGTTCAAGCTTGTACCTGTTGTTCCTTGGCTTATTATTGTGCAAAAAGAGCTTGGCCCCTTCCACTTGACACCCACCACTCAGGTATTTATAAACATTGATCAGATCCCCTCTCAGTCTTCTCTTCTCCAGACTAAACAGCCCCAGGGCTCTCAGTCTCTCTTCATAGGGGAGATGCTCAAGTCCCCTAATCATCCTCGTAGCTCTCCATTGGATTCTCTCCAGCAGGTCTCTGTCTCTCTTGAACTGGGGAGCCCAAAACTGGACACAGTATTCTAGGTGTGGTGTCAGCAGGGCAGAGTAGAGGGGGAGAAGAACCTCCCTAGAGCTGCTGGACACACTTTTCTTGCTGCCCCCCCAGGATCCCATTGGCTCTCTTGGCCACAAGGGCACATTGCCTTCCCATGGAGAAGTTGCTGTCCACCAGCATTCCAAGGTCTTTCTCTAGGGAGCTGCTTTCCAGCAGGGTAGTCCCCAACCTGTACTGGTGCCTGTTTTTATTCCTCCACAGATGCAGGACTCTGCACTTGTCCTTATTGAACTTCATGAGGTTTGCCTGCACCCAGCTCTCAGCCTGTCCAGATCCCATTGGGTGGCAGCTCAGCCTGCCAAGTGTCAGCCACCCCCGAGTTTTGTATCACCAGTGAACTTGCTGAGGGTGCTCTCAGTCCCCTCAGCCAGGTGATTGATAAAGATACTGATCTTTGCAGCACAGTGCAAGAAGCACCAAGTAACACTGTGAAATCCTAACAGTTGACATCAAGATGGAAAGCTAGGGAAACACAGGTGCATTACTGCTTTTCTGTAGCAGTCCCCTGTCAGAGGAGACAACAGGGGAACTCTGTTTTCAGTAAGAACTAAAAAAAAACATGTGTGGGAGAAAACAAGTTTCTTTAGAATTAAAATAGACTTTAATGTAGTGATGAAATATTTGATTGAGTGGGAGAGAAGAACTCATTAGTGGATGTACACAGAAAACTTGAATCATTTGGGCTATAAGGATAGTGTCAGGGGAATAAATTAAGAGACAAAATGTTGCTCTCTGTATAAATTTTTATACACTCTGCCAAGATGAAAGACCAGCAATAAGAAACCCAAACTCTTCCACCTTCTGGTTTAAGGGTCCCTACCTGAAAGCTTTTTTTATACTGCATCACTCACTGTTGTGACAAAACAAGCACAAGTGCTCAACAAAATGCAAAGAGAATCTCCAGGTCACATACACTCAACTTCCAGCCTGGATCACTAATCTATTTTGTATGTAACATTAATCACTGTTCATCCCTAACTGCAGGGCCAACAGCTTGCCTTTTGTTTGTTTTCAGTAACCACATTAACCTTAGTTCTCTTGTGTCCTTTCAAATCCCAAATCTGGGTTTAAACAGTGGAATAGCTTCCTTCCAGCCCAATCACACACAGAATCACACAGGATGCTAGGGGCTGGAAGGGACCTCAAAAGATCATCCAGTCCAGCCCCCCTGCCAGAGCAGGATCACCTAGAGCAGATCACACAGAAACACATCCAGGAGGGTCTTGAATATCTGCAGAGAGGGAGACTCTACAACCCCCCTGGGCAGCCTGTTCCAGGGCTCTGTCAACCTCACAGGGAAAAAAAATTCTTCCTCATGTTCACATGGAACTTCCTATGCCTCAGCTTCCACCCACTGCCCCTGGTGCTGGCATTGGGCATCACCCAGCAGAGCCTGGCTCCAGCCTCTTGGCACTCACCCTGCATATCTTTATCAACATGAATGAGATTGCCTCTCAGTCTTCTCTCCAAGGTAAAGAGCCCTCAGCTCCCTCAGTCTCTCCTCATAAAGAAGATGTTCCACTCCCTTCATCATTTTTGTGGCTCTGCTCAAGATTCTTTCAAGCAGTTTCCTGAGCTCCTTCCTGAACTGAGGGGCCCAGAGCTGGATAAATACTGCAGATGCAGCCTCACCAGGGCAGAGTGGAGGGGGAGGAGAACCTCTCTTGACCTACTAACCACAGCCCTTCTAATCCACCTCAGGACACCATTGGGCTTCTTGGCCATATGAGCACATTGCTGTCTCATGGTCAACCTCCCATCCACTAAGACCCCCAGGTCCTTTTCCCCTTCACTGCTCTCCAACAGGTCAGCCCCCAACCTATACTGATACCAGGGGTTATTCTTCCCCAGGTGCAAGACTCTACACTTGCCCTTCTTGGGTTTTATTCTCCCTGCCCTACTCTCCAGCCTACGTCACAACCCTCCTATGTCATCCACTTCACCCAGTTCTGTGTCATCAGCAAACTTGCTGGCAGTGCTCTCTGTGCCCTCATCCAGGTCACTGACGAATATATTGAACAAAACTGGTCCCAGTACTGACCCCTTACCTTTAAAATTGTAATGTTCCATGTAAAACTTTCCACGGATTTCTGCAGTTTTCTTTCTTTCAAACCTTCTCTGGCTCCTATGTTGTGTAGGTTTTCATGGAACTCCATAGCTATGGAGAACAAAAGAGGAACAGAGTTTCTATTTAACACATTTTTGTGATCACAGAGATACCCAAACTAAGGCAAAAGGAAAGTGAAAAAGCTTCAGAACATTTATTCCTCAAGCACAAATGAATCTGATTTAGTAATGGGCAACATTATGCAACATACCAATATCCACAAATCTCTCTTAAGCCAAAATCTACTCTCAAGTACCTGTTGGGTCACTGCCTGGAGCCAAGCAAATATTTACTCTACAAAAATACTCTTTAAGTACAACTGAATTTATTGTACCATAGGCAAAAATCTTTCTGTGAATTGCTATGGAATGGAAACAGTAAGTTCATGAAACACTCTGTCCCCAAGAATTTGTCTTGTGCCTTGCTCTTTCATGCAGTAAATTCACATCACAGTTGTCCAGCTTATATGCTGGGGCCAGCACAGAAAATAACCTTTTCACCTTTCCCCTGAGGAGAAAAAGAGTTACTGTGAGGGAAGAGTGTTTACCACATCCATGTAAACTATCGTGTCCACAAAGCCTCTATCTGACAAACTCCAAGCCAAAACGCTTTGGCAAAATTCAGGTTACCTTGATCTGAATTTTCCTTGAATAAAGTGACCCAAGCTTTAGTTTTAACCCACCATGCTGCACAGGTACAAGAAAAATGACTTGGTTCGCCTGCTGTTGTTACAAGTCATATAAAACTGAATTTTAAACAGTTTCCTTCGTACAGGGTAAGTGAAATGTCCTTCCACAGGCAGACACATCGACCCAACATTGATTATAGCAACTCTTCTATGGAATCATAGAGCAGACCAGGCCAGAAGGGACCTCCAAAGGTCATCCATCCCACCTCCCCACAGTCAGCAGGGACATCCCCAACTAGATCAGGCTGCCCAGGGCCTCGTCAAGCCTCACCTTGAATATCTCCAGGGATGGGGCCTCAACCACCTCCCTGGGCAGCCCCTTCCAGTGTTCCACTAGCCTCATAGTAAAGAGCTTCTTCCTAACATCCAATCTCAATCTGCCCTTCTCTAGTTTGAAGCCATTGCCCTTTGTCCTGTCCCTGCAGGCCTTTGTAAACAGCCTCTCTCCATCCTTTCTGTAGGAAGTCACACACTAAATTCTGCTCTCAGGATTATCACATATATAAAGGGCATCTTGAGGGCAGGTGGTTGTGACTTACACCTATGAACCAAGTTGCAGAATTTTAAGTGTGTACATGTCTGAGATGATCTTTTTGCCCAGTGAGCATGCATGCTTCAAAATCCCCATGTAATCAGTTATCATGGAAGAT
The DNA here is from genome assembly GCF_026170545.1 of Melanerpes formicivorus. Taxonomy (NCBI): domain Eukaryota; kingdom Metazoa; phylum Chordata; class Aves; order Piciformes; family Picidae; genus Melanerpes; species Melanerpes formicivorus. Next base: position 3,610,353 of record NW_027142375.1, read on the forward strand.
CATATGGACTTGAGCTGGCTGTCAATTCTAGATTAGATTGACTTGTAAGGACATGGTAGTATCTGTTCTTCATAACCTCTCTCTACTCCCCACTCATGTCTCACTACAACAAAGAGATATGACTGAATGTTTGCATCGTTCCTTCCACAGTATCACAGTATCACTAAGGTTGGAAGAGACCTCAAAGATCATCAAGTCCAACCTGTCACCACAGACCTCATGACTAGACCATGGCACCAAGTGCCACATCCAGTCCCCTCTTGAACACCTCCAGGGACGGTGACTCCACCACCTCCCTGGGCAGCACATTCCAATGACGAATGACTCTCTCAGTGAAGAACTTTCTCCTCACCTCGAGCACCTCCCTCACCTCCCTCCTATTTTTGTATATACATACACTTCAAAAATTATTCATAAATTCACTTGAAAGACAGAATTGTACCTTTTAGCCTTTCTTGATAACTTAAATTTTATTACAAGGACAATAAATGGGGAAATGAAACTACTAAGTTGTATTTTTTTTGGTAACACCCCTCCATAGCTATGCAGGAGTATAGAGGGAATGGTTTAGATTGGATCTTGGGAAGAAGTTCTTCAGTATGAGAGTGGTGGGACTCTGGAATAGACTGCCCAGAGAGGTTGTGGCTGCCTCCTCCCTGGGGATGTTCAAGGCCAGGCTGAGTGAGACCTTGAGTAGCCCATGGCAGGGAGCTGGAGTAGATGATCTTGAAGGTTCCTTCCAACCTAAGCCATTCTGAGATTCATATTCTATTTCCCTGTAACAGATTTCTAACCAGATAAGAAAGTGAGGTTCATTCATCCACCATCGTTTCCAAGTATCCATTTCCTGTTCACATAATCCAAAAAACCCCATAAACCCTCAATATGACCATGGAACAGATCCATAATTACACTACATTTCTAAAGCCACCATAAAAAATATGGATTTTCTGACCTGTACTGTGAATTCTGAGGCTGTGCAGCTAAACTTTTGGAGATTTGTACCTCAGTTTCTTCTTTATAAATATTGCCCCTTCAAATCCACGGGTACTAGTGATCAATAATAACCTGGAATAGAAGCTACTCAAAGAGCAATTAAGAACAATCATGCTCTGTAGATTTCAGACTTCATATATATATGAAGCCACTAGTATCTCAGACATGGAGACAGTGGCAACCAGATTCTGCTAGCTAGAAGAGCTCTTTTCTGGTTCACCTTCTGTAAGCCACTCTCTCCCTTCTTTACACTCATGTTAAGTTCTATTTCTGTTCTGCCAAAGCCATTTCACTCAACCTGAATACTCCTGACTGCAAGCAGCAGCAGCTCAGTGCCCTTTCTCAGAAACTGAAACTGAGTCAGACTGTCCTACCAGGGCATCGAGATGTCAACCCTAAGCAAACAAGTACCTCCTGCTTAAACAGCACCAGCCACACCCCTATCATCAACATCTCTTCTGAACTGTACAGGACAACTCCTTGTTACCACAATAAACTAAAGCTAACCTAACTCTAAACATATAAGCAGGGATTAGTTCATTTTAATTTTATTTATGTTTCTATTCCTGGTTTGCCTGGTAAACTAAGTTTGAGAAGGACATTGAGACACTTGAACGTGTCCAGAGAAGGGCAACAAGGCTGGGGAGAGGCCTTGAGCACAGCCCTGTGAGGAGAGGCTGAGGGAGCTGGGGTTGTTTAGCCTGGAGAGGAGGAGGCTCAGGGGTGACCTCATTGCCCTCTACAACTACCTGAAGGGAGGTTGTAGCCAGGAAGGGGTTGGTCTCTTCTCCCAGGCAGCCAGCACCAGAACAAGGGGACACAGTCTCAAGCTGTGCCAGGGGAAGTTTAGGCTGGAGGTGAGGAGAAAGTTCTTCACTGAGCGAATCGTTCGTCATTGGAATGTGCTGCCCAGGGAGGTGGTGGAGTCACCATCCCTGGAGGTGTTCAAGAGGGGATTGGATGTGGCACTTGGTGCCATGGTCTAGTCATGAGGTCTGTGGTGACAGGTTGGACTCGATGATCCTCGAGGTCTCTTCCAACCTTAGTGATACTGTGAAACTGGAACGGATTCTTGCACCTCAGTCTCAGTTTTTCCACGTGCTGCCTGGAAGGAATGACATTTGCTACGCAATATACGGACAACTTTATTGTAGAGGATGAATGCAGCACAGTCACTCCTTGCATTTTGCCTTGGAACTATTTCACGCATTGAGAGTGGCAAAGTAATGACAAAAATGTGACATTCCAAAGTGAAACTGACTTCTGAGAGAGAACAGAAAAAGGGAGGGAAAAAGATGAAAGAGCTTTTCATTTAGAGCTAAATTAATAACATGAAAAATATGTCCATATGAATTCATGTAAAAGTGCCATTAAGATATGCTTCCAAAGAAAGATGAATATTAAATTACTCTTTTTTATATAAATACATAGGATTTTTCATACTCTTGTACACAAAAATTCCTCTCTTGCTCTCCATAAGATATAGTAAGCAAATTACTTTTATGGCATTTAACTACCCCTAGAGCTATTATCATAGTATCATAGTATCAGTCAGGGTTGGAAGGGACCACAAGGATCATTTAGTTCCAACCCCCCTGCCATGGGCAGGGACACCCCACACTAGATCAGCCTGGCCAGAGCCTCATCCAGCCTGGGCTTAAACACCTCCAGGGATGGGGCCCCAACCACCTCCCTGGACAACCCATTCCAGGGCTTCACCACTCTCATGGGGAAGAACTTCCTCCTCACCTCCAGCCTGAATCTCTCCACCTCCAGCTTCATTCCATTCCCCCTAGTCCTATCACTACCTGAGATCCTGAGCAGTCCTTCCCCAGTCTTCCTGTAGGCCCCCTTCAGATACTGGAAGGCCACAATGAGGTCACCTCAGAGCCTTCTCTTCAGACTGAACAGCCCCAAGTCTTTCAGTCTGTCCTCATAGGAGAGGTGCTCCAGCCCTCTGATCATCCTCGTGGTCTATTAGCAAACTTGAACTGCCTGAGGGTTTTTGGATGATAAGACATAATACTAATCTGATTTATCATCCTTAATATACTTCTGCATATACCACCTGCTTAATCCAGAAAGCAGAAGTTACTCATTTTCCATTTACAGTGAGTGGTAGATGTTGGAAAGGATACCACCCTCAAGTTCCTGAGTGATCACAAAGATTAAATAGGATGTCTGCTCTTCCTGTGTTCAGAGAGAATTTCCTGGGTTTTCACTTGTGCTCACAAGTGTTTTTATCTATAATGAAAGCAGTATTGAGCCTTGAGCCAGAAGTCTCAGTTATCATTTATTTTTTTCTTTGATACGTCAGCTTCACTTGAATCCTCATTTACACAGCATCACTGAGGTTGGAAGGCACCTCTGGAGATCAAGTCCAACTCCCTTATTCAAAGCAAGGTCAGGTAAAGCAGGTTGCTCAGGACTGTGTCCATCTGGGCACTGGACATTACCAAAGAGCAAGACTCCACAATCTCCCTGGGCAGCCTTTTCCAGTGTTTGGCCACTCAAGATTCCCACTGAGCCTTCTTTGCTCTGAACACCTCCAGCTCTCTCAGTCTCTTTTCACAGATATGACACTCCAGTCCATTCATGAATCATTTTTATGGCCCTTGCTGGACCCTCCCCAGAATGTCTCTGTCTCTCTTGAACTCAGGAGTCTAACCCTGGAGATGTGATCACTTTTATGCAGAGTAAAGTGGAAGGACCAAATCCTTCTTGTACTTTCTAAGATACATTCAACTTGTTGAACAACTTGTTCAGCAGAACACCCAGCAGCACTTGTCAGCCAGTCAGTCTCCAGTCTGCACTGGCATGTGCATGGGGACATTCCTCTGCAGGTGCAGGACTTGGCACTTCCCTTTGCTGAACCCTGTTCATGGAGTTCATATCTGCCCATTTCTCCAGCTTGTAAAAGTCCCTCTGAGTAACAGCACAACTATTTGCTGTATCCACTCTCCTCCAAGTTTTGTATCTTCTGTCAACTTGCTGAGGAAGCTCTAACCCCATCAGCAAGGTCAGAAACGAAGGTGTTTAAACAGTAGTAGTTCCAGTATCAACCTCTGAGGCACACCACTAGTGACCATCCTCCTGCTGATCACTTTGCTTTAAGCTGATAACACACAAAATTTGTCTTTCAACCATACTGATCATAGAACTGAACTAACTCTACTTTTCTTTAAATGTCTGTCTATGGACAGGTTGAAACTGCTGGAGATCAGCATGTCCTACTGATGCAAACACATTAAATATTGCTCAAAGTCCAGTGTTAACAGATGATGCAGCATTTCTTCACTCCCTGCATAAGATGCCCGAGTTTCAGTGCAGGGGCTTCCAATCAATATCAAGACCTGCTGATGAGAGGCAGTATTTCAGAAGACATGGCTTAACAAGTTTCTGCTGAACAGTACCCAGGCCATGAACGCTGCAAATTCTCTTTCAGGATAAACTACACAAATGTTGGGCAAAACTGCTCTAGTCATTCCCTTCCACTGCTTAAATAAAAGTTTAATTGCATGTGTGTGCACTCAGTCAAAAGCACTTCTCAAGGTTTAATTATAGCCATTTCTTTTCCCCTATCAATGGGTTATCTAATCTGTACATAACATAGGATATTCTTTTTCTGCACATTCTATGCTTTGCTTTGGAGGACTCTAGGCCCAAAACCAATTCAGAATGCAGGTAATAGGAACAAACAATAAAAGAAACAGCTTGATGTTATTACTTCAATTGCCAACTACAAGAAATATTTGCAGTGTTTGTACGGCCATGCTGATCTTTTTGCACATACAGACCAGATGAAAGTTTTCCCCAGTTGATACTGTGCACTGTGTTTTACCTTTGACAGCATCCAGAACATCCAGATATTCCCTTTCCTGATACTGTACTCTATTTCTGACATTAATAAAGAACTGCTTTGGAGCATATGCTTGAAAATGTAGACATTGCATGTTTTTCACTACTCACATTATTTAATGATCTAAGTCCCTGCTGCTTTAGTCGCTCTGCAGACGGAATAAATGAGATACTCCTTGCTCCAACAACTTAGAATCCAAGTATGAGGGGAAAAAGAGAACAGATGGGATAACGAAAGAGTGGGGAGTACAAGGAAGCAATGAGAACTATTTTGGTGAAGGTGGTAGGAGGATGTGTCGATCTAGCTGTATTTATTGGATAATTTTAACCAGCAATTCAAAGGAAGCAGCCTGGCGGATGTTTACAGTCAGACTGTTGGGCAACATGATGGAAAGCATGACGATGGCTGACTATCCATCAGGCGGTGGGAACCCCTGCTACCAAATGAGCAAAGCAAGACATGGGAAAGCAGCTCGGTCCTGACGTACAACGAGGAGAAAAATACCGAAATTACCATAGGGACGCACGGCACCGAACAGGCAGCCAGGAAAAGGAAGCACATGCGTAAAGCAGAGCTATCATGGTCCAACTCAGAGAAAAGAATAGTGTAGCTGAGATCCTACAACATAAGAGCGCATACAAGAGCTACACAGAATCACAGAACGGCAGGGGTAAGATTGGACCTCGAAAGATCATCCACTCCAACCTCCCCACTAAAGCGGCTTCAACGAGCTCAAGTTGCATAGGAATGCATCCAGGTGGGTTCTAAAAGTCCCCAGAGAAGGAGACTCCACAACCACTCTGGGCAACCTGTCCAGTGTTCCATCACCCTCACAGGAAAGGAGTTTTTCCTGTTGTTTATATGCAACTTCCCGTGTTCTGGTTTCTACCTGCTGCTCCCTGGGCACCACTGAAAGGACTCTGTCCCCATCCTCATTCATTATTTGCCTCCCTGATCATTTAGTGAATACTTGGAACACCACATGTCCTTCTGAGCTCCCACTGATCAACACCCAAGGGAATTCCTAAAATGTGTTTTTTTTAACCACTGATGAGCTCAGGCAGTACTTAAATTATAAAGCAATGGAAGATTCAGAAGAGAAGTACAAGAATGAGTTTGAGTTGGGTACAAAGGAGGCTAGGAATGGGATAAGGTTACCTGGACATTCAAACTATTTACTCTAGAGAAGATAGAGGAGTATCTCAGTCTGTAACACATTAAGAGTATGAATTAGAGTGTCTTTAAATTCCTTTTATCACCTACATTCTGTTTTCTTGCAAGATCTTTAGCTGAATAGCAACAACCCCCAAAAAAATGGTACTGCAATGATTTTGAAATTATGTAGATTCCCCCCCCCCCCCTTAATTCTATAAAGGACTGAGAAGCACAGTGAGATCAAAGCAATATAATGTTCCCATATCTTTTCATTAGTTAACACATCTAAAATGCTTTCAAGAGCTATTTAATTAAGAGCAGAATGTGCTGAGGTCAAATTAATCTGCGGATAGGAAGAAACCAGAAATGTCTTTTGACATGGTTTTATTTTACAGAAACAAAATGAGAGAAATCTACAGTTAGATGTTCTTAGAGAATACTAATAACAAAAGACCTGAATTCTGAAAGAAGTAATCTCAAGAACTGCATCTTTGCTTATTCAGTAAGTCATCAGTTTTAAAGGAAGTCAAATGTCTTATTGTTAAACTGAAGTTAGAAAATGGTTTAATAGAGCAATTCCACTTTGCCTGTTTAACAGAATTGCCTTACAAGACTGTTCTTGACAACAAAATCTTACTGCTTATTGACAGCTTCAGTATTTCTTCTTATTTATCAGACTTTTCACTCTCTGAGCCCCAGAACAAAAAAGCCCAGACAAGAGCATAATTTTACTCAGAACTAAACAGTGTAGCATCTCCTGAGACCATCAGATCAATTAGTCATACCAAAATCTTCCAAACCCATGGATATTAAAAGGTAATTCAATTCAGCTCATTCAGCTTCAAAAGTGCCTTGACCCTGCTGGGCTAAGGCTGCCCTAAATAGCATGATCTATTGCATAATCCATACTCAGGCTTATCACAGTATCACAATAGATTAGAGGTTGGAAAGAACCTCCTGAGATCATCGAGTCCAACATCCCTGCCAAAACAGGATCACCCAGGGTAGCCTGCACAGGAATGCATCCAGGGGGTTTTTGAAAGTCTCCAGAGAAGGAGATTCCACAACCTCTCTGGGCAGCCTGCTCCAGGGCTCTGAGAGCAGAGAGGCAGATAAAAGAATGGAAGAGAACCATACAAGATGATGCGAGCAGCAGGGTGATGAATATCAGACAGATTAAAATGTATTTGCATTTAAAAAGCCATTGTCCTGACTGAGTTATGTGAGTCATAGTTGTAGACACTTTGACTTTCTGACAGTCTTCCTGTTTCTGATACAAAATGTGATGCATGGCTACTCTGAGTGACCTGATGTCTATTCAAAAGATACTTTAAAAGGACCAAAATAAAACAACCACGATTAAAGGGCAAAGTCAGAGATGCTGCTGAAAATGAATGGAATCCTTCAAAGCTCAAAGCCATGTTCAGATCAGAAAATTATTTACAATACATCAGGTGAAAATGAGACAAATTGTGAAGGGGTTAAGAGCTCACTACACAACCTATTTCAAATATATATTACAATAATTACAATAATCTCTTGTGTGGTTTTATTATTTTAGGTTAGGGGTTTTTTTGGGGGGGGGATTGTATTTTGTTGTTGTTTTGTTTGTCTGGGTTTTTGGGTGGGCATTTTTTGCTACAGTTGAGTAAGTAAACTCCACTAATCAAGTTCAGGGAAATAAAAATGCAGCAGGTTCTTTGGAACATTGGGGTTTTTAAAAAGCTTGTACTTACCTGCTTTCTGACACTGTACTATCTTCTCATATAAGCTATCTGTATTTTCAACTAGAGTCCTGATGGTCTGAATCATCTGTAGAGAAATGATACAGAAATATCAGTAAAATCTGGTGGGGTTTTTTACTGCAAATGTTTAATCTGTGTAAGATGTCTGCATTTGAATCAAATCAATAATCTATTAGCTGTTCCTGACAAAATAAATACAGTCATTTTCCTGACCATGATCAGGCAGAGAAGAGCTCTTAACGTGGCAAAAAGGCATAAAAAATACAATGGTGGCTTGGGCAAGATAACCTGGATGCAGGTTTCCTCTTCCTCACTCACTTCAATGTGATGACCTCTCACCACCCACTGCTTCCCATTTCTTTTCCATATTATTTCCTCTACATTTTCCCCTTCAGTGGCTTGAGCTGTACATAAGTATGAGACAACACTCTGTGGAGGAAAACAAATCACTTCAGGATGGGACTGAAGGAAGAGGAAAAATAAACGATTCCTTTACCTGGTAATTCTAAACAAAAACCTTTTCATTGAAGCTCAGCTGAAAGCCCACCAATTAAGATGGAATGTGAAGGCACATACTGAGAAGTAATGACTTTGCTTCACATCTTACCCACTGACATCTCTGGTATCCTCTCAGCAGACAGACTCCTCATCACTAGAACAATGACTAAATTTTGACATGTTACTTATGTGGGTGTTCATGTAGAACTTTATGTTCCTTTGAATCATAGAATCATAGAATTGTCAGGGTTGGAAGGGACCTCAAGCATCATCTAGTTCTAATCCCCCTGCCATGGACAGGGACACCTCACACTACATCAGGTTGCTCAGAGACACATCCAGCCTGGCCTTAAAAACCTCCAGGGATGAGGCTTCCACCCCCTCCCTGGGCAACCTGTTCCACTGTCTCACCACCCTCATGGGGAAGAATTTCTTCCTAACATCTAGCCTGAATCTACCCACTTCTAGTTTTGCTCTATTCCCCCCAGTCCTATCAGTACCTGACACCCTAAAAAGTCCCTCACCAGCTTTCTTGTAGACCACCTTCAAATACTGGAAGGCCGTTATTAGGTCTCCTTGGAGCCTTCTCTTCTCCAGACTGAACAGCCCGAATTCTCTCAGGCTGTGTCCATAGCAGAGGAGCTCCAGCCCTCTGATCATCCTTGTGGCCCTTCTCTGGACACATTCCAGCACCTCCAGAGCCTTCTTGTAATAGGGGCTCCAGAACTGGATGCAGTAGTCCAGGTGGGGTCTCACCATAACTACTGTTATGAGCTGGAATGTTCTGTGTCACAGAAAAAAACAACCCAAACCTCTCTACAACTTTTCCTCAGAGAAGTAACACTTTAACGGGCATGACTACGCATATTAGAAGGACCCTTCCCCAGCTGAGCAACATTGAGGCTGTTTTCTCTGAAGCATCCATCAATTTGGGGAAGCATCCATCAATTTGGAGAAGCAGGCAAGTAAGCCTCAGATGTGCAAGTGAGGCAGAGGAACACCTGCAGAGACGTAAACTGCTCCACAGACTTCTATCACTTCCAGCTACAAAGGAATTTGCTTTGTGGAATTACAAAGCATTTGCAAATTAATTTTGCTTCTATAGCTGTAATTTAAAGGTACAGAATAAAGAAAACTATGCAAACCCTACAGTCCCATGCTGATGCCACACAGAAATTACATATGAACAAGCAACCTCAGAGTATGGGGAGGTCACACTGCATATTTTACAGTATCACAGTATCACTAAGGTTGGAAGAGACCTCAAAGATCATCGAGTCCAACCTCAAAAACACCCAACAAATATATTTTACATACAGACTATGTAACACTGCTGGAATTGCTTCAACTCTTCCCTTCAATTTCCACTGCCACATCCCACCCTAGGCTTACTATGAATGCAGAATGGTCTGCTTTATGAGCCCTGTGTATGTCTACACCTGTATGTAAGCACTCACAGACACAAACGTATGCATCTGTTTCACAGAATCACAGAATGCTCCAGGCTGGAAGGGACCTCCAAAGGTCATCCAGTCCAACCTCCCTGCAGTCAGCAGGGACATCCCCAAATAGATCAGGCTGTCCAGGCCCTTGTTGAGACTCACACTGAATATCTCCAAGGAAGGGGCCTCAACCACCTCCCTGGGCAACCTCTTCCAGTGTTTCACCATCCTCATAGTAAAGAACTTGTTCCTGATATCCAACCTAAATCTGCTCTTCTCTACTTTGAAGCCACTGCTCCTTGTCCTGCCCCTGCAGGCCTTTGTAAACAGTCCCTCTCCATCCTTCCTGTAGCCCCTTTCAAGTACTGGCAGGCTGCTATTAGGTCTCCCCAGAGCCTCCTCTTCTCCAGGCTGAACACCCCCAGATCCCTCAGCCCGTCCTCGTAGCAGAGCTGCTTCAACCCCCTGATCATTTTTGTGGCCCTCCTTTGGACCCTCTCCACCAGGTCCATGTCCTTCCTGTACACAGTGCTCCAGAGCACAATAAAGTGACAGGTTCAACTCCCTGGATCTGCTGGAAACACACCTTTTCATGCAGCCCAGGATGTGATTTGCCTTCTGGGCTGCAAGCTCACACTGCCTGCTCATGTCCAGCTTCTCATCCCTCAGCACCCCCAAATCCTATTTGAGAGCACTCATTCAGTTTCAGAGGAATTTGAACAAATAAAGATCTATTTCTACTAGGGTCATGAAAACAGGTCTTCCACAAGAAGACAGAACATCCCCAACTTAGGGAAAAGACATGGATTGAGCTAAATATTTTAATCAGATTTAATACAGAATACAAACCTTGAGAAAGAAGCATTTTTTTAAACCAGGATTAATTAGTATCTCAGCATGTGGAACCAGTTGGGAGCACACCGAGAGAGAAATCAACCACATTTTAAAATGGAAAACTTGATGAAACTCAGTGAGAGAAAACACCTTCACTGAGAGTTGCAGCACCAAGGATGAACTTAGTTTTTAGCAAGTGAAGTGTACTGCACACTCACATTTTGAAACCTAAGGATGTGTTGCCAGTACTGTTAGGCTGACATTCCAGCAATATTTACAGTAGGTATAAACCAAATCTTTATCTCTCTCCACAAAATGCTGCTCACATTCTCCTTTTATTTCAAATCTCAGCATATTAGAAACACCTCTGAAACCAAACTACACCATTTCTGAAAACAGCTCAGTATTAAGTGCCCAAACTCATGCTCTTCACAGTAGTAATAAAAATGTGATTTGCATTTTACAGACATTTTATTAAGTCCAGAAAAGTAGGGATAGAATTGATGGCAAACATTACTCTGCAAAAAAGGAAGCAAAACACAGGGCATCCCAAACTACCACCTATCTCCAACACACTATCTAGCCCAAACTACAGTGGTATCTAACACAAAGATGTGTGTGAGCCAGAGAGAGACAGAAGTTGCTACCATTGCCCCAAGCAGTAACAGTAAGGAAAGGAACTCTGGTAGGGAGAGCACACCAACACTTCTAGTCTAAAGAACCATTGTATGGACTGGGAACTCAAAGTATGTTCAGTTCTGATAAATATATGTAATGTTCTTTAGCAAACACATTGTCTAAAGCAGAAATTATTTCTCCAACTATGTAAAAGAAAGAGAGGGAAAGAGAGAAAGAAAGAGAGAGAGAAACAAAGAGAGAGAGAAAGAAAGAAAGTGAGAAAGAGAAAAAGAAAGAAAGCGAGAAAGAAAGAAAGAGAGAGAGAGAAAGAGAGAGAGAGAGAGAAAGAAAGAGAGAAAGAGAGAAAGAGAGAGAGAGAGAAAGAAAGAAAGAGAGAAAGAAAGAAAGAAAGAAAGAAAGAAAGAAAGAAAGAAAGAAAGAAAGAAAGAAAGAAAGAAAGAAAGAAAGAAAGAAAGAAAGAAAGAAAGAAAGAGAGAGTCATTCCCAGAGTGAAAAAAACAAGTGTTTCCTGAGGTTCAAAGCCTCCTGTGTTTCAGTTTGTGCCTACTGCCTCTAGTTTTCTCACTGAGCACTACTTGCTCCATTTCATACCATCCCTTCAGATATTTATACACATTGCTAAGATCCCCTCCGAGCCTTCTCTTTTCCAAGCTGAACAGTCCTAGTGCTTTCAGCCTTTCTTCATAGGACAGATGCTCCAGTTCCTTCATCATCTTCATGGCCCTTTGTTAGATTCTCTCCAGTATGTCTGTCCCTCTTGTAGTAGAACATCCAGCACTGGCCACTGTACTTCAGGTGTGGCTTCACCAGTGGTGAACTGAGGGAAAGGCTCACTTCCCTTGACCACAACATGTAGCATGTGTCATGATATCACTGAGTATTGTGTTTCTGGCATAATGCAGTGCAGGAGCATGAAAGATGAAATCCATTTACAAGGCATTATTCTGTTCTTAATTCTGCAGTATCCCCAAAGGAATCCCATTTCCCACAGTTCAAGAAAACGTACCAAACAGTCCACAAACTCTCCATTACAAAGGCTTATGCTCTTTCTAAATTCTTCATGAGTAAAGTATTTCCAAAAGACTAGGTGGAAGACTGAGTATATAAAATAGTGAGCAGCACTCTTACAAACTAAGCAAATAATGACATTCAACTCTTTCAAGTCCAACAGACACTTCTCCTTGCTCTCCTGACACTCTGGCTGCTGTTACAACAAAATGATTTTAGAATATACATAGAATAAACCAGGTTGGAAGAGACCTTCAAGATCATCGTGTCCAACCCATCAACCAATCCAACACCACCCAACCAACTAAACTATGCAACCAAGCACCCTGTCAAGTCTCTTCCTGAACACCTCCAGTGATGGTGACTCCACCACCTCCCCAGGCAGCCCATTCCAATGGGCAATCACTCTCTCTGTATAGAACTTCCTAACATCCAACCTAAACCTCCCCTGGCACAGCCTGAGACTGTGTCCTCTTGTTCTGGTACTGGTAGCCTGGGAGAAGAGACCAACCTCTGCCTGTCTACAACTTCCCTTCAGGTAGTTGTAGATGGCAATAAGGTCACCCCTGAGCCTCCTCTTCTCCAGGCTAAGCAACCCCAGCTCCCTCAGCCTCTCCTCACAGGGCTGTGTTCCAAGCCCCCCACCAACTTCATTGCCCTTCTCTGGACTCATTCCAGCAAGTCAACCTCCTTCCTAAACTGAGGGGCCCAGAATTGGACACAGGACTCGAGGTGCAGCCTAACCAGTGCAGTGTACAGGGGCAGAATGACCTCCCTGCTCCTGCTGGCCACACTGGTCCTGATGCAGGCCAGGATGCCATTGGCCCTCTTGGCTGCCTGGGCACACTGCAGGCTCATGTTCAGCCTACCATCAACCAGCACCCCCAGGTCCCTCTCTACCTTTCACCATTTTAAAACTAAAGCTGATAGAATGACAACACTCTGTAACAAGTGGACAACAAGGATGCACAGACATATGAAAGGGAAATACCCTATATCTGTAAAGAGAAGCAGTAGTTCATCATTCCTGTGAGAAGATTAAGAGGTAGTGTTATTTCTTTCAACTAATCATGTCAGTAGCAGTTCCAGTAACACTGTTTTTTTCACATAGAAAGAGTCAAAGAGACAAACAGAAGATTAAGAATTTATGGAGAAAGAAAAAGACTACTAATGGCAATGCAGAGGAGCTGCTATGCATCTCATTCTTATGCTCCTCCATAAACATTCTGTTGGGTTACATTAGGAACAGGACTGTAGGCTAGATGAACTCCTCTTCTTAAGCAGTCATATTAATTCATACTCTTATGAAGACCATGAGTTGGCCATTAGCCATAACTGAGAGGTTACAAAAAGCTCTTAACAAAAAAAAAAATGAAGACATTTTGACTTCCCAGAAGCCTGAAGTTGTCACTATTTGTGCTTTTCAATCAATGCAGAACAGTTCATCCTTTACAACACTTGGCACCAGACTCAAAAATATCCAAAATTAGATGTTTCTGCCCTTGTGGACTGAAAAGCTCCACACAAACTGAGGTTATCATCTGCAGCTTTGTTTTTGGAAGCATAATTGCAACCCTCAGTTTAGAATGACTGGCCTGTTAGAAAACAGGGGAAAAAAGCTGATAATAAGCAACATAACTCTTTGGGAAGAAACTCTAGGAGCTACTCACTGTATTTTCCATCACTGCTTTCATTTTCAGTCAGTTTTTGTGACAGACTCACAACTATTCAATCAGTAAATAATCACAAAACCCAGGATCTAAAATTGTTATAATGTATTACACCTGGCAAAACCCATTACCTGGGCTATCTGCAGTATTAAATAGCAATGCAGTAGGTATGTTTTCCCTTAGATTTTTTCATGACTGACCTGTCTCCATTTATCACCTAAATTAAAGACAGTATTAACTCTGCAGAGACTTAATAATGAAAGTCAGAGGCAATAATGGAAACAGTGAGACGCTATTGTCATGGGACAGCAATGTGCCCTTGTGGCCAAGAGGGCCAATGGGATCCTAGCAGCCCTGTGGAGAGGGACCTGGGAGTCCTGGTGGACAACAAGTTATCCATGGGATAGCAATGTGCCCTTGTGGCCAAGAGGGCCAATGGGATCCTGGCAGCCCTGTGGAGAGGGACCTGGGAGTCCTGGTGGACAACAAGTTATCCATGGGATAGCAATGTGCCCTTGTGGCCAAGAGGGCCAATGGGATCCTGGGGTGTATTAAGAGTGTGTCCAGCACATCCAGGGAGGTTCTTCTCCCCCTCTACTCTGCCCTGGTGAGACCTCAGCTTGAGTACTGTGTTCAGTTTTGGGCTCCCCAGTTCAAGAGGGACAGGGATCTGCTGGAGAGAGTCCAAGGGAGGGCTACCAGGATGATCAGGGGACAGGAGCACTGCCCTATGAGGAGAGGCTGAGAGCCCTGGGGCTGTTTAGTCTGGAGAAGAGAAGACTGAGAGGGGATTTAATCAATGTTTATAAATATCTGAGGGCTGGGTGGCAGGAAGGAGGGGAGAGGCTCTTCTCACTTGCTCCCTGTGATAGGACAGGTGTAAGCTGCAGCACAGGAGATTCCACCTCAACACAAAGGGGAACTTCTTCACTTAAGGGTCACAGAGCACTGGAACAGGCTGCCCAGAGAGGTTATGTAGTCTCCTTCTCTGGAGACTTTCAGGGGCTATCCGGATGCGTTCCTCTGTAACCTGTGCTAGATTGTATGGTCCTGCTCTGGCAGATGGGTTGGACTTGATGATATCTTTGGGTCCCTTCCAACCCCTAACATTCTGTGATCCTGGTGTGATATCAGCATTTAAACACTGCATTTATATTGCCAACTCTGGAACTTGCTCTTTTAACACACAATGCAACAAACCACCACTAAGAAAGCTGCTTGCACTCTAAACACCCACATGCCTCACACCCTGATGATCTTTGCAAATCTGGGGGCATCATTAAGCCATTCATCCTCAAGAGTACTTAGCTATTTTAGCTAGATCAAAGTTATTTGAGCTATACCTACTATTTCTAATCCACTTACTGGAAAAACATATCCTAATGCAACAAATCAACATAAGCAGCTGCCTTTAAACAGTTCTATCCCTGTTGGCATATCAGGTTAAGTTCAACATTTACTCCAGCTATCAGAGAAGAGCTAAGAACTTTAAAATACTAAAAATCTAATAGTAGCTTCCAGCACCAGAACAAGAGGACACAGTCTCAAGCTGTGCCAGTTTAGGCTTGAGGTGAGGGGAAAGTTCTTCACGGAGAGAGTTGTTAGCCATTGGAATGGGCTGCTCAGGGAGGTGGTGGAGTCACCGTCCCTGGAGGTGTTCAAGAGGGGACTGGATGTGGCACTTGGTGCCATGGTTTAGCCATGAGGTCTGTGGTGACAGGTTGGACTTGATGATCTTTGAGGTCTCTTCCAACCTTGGAGATTCTGTGTGATTTGAAAAGAGACTTTGTCAAATGCTTTTCACAGTACAAGCCACCTTCCATTCATACAGGCTTCCTGACCTCCAAGGATTCCAAGAGATTAATGAGCTCTCCACTTTATAAAAGTTGTACTGACTCCTCCCTAGAACAACACGTTTCTCCACGTTGCCTCTAATTTTCATTCTCAAAACAGTTTCTATCCATTTTCACAGTACAGATGTCTGCCTGTCTGATCTGTAATTTCATGATCTTCCCTGGAAACTGCTTAAAACACTGGCACCACACTAACAACTTCAATAGTCAGTTTTAAGTGAGAGGATACACACAACAATTAGCACTTCAGACATATCAGCTCTTGAGAAACTCTGAATGAATATTGCTTCTTTCTCAATTATTTGCTTCATTCATTTCACCTTTCCCACACAGTGTCTTCTCTTGGCATTTCAGTTAGAGAGGAATTCTCCAATGAGTCCTTCATAAAGTGTTTTATGTGAAACTGCAATCTCCGCTGGTAAATGGATGCAAAAACTAATTCAGTGTTGTGACTTTAATTGGTTTCCTGGGTCTTTGATATTTTGATCAGTGAGTCGTGCACACTCTTCATCAGGCTTCCTGGTTTCTGACAATTTGAGTAAAGAAATCACTATTCTTTTTCAATCTGTGCAGGTCATTCTTGAAATTCTTCACCTTTGGCTTTCTTGTGTTTTTAATTTAACCATGTGTGACCGTTTGAGGCTGTGCCTTTAAGAAAGGGACACCATGGCTGAATGTTTTGTAAACAAAGGACAGGTCTAAACGGATTTCATTGGTGGATTGGTAGAGTGCAACTTTAAGTTTTGAGTCCAGCTGAGACTTTCCTCAGTTTCGATTCTGCCCTCCTCCCTTCCAGCTTCTAGGCTCTCTGCCAGACTGACCTTGGACAGATAAGGCCTCTACTAACATACTCTGCTTTAATTAACAATTCCTCTTTCTCTCTCTTTCTAACCCTCTTTGGGGAAAAAGGGGAGAGAAGGGGGGTGCAGGGGGGGAACCCTCCTCAGCAGAGGAGGGGAATTTCGTTCCTGTATTACTTTGTTGTATATTTCTGTGTATATATTGTAAATTGTGTCTATATACCCTGCATCCCCTAAAACTGCTTGTAAATACAGCATTTGCCCTTTTTGCTCCTCCGGCTGTGGCTAGCTGTGGTTTCATTTATTTCTCTTTCTCTTTGTGGGGGGAAGAAGGCTGAGCCTTCCTCCCAAACCCGCGACACCATGGCAGGGTTAAACATCTATCTTACCTTCCTCATTTACATGTAACTTCAGCTTTTTTGGAAGAAGATGTCTTCTTTTGAACAGCATCTCCTCCTTTCTGCATTTTTGGTTAAGTGGTATATATTTACTCCAAGCCTGCTGTGTGGCATCTTTAGAGTGTCTATGATGTCCATTCCTTTGATTACTTTTGCTTTAACAAGGTTCCTTATTTTTATGTAGCTCTGCTCGTAAGTATAAAAGCAAGGAACAATAACATTTCAGCCTTCTGTGTAAAGCCCAAGTTCTTTGCTTTATAAGCCAATGTGGTATTGTAAGGCTATGCCTTTAAAATTTTTCATAGATCTTGAGCAGATAAGTAGTAAAATGTAAATAAATCACTATTGGGTGTCAAAAGGATAACGAAGCTCATTCTAAACAATTCCATTGGAGAGATATCTACCATAAGATTGGTTGTACCAAACCAATGCTTTCTTCTCTTCTCACTTCTTCGCTCTGGAGAGATACCAACTTGCTTCTGCTTGACCCTGGCTGCCTTGTTTTGGTATTAACAGCCTTCTGCTCCTTTCTCCTTTCTTTTGTACAAGGAAGTAGGGGGGCCAGAAAAGGAAAAGCTAGTAGCTTCCCCTGGTCTTTGAGCAGGGGGCTCCTTGTGCTGTCTGTTAAATGTAAATACCTGTAAATATTGTAAATCCTGTATATTTTGTATGTATTCATTGCATTTCATTGTGGATTGTAGTTTTGCTTGTAAATACAGATTTCATTTGCTTCCAGCTGGGCTGGGCTGGCAAAGCTAATGTTGGGGGAGAAATTTCAACCCACCACAGTAAAATGATGCTAAAAGTCAAATTGTGATATGGAACATCCACAAAGCTGGACTCCAGAAGGCATGGGCTCAAGCACAACATACTGAAACAACCAGGAAACAGAACACAGCTATCACAGTTTATGTCAGCCACACATTGCTCAGGAAAGGCATGAGATGAAAAAACAAACAAACAAAAATCTGGATTTTCTTCAGGTGTACAAAGCAGAAGAATCCAAAGCCTGAATTTGAATACAGGAGACTGGCAATCATTACGAACTAAAGTCTTCTCTGCCACAATCAGAAACAGTATTTAGATCTTCTGGTATGTTCATCATCTATGCTGATATCAAGGTAAGTTTTAAAGGTAAAGAATATTTAGGTTTTCAAGCAGTAACTGAAGCTGAGAGAACTATTAATATTTGACCAAAAGTGTAATGGTCCTTTTTAGACAGTCTCTAAAACTCTTCAAGGTAGAGTGTCAAACTATCTACTTTCCAAGGGGATAGACATATTCAAGTCCAAAATAGAGACTATCATATTCAGGTTATGTCATTGGCCAAATGTGGAACCCCATAATGTGAAGTTAACTTCCATGTGATTGCATATCCAACCTGCTGTATTGAGTCAGTAGTTTAAATGAGCTAACAACAAGGTAAACCTGACTTGAACTTACTGTACAGCTACTAATTACCAATCATGTGGTGTTTTCCAGTTTACCAGCTTTGCTGTACTTTGTTACCTCTCATTTTCATCATCTCACAACCCACACCACCAATAAACACAGCATGGTTCTCAAGCCTAGAATGTGTATACAGAATGTCATTTGATTTGGCTCAAATACAGTCTCCTCCTATACTGTAGTCTGCAGACATTTTAAATTACAATACAACCTCAACATGAAAAAAAACCAAACCCATACCCTCAGAAAGTGGGAAAAAAAACGCACAAAAATTAATCTAATTAGGGTTTAGTAACATTTAGTCCTAATTTTTGTAGCAGCATTACTTAATCTTCTGTCACACAGGTACAGCTCTCTGCCATTTCTGTCTTAGTTTTCCTCTTGGAAGTAAAACCCTGCTTGCAAAGTTCAGAAAGATCTTACCCTCACCAGATGGGACACTTCATCCTCCACTAAGGGTAGACAGAGACAGTCAAGTTCTCAACAATATCTGACTTCATTTGCACAATCCTCTTTGTACAATATCTTTGCCTTGCTTTTATACTCATCACTGAATAATGCTGCAGACTTAAGATTTTGTTGTTGTTGTTGTTGCCATAGCATAACTTTTGAAAGTTTATTTACTGCTTAGCTTAAAGGTTATAAGACATTAAAAAAGAGAAAACAAACATGCAATGGTGTGGAAGAGGCACTTGCCTTAACTCCAAGCTTCAGTCTGCAGCACTGATCAGTGATGGGTGTGATGACACCAACAGAGTGCATGCTGAAGTATCACATTAAGGAAGCTGAAGTTCATGAACAAGAGGGAAAAATAAAACATTGTTAAACAGTGAAAAGATGGTAGGGTGAAAAAATACTCAGGGGCATGGAGAAGCTAGAGAAAAAAATACACAACTTAAATGTCTCTCTCTCAAAAATGTCTAGTTATATTTATTTCCATTATTCTGAAAAGACACCTCAGCTCCTGCAACATGAATAAAAGATCCTTTTATTTCCTAGGTAAACTTCTGGTTCCAATAATGCTGGTGACAAATTATCCATTAAAGTTAAAAATAGAGTGTATTATCCCATTATCCATTAGAGGAAAAAAATAGAGTGTAATATCCTAGTTCTGGGCCCCTCAGTTTAAGAAGGACATTGAGACACTTGAATGTGTCCAGAGAAGGGCAACAAGGCTGGGGAGAGGCCTTGAGCACAGCCCTGTGAGGAGAGGCTGAGGGAGCTGGGATTGTTTAGCCTGGAGAAGAGGAGGCTCAAGGGAGACCTTATTGCCCTCTACAACTACCTGAAAGGTGGTTGTAGCCAGGAAGGGGTTGGTCTCTTCTCCCAGGCAACCATCACCAGAACAAGGGGACAGTCTCAAGCTGCATCAGGGGAGGTTTAGACTCGAGGTGAGGAGGAAGTTCTTCACCGAGCGAGTCATTCGTCATTGGAATGTGCTGCCCAGGGAGGTGGTGGAGTCACCGTCCCTGGAGGCGTTCAAGAGAGGATTGGATGTGGCAGTTGGTGCCATGGTCTAGTCATGAAATCTGTGGTGATAGGTTGGACTCAATGATCCTCAGGGTCTCTTCCAACCTTAGCTATACTGTGATACTGTGATACTGTGAATAGCACTAGCCTTTATCACTTGCAGCTTCTCTGTTAAGGTAGTAGCAAACACTAACAATTATAAACAGCATCTGCTGTTTGGTTACGTGTAAAAGACCCCAAGTACTAGTGAGACACTAATGAACTTATTTACTGTTTCTCTAAAGAATAAATGCATCCCTGCTATGCTGAAGACACCTTTCCATGTCTTCTACTGCCCTCTTTTGTAATGACTTCAATGTGGATTGACTGTCCCACTGTAACGATCTTAGCAACAACGAGTCCTTGAAGCATTCACGATGTAAACAAATTCTGCCTAATTAAAAATCTTGGCTGAATATTGCCTTTTTTTTTTCCTGTTCATAATAATGTTATAAAAAGCAGAGCATTTCTGACTAGTAAGAACCCCTACAACAGCCAGAAAAATATCACAACCCTGAAACAGTAGTACTTTGAGAATACTGCTCTGTGTGCCACATTGAGAATGCACACAAGGTAATGACAGCCTGTGTGTTCATGGTACTACCCAAGGTTTGTTTAATGAACATTTAACACAATCTCTGTTATCAACCTGATTTCGTACTTCCAGCACTTGGCACGATGGAAGGACATAGTTACAACATTTTTACCTCTATACAGGCCTAAAGTAGCAGAAAAGTAGATAACCATTACTTCTACATCTCTTTCTTCGTTGTAGATGTGGCACAATTTTACACCCACTTGTTAATTAATCATGTCACAAAAACCCATAAGACAAAGCCGATCCCTGAGATAAAAATGTGACATTTTGAGGGCTGACTATAGTAATTTACACGACAGCTACACAAAAAGAACACTACTGATGATGGCATCCGCTTCTAAATGCCTGCTACCACAGCAAATATGAGCTAAATAGCTTCATATCCCTTCTCCTTTGATATGATACAGATGCCTCCTACTGTCTCACAATGCCCTGTCAGAAACATAAGCTACCAAGTGTGGCACCCATGGTCCACTTCTTTTTCCAGCATACCCTACAGATTTTGATTGTTCAAAACCTTTTGTCAAACTGAACAGAGTATGGGCAAGATCAAGTTTCACACATGGAAACACATCTCATTATTTCCATGCTCTATTTGATTAAAAGAATCCTAATTTTCACTTGTCTTCAACATCATCTAGAGCTAGAAGCACTATCACAATCATAGAATCATAGAATTGTCAGAGTTGGAAGGGATCACAAGGATCACCTAGTTCCAAGCCCCTGCCATGGGCAGGGACACCTCACACTACATCAGGTTGCTCAGAGCCACATCCAGCCTGGCCTTAAAAACCTCCAGGGACGAGGTTTCTACCACCTCCCTGGGCAACCTGTTCCTGTCTCTCACTCCCCTCATGGGGAAGAACTTCCTAACATCCAATCTTGCTAACATCCAATCTGAATCTATTCATTTCTAGTTTTGTTCCATTCCCCCACAATTAGGTCTCCTCGGAGCCTTCTCTTCTCCAGACTGAATAGCCCCAACTCTCTCAGTCTGTCTCCATAGGAGAGGTGTTCCAGGCCTCAAATTGTTCTCATAGAACGGTTTGGGTTGGAAGGGACCTCCAAAATCATCTCATCCAATTACCCTGCAGTGAGCAGGGCCATCCTCCATTAGATCAGGCTACCCTCAGCCCCATTGAGCCTGACCTTGAATCTTTGCCTTTCATTGAAATTGAGCATTTATCCTTTAGGGGAGAGTACAGATCTCTAAAGTACACAATTGTTCAAATCATGTGTAGACTATAGGATGTGAGGGGAAAAATCATATGTGAGAGACTCAGCAAACCCAACTTGGATTGCAAAGCTGTCTGGAGCTACGAGTTACCTCCAACCGACAGTCAAACACAAACATTAAACCAGACCTACAAACGGAGTTTTAACTCCAATAGCTTCAAAGGGTAAGAACAAAGTAGCACCACATCAGAACTGTCAGAGACAGCTCCATCAACAAGACAACTTCACCACATAGGTGTTACAGGTGTAAGCACAACAAGCTACCATTCCAATCAAATTCTCTTCTGTTTACATCATCACTGATGTACACAAGCTCTACCTAAATTGCTAATTACCATGTGGAACTGGGTTACTTGCTGCTTTTCCTTCATTTTCTTCCATCAAGTTGCAAGGACTGTTTCTGAAACAGTGACTTGATCCTACCAGGTGAGGCCTCTCATTGCAGTGCACACCATCAATGTAAATTTCTACTAGGGATGTTTACTTGTTGCCATGTGATATGTCACATTAAAGCAATCATTACATAAATAAACAAACAACTGCTCAATTACTCTGTGCCAGAGTACTTCAGTGGAAGGAGGACATCACAAAGCACACTCAAAATATTTGGCTTTTTTGCATACTTTAAATTAATGCCAGGCATATGTAAATCAGTATTTCCCGGTGTATTAGTTCTTCCTTCCTTCCTGTTTAATTTCCAGTCTCTAAAGATACAATTTACATATTTACTGAAGGATAAGGGGCTGAAGGTAACATTACAGCTGCTTAGAGAGGTAAAAATACCTAATCCAATGAGATTTATAAGAAAGACAGAGCAAAGGAAAATGAAAAAGCACCTGTAGAATTCAAGACTTCAAGGTGCTTCATAAGCACTACAATTCCTAAAAGCAGTTTCCAACCTTTTTTTTTTCTTCATTCTACATTGAGTCAAATCCAAAAGAAATCAAAGTCCATAAACTGGAAAATGTAAGCAACAAATTAATGGAAGAGGTTTATAAATACAGGTAAATTAATACATCCTCTTCATGTTAAATCCTCTTGATTATAACCACTTTGCCTTCTGAAGTGTACACTTTGGTTTTGCATGCAGTCTATTAACCTCTCTGTTTCACTTGATATGAAAACGCTATCAAGTTGCTGTGCATTCATGGGAATGACTTTCAAGCACATGCAATGAAGCATGAAATAGGAAGCCACAGATTAAAACAGCCTTTCAAAAGAGACATGGTATCTTATTTAAGAAAAAAAGGTATTCTAAAAAGGCAGTGTTTCAGCTAGCACATAAAATAACCACAAAGGACTACTCACCATGTCATACGCCGTTACGATCTTTTTCAAGACCTCTGGAACAATGCCTTGGAGCTCCATAGTCGGATACTGATCGTTGAGATTCAGTACTACCAAGGGTGTATTATCGGGCCCAACCAAGCGCATAGACACTGCCAAGATGCACTGCATAAGGTTTGCTACAGGAGAGAGGCCACATAATTCTTTGAATGAAACTACTGCGTTCTGTAAAAAGGAAAGAAAGAGTTTCCTTTACAGTTAAACATGAATTTTAATGGCTCACTCTTTCAGGAAAACAAAAACACAGCACTTCACTGTTACAGCTGAGCTACAAGGTGAGGTTTCCACAGCTTTTTCCTGAAGAACTCCCAGTTTTCCAAAACAACCAATATTAGACACCTATTTTAACCAAAACATGGTAAAAAGTGTGAGCAATCTGATACCTGCCACAGGAAATCAATTTAGGACGAGGATGTCTGCTCTCTATCACTTCCAAATTTAACCACACACATATCAATGAATCCTGACCCATATTGGTTATACATTTTTTAAAAGTCTAAGCCATTTCAAACTGATTTTTGAAATGTCAGTAAGAGAAACAAAGTATTAGGTGCTGAATGTCCCAAACAGGCAAAGTGAAGTGAAGGGAAAGGAGGAATTCAGCCCATTTGTAACTGTAAACATACCTGAACTACAGTCCAGACGTGCTGTGGATCTGCTGGCTCCCATTTGGTGTGATTCACAAACCCAGCACTCCACTACTGATGTCATTCCTATCACAGAATCACTCTGAGGTGATTTCAATGTGAATAACAATTTTGTACCTTGCCCTAAAATTTGCTGTAGTTGTATTTTATGTTCAATATGGTAGAATATAAAACCATACATTGAAATTTGAAGACAATTTCCAGCATTAGACATGCAATGTGACTCCAAGCAGCCACTGAAATTCCATGATGGGAATATTCTCAGCCCTGTAAAGAATTTAGGAACTTTGTACCAAGTGGGAGCTGGTGATCAGTGAGCAGGTCTGGAGTTTGTGTTCCTGTAGGAAACAAAAACGAAAACAAATGTGTTTAAGTTACAAATGTGCTCAGTGCTCCTTTCTCTCACTTCTTACCCAAGCAGGGTATTTGACACAGATTTTCATTTTTACTCAAAAACACTTTCCATCTTTGCTGGCATGGTAAGCCTCATTCATGGGCAAATTCCTTAGAATGGCATAATGCCAACCTAAATGCAAATAGGGATCTTATATGAACTATTTTGCTGTCCCTTTATGAGACAAAATAGCCCAAGTAGACTTCAAATCATGTACATCTGGCACATTCATGCAAAATGATGTGAACACTAAATCACACCTACAACAGTCACAGCATACTTGAAGCAAATGTTTAGCAGCATCTAGAAAACGTTCAGGAAACACAAACTACTGTAATTAACTGGACTACACCTTAATGACACAATGAAAGGCACTGAGAGGTCCATTCAAACAGATTCTGTTTGAGACAAACACAGTAGGTAAGCTAGTATGAACAATCGTTTTACAAAGAGGTTAACAAGGAGCCAGGGAGTGTATACATCAACTAATGGCAGGCAGGACAGAACTATGGCTTTAGCTCTCCTCTCTGGAGTTCCAACCCTAAATCCAGAGATTATTCCCCACACTGTCAGTCAATTTAAACATGCAACATCACTCCTGTTACACTTTTGCCAGTGATCAGTATTTAGCAAGTTATGACATCAGCTTTTATCATGGTAATGCAGTACCTAACAAGGAAGAAAAAAGGCTAGCTGTTCGTACATGGATTTAGAGAAACCATTAAACTCACTTCCATCTTTTTTTGTTGGTTGGTTTGTTTCTTTTTAAACCACTCTCTATAATCTGGTTTGCTCTCTATAATCTGGTTTGTAGGGGCATTATTTCTGTATAATACAACACATCACAACTTTTGTAACATGAAATTTCAGCAATACAGAAATCAAACAAATCTCCCATTCTCCAACATAAATCTAGTATTTGAGTGGTTTGTTTACTTTTATTAGCTATAAAGCCTTAGTCAAGCAGAGTTTAAATAGCACACACCATATAATGTCAGCAAAGCTATGCAAAACTAGTATTTCCTCATGCGCCAAAAATATCTTCTTGATAGGGTTTTGAGAGATAATGATTAATTTAGTTGATGGCACGACTTTCAAACTGATAGAATCAAGGACATTAAAATACCTTTTGATATCTCACGTTCAAAGAAACCATGCTGCAGAGCCTGTTTTCAATTGTACCAGCTCTGGAAAACATTGCAGCTTGTAAAGCATGCAAAGTAGCTACAAAACGTGTGTGTTTTCACTCTTTCCTCAAACCACAGGTCCACCTCTGCCTGGAAAGGTGTCTTAAAGTACAGTATCCTTTACATGACAGAATTCTAGTCTTCAACAGGTTAACTACAGGCTAAGTTAAGCAGTTTAATCATTCATGTGATGTTAACAGGAAAAAGTAAGAGGCTTTAACAGAATAAAAAAATTAACCAGGTTGGAAAAGACCTTCGAGATCCACAAGTCCTCACCCAACACCACCTAATCAACTAAACCATGGCTCTAAGTGTCTCATCCAGTCTCTTTTTAAACACTTCCAGTGATGGTGACTCCACCACCTCCCTGGGCAGCACATTCCAATGGCAAATCTCTCTTTCTGGGCAGAATTTCTTACTAACATCCAGCTCAAACCTCTCCTGGCACAGCTTGAGACTGTGCCCTCTTGTTCCGTCACAGGTTGCCTGGGAGAAGAGACCAACCCCCACCTGGCTACAACTTTCCTTCAGGTAATTTTAGACAGCAATAAGGTCTCCCCTGAGCCTCCTCTTCTCCAGGCTAAGCAAGCCCAGCTCCCTCAGCCTCTCCTCACAGGGCTGTGCTCCAAACCCCTCCCCAGCTTTGTTGCCCTTCTCTGGACACATTCCAGCAACTCAACATCTTTCCTGAACCGAGGGGCCCAGAACTGGACACAGGACTTAAGGTGTGGCCTAACCAGCGCTGAGTACAGGGGCAGAATGACCTCCCTGCTCCTGCTGGTCACATTGTTCCTGATACAGGCCAGGATGCCACTGGCCTTCTTGGCCACCTGAGCACACTTCATTTGAAATCACAATGCTTATATTGATCCTTGCTTGTATTCCATCAGAAGCTTACAGATAGTTAAAAGCTTTCCTAAATAAAACACAACTTTACAACTCACTTTAATCTATGTCTAAAAGGGTTTAATTGCCCAGAACCTTTATTGAGATCTCCAAACTACACATAGTTTCAGTGAGATCTCTGTGGCTTCCCTAAAAACAAGCAACTCAGCCTATACTTTTTTCTGAAATACTACATGTTTTCTGTACATGACCTTAAAGGTGAGGTAATTCCTTCTAGAGGATCCATTCTAATACCTTATTGCAAATTCCATCTATTTCTAAGATATTGTTGCTAAGAACAACCATGGAAAGCAAACAGCCTTTCTGAAAGTATTGCCTTCTGTTTGAGAACAAAAAACAATCCCCACAAAACCTCAGTGAGCTAAACATCCTTTCACATGCAAGAAGTTTTCCAATGAGGAGTAAAGCCTCCTTCTTCTACCAGCTGCTATGATTTCCTCTAGTGTCTACCTAACTTCCTTTCAAAGGCCAGATGAGCCAACGCGCTTGAGTTCTGACACTGGAATTATGTTTCCAGTTCACATTGAACAAAAGATGAGCACAGTATGTGATAGTTTAAAGCCAAGATCCTTAGCTTAGTATCCTAACTATAAAGGAGAATAGGAACTTTCTTGACATCAGAGAGTAAAAAGTAACTAAAATTGGCAATTGGTTACAAACAAAAAATATTGGTATGTCTATGTAACTCCATTGGTTTGCTAATGAGGAAAAAAGGTAGCTGTGAAAAAATTTCTCTCTCTTTTCACTGCTTCTCTCTGATTTCTGCTTTTGCATTGCTCCCTTATATCTTTCCTTGACCTTCCACTGGTGTAGAATGTGTCTGTGAGATACTGGGAAATGGAAGGAGGGGGAGAGGGAGAGGGGAGGTAGTGAGCAGCCCCCTGGACTGTCCAGAGGGGTCTGGAAACAATCGAAGGGAGTCCTTGTGTTATTTCTAAATTGTAAATATGTGTATATACATTTTGCACATATCCACTGCATTTTATAGTGCTAGATTTTTAATTGCTATGTAAATATAGCTTCATTCTGCTTCCAAACCTTCTGAGCTACTCTGATGATTTATTCTGGGGGCAAATCTCCAATTTGTTGGGGGGCAATTTCAACCCACCACACAGCTTCACCTCAAAGCCCGCTGTGACGCAACATGCATTCAAGGCTGCTCAGCACTAAGACTCCAACAGCGTAACTTCAAACTGCAACAAGACCCTTAAAAACATATATGCCATGTACATCATGACACAAAACCACCACACAAGAAGCAGTAAACTCATTGTAGAAACTGTACCTGCATATTTTCTCTCAAATCCGTGGCGTCTCGAATGGGCTGGAGAGCATTCTTGAACACTTCGTCTACCGTTTTAATCCATAACGTTCTCAAAGAAGCATATTCCCTCGATTTCTTGCCCTTCCTCACAGAGAGGCCCCGCTTATGAGGTTTCCCACCACCCCTCCGATTAGTAATGGCCACGTGCACAAACAAGGAAGCATGTGCTAACATTTCACCAGTTAAAGACTGCAGAGGAACGTGCCGATAGCCAGTCTGTAGACACTCGAAGGGAATAGTGTACTGCCCGATAAACTCATCCCCAATGTAGTCATCATCCAGGACTACGAAACGCACCATTGCCAGTTCTGGCAAATTGATTTGGAATTCAAAGCTTTCATCAAAAATGGGATTATCTCCATTCTGATGCATAGTTTTCGTCCTTTGCTCTGCACAGTCAGCGGGGATTCCATGTATTTCAACATAGACATAAGGATCCACCACGTCACCTTTGGCACCAGACCCTTTGGGCTTAGGAAAATTTTGCCCGCTAATTATTTTAATGTGAAGCAGCTGAGGTGACACTCCAGGCACAGTGTCTTTTGTGTTTGCACTGAAGAAGGACACTTCCTCTCTCATGATAGCAGGACGAAGGACATAGCCACAGTTTCCATTTTGTCGAAACCAACCAATGTTAAGATCCATCATCAAGCCAGGTGTTTGGAAGTTCATTGCTACGATCTGACAGCCACACTTCCAAAAGTCCTGGGGATTCATGTTACTGGAATCAATCCTCATAGGACTGGGGAAAACTCTCGCAAGGAACCGTTTGTTGTAGTTCACAAAGTCTCCTGGGTTTTCATTGGCATATTTGCTCGCGAGCACTTCGTTGAACGAGCACACTTCCCAGTACTTCTGGAGCTGAAAGGAAACTTGAAATTCTTTGAACTGAACAGATTTACATATGCTTACCAACTCAGAGAGCTCTTTGCAGAGCTGAAATCGTTTCCCTGTCATCGAGTTTTGCTGTTCTAGGCCCTCTTTCCCCACCCTCTGTGACATTTCTGCTCCTTCATCTTCATCTGTAACGTCCCCCTCTAGACCAGAGCAATTAGAGGAAAGCTTCTTTGCTTTAATTAGTATTTTCCCTTTCAGTGATTCCGGGGATGGAAGATAAGACTCTTCAACGTTCGGAGACTGCGTATGCAGTTTGTCCCCCAAAATTTTCTTCATGTGTTGCACCATCACTTTCTGCTGCTTAATAGAGCAATGGTTTTCTAAGCACAGAATGAGAGGGTACTCCGAAGCAAAAAACGCATACTTGTTAATGATGTCAATCACGCTGCGGAAGACGATCTGCGAGGTCATCGTGTGCCCTGTGTAAATCACCGGCTCGTTATCCGGCCCGTCCCACACGTCCAGCTCCACGCTGCGGCAGCCCATCTTGAGGGCGCGGATGTAACCGGTGATGTCCGAAGGCCCGCGAAACTGATCCTCTATCAAGTATGTGTTATGGGATGAGTTTATAAAATAATGAGACAAAGGCTGTTTCATATCTTGACAAACCTTCTTGTGCTCCGGATCAAATATGTGGCAGTCCGGTGACGTAAGGTAGTTTGTGAACCCGTCTATAGAAAGGCAGCCCTTCTCCTGGCCCTCTTTGGCTGGCTCGTATTTCTGAATAATGCCGAGGCTTATTTCGTCCGTGACGTGTGCCATACCCTGTTCTGCTTCTAAAAACATCATGAGGTCCTTGGTGTCTAGGAACTCTTTATTGCTTGAGAACTGAACCAACAAGAAATAGATTTCAGGTCGGGTACAAAGCTCATGAAACACTTCGATAAACTCCTCTTTTGTCACTTCGGTATCAGTTTTTTCCTTGGATCTATGTAACTCCTTGAACTTCAGTTCAATTTTGTTAGTTTTTAATCCGGGATTTAAGTCCTTTATAAACTGCACAGCATTACACAGGGGTATATGTCCTGAATTTTCTACATCAGATTCACTGAACATTTGGGAAAGCCATGAAGTCCGCATATTGTCTTGGGTGCTTTCTATCATGTCTAGAGTATGTTTGCCATAAGAAATCAGGTATCTTAAGCCAGTAACCCAAACGTTTGCAATGTCTGCTGAGTTAGCAACAAGATCTAGTGACTCATAGTTTTCTCCATATATAATTGAAAACGCACAGTCTTCTGAGATCTGGTCATATATTCCATTGCTGCGAAAAATATCTGTGTTTTTCCCTGTTCTCACTTCTTTGATTGATTTAATATCAATCTTTGCTTTCTCAGAATCCTTCTTTGAAGGCTCCCAGCGGAGAGACTGCATATCTGCATCTAGAAGGAAGTATCGGTGATACACCCTGGAGTTGGAACGAATCTTCTTGAGCTCAGAGCCTTCAACCATGGCATTGATACAGTCACTCGCACTGCTGATCTTCTTCTCAGTTGGCATGCTGCTGAACGACACAGTCTTCTTCCGTTCTCGCTTCTGTTTCGTACCATCCTGGTCAAAAAAAGAGGGGCAGGGGAGGGAAAAAAAGACATTGATTAGTACAGTTTTGTGCAACATTGAAACAGGCTTTAATTTAAAGGTGAAAGTTCATCAAGTAGTTTAGAGCTATCTAGCATCTGTGCAATGATCACAAAGAAGGACATTCTTACTGCAATCATCATAAACAAAAATACAAACAATGGCTTAATATTTGTTCCTGCCTTAATGTACATTATGTTCCAGGCTCCTATTTAATTATAATTAAACAAAGCAAGTTTTAAATGCTAAGGAAATAATAATCTTGTGTAAATGTATTTTGTATTGTCAGCAATAACCTACATACAGAGTATCCTGGCTTGTATTAGAAGTGCTGTGTGCAGCAGGAGCAGGGAGGTGATTGTCCCTTTGTACTCAGCTCTCATGAGACCACACCTTGAGTATTGTATTCAGTTTTGGGCATCTCAATATAAGAGAGATGTGGAGGTGCTGGAGCCAGTGCAGAGGAGGGCAAGGAAGCTGGGAAGGGCCTGGAGAATAAATCTGATGAAGATCGACTGAAGGGGCTGGGGCTGGTTGGTGTGAAAAAGAGGAGGCTGAGGGGAGACCTTGTTGCTGTCTACATCTACCTGAAAGGAGGTTGTGGAGAAGCTGATGCTGGTCTCTTCTCACAGGGAATTAGTGACAAAAGAAGAGGGAATGGCCTCAAGCTACGACTGGGTAGGTTTAGACTGGACATTAGGAAAAAAAATTTTTCACAACAAGTGGTCAGGGATTGGAATGTGCTGCCTGGGGAGGTGGCTGAGTCACCAAGCCTGGATGTATTTAAAGGTGGTTTGGATGTGGTGCTTGGGGATATGGTTTAGAGGTGAATCTTGTAGAGTAGGGTTCTGGGTTGGACTTGGTGATCCTGAGGGTCTTTTCCAACCTGAATGTTTCTGTGATTCTGTGATACTGAAACCCTCAGCCAAAGTTGTAGGAAGTAAGCTTTCCTCTGAGTCCTTCTACAGTCCTACAGACACAGATGAACTTTGTCAGTACAGAATACAGTGCTTTAATACCTTGCTGACAAGGTCCTCATGAACACCAAAGAAGCATTAATACACAATTAACTACATAAAATCTGTTAGATTTGGTCCTAATTCTACAGGTACAAGATATTATCAGCACTTACTACCGCACCCTTTCAGCTTCTTCCCAGAGTGCTCAGGGCACAGACATTCCACCCCTGCACTAGGAAAACAGTGGCTGTTAGTGTTAGTCTTCAGAAGCTACAACGAAACACAAAAGCACCTGAACTGGAGCCAATGTAATTCACTGCAAGTTCTGAGTTTCAGAAAATGCAAATGAGTCAGGAAGGAACTGTCTGAGAGGATTAAAGGTTAACTGGTTTCAAAGAAGCTGCATATCATTAGAAAGAACTTGAATGGAAAAAGCAAGACCTGGTCAGGAAGGGAAGCAAAAGTGATTCACTTCTGCTCTTACTGCAGCAACCTAGAGGTCTTGGTTTACTGGGGTGGGGGGAAAGGGGCTGCCATTTAGCTGCCTCTGTTTGCTGTTGGTATTAATTCAATCTAGTATGAATAAATCACTAACAGATGACTCAATTACAATCAATTTCATGAGAAAGAACTGAATTTAAGAAAACCTGTGTGCTTCCATTATCTTCATTTTCTGATATGGAAAACAACGTTGTGGGGTTTTTTTGTTCCTAAAAGCACTGTATGTGTCTTGATAGGCTTTTAGTCTGAAATTATATTTCCATGAAATAATCTTTTTAGGTCACAAACCCTATTTAGAAGTGTTCTTCCTATACTCTGGGTACAGCTTTAAAAATTACTTTTCCTGCTTTGTATAAAAAGAATGTTCCTGTTCCCTCTAATAGCTTTCCATTTGAAGTATGTTCCAGTGCAAATCAGCAGTGCTTGTATGGCAGAAAGGAGAGGAAAAGAAATTTTTTAATGATTACTATGCTGAACAGATGTTCAAGTAAAACCCATCCATTACAGACTGCATTTCCAGTTCAGGGCATATGTGCTGTATGTTTCATTTCATTATATTAGAAATGCAGTGTTCTGGTTCGTAATTTCATTTATAAGCATTCAAAAAGCCTTTCCCTGCAAACAATTGCTAGTAAAGTAAGCAGACTTAATATTTGCTGTTCTTGTGTTGGAGAAAATTAATCAGCCATACAATTCTTGCACCTTTAATGACAGCAGAATCTGCTTCATGCAGGTGCTCAAGAGACCAGTAAAAGTGAACAACCCTGCAGAGGACTGTTCAATTTCTACCTCCCCATCAAACACCTGCAGTGGATACCAATGACTGGTGGAATTGCATCACATATAGTTTGGGCATAAGGTCTGCTTTCAAACAAAAGAAAATTTGCTTAATTAAAAAGAAAATTACTTTTTTTTTTTTTTTGAGTTATTTTTGCTTACAAATATTTTTGTTCCATTTTGAGCCCAGCTTTCTGCCTGGCTACATATTTACAGCTCCTAACCTGAGAAAGTGGCAAGGGGCAGCCCCACAGAAATAAGCCCTGAAATTACTGAGCAGTATTTAAGGGCTCAGAATGAAGTGTGTTGAAACTCCTCAGTGCTCCAGATTTCTCACTCACAGATCCAGGAAGTGAATATATTTCTTGATTTGTTGAGGGAGACACATCTGATAGATAACCTCCTGATGCTAGAAACACAAAGGCCTAGAGGTATTACCTTGCCAGGTCCGGATTGGTATCAACTAAAGAGAAGGAAGGTCTATGCCTTTCTTTATGATTAGGATTGTGTCTGATCCATAACACTGAATGGCAAAAGACAAAATTACTTGATGCCATCTGATGTAAATAGGTCCACCTCAAGCCAACACCATTCCTAACTCATTGCTTAGAGGCTGGAGTTTACACATGCAGATCAGAGGAGCAGTTCAATCTACCACCTGCAAGATTATTTTGCTCACCTACCAGATGAACTTGAAGGCAGTTTGACCGTATCCTGCATTTCTGCAGGGTAAAGCAATCTTACCACTTAGCTTATTCATAGAAAGCCCTTCTGGCAGTAGACATCACTTTCTGAATGTGATGACTGCAAAGACAAATTGTGAAACACTTCCGTGCTCTGAGCTCCAGAATAACCTTCATCCAGAGATCAATGATCCTGAGCTACCAGACTGCCTCTATAGTCCCCATCCTGACATGACAGTCACAATCAATCTAGATCAACAGAAGAACTTAAAGGATATTTTCCTGAAGACATAGGCCAGAATTATCTGCCTGTCTGAATTACCCACCTGTCTGAAGAGAAAAAGGAAAGAAAAAATCTCACTCATAATCTGAGAACATGTGCACATAGCTTGTGCACAAACTCTATGAAACAGGGTTGTGAATCCCAGACATATTGCCTGGCATGGAGAAAGAGGCAGATGTATTCTGTGATATCATGTGGAGTATTTCACCCCAAAAGAGGGGTGGCATTCATGAACTGGGTCAGGTCCCTAATGGCCTTAAGTCTGTCTTGAATCAAAAAAGTTGGCTCATCAGAAGAATGTGTAAATAAAACAAATACAGGAGTGAGCACTGAGCATTCAGGAGACAGTGTGTTCAAGATGCTGTTCAAGATGCTGTTCAAGATGCTTGAAATGAGACCGGCTCTACAATGCAGATGCATAATTCTTTCCACAGCAGGATCTCTCACACATTGAAGACCATGTCAGCCTTCAGGCTGTAACATCACAACTCAGGACTTCCCTTGAAGACTGCTTCTTCTTCATAAGAATTTACAATTGAAACCAGAATGACCACCTCATGAATGAATTTCCTAAAACTATGTGGGCCACATCCAAGGTCACCTGCAAGATGTTTTGTGGAAGAGACCAGCAAAGTAAACAAAACTGTTGTGAAACTTTGCTAAGAACCATTACAGGTGACAAGAGAAATAGTTCATCTTATCCAGGAGTAAAGTATGTAGCAGTTCAAAAACCAGAAATGATCCCAGCTGACATCTACCTCACTTAAGAGACAGACACTGCTGGAGAAAACACCTTAAAGGAACAAACAGGGAACAGTATATCCATGATAACTTTTTATTTATTAGTCTCATGGTACAGACAGAGAAATGGTTATGTGACTAAGAGACTAAGCTAGAACTTTCTACAAAACAGGTTAGGAAAGATGTTGAGTTGCTGGAATGTGTCCAGAGAAGGGCAACAAAGCTGGGAGAGGGGTTTGGAGCACAGCCCTGTGAGGAGAGGCTGAGGGAGCTGGGCTTGCTTAGCCTGGAGAAGAGGAGGCTCAGAGGAGACCTTATTGCTGTCTACAACTTCCTGAAGGGTGGTTGTAGTCAGGTAGGGGTTGGTCTCTTCTCTCAGGCAACCAGCACCAGAACAAGAGGACACAGTCTCAAGCTGTGCCAGGGGAGGTTTAGGCTGGATGTGAGGAAGAAGCTCTTCATACAAAGAGTGACTGGCCACTGGAATGGGCTGCCCAAGTAGATGGTGGAGTCACCATCACTGGAGGTGTTTAGGAAGAGACTGGATGGGGTGCTTGGTGCCATGGTTTAGTTGATTAGATAGTGTGGGATGATAGGTTGGACTCGATGATCTCAAAGATAGGTAGTAGGTTCCCCTGGTCTTTGACCAGGGGGCTCCTTGTGCTGTTTATTAATTGTAAATACCTGTAAATATTGTAAATCCTGTATATTTTGTACATACTCATTTCATTTGTAGGTTGTAGTTTTGCTTGTCAATACAGCTTTCATTTGCTTCCAACTGAGCTGGGCTGGCAAATTCTGTGTTGGGGGGAAATTTTCAACCCACCGCAACATTTAGCCCACTCATTTTGGGACAGAGGACTTTACAAAGACAAAAACAGCATGAACAAGAGGAAGTGGCAGAGTGACAATTTTTAGAGCACTTGTCTGGGAAGTGAAAGTGCCTGATGTCATTATTCCAGAAACATTTCACTCAGTGACCTTCAATGCAGAACATACAAACAGTCCATGCAGCCCAGAACTGAATGATGAACTTCACCTTCTCAGAGGAATACTCATCTCCCTAGGTGATAGGTCCTGCTGCTTTGTGCTTGTGCTCTAACCATGCAAAACTTCCATTCACATTTATGTATCAGAGGTTCAGCAGCAGTGTGGATGTCAGCTCCATCCTAGGTTTAAGAGCATGTGGCTAGCACATGAAGAGCTGCATGTCTGAAGATCTGCATGCAGAAATCTAGAGATCAATCACTCAATGAGTGTCAATCAAGCAACTATACAAATAAAGAGCATAAAACACCTCCCTCCAGCCCCAGCACCTCACTGCAGACTTTTGATTGTATGTGGCTGAGCTTTGACAGTATGTGAAGAAACTCACACACCTTGCAGACTGTGTGGGGGCACAGAGTCTACAGCACCTGCAGTCCCAAGAATGCCTGCTTAGTTATCCCAAACAGGCTTAGAAACAAGTTGGATGGTGAGCCATTCCACCTAGTAAAGAAAGCAACATCTGCACATGTGTAGTAACAAGACTCCTATCACACAGAATGCCTCAAGAGCTTTGGATTTACTTTTATGTTTATTTGTTTTCTTGCTTGTAAGCTGTGAATTAAGTGCCATGTTTCTGAATGTAAGGGTCAATGCTGCTAGCCTGGAGAAGAGGAGGCTCAGAGGAGACCTTATTGCTGTCTACAACTACCTGAAGGGAGGTTGTAGCCAGGTGGAGGTTGGTCTCTTGTCCCAGGCAACCACCAACAGAACAAGAGGACACAGCCTCAAGCTGTGCCAGGGGAGGTTTAGGCTGGATGTTAGGAAGAAGTTCCTCATAGAAAGAGTGACTGGCTATTGGAATGTGCTGCCCAAGGAGGTGGTGGAGTCACCATCACTGAAGGTGTTTAAAAAGAGACTGGATGGGGCACTTACTGCCATGGTTTAGTTGATTAGATGGTGTTAGGTGACAGGTTGCACTTGATGATCTGAAAGGTCTTTTCCAACCTGGTTAATTCTGTGTACTATTGTGTTGTGGCAGTACACTGAACAATTACTGGTGAATTGGTGAGAACACAAGGCCATGAATCACACTGTTTCATGTCATATAGCATTAAAGCTGGTTTAGAAGTAATTTCATGTACATCTGTAGCCCAGAGGTACAATACAATTTGCTACTTCATCACAAGAACAAGACTCCCTAATGATCTTCATGATGCACATAGAGTGAACTGCTCTTCTGACACAATACCACTTATTGATGACTTGCTTTTGAGGCACGTGTGATGCTCAAGGAGCCAATTTGAGTAGGAAAACTGCTGTCTTCATCAAACACAATTCATCAGCAATTGCAAAATCACCTAGCTTAAGAGCATGAGGTGTAACATAAGCCTGTTTCAGGAAGTGGTTAAAGAAAAAATGAAAATGGATGCTTTGTTTATTTAATTAAGATTCCAAAACAATTTTTCCCCCTCAGAATCCTGCAAAGCAAAGCCCCTGAATTGTACAGATTTTCTTTACACTTAAGGAAGCAGTCGGGGATGTCTGTATATGCTTAGATCTATTCAAAGGGGGAAAAATAAATCTCCCACAGCTATTTAAGGTAGCACTTTAAAATATTCTGTTTCTAAAAGCATTTTAGTAAAAATATTGTCATTTCAGCAATTTGTCCTTTGCCAAGGGTTCACTTGTGGGTTTACAGACAGAAAAGCAGCAGAGATATCAGTGATGCGTGACAAATACAATACTGGCATCATCTCATCCTTGTCTTGATAAATATTTTCACTGCAAAAATAGCCAGGGTATTCTTTATAAAACTATCTTTCAGAGAGATGGCAGTTGCAAACAGGACCATTTGTTTCTGCAAACACACACACAAAAAAGGAATTCCTTATTGTGTACAGGTTGCCTATGTACAACTGCCAGCTCATTCCAAAGCACAATACCCAGTAAGCGTTATACAAGAAGCTAAGCAAGTTTTCATGTGAAGGAGTCAGTAGAAAACAGTAGTCACAGGCAGAGTGAGAGTCTTCTTTGGAAGGGGGCTGGCTGTCAAGAGGGAGGGGACAGGCTCTGCTCAGTTGCACCTTGTGATAGGACAAGGGGCAATGGATATTAACTACAGCACAGAAGGTTC
The DNA here is from genome assembly GCF_026170545.1 of Melanerpes formicivorus. Classification (NCBI taxonomy): domain Eukaryota; kingdom Metazoa; phylum Chordata; class Aves; order Piciformes; family Picidae; genus Melanerpes; species Melanerpes formicivorus. The sequence continues at coordinate 3,647,387 of NW_027142375.1, forward strand.
CACCTCAACATGAGGAGGAACTTCTTCCCTGTGAGGGTCACAGAGCACTGGAACAGGCTGCCCAGAGAGGTTGTGGAGTCTCTTTCTCTGGAGACTTTCAAGACCCATCTGAGTGCATTAGATTCTATGGTCCTGCTCCGGCAGGGGGGGTTGGACTCGATTTCCATAGGTCCCTTCCAACCCCTAACATCCTGTGATCCTGTGGGGATCAGGGGGAAAGGGAGAGGGAAAGAATGTGGGACAGGAAAGGCATTTCACCATTAGGAACTATGTCCTTGAAAGCAGGAGCTATGTCCTTGCTTCACTCTCTCTCAGCCTAATTCTCTAGGAATCAACCAGGCAGCAGAGCAATCTGCTGACAGCCACCACACAGCCTCTCTGCTCCAGTCAAGTATCTATGTTCTTCCCAGCCAGTAACTTTTAAATTGCCATTGCAAGAATATCCTCACTAACACAGTGACCCGAATTCACTTGATAACGCTTTAACACAGCTGTCCAAAGCTTGCAGAGCGTGTGAAAAAAACATAAATAAGGAAAAACTCTCCAGTTAATTAGCAGCTGGGCTGACAAGCTCAAAGGCTGCAGAAGCAGCACCGATTAAATCACATCCTGCCCAGCATTTTCTGAATGGAGCTGTAGCAGTTTAACCCCACACAGCACTTAGCAGTTGTATTGGAGACAAAGTAAAGAGTCTTCGGTTGAAATAACAAAACATTTGGGGAGAGACAAAACATCAGCGATTTGGAAAACACAGGGCCTCCCACTCCTGGTGAATCACTGCGTGTGAGTGCAGCATTTAAGTGTTTTCCCGAAGTGGTATTCACGGCATACCTGCAGAAAACTTTTTAAGAGCAGCTTGTTTTTCCAGTGTGTGGTGGGCTGGCCCCAGCCAGCCCTAGTCACACAATGTTATAAATAGCCATTAGGAGGAAAGAAAAATAAAACATCTGCACAAGTAACACATTTTTTGCCCCCTTTTTCTTTTTTTACTACTATTATTAAAGGAGTACTGACACAGAGCGAGTTGTAGTTGAGTATTAAAACAAAAATCATCTGTATCACTTCAGATCAGTCAATTGCACAATTTATGGTACAGCTAAACCAATTCCCTCTTTGAAATACTAATTTTCTGTCCTGTCTCTTCCTCCTCCTCCTGCCCCAGCTGCATCTCCCTTCTTCCCACCCCAACTCCTCAGGCCTGCACTAGCACCTCACACACAGTAAGTTAATTTACCTCCTTGCCTCAGGAAATGAAAAAATCTGTCTGCTGAATTAATTTTCTCAGTTTTATCAACATGAAACCATTTGCCATGTGATCAGGTAAGGATCAGAGCTGGTCAAAATAGCTACTAGAAACAGGGTCTTGATTAAAAATGAGAAGAACAAACAGAATTGCTTACTTGTGTAAAGAAATTAATTCAATTCAAACCCAGTGCGGCTGAAACTGTTGTGTTGGAATCAGATCCCACACGACCTGACAAGCAAACTTCATGTCATTAGGGAAAACAAAATCCCTTATCTTGGTCCATCTCACAGAATGTACACCAACAATTTCATAAACACATACTAAAGGTAAGGGTGAGGTATTAGAAAGTACTATCAACACCATAAAATCACAGAACTGATGTTCTCAGGGCTCCTTTGGCTCATTTTGTTCTGCCTAACTTCAAGAGAACAGGACAAAGAAAATGTAGAAGTATTTTATATAAGAGAGATCACTACTACACCACCTATGAGAAGGAGCAGAGAGACAGTCGCCTATGCTCTCCTTGCTGCTTTTAGAGCAGGCAATTTAACTCAGTTAAAAACTGTGACTGCAATAACCAGGGAAACAGGGTATGACTTTTGCAAATAAAGCCTAGACTAAGGCTTTCTATGTAAGACTTCTTAAAGAAGACCTTAATTACCCATTTGATCAGTTTACAAAGGGCAAAGAAACCTTTTCTTTTACTATGTTTTTTGTAATGTTGCTGTCTCAAGGATCCTTAGATTCTCCTACTCACAGGGGAGCCTTCTGTGAACCACTCTACAAGGTAGACATGTCTTCCATTCAGATGCCCGAGACATCCATAAGAATGCTGTCACTTGCTCCCTCTCACTCAGCTCTTACAGCTGATGCAAACTGAGCAAGGTAAGACTAACCTCTTAAAGCTGATGCAAGTTGAGCAAGGTAAGACTAATGTCTTAAAGCTGATGCAAGTTGAGCAAGGCAAGAGTAACTCCAATGCCGTAACTCACTGAAGCAGCATGAATACATTTCACGTCTCAAAACAGTAACTATTATATTCCTCACTGTTGGTGCTTTTAACTCATATGGGTAAGTTTTACAAGGAGAACTAGAAAAGAAATGCAATGTCACTTTGACGATGTTCCTCAGGTAAGTGAAAGAATGGAGATTACGTGGAGCGCTCCTGGAGTTCCTAGTTTTAGGCAGGTGCTTTGAAGTTTTAATTCTGAGCCTTAGTTTAAACCAAAACACAGGCTGATGCACCAAAACAGTTTAGCCACCTAATCTCAGGGCCACGTTTTTAACAGCCAAAGGCATGCCTGATCTCGAGGATCACCTAACCAGCTTTTCAAAAGCAGCCCATTAAATCACAGTGCTATCTCACGCCATTAACTCAGCACAAATAAATCCATTTCATGTTTGCTTCAAAAGAAAGTAAACAATCTGATATTGCTTACTCTGGTGAAAATAAAGGAGTTCTAACTACTTGTACTATGTTTGATTTTGACTTAAATTTTAAGGAGTCTGTAGTAACTAAGGTTTCTACATTCTACTTTTCCCTGCTGCCAAGTATAGCTCCCTTCTAAGAGCAACTACTGTTATGTACAGAAGCACAGTTATGTTTCTAAAGCAATACACATAATAACTTGGTAATATTGTACCTGAAAAACATTACAATACAAGAGCAAAAATTACATTGGAACAAGACTGAGGCATTCATTCCCAGGTAATTACATCTGCATATTTATGATATTAAAATAAAAGGGGCATTGGTTTCAAGAGGTAATTGACAACAAATGGGGAAAGAAGGAAAAGAAAGCAGAGGAATGAAGAAAATAAAAGATTTTAATCTCAAAAGAAAATAAGTAAGAAGCATCTCAGGAAACTACCTAGACTGCTGTGAGCACTAGGAGTGCCAAAGCCTGAATTCTGCTTGGCATGAATATCCTAAGTTCTTTATTTTATTGAGATGATTACAATTCAGGGTTCTGGGCAGCATTTCCAATGGAGCAAAAGAGGAATCCAGCTTTCACAAACCTGGTAAAAGCAAAACATGTATATTTCAGATTGTCATGGATTGAGTTCAGTCTGCTGCTGATATTCAATCCCACGCTGCCATCATGCCAGCTTCAAAATGAAAGTGCTGGCTGGAGCAAAATATTATGGGGCTTGAAGTTCAGACTGCAACATGAGAAGCTTCTTGTTCTGGTTGCTGCTATTTGGTTTCCACGTTTGGGATGTTGGTGTATTTCTTCTGCTGGGGTTGGCATGGGACTGGCGAGGAGGGGGTTTAGTTCCTTGGCTTCTGCTGGTGCTTCTACATTTTGCTGTGCTATTCCTGCAAACAGGCTAAAGTAATTGTGCATTGTATCATCTCATTTTCCTCATTAAAGCTCTTTATCTCAAAACCAGAGTTTTTTGATGGCTTGTTTGGGTTTTTTTTCTGTGTTACCTTCCCTTCTGTGTTGGAGGGAAGTAGGCTGTTAACCCATTACGCAGATCCAAAGCAGCAATGTTTTAACAAAGTTTGTATACATAACAATGATTTCTGAGAGCCAGCAGTTACTATGTACAGTTCAGTCCTACACTGAGCAAAACTGCATTGACAGAAAGTTGTTAAAAGCCTGAAAAGTGTAGTAGCCTTAGGTGAGTAAGTAGAAAGTGTTTCAGACTCCTAATCTCTCATGTACTATCATGTTCTATGACAAACAGACCATTTGAACTACTACAGAGAAGCTGAGGTGTATTACAAGTACTTTTTTTTTCCCCAGCCACCAGAAAAAGGAATAATAGCTTGAACAATAACTGATAATGACAAAGCTGACACTGCAAGTGAAGGTCCTGGAGGATTCAAAGAAGTTGGCTCAAAAAGGTTTCAGTATGGCTCAGGACTCTCCTGTTGTCCTTAAAGCCAGCAAGATGCTTTCCATGCATTTACATGCACAACTGTTTAATGTCAGCATGTTCCCTTCTTCAATAATGTTTTAAATACTTTAATGTTATAGCTAAGATACACTTGCATGAGCATTTTAACCAAAACCTATCACAGGATGTTAGGGGTTGCAAGGGACCTCCAGAGATCAAGTCCAACCCCCCTGCCGGAGCAGGACCATAGAATCTAATGCACTCACAGATGGGTCTTGAAAGTCTCCAGAGAAAGAGACTTCACAACCTCTCTGGGCAGCCTGTTCCAGTGCTCTGTGACCCTCACAGGGAAGAAGTTCCTCCTCATGTTGAGGTGGAACCTTCTGTGCTGTAGTTAATATCCATTGCCCCTTGTCCTATCACAAGGTGCAACTGAGCAGAGCCTGTCCCCTCCCTCTTGACAGCCAGCCCCCTTCCAAAGAAGACTCTCACTCTGCCTTTGACTACTGTTTTCTACTGACTCCTTCAACCCCCTGCCAGAGCAGGACCATAGAATCTAGCACAGGTCACACAGGAAGGCATCCAGATGGGTCTGGAAAGTCTCCAGAGGAGATTCCACAACCTCTCTGGGCAGCCTGTTCCAGTGCTCTGTGATCTTCACAGTGAAGAAGTTCCTCCTCATGTTGAGGTGGAACCTTCTGTGCTGTAGTTTCTCTCCGTTGCCCCTTGTGCTATCCCAGGGTGCCACTGAGCAGAGCCTGTCCCCTCCCTCCTGACCACCAGCCCTCAGATATTTAGAAACATTGATTAAATCCCCTCTCAGTCTTCTCTTCTCCAGACTAAACAGCCCCAGGGCTCTCAGCCTCTCCTCACAGGGCACAAGACTAATATGCAGATTACAACAGCAATCATCCTGAAGCTGAATCTCAGAATATTTTTCTGTAAGTATTCATAGCTGCAAGTCAGTTCCACTGGTGGAAAGCACAGAATTTCTCCATTTCTTGTTTCAGGCATAAACAACAATTTGACTGAATTGGCGAAACAAGAAACTTCCGTAACACAGCTGTCAGGCTTCACAGTTTGAAGGAAAAATACAGCATGTGGGTGACTTAGAAAGATAACACAGTAACTGTGTTTTCAACTTCTTTTTGTCATCTCAGATGCAGCACAAGCTCTGCAGCAAGCTCCTTCCCCCCTCCCTGTGCTGCTGCTCTTCCACATCAAAAGGAAAGACCACAGGAGGATCAGCAAGGTACCGGATTGCTGGCCCAAGCCTCCCTACCCTTTTGCACTGACATTGGCAAAGCCTTCCCTAAGTTTCCCACAGACGTAAAGGTTGGTTTGGTTTTGTCTGGGGGAAGGGTGAACAGTTTCCCTACCCAGCAGGCCCAGACACTACCCATTCTGACCCACAAGGCACTTTCTGTGCAGATTTGTGCAACCAGAATGTGTTGGTCCTAAGTTTTAAAGTCTGCTGTTTCTACATTACTTCTAAATAAGCAAAGTATAATTAAGTAAGGCTTAGGAGAAATTGATAATGGTGCAAAACCCCAACATTTCCTTCCTGAAGGTGGGGGAACTGTCAATGTGCCAACCTCTCAATTGTTAACCTCGAGAACCACTTCACAAACCTAACTGCAGCTTTCTTAGCAAATTTTCTGAAGAACTTAAGTTTTTATTACTAAAAATTGCAGTTGCTTGTATTTCACAGAATCAAGAAGGTTGGAAAAGACCTCAAAGATCACCAGTGACCTCAAAGATCCCATTTGTATGCACATGGTACATTTCACACCGTTGGATGATTTTCAATGGTAGAATTGCAGAAGACAAGTAAGGAAACATTTTGAGGGTCACACTGAAGGACATCTCCAGTGCCAAGAGCAAAGTTATTTTCAGTGAGAGTTGGAGTGCCCAAAGCATTCTGCAAGCAACTGTATTAAGTTTCACTTTATGAATATCAACATTCCCACATTCTGCATGTCACAGAGAGCTAAGGGAGACAAGAGGACAAAGCTTGTAGCAGGCATCGTGTGGTGCAATCACAGGTGCACACTCCCTGTTCCAACTGCAGTTATGTAATTTAAACACTGAGAAAACAAATCCGACAACATGAAAAAGGATACTCTTCCTCAATGCAGCCAAGGTTCATAGCTTTAAATGCCACAAATGTAGCCCAAAAAAATTACAGACTCATAGAACTGATTCTATTACATTTTTTTGCTGCATTTGAAAATAATTGTGTTTGTTCTAAGTGACTAATATAGTCTGAAAGCAGTACAGTAAACTAACGGGATGGAGATTGGAGTCGATACAGCTGACCAAGATGATCAAGTGTTGTTCCTTTATTGTTCCAGTACCGCAGGCCTATGGTGCCAGTATAGCACAGTAAAGTAAAGCAAAGAAGAAGAAGGGAAAGGAAAGGTAGAAGTGCATAGCCAGGGAACTTCTACAACTTATATAAACTCAGAGAGCTTCGTTGGCATGGCTTCATTGGTTCCCTATGAGTGACCACACATCGCACTGTTATAGATTATTGGTCCAACTACTAATGACACAACGAGGTTGTTGATGCAGGTGCGTGTCCTGGTGTCCCAAGATAACTCTCTGTGTTTATAGCTACCAGTGTCCTGTTTTAGTTACATGCTGCAGGCACAGCACTGTTTTGCCACACTGCTAGCTGGCTCTGCACTTATGCTGAGCATGGCCTCCCACCATGTCAGGCTCTAGGCCTGCACTGCCCTGAAGGGGGGTTGTAGACAGGCAGAGGTTGGTCTGTTCTCCTAGGCAGCCAGCACCAGAACAAGAGGACACAGTCTCAGGCTGCACCAGGGGAGGTTCAGGCTGGAGGTCAGGAGGAAGTTTTACACAGAGAGAGTGATTGCCCATTGGAATGGGCTGCCTGGGGAGGTGGTGGAGTCACCATCGCTGGAGGTGTTCAGGAGGAGACTTGATAGGGTGCTTGGTTGCATAGTTTAGTTGGTTGGGTGGTGTTGGATGATAGGTTGGACGTGATGATCTTGAAGGTCTCTTCCAACCTGGTTAATTCTATTCTATTCTATTGCTCACACTGCTCGTCGCTGGCATTGCCACAGTAAACTGCCTCTCCTCTACTGTGCAGTAGCCTAACCTGATGTTTCCTTGACTGGCAAAACAACCTTTGCTCACACAAAATGAGCAGCAGATTGACCACAGATGTGTTATGTAATTCAAAGGACTGACTTTTTCACACATCCACACAGACAGTCCCACTCAACCTGCCAGAACAAGGCTGTGACTATAGCACACAATTTCGCTTCCACTGATGTGGTGAAACGTTCGTTTCCACCTGCTACAGCCAATTCAGGTGTTTTCTCTACATTTCAATCAAAATGTCATCTGCTATCTTGGAAAATTCCTGGGGTCCTTTTGCATCCCTTCCTGTTATTCCCTGTTTTCTGGGAACAATACCTAAGTAAAAATTATTGCCTGAAAGTGGTTTTGCCCAAGAAAAACATTCAGACTCAGGAGGAAGACAAGGTAGGTCATTTATTATTATTATTATTATTATTATTATTATTATTCTAAAAACTATCATTACATCTGCCCTGCAGCTTGCCACTTATCAACTGGTTTGATTCATTCCAGTGATTGATGTCATCATTCCAGTGATCGATGTCATCATTCCAGTGATTGTCTTCAGTTCTGCTTCTCAACTGACAGTAACTGGACTGGTAAACTTCCTGAGGTAATTCCAGCAAAAAGGGAGGGAACTTTACAAGCTGAGTTTTTCCTGCTTCTGCAGCTTGAGGTAAGTAACTTCTGGTCAATTAGAAGGGTGACCCTTACCAATATTAGATCTTCAATGCCATGAAGAATCCATGTGCATAACTCAGGATCTGGAACTTTTTTAGACTTACTTCTTGCTACACAAAGATTATCTTACAAAACAGAATAGAATAGAATAGAATAGAATAGAATAGAATAGAATAGAATAGAATAGAATAGAATAGACCAGACCAGGTTGGAAGAGACCTTCAAGATCATCGCATCCAACCCATCAACCAATCCAATACCACCTAAACAACTAAACCATGGCACCAAGCTCCCCATCAAGTCTCCTCCTGAACACCTCCAATGATGGTGACTCCACCACCTCCCCAGGCAGCCCATTCCAATGGGCAATCACTCTCTCTGTATAGAACTTCTTCCTAAGATCCAACCTAAACCTCCCCTGGTGCAGCCTGAGACTGTGTCCTCTTGTTCTGGTGCTGGTTGCCTGGGAGAAGAGACCTACCTCTGCCTGTCTACAGCCTCCCTTCAGGCAGTTGTAGAGAGCAATAAGGTCACCCCTGAGTCTCCTCTTCTCCAGGCTAAGCAACCCCAGCTCCCTCAGCCTCTCCTCACAGGGCTTGTGTTCCAAACCCCTCACCAACTTTGTTGCCCTTCTTGTTACTTAGTAGGCAATAACAATTAAACAGCGATGCTCTGTTTGTTTCTAAGGAGGACAATTCTTATGAGTTAAGTAAAAAAGTACTCATTAGGTTGCCGTCCCTCAGTGACCACACAGGCAGAGAAAACCTGAACCCAAGTCTCTTTCTTTGGTAAAAGCATACTGCTATTTTTGATATGTTTTCCTTGTTGATTTTCAGATGTAATTTACAGTTGTCAAACAATTATAGGGAATACACATTCTGAATGCTACACTGGTGCCCTTCCTCCCCCCCTTAACTCTGTTGTTTAATTATTCATAACAGTTACAAGCACTTAGAAAGGAACAGTGACCTATAAATATTTAATACAAGATGCCTGTAACAGAAAGACATGAGAGACTACAAATATCAAACAGTATAGAAGTATTTCTTGATCCTAAGCCAACAAACAATAAGGTGCACGCTCTTCAGATTTTAAAGTGACAGAAACGTTCACAGCTTTGACAAACTAATCCTCATAGGGCATCTGCACACTTGACAATTGCAATCAAATAAATAAAAGCTACCAGGCAGAGCCATTTTCTCCAGACTTTCCCTATTTTAAAGAGACCTGTTCTGAGCATTTACCTTGTGAAGAAGACTGTGAATAAGCATCAGTGTAAGTTACTACTGTTTCAAATGGTTAAAGGATGTGAGTCAAAAGCAAACACAGAATCACCAAGGTTGGAAGAGACACAGTGAAGACAATCTGAAATCCCATTTTCAACAGCAGCACCTCAGCAAGCAGCTGACAGACTTATCAAATTCACTATATAGACTAGAATTCTAGGACTTGGGAGAATAAAAAGTATGCAAGGATTTTAAGTATCTTATGACACTTCCAGATGTGGAGGAGGGCTATGGATCCAGGACGCACCTCAAACTTCAGTATAATATAGCAGGTAAAAATAATCCTTTTCTAATTGGCAGAGCTCCTTGTACTTAACACTTAGAATGGGCAATAATGAATATATGGTAATACTCTAATTGTGTTCTGTGATGGAAAAGACAGTTACTAGTCACAGAAACACAAGTTACTGAGGCTGAAATGGACCTCAGGAGGCCATCTAATCCGAATGCCCCTGCTCAGGCTGGGCCACCTGGAGCAGGTTGCCTAGGAACATGTCCAGACAGCTTTTGAATAGCTGCAAGGATGGAGACTCCACAGCTTTCCTGGGCAATCTGTGCCCATGTCTGGTCACTCCCAGAGTAAAGCAGTGCTTTAAGGCATGCTGTGGAAATAACATCGATCTTCCATTAGACTGTTGGTGTACCATAACTCAACACACTCTGTGCAGCTCTCTGAACACCCTGCACATCACAAATCCGCAAAGACACACGCTACAGTACAAAAATTAACTGAAATTACATCTCAAAATTGAAACCAATCATAGAAGCAAAACAGTTTTCTCATCCATTTACTTCAAATTGAATTCATTTGCTCACTCTGAAACCCAAGGCCTCCACCGATTCTGCTCACGGCACAGAGAGATATGCCTGTCCTTTGAAATCATGTCTGTGTCCCACCCTGAAAGACCTCTGCTTCAACCAGCAAGGAAAAACAAAATGACCATGCCTTTGGTAGGCAAGAAAAGCCTGGAAAAAAGTTTAGATAGTACTTGAGAAACTCTGTTAAATTTCTTTATCTCAACCTTGTAGCCACCCACAATGCAACCTTCACAGTGATTACATGACTCCATGGGAAGGTTTCTTCTTGTTCAATGCTGCAGAGACACAGAATCTAGACCTGTTTCACTGCACTCAGCCTCTCACTCTCTCAGCTCCCTACATTCAACTATTTATTTTCGATTTACTTACAATTCATTTACTTACAAATTTGCAAACAAATTTTAACATTTCCCTACTCTGCTCTGGTAAGACCCCACCTGGAGCACTGCATCCAGTTCTGGAGCCCCTGTTACAGGAAGGACCAGGACATGCTGGAGCACGTCCAGAGAAGGGCCACGAGGCTGATTAGAGGGCTGAAGCTCCTCTGCTATGAGGACAGACTGAAAGAGTTGGGGCTGTTCAGTCTGGAGAAGAGAAGGCTCCAAGGAGACCTTATTGTGGCCTTCCAGTGTCTAAAGGGGGCTACAAGAAAGCTGGGGAGGGACTTTTTAGGGTGTCAGTTAATGATAGGACTAGGGGAAATGGAACAAAACTAGAAATTAGTAGATTCAGATTGGATGTTAGGAAGAAGTTCTTCCCCATGAGGGTGGTGAGACACTGGAACAGGCTGCCCAGGGAGGTGGTAGAAGCCTCATCCCTGGAGGTTTTGAAGGCCAGGCTGGATGAGCAACCTGCCCTAGTGTGAGGTGTCCCTGCCCATTGCAGGAGGGCTGGAACTAGATGATCCTTGAGGTCCCTTCCAACCCTAATAATTCTATGATTCTATGACTTCAACAGCTTGTATTTAATGATTTCAAAGCATTGATTTCCAACACAGAAATATTTGTGTAAAAGAAAAAAGTTTTCTTTTCTGATACTGCTAATCAGGACTGAAAATAAATCACAGTAACCACTTTTGTGTAACCAGGAAGCAGTGGAGAGTATATTTAGATTACATTTGAAAGTGTGCCTGCCCAGTGGACATTAAAGAAAATTGCAGGTCTAAATTAGACTAGGCTTCTTTAAAAGTACAAAAATGGACACAGTTACATCTGCCAGTGTGTCTTTTGGTTACTGCTATTACTCCTCTATGCAGCTAAATTATGGCTGCAAAAGAAGCCTGCTGTTAGAATCTGTCTAGTCCCTAAAAACAGAGCTTCCCCTCATGTCACCTACACCAATAAATCTAGTTGAAAAACAGACATGCTTTTAGTATTAATACATTTGAACTCTGAGAATAAAGGCAGGCATTCAACTGCTATAACTCAAAAAGTAAATAAATTGAAGGAACTACAACTCTCAGAATAGTTTAACTAATGCACAGACTAAAATAGCACATTTTCTAACACCTTGCAAAGCCAAGTGGTGTGCCCCAAGGATCAGTGCTGGGCCCTGTGCTCTTTAACATCTTTATTGATGATCTGCATGAGGGCATTGAGTCCATCATCAGTAAGTTTGTGGATGACACCAAGCTGGGGGCAGGAGATGATCTGCTGAAGGGTAGAGAAGCTCTGCAGAGGGACCTTGACAGGCTGGGCAGATGGGCAGAATCCAATGGCATGAGATTGAACACATCCAAGTGTCGGGTTCTGCACATTGGCCACAACAACCCCAGGCAGAGCTACAGGCTGGGGTCAGAGTGGCTGGAGAGCAGCCAGGCAGAGAGGGACCTGGGGGTGCTGGTTGATGGTAGGCTGAACATGAGCCTGCAGTGTGCCCAAGCAGCCAAGGCACCCAATGGCAAACTGGCCTGGATCAGGAACAGTGTGGCCAGCAGGAGCAGGGAGGTCATTCTGCCCCTGTACACTGCACTGGTTAGGCCACACCTCGAGTACTGTGTCCAGTTCTGGGCTCCTCAGTTTAGGAAGGAGGTTGACTTGCTGGAACAAGTCCAGAGAAGGGCAACAAAGTTGGTGAGGGGCTTGGAACACAGCCCTGTGAGGAGAGGCTGAGGGAGCTGGGGTTGCTTAGCCTGGAGAAGAGGAGACTCAAGGGTGACCTTATTGCTCTCTACAACTACCTGAAGGGAGGCTGTAGGCAGGCGGATCTCGGTCTCTTCTCCCAGGCAGCCAGCACCACAACAAGAGGACACAGTCTCAGGCTATGCCAAGGGAGGTTCAGGCTGAATGTTAGGAAGAAGTTCTTCACAGAGAGAGTGATTGCCCATTGGAATGTGCTGCCTGGGGAGGTGGTGGAGTCACCATCATTGGAGGTGTTCAGGAGGGGACTTGATGGGGTGCTTGGTGCCATGGGTTAGTTGTTTAGGTGGTGTTGGATTGGTTGATGGGTTGGACACGATGATCTTGAAGGTCTCTTCCAACCTGGTCTATTCTATTCTATTCTATTCTATTCTATTCTATTCTATTCTATTCTATGAGGTTATTAGATGAAAAAAACAATGAAAACAACTAACAACAAGATTCAGAACTGCTACTTTTTTTTCCCCTGCTTTAACAATAGACTGCATTTAAAACCTTTTAAAAAGTACATATTTAGCCAACTTGACTTGTATTTCCACACATTTTGATAAATTCATGCTGCAACATGACTTGCCCTGTTGTTCTCAACAGAACCTAATTCTGAAATGACAGAAGAGCCAAAGGGAAATTGAAAACAGAAGCAGATGTGCCTTAGTGGAATGTTGCTTTGTAAGACTAAGCTTCCTGTACTAAGAACAGAAGGAATACTTGTAAGGAAAACAATTTGCTGGATTAATTTGATACAATACTCAATTGAAAAGTTCACCAATTATTTGAGTACTGCATCTTGCTTATTTATGTATCTGAATATAGAATTTATTATCTACTAGCCATGAACTTGAAAACAATAAAAATAAAACCAGTTCTCTGAGGTACAAAGTTAACTCAACACAGCAAAACCATCCTGGCAATATCAGTACAACTGTCTAGTCACATCTGTAGCAACTTGTTGCTGGCCAACTTTTCTGTATCACTGGATTTTAAGTGTCAAGCTAGCTTAGAAGGAAAGAACAAACAGTAAGTGGTATAACCCTTTCACTGATGTTTGGTAACTTCTGCTTCAATAGGTGTTGAAACTCTCTTTCAGTGAACTGCTCTGTGCTGCATGCAACTCTTGATCAATCAGTTAAAACTTTAACAACACAAAAGGGATTTTCTACACTGGCAAGATTCCCCTGAGCCTTCTCTGTTCCAGGCTGACCAGTCCACCTCTCTCGGCCTCTCATGATATGAAATATGTTCCAGTCCCTTAACCCTCTTTGTGACCCTGTAGTGGCCTTGCTCCAGTAAGCCTCTGTTTTTCTCATACTGGAGAGACCCAAACTGGACTAACTGCTCCAGGTATAACCTCACCAGTTTTGAGTGAAGGGGGAAAATCACCTCCTTGGACCTGCTGCCAACACTCTTCCTAATGTATCCCAGGACACTGTTAGCCTTTTTTTGCCACAGGAGCACATTGCTGGCTCACAGTTAACTTCTCATCTGCCAGGCCTCCAAGATCCTGTTTGGCAAGGTATGAATATTTTTATGTTCCACTGAGAGGTGACTTAAAGAACAAAAATTGGTAAAGAGCTGTCATGAGGAAAAAGAGAAGTTGTGCTAACAGAGTAGTGATACATAGACTATTGATGATTTTTATCACAAGTCAGAACCATTTCTGACATAATCCATTTTAGGAGCTTTGATCCTAAAGGTACTGTGCTCAGTGAAACAACTGGAATGACAATTCATCATGCACAGGGTTCATATAGGCTGCAACCTATGACAATTTTAGTGTGATTTAGCAGTTATTTGTATTCTCACTGAATAAAGTGATAATGCTTTCCATGGCTTCGTCACCCATTGTTGGGAAATCCTCTGCTTATTATTTAACAGCCTGTTCCCCTGGCCATTATCAGCCTCAGAGGTGAAGCAGCTAATATATCAAACTCAGTAAGTCACAATACACAGAGAAAAGATACACAGTGTAGGAGCTGGAAAGGCATTCCTCTTCCATTACATTAGTCCTTAAAGGAAAAATGGCTTCTCTCTCTAGCATACCAGTTACTGCCATGGTTTTAGGAAAGCATGCTGAGAAAGCAACTGGCTATAGCTGTATTATTTTGACTAACAAATAGCATTAGCAATGTCTTTCTCTTCACAATATTTATGCAGCTAATAAAGTTTTGCTTTACCCTCTATCTTTATGGGACACCAAGATTCAGAATGAATCACAGAATCACAGAATCACCAAGGTTGGAAGAGACCTCAAAGATCATCAAGTCCAGCCTATCCCCACAGACCTCATGACTAAACCATGGCACCAAGTGCCATGTGCAATCTCCTCTTGAACACCTCCAGGGATGGTGACTCCACCACCTCCCTGGGCTAACAGGGCTAACAACTCTCTCAGTGAATAGACTAGAATAAACCAGGTTGGAAGAGACCTTCAAGATCATCGTGTCCAACCCATCAACCAATCCAACCCACCTAAACAACTAAACCATGGCACCAAGCACCCCATCAAGTCTGCATTTTATTCTAGCAAAACCACATACAGAAATATATTTTATTTCTAAAGCCATCAGTTGATTCACACATCTATGGTGGTGGTGTGCTTCAGCCACAGCCAGCAGCCAAACCCCGTGCAGCCACTCATGCAACTGCCCCCCACAGTGGGAGAAAGATAAGAAGAGTTTAACAAAAAAGCACAAAGCGATAACAAAAATCAAGAAGAAGAGCAATACTAATGAATTAGGATGTACAGTGGATGACACAAAACACAGCACTGACTGTGATGGCCCAGCCCATCAGCCCAGTCCTGCCCCACACCCATGCCACATCACAAAGCACCCCTCTCCTTGCCTGGCCAACCCTGCCCTTGTATTAGGTGGCATGACATCACATGGTCTGAAATACCCCTTTGGCTGGTTCTGTTGGCTGAACCAAAACTAAACCAAAAACCTAGCCCTCCCCCAGCTGAACCCAGTTACATAAATTAGCTGGGTAATTGTGATTTTAAACATTCTGCAAAACCTCAAGATAATTCTCTTCTACGGTCTTCAAGATTTGTGACTTAGTCCATGTTTTTCTCAGGGCTTCTGGATCGTTTCTAAGAGATACAGAAGAGCAAGAGCCTTGATAGATATTTCCCCTCTTATACTACTACTAGTAACTCTGGGAGTCTGTACACTAGGTAAGACTAAAATGATTATGAAAAGCTATTACATAGCCCCAAACTCTGTAGAGCAGCTGTTGATTTTTGGAACTCAACCTTTGGTTCCTTCCACTAAATTTGATGAGGGAGATGGGATTGTTTAGCCTGGAGAAGAGGAGGCTCAGGGGAGACCTTATTGCTCTCTACAACTACCTGAAGTGAGGTGGTAGACAGGTGGGGGTTGGTCTCTTCTCCCAGGCAACCAGCACCAGAACAAGAGGGCACAATCTCAAGCTGCGCCAGGGGAAGTTTAGGCTCAAGGTGAGGAGAAAGTTCTTCACAGAAAGAGTTACTAGCCATTAGAATGAGCTGCCCAGGGAGGCGGTGGAGTCACCGTCCTTGGAGGTGTTCAAGAGGAGATTGGACGTGGCACTTGGTGCCATGGTTTAGTCGTGAGGTCTTGGGTGACACATTGGACTCGATGATCTTTGAGGTCTTTTCCAACCTTATAGATTCTATAATTCTATTTAACCCCTACCAAAAACCAGTCACTTCCTTAAGGAAGGGTTTTGAGTCAGGTTTCTCAGGATGAAGAGTCCAATATCATCACCATCACTTCCTACATTAATGTAGCTTCAACCTCAGGGAACCTTACAGGTTTGTATCCCTGTTTAGTTCTTAACTAACTGATAGTAGTTAGAACAATATCTTAACACCAATATTGTATTTCAGGATGAATTAAAACATACCCCAAATTTTCTAGTCCATTTAGCTGTTTGCTGCACTTTGCTGTGAATGTATCACAGCTACAGAAACTATGATTGTAGTTTTGTTCCCATATGCCAGACTGACAAAATGCTATGCAGAGAAAACAGAAACATTTTATGGATGAATGCAAGTATATTATTCACTGATGTAGAAGACACTGGCAGCTAAAACGAAATGTTTTCACAGACACCTTTCCTACAGTTCTATGCTGTATGGCAACAGGACTCTACTTCTGCTTGAGATTAAAAGTACATTACTGTATCTAAAACCACACTCTAGGTATGGACATGACTTTATGAGTAGCATATCTGCTGTACACATCATTCTGTCATGGATGCAACTGAATGACAAATGCATTAGCAAAGCAAAGCTCCTCAAGAAAAGCTGACAGACTTCTCCCAGCTCTAATTCCTGCAGCAGCATGTGGGAAAACGTGTAACTGGATGTCCACAAGTGCTAACGGTGAGACTGCACACACATCTGTCCTTGGCTGGCTCCAGAAACAAACTAAACAGCTGAACCTGAAGAGTAATCAACAGTAAATCTTTTGAATGCTTTTCAAGACATTAACAAGTTTCCAACTGTAACTCTGACTCACTGTCTGACATTCATTGGGTTTAACAGACTCCAAGTGTTACGTGTGGGCCAAAGTCTGGGGAAAATGCACAGACTTATTTGCTGTCATCAGATAAAGGGTGATAAAGAATATGAAGATTATAAACACAAGATTAAGATTTAGGAACAAGAGGTTCAATCATTTACCTTCCAATGGGCTCCTTAATACATAGAAACTGAGCTGAGTGGTATTTTTACAGAATCATAGAATGGTTTGGGTTGGAAGCGACCTCCAAAGGTCATCTAGTCCAACCCCCCTGCAGTGAGCAGGAACACCGTCTGGAGGCGTTCCTCTGTGACCAGAGCTAGGTTCTATGGTCCTGCTCTGGCAGGGGGGTTGGACTCAATGATCCCCGGGGGAAGTTTAGGCTCAGGGTGAGGAGAAAGTTCTTCACAGAGAGAGTTGTTAGCCATTGGACTGTGCTGCCCAGGGAGGTGGTAGAGTCACCATCTCTGGAGGTGTTCAAGAGGGGACTGGATGTGGCACTTGGTGCCATGGTTTAGTAGTCATGAGGTCTTGGATGACAGGTTGGACTTGATGACCTTTGAAGTCTTTTCCAACCTTATTGATTCTATGATTCTATGATCTCTTTGGGTCCCTTCCAACCCCTGACATCCTGTGAGCCTCCACTAGATCAGGTTGCCCAGAGCCCCTTCAAGCACCCAAGGATGAGGTCCCAATTACTTCCCTGGGCAATGTGTTCCAGTATTCCATTACCCTCATAATGAAGAGCTTCCTTCTAACACTGACCTTAAATCTCCTCTTCTCTATTTTCAAACCACTGTCCCTTGTCCAATCCCCACAAACCTTTGCATACAGTCCTTTTCCAGCCTTCTTGGAGGCCCTCTCCAGGTAGATTTAGACAAGAGGCCAGTATTTACAGAATCTGTGACCTTCTGAGGCTTGCTTGATGTGGTCACAATGCCCTACCTGATAATCTGTTTTCTTTTATCTAAATGAAAATCCTGTATGTAGCCACAAACTAGTTTAAGGAATATCACTTTGATTCTTTTTAAAGCATCAGTTGGCTATTTCCTCCATGAACAGACCACTCACTCTACTACAAAACACACCCCCACAGCAATTGCACACGCTGTTAGGCTTCTCAACATTTTGTGTATTCTTGTTCAATTCTATTATTCCCCAGCCAATAATCATGGTATATATTTGTTTCCCATTTTCTTATTTTAATGAAATCTTTGTAACTGTCCTGAAGGGATAAAACATGCCCTAAACCAGACAAGAAGCTAAGCACCTGTGAATGTGCAAACTTGGGCATTCCTGGGGTCCAGGTGGGTCAGGTAAACATGTAGCACATGATGCACCTGTGACTGGCCTTGCAACACACCTGTGAACTGTGTGTGCCTCTGGCCATGTTTGGGTTTATGGCATCATGTTACCAATAGATATTTATTGTCCTCAGACAGCATTTAAACCAGCTGAGGTGATGGACAACTTGCCTTGTTCACACCAAGAAAGCAACGAGACAAGATGCTGCTGAAGTTGCAGCTGAAAAACCTGTCCTAGCAGGCAAAGCTGAGCCAGGAGCTGCAAGGGGACAAGCTTCTCCCAGCACCCAGAAGCTGCTGCAGTGAGAGCACTGAAGGAATCCCCAAGCCACAGCTGGCTGGCCCAACACATCAGCTGTCCTGGCAGCTATGTGCCTGGGACAAGTCCCTCAGCTACAGAGCAAAGCCACCAACACAGAAGCCTTTACCTGGCACAGTGTCTGTGGTGGGTTGAAATTACCCCCTAAATAAAATTGCCAGACCAGCTCAGGTGGAAGCAAATGAAAGCTGTATTTACAAGCAAAACTACAATCTACAATAGAATGCAATGAATAGGTACAAAATATTTACAGGATTTACAGTATTGACAGATATCTGCAATTAACAAACAGCACAAGGATGCCCCTGGTCAAAGACCAGGAGAAGAATAGAATAGAATAGAATAGACCAGACCAGACCAGACCAGGTTGGAAGAGACCTTCAAGATCATCATGTCCAACCTATCATCCAACACCACCTAATCAACTAACCCATGGCACCAAGCACCCCATCAAGTCTCCTCCTGAACACCTCCAGTGACGGCGACTCCACCACCTCCCCGGGCAGCCCATTCCAATGGGCAATCACTCTCTCTGTGTAAAACTTCCTCCTGACCTCCAGCCTGAACCTCCCCTGGCACAGCCTGAGACAGTGTCCTCTTGTTCTAGAATAGAATAGAATAGAATAGAATAGAACAGAACAGAACAGAACAGAACCAGACCAGGTTGGAAGAGACCTTCAAGATCATTGTGTCCAGAAGCTACTAGCTTCTCCCTCTATGCCTACCCAGACCACCCCCTATACAAAAAGGAGAAAGGTGCAGAGAAAGTTGCTGTTAGACTTAACCAAAACAATGCAGCCAAGGTCAAGCAGAAGCAAGTCAGTATCTCTCCAGAGCGAAGAAGCGAGAAGAGAGGAGAAGAGGGAATTGCTTTGGTACAACCAGCCTTAGAGCCAATATCTCTCCAACAGAATTGCTTAGAATTATCTTTATTTTCCTTTTCCCACCCAACAGTGATTTATTTACCTTTTACTACTTTTCTGTTCAAGATCTGTGGAAAATTTTAAAGGCATAGCCTAAAACTACCACACCTTCATGTTCCTTGTATGTGAATTAGCCACCACCAAATATCAGTGTTTTGTAAATAAGCTACGGTGGTGTCTGAAAATGCCCCTGCCTGGAATGTGAAATATAAAATACATTTCTATTTTATAACAATAACATTGGTCTAAATTCTTGTTTTACTAGGAGGATTCCATGGAGATTTGTTTTCAAACCAAGCTGTACAGCTACTATATTTAAACATGCATCACATGTCAAGATTTAAATAAGGATTCACGAGTTCCACTTTTTCTTAAATGGAATAAACTGCATTGTTTTTAGAGTGCTTTCTGAGATAGTTCTATTTATAGCTGGCCATGAACACCCACAAAACAAAAGAAAAAGCATCTCAGAAACCAAGGTAACTAGGAGAGAAAAGGCATTCTTCGACTGAGGCAATGCTACACAACATCCAACTTAAAATTAGCAGTGGTAACAGCTCATTTTTCTTCTCAGCTTCATAAATAAATCTGAAGTGCCAAGACCACTAAGCCACTTCCTGCTCAGGAGTCACAAGTAACACAGAGGGAGGGAAAGATAGGAAATACTTAAAATGTTAAGGGTGACTTAACTACTCCTCTTTTAGTAGCTACATTTACCAAAACCCTACTAAACCATCCTATGTTCCCACTGGCAATACTAATCCATATGGGTCTTCTATAGGGGAAACACCACCAAAAAGTAATAGTAATTATCATAGTATCATTCAGGGTTGGAAGGGACCACAAGGATCATCTAGTTCCAACCCCTCTGCCATGGGCAGGGACATCCCACACTACATCAGCCTGGCCAGAGCCTCATCCAGCCTGGGCTTAAACACCTCCAGGGACAGGGCCTCAACCACCTCCCTGGACAACCCATTCCAGGGCTTCACCACTCTCATGGGGAAGAACTTCCTCCTCACATCTAGCCTGAATCTCCCCACCTCCAGCTTCATTCCATTCCCCCTAGTCCTATCACTACCTGAGATCCTGAGAAGCCCCTCCCCAGCTTTCCTGTAGGCCCCCTTCAGATACTGGAAGGCCATAATTAGGTCTAATTACAGGAAAACAATTCATTAATTCTTTAATAGGTTAAATAATTGATTTTATTAGTTATTTGACAACTCTAGAATGTACTTGAATGCTGAGGAGTAAAGACATGGAGATGCTTGTTCAGCTGAACACCCCACCATAGTGTAACTGTTTTCTACTGAAGCCTTTGTAAAGGAACCACTCAAAGCAATATCCTTTGCATCTCCTAGCTAAAATGTTCTGTCCTCTTCTCTCCTTTGTCTTGAGGCCAACAGTGTGAAAGCACCTTGATCCACATCTCTTTCTTTCATGACACAGAGTCAGAAGCAATTCTTCTAATGACTTAAAAAATAATTCTCCCTAAAGGACTTCCATGTGTTAATTGTGTCATTATGGTCAAAGGAGAAGGCATCATCAAGTAATGGCTCATCATTTGGGAGAGTGCTCACTGGCATCTTTTTTTCCAGGAGTATTCAACCCACATATAAATTTCACAGTGCATGCTTTCCCTAAAGATTTTTCTTGCCTTTATTTTTGGGTGATGCTGCTACTGAAACAACCTCAGTGTTAAGTATTTGAATATGAACACAATTATTTGATATTTTTAGACTTACTGCATTGTCACGTGCACTTGGGCAACATTTTTGGTTGCATTTCCAGAAGCTCCTGGAACACCAAGGCCACTTCTGAGGTCACCCACCATCAGCTACTGCAAATTCCAAGTGTTTCAAGAAACTTCAAGTTTACGTTACAATTGCATATGTCATGCAGAAATGCAACCCACTGCACTACATCAAGCCAGTAGAGCTGTTGTGGCACTAGAAGACAGGCCTTGTCCAGAAGAGAGAGAGAACTCCTCTTAACAAAACTCATGGAGAGGAACACAGAGAGCCAAAAATAGCCATTCTCAACCTCAACAGTTCTGAAGCCAGCCTGAAAACATGTACACAGATTCTGCAGCTGCTGTCTCATTTTTGATAGCATGGCTCGTCTTCCATACTCCTCTCCACTATCTCTTCCCATCTTTTAGAGAATTCCAATTCCAGCAATAGTAATATTTACCTTGCATGAATCCTGATCATTTTCACAGTATCACTTAGGTTGGAAAGGACCTCGAGGATCATCGAGTCCAACCTATCAACACAGACCCCCATGACTAGACCATGGCACCAAGTGCCACATCCAATCTCCCCTTGAACGCCTCCAGGGTCGATGACTCAACCACCTCCCTGGGCAACCCGTTCCAATGACGAATGACTCGCTCGGTGAAGAACTTCCTCCTCACCTCAAGTCTAAACCTCCCCTGGCACAGCTTGAGACTGTGTCCCCTTGTTCTGGTGCTGGTTGCCTGGGAGAAGAGGACAACCCCTTCCTGGCTACAACCACCTTTCAGGTAGTTGTAGAGGGCAATGAGGTCACCCCTGAGCCTCCTCTTCTCCAGGCTAAACAATCCCAGCTCCCTCAGCCTCTCCTCACAGGGCTGTGTTCAAGGCCTCTCCCCAGCCTTGTTGCCCTTCTCTGGACACGTTCAAGTGTTTCGATGTCCTTCTTCTTTTGTTCTTTTGTACTCTGCCTGCATGGCTTGTAGGACAGCCAAGAGACAGGGCGGGATGTAGCTCCTTTAGAAATGCCAGCGCTGAAAGGCCGTGCAATGCAGCCTGAGTCACCGCTCAGCAGTGAGTGCACGTTCCTTGAACTATTGTAATGAAGACCAAATAGTCTCTCTTTTTCTTACCCAGATGCAAATGTTCATGCAATTTAGAAAAGCTAAGTTATGTCCAAGAGCTCTGCCCTTTAGTGTACTTTGGTAGAAATTAGCTAGCAGCAGGCAGGTGCAGTAATTCACTTTCTCCAGCAACTTGGCTGGGAAAATTATCTTTGCATAGAATTAATAGTCCAGCTTTTATAAATGGCTTATACACGAGACTCTTTGGATTAAAGTCTGGTATCAACCCCTGTATTTTTTTATAGGTAAGTAAAAAAGAGGTGAGACCTGTCTGGATCTCCCAGTTGTTGCAGAGAAAATGCTTTATATGGAATACTCATTTCAGCTATCATTTGCCTCTTAAAAACTACATCTCCTCTTAAGGGTTTATTTTAGCAACCCAAACCCTTAAAAATCAAATTACTTTTCCATTGTCTGAACACTCTAGACAGAAAGCACATACAAAAGATTGCTCTCCTGCTGTCTTCATAAAACAACAGATAATAGCTTTTCTAAGAGACAAAAGGCTACAGACTTGGAGAAAACACAGTAAAACCTGAAGTGTTTTCTCATTTATCAAAACTATTTTAGTGCTTATCCAGCAGACTGCCACACAGAACCTTACTACTTGTTATAGCTTCACTACAGTCACTCTTACGTTTCAAACTAATTTGCACTGTTCTCTGCAAGAATCACAGCTTTACATGAAGAGTTCATCAGCCTTTTGCTAAGATTTTAGATCAATGATATAGAACAATATCTACTCTTTATGATGTCTTGGTTTTGAAAGAGGACACAGTCTCAAGCTGTGCCAGGGGAAGTTTAGGCGGGAGGTGAGGAGAAAGTTCTTCCCAGAGGGAGTCGTTCGCCATTGGAATGTGCTGCCCAGGGAGGTGGTGGAGTCACCATCTCTGGAGGTGTTCAAGAGGGGACTGGATGTGGCACTTGGTGCAATGGTCTAGTCATGAGGTCTGTGCAGACAGGTTGGACTCAATGATCTTTGAGGTCTCTTCCAACCTCAGTGATACTGTGAGACTAGCTGTGAGCAGGTGCAAGCCTGCAGCATAGAGGAAAAGTCCATTTGTGGCAGATGCCATCCACTGGAGCTCTTTTATTTAGAAGCCCTTTCAGCAAAACACAGTGAGATGATCAGCAGGAGTTTTGGCCTATATTCTCCAAGCTCAGGACTGCAGAGCTCTGAAGCTGCTGGACACACTCTTCTTGATCCCACTGCCTCTCTTGGCCACAAGGCCACATTGCTGTCCCATGCAGAACTTGCTCTCCACTCGGACTCCAAGGTCTTTCTCCATGGAGCTGCTTTCCAGCAGGGCAGCCCCTAACCTGTACTGGTGCCTGTTGTTCCTCTCCAGATGCAAGAGGAAGATCGTGTCTGCTCTGCAAACTTTGAAACTGATTCTAGTCCTGCAAAGTCAACAACCACAAATAAGCAGAAACTACAGTGAAGTAGCAAAGGGCTCCAGCCACCAGTTACAATGCAAATAACAAAGGCTGCAATTATAATCAAAATATATTAACACATTTTTAGGTATGAATCAAACTTGCAGGCTGGCAAGTGTTAGCAATCTGCAAAATTAAATCCTACCTGAGTCCTTTAGGAGTTATCACAAAACACATGAAGCAATTTCATTAAAAAAACCAAACAAATCCAGTCAAAGCCTAAAGTTAAAAAAAATAATGGTTAAAGCAATCTGTAATTTTGAGTAGGAACTTGGATTAATTCAGTGATTGCACTAAGTTAGAAAGCAACTGGACAGCAAAACTGTGTTTCTTTATCTGCTAATGATACTTTATCAGGCCAGAGAGATTGCCACCCATTTGCAAAAGCTAGCTGCCTCTTTTTTTTATATATATATAATTAGAATTTGCCAAGTCCTCAACCACAACAGCCTCTAACTAGCACCCAGAAGGCTGTTGATCAGACCACAAACATTAATTGATCAACCACTGCGATAAAGTCCCAGAACAAAGGCAGCTCTGAATCAGCATTTTAATTTCCCAGTCTTTACAGAACACATTTACTACAATTAGCTTCAAAAAGAACTGGGCTGGAGGAAGTTGAAGCACAGTTTATTCTCTTTCCTGTTGCAGCTCTTTTTAAGAATAAAAGGCTTCTCTGCACCTTTTTTTTTCAGGCCATAAACATTGAATAAAACCTTTATTTAGAATAAACCAAACCAGGTTGGAAGAGACCTTCAAGATCATCACGTCCAACCCATCAACCAATCCAACCAATAAGGCTCAACTCACAGAAGTAAACAGCCTTCAGAAGTTAGTAAAGATGCAGCAGGTTGCAGGAGAGCAAAATCTATCGAAGAAGCTACTTCAGTTAGGCTGCAGTTCAGGACTACCCTTCAGGAAACCATTATACAGTCTCACCAGTACCAGGGTTACGTTGTTCCCATCCATGGATAGTAAAAAGCAGTACTGAAAAATCCCAAACATTCCCACAGCAGGAAAAGTATGATAGACAGAGGACCAAAGTGCAGTGAAAATGAAGTGAGGTCTTGCCATTCTCCTTGGTAAAGCTTTTCTATCCTTGTTGATGGAAGGAAGTTCCTTCCTTCAGTAACATGGAAGACTGTATTTTTAACCTCACTTTCTCTAAGAACACATACAGTACATAAATACTTCCAGTGTTTACCTAGTTGTCTGTCTCTCCCTCTTACAGCTCCCTACTCAGCTTTTAAATCTATTAGCCTATCATAATGAAATCTGAAAAAGGAGAGAGACATCTGTTAAGATCATTTACTTCCAGCAGTTTCCTAAAACCTGCTGTGGGAATATCAGGATTAGTATTTCTCACTTCAGAGAGTAGGCAAAATTAAGCTGCTCATCAGAAACCATCATCCAGTTGACCTATCTGTAGCTACCTATACGGCTGCCTCTCCAAGAATGGGTCTTAAACACAACTCCACATTTCTTACTGTAAATTTCTTGGTTTTCTACAGATAAGTATCAAACTTTGCAATTTTTATTGTAGAGTCTCTTTCTTTCTACTACCCATAGGACACCTTGTGTTCCTACACAGGAAGATGCACAGAAGTCAAATGTTCAAGAATCCTAAGACCTGTATCAAACCATGAATTTCCAACAAAGGCAATTACTACTCAGGGCTCAGTACTGGGACCAGAGCTATTCAATCCATTCACCAACAGCCTGGCTGAGGGCACAGCCTGCACTGTCAGCATGTATGCCGATCACACAAATCTGGGTGGAGTGGCTGACACACCTGAAGGCTGTGCTGCCAGTCAGCAAGACCACAATGAGCTGGAGAGTTGGGCAGGGAGAAATTAAATTAAATACAAAAAGGCCAAGTGCAGAGCCTTGAACCTGGGGAAGATCAACCCCAGGTATCATCATAGGTTGGGGGCTGACCTGCTGGAGAGCAGTGAAGGGGAACAGGGCCCGGGGGGCCTGGTGGACAGAAGGATGACCATGAGCCAGCAATCTGCCCTTGTGCCCAAGGCGGCCAACAACACTCTGGAGTGTATTACAAGGGCTGTGGTTAGTAGGTAAAGAGATGTTCTCCTCCCTCTCTACTCTGCCCTGCTGAGTCTGCATCTGGAATATTGTGCCAATTCCGGGACCCTCAGTTCAAGGACAAGGAACTGCTTGAAAGAGTCCAGTGCAGAGCTATAAAGATGATTAAGGGAGTGGAACATCACCCTTATGAGGAAGGGCTGAGGGAGCCGAGGCTTGGAGAGGAGGAGACTGAGAGGTGACCTCATTCATGATTATAAATATGTGAAGGGTGAGTGTTGGGAGGATGGAGCCAGGCTCCTCTCAGTGATGTCCAATGACAGGACAAGGGGCAATAGGTGCAAGCTGGAGCAGAGGAGATTCCACATGAACACAAGGAAAAACTTTTTCCCTGTGATGGTAACAGAGCAGTGGATCAGGCTGCCCAGAGAGGCTGTAGAGTCTCCTTCTCTGGACACATCCAAACCTGCCCACATGCATGCATTCCTGTGTGACCTACTGTAGGTGATCCTGCTCTGGCAGGGCACCTGGACTAGATGACCTTTTGAGGTCCCTTCCAACCCCTAACATTTTGTGATTCTGTGATACTTTCATCTTCAGCCTCTTTTGTGGCTGCTGATTTGGTAAATGCCTACCAAGCTGTTTTGGCCATTGTCTCACCTTCAGCCCCAAGAGATGCAATTTCCAATTCACCTTCTCCAAAACTGAAAAGCAGCATTTAAGGAACAAAAATCTGTGGTTTAACTGAGAAACTGTTTCATTAATATCATGAGTTCCAGGTGCCAAGTTTCTTTTACTACAGACAAGAGCTTGGACATTCTACCAAAGGAGATTTTGCATAGTCTGCCACTACTGATAAACAGCTTACAAGTGGATTGAGGATTTTACAATCTTGGTATACAAAGTTAATCCACTCTGAAATTGAATAGTTGCAGCAGATGGCAATCAGAAATCTCTCATCAACCCCAGACTATCCTCATGGTGTATCACCCTACAAGTAAAGCACACCCCATTCCTCCTGTGCTGTAGAACTGATTATGGAACATCAGAGGTTTCTCTGGGTTACACAGATAGAAAGATACTATGCTGCAGTGGCTTACAGCTC
Organism: Melanerpes formicivorus; assembly: GCF_026170545.1. Lineage (NCBI taxonomy): Eukaryota > Metazoa > Chordata > Aves > Piciformes > Picidae > Melanerpes > Melanerpes formicivorus. The sequence continues at coordinate 3,674,008 of NW_027142375.1, forward strand.
ATACTTTGGAGTGGGTTATTTTTATGATGAAGTTAATGCAGTTTTGAAAACCATCAGACTCATTTAAAGCTGATGGGATTGCAACTGTACACTTTAATTTCTACTTTACAAATGCAGGTTTTGGAAGTATGTTTTCTCCTCCTATGATGGGCAAATGTTAAGTTTGACAGAATTGCAGTCAGCTATGAATAGAAGTATTGAGAACTAATGACCCCATTTGGTTTGCAGGACAAATTAGCTCTTTGCATTTAAGAGCTAGGGCTACTCATTCAAGGCAGAAAATGGTACATTTGAGGCTTCCTCACTGTTGATAGGTAATGAGATATAGTACAATATGTTGCTCTGTTTTTCCAGACATATTAAACAACAATTCAACATAAGCCCCCTAATGAATACTCAAGTATTAATACTTTAATGTTTGTCAAGGACAGGGTGGAGGGAGCTGATTCCAAACACTGGATTCTTGTCAGCTAATAACAAATGTGATTTTGACTCCAGCTTTCACACATTTTCAATTCAATTCTCTCTACTCCTATGCACATAGGAATGTATAGAAGTGTCCAAGTGTCCTCACATCTCTGCAATGCTCTTAGGGGGCCTACAAGTAGGCTGGGGAGGGACTTCTTAGGATATCAGGTAGTGATAAGACTAGGGGGAATGGAATGAAGCTGGAGGTGGGGAGATTCAGGCTGGATGTGAGGAGGAAGTTCTTCACCATGAGAGTGGTGAAGCCCTGGAATGGGTTGTCCAGGAAGGTGGTTGAGGCCCTGTCCCTGGAGGTGATTAAGCCCAGGCTGGATGAGGCTCTGGCCAGGCTGATCTAGTGTGAGGTGTCCCTGCCCATGACAGGGGGATTGGAACTGGATGATTCTTGTGGTCCCTTCCAACCCTGACTGATTCTATGAGTCTATGAAAGGGCAAAACCTCAAACAGAAGCTTGTATCACAATACTGTGAAATGCTCTCTCAAGTTTACTATCCAAATATCAGAAAGTAACATTTCTTTCTTCCCACAAAAATTAATTTGCAAATGAGAAGATCATCTTCTGAAAATCTAGAGGAAAAAAGGCTATTTTGCCATATTCAGGGAGAAATTCTATGTCAACAGCGGGACTTACCTCCTCTGGTAACAAACTGCAAGTTCAGGGATTCCCTCAGCTCTAGGGGCTAAAACCAACTTTTATTTCCATCTACTCTTATGTGAGGTCATAAACCCTGACCAACTGAAAATGACACTGGCATCAAGATTTCTTGTTGACCCCAAAACTTACTTGGTGAAATTGTCCTCAAACAACCCTGCCCAAAGGATCTGAATTTGCAAGAGATGCAAAAGCAATACCTATTAATACCTTATAAATTAAACACTTCAGCATACTTCTGAACTACTTAAAACCCCAGAGAACCCTAATCTGATACTTCCAACTTCCATGCCTGTTTACAGTAAGTTTAACATCTGCCCTAGCAATTCATTTATGTAACTTTTTTTCAGAGGGCTTTTCCCCCCACCCATACTTGTCTACACAAACTTCTCACTGCATCGGCAGCAAGCACAGTCAAGTATCCAGATAAGCATAAGTAATTGAAGTAATAAAGCCTATTAAGTAATCAGCAGTACAAACATTCCACTTTCAGTATTACACTGCCTATCTGTACTGACAGAAGGGCAGCAGTCACAATTAATGTGTGATAACAATTACATCTTTTTTTCCCCGAGTGATACAGATCCTGATGGACAAAACAAAGGATTCTGTATCAGTGGGTGAGCAATTCTGAGATATCAGGGAAATTCAGATGATTTTCAGTGCCTAAGGTGGAACTGGTTTCATCAGGAGAGGAAGAATTATTCCCTCAAACTACCAACAATCAAACAGCAACGAAAAGCTTAGTAAATCCAGGAGGAATGTTCCTGAACCCCCCATTTTCCCAGGAATATGCCACAACGTGGTGTAAATTGTTAGCTACAACCTAAATGCTAATGCCAATTCAAAAATTCATTTTCCAGTTCCACTTTTCAATGGCACTATTTAAGTATCTGTATTGATTTGGAAGCATACCATTACAGACCTTAATAACAATGAGCCACATCGATTTATATTCCTTCATTTATAGCGGGGAACTTGAAAGTCAATTTCATACCCATTCTTCTCTCATTAGACTCGATATTACCTTGTCCAACTTATGTCCTTACTGCTAATAGCTTGTAACATGCAACACTAGAATTCTCCCCTTAAAAGGTCTCCTCCAGTAAAGGAGGATGTTTAAGTTGTATAGAAGAGCAGTTCTCAAGACACTGTCTTACCCAGTATGCATTTTAAAGGTATTTCCAAATCCTCTTTGCAGGTTTGTTTTAACCACATACACACTGAAATAAATGCAAGAAAACTGAGGTGCCAGTATGGCCAACATAAACAATCACTCAGTTATAAAATCTAGGCAGGATATTGACAAAAACATATCCACAAAACCAAGCTGCTCGTGTCAGAGCTGCATTCTGTGCCTATCATTATTTACCACTGGTACAAGCTGCTCCTTTGTAATTAACTGATTTCTGTTAGTTACATAGTTACATTTCTAGCTGCCATGCTATGAAATCTAAGCAAATGCTAACAGCTACTGCAAGCATCCTGACTACAGAATCATCTCAGCAAATTTGTTCTGCTCTTGGATGAGAGATTACAAAATGTTTGCACACATTTGGCTAATTCCTGAAGGCCAGCAGCAGGCAGAGACATAACCTCTACGCTATTCTACAAAGGTTTAAACAAAAGTGGGTGCAAAATTATGTCAGATAAGAACTAAAGTGTGTTGTGATAGTGCCTAGATGCACAGCTAGTAGAGGAATGTGAACATGGTTATCAGAAACTGCCAGTCCTACAGTTTACAAAAATAACTCAAGAGTTCATAGGTTTTGTTCTGCACTGTATCAGCTCCTAAAGAGTAAGGCTGAGAGTGTCATTCAAGATCAGGAATTCTTCCAAAGACTGATCTACTAGATCCTTCAGTCTGAAATCACATACAGGTACAATATATATGTATCATGACAGGGATCCTATAGGAAGGCTGGAGAGGGACTTTTCATAAGGATATATTTTCATAAGCCGAGGGAGAGTAGGTTTAGACTGGATCTTAGGAAGAAGTTCTTCAATATGAGGGTGGTGGGACTCTGAAATAGGTTGCCCAGGAAGGCTGTGGATGCCTCCACCTTGGGGGTGTTCAAGGCCATGTTGGATGAGGCCTTGAGCAGCTGAGTCTAGTTGAGAGGTGTCCCTGCCCACGGCAGGGAGGTTGGAGTAGATGATCTCTGAGACCCCTTCCAGCCTAAGCCATTTTATGACTACAGTACTGCCTTTCATTGTTGACAGGGCACACAGAATGAACTCTACAAATCTTTACTCTGTCTGTGATTAGAGAGGCAGAGTCCTTGAGGGTATCCCACTGGGAGTGGCACAACCTAGGGAAGTCATAAAACAAAACAAACAAAAACCATGCACAGAGAAGCAAGATGCAAGAAGGTATTGTATCACTACAGCAAGTACTACATTGAGGGGCAGCCAGAAGAAAGCAACCAGCATTGGTGAAGATGAGCAAAGCCACATTCATTTTTGACATCCATGTCTTTCAGGAAATTAGGAGTGGATTTTGTGCAAGTTGATGGAAAATGTGAAAGCAGATCTGCTTGACCTGTGAGATCATGGAATCGGAGGAAAAGGCGAAGGCACCCTGAAGAAATCCACACAAGGGAAAAGAAGAAAGGGAGGAAGTGATGACTTCTCAGCAATGTTTCACATGGTAACCAACTTAACCTTTGGGCCACTTTTGAGTGAAGAACAAGAGAAGAGTGGAAGAGAAATTAATCTCTAGAAACTGTGTTCACAGAAGAGAGGCAATAGTCCTTTTCCCAGCACACAAGTCCCTCATGAGGTGGGTGCACGAGCATGAGAACAGTGCTGTGCAGGCACATTTATAAATGGCAACACAGAACTACTTTCACTCTCACTCCTTGGAGTAAGTATTCATTACTGCTCAGTAGTTCTGGCTACACACACCTCAGCTGACTAATTCTGCAAGTGAAGACAACTGCAATTTCTTTTTTACTCCTTTCAAAAGGTACATTCATACTGTGACCAAGAACAGCCACTTGGTCGCTGCAGACTGCTGCTGCTTCTACAAGAGTACACACCTTTGCACACAAAAAACTAGTCTGAAAGTGGCCAACCAAGCAACTTAAGAATCTCCTATTTCTCTTCATGCTCGAGTGACTTTTTGTTGCTGCTGTTGTTTTACTTTGTTTTATTTAGATATTAGTCCTGCCTAAATACTACAGGCACTCTGAAGAAAGTTCAGATTAAACAGAAAAGCCACCTTGGGTGAGGCCCAGTGACAGCACAAGGGGCAATGGGTGGAAGTTGAGGCATACTGGGGGTGTTCAGGAGGAGACTTGATAGGGTGCTTGGTTGCATGGTTTAGTTGATTAGGTGGTGTTGGATGATAGGTTGGACACAATGATCTTGAAGGTCTCTTCCAACCTGGTCTACTCTACTCTACTCTATTGGAAGTTCCACGTGAGCACGAGGAAGGAATTTTTTCCCTGTGAGGGTGACGGATCACTGGAACAGGCTGCCCAGGGGGGTTGTGGAGTCTCCCTCTCTGAAGACACTCAAGACCCACCTGCATGCATTCCTGTGTGACCTGGTCTAAGTGATCCTGGTCTGGCAGAGGGGTTGGAATGAATAATCTTTCGAGGTTCCTTCCCACCCCAACATTCTGTGATTTTTAATTTCAGTGGTCTTCAAACTACACACTCCTGCAATTTAGAGACCTGGCTCTGCTCATGTCATTTTCTTGGAAATCAAAATACTGACATTCATCTGCAATTTTATTGTTTCTGACTTCAAGACAAGACAGCAATGCTGCTCAGCTGACCAAGAAATCTAGGCAGAAGTTGCCTTCCATAGGTAAGTTTAATGAAGCAGGGACAAGGGTGGGGGAGAGCCAGTTAGTCAGTCACGTCTTCAGAGGCGACGCAGAAGAACACAACTATCCAGTTGCTTAGAATCAGCAAACACTGCCTTTCAGGTCAGGTCTTAACTCAAGAACAGCACATGCAAAAATTCTCCAACAACACAGGAAGTTAATATTTTGCTTTTACTGCTTTGACCCTTGCACCTCTGTGTTTTAATACTGAGTTATACAACAGCTGCTTACTTCTACTTTAACGAGTGCAAAGTGCACTATCAGTGTGATTGGCTTCTGCATTTCAGTGTTGCAACAAAAAATAGCCAACTGACTCTTAAAACATTCAACAGTATTTCACATGTCCTTCATACCTTCATCTATGAAACATTATGTTTTTTTCTTAAGTTTTAAAATATTTTAAACCCCCTCCTTTATAATTTAAAGACTAAACACAGTAATAGATATAAGTACTAGAATCCAGCAGAAATATCAGACCCTGCAAAGTGTCTTTTTCCTCCACCACCATTCCCCAGCTTCTAAATGCATGTTAACATTGGCAGAGTTTATATATTAAATATAAGGAGTGTATATATAATGTATAATATATATAATAATAGATACACTATATATATCACAGTATCACAGTATAACTAAGGTTGGAAAGGACCTCGAGGATCATCGAGTCCAACCTATAACCTATATATTATATATATATGGAGTGTAAGGCTGCTGAGAGGAAAAAAAGACAAAACTAAGCAACTCAATTAATTATTCATTTTAATAGTATAATATCCTTCTTCCAGCATTAGTAATTCTAGTACTCTTCAATTCCTCATCTTAGAACAAGGACACTTCCTCACTCCTGTTTGAAGATGTAAGGTTGAATAGAGATAACGTGCTTTAATAGGCTTAATGAAGCTTCCCCAACAATCCACCAACAAAAACCTCAACTCTTTGGCATTTCAGTAATGATTGACCAAAACTTGTCTGACAGTGGGTGTTTGCACAGCAATCTTTTCTCTGCAACTTTTACACGGTGTGAATGAGAGAGTCTGCAACTCACACCGTGGCCTTCTACCACACTTGCAGCTAGAAAGAAACCTGGCCGGAGGATAAATCCAACACTATCTTGGCATGGCTTCCTTCTGTTTGTAGTATTAATACTGTGCTTCTTTCTAACCTTTTCTCCTTAATGTGTTTCAGAACAGACTATTCACAGATATTTTTGGCAAGAACAGGCTCAGATGCCAAGCTCAGGAATGTATTTTTCCATCAGTAATAGTTCAGCCTATGGCTGCCTTCCCGGCTGGCTGTTTCTCAAGCCTTCTGATGACCTGTTTGCTTAGCCTGTTCAGCTGCTGCAAGTGCCAGTGCACAAGTTCTTCTACAGCATAAGGGCTTTTATTCCAATTCCTCTATCTGTGTTGCATAAAACCACAAGAAAAGCCTGAGATACTAAAAGCACTCAAATACCAAGCTCTGTAACCATACAGAAGCAAAATTAACACTGCCCTGGTTCGTAAAATATTCAAAGGAACATTAGTCAGAGAATGTACAATACATGTTCATATGCCAACCAAAGAGCACTTCAGCTGGCAACATTCTGATGGCTACAGAAAGTAGTAATAGATGCATGCCAATTTAATTAGTACTAATTTTGCACTTGGTGTATCTCTCACTTAATTCAAAACCATTCATGTACAAAATTGCACCTACTTGTGCCAATGCACTTAGTTACAGGAAAACACTTCAAGTGAAGCTTTCCATCTTCTGTAAATATTTAACACTCTACTTTTTAAAACCCCACTTCCACTGAGGAACATGTTGGGACAATCGAAACTCTTTTACCTTCTTCATATGAAGATAACTTCAAGTTTTAAGTTATATTGTCACGGAATCACAGAATGTTAGGGGCTGGAAGGGACCTTGAAAGATCATCCAGTCCAGCCCCCGTGCCAGAGCAGGATCACCTAGACCAGATCACACAGGAACACATTAAGGCAGGTCTTGAACATCTCCAGAGAGGGAGACTCCACAACCCCCCTGGGCAGCCTGTTCCAGTGTTCTGTCACCCTCACAGGGATAAAATTCTTCCTCATGCTCACATGGAACTTCCTATGCCTCAACTTCCACCACTGCCCCTTGTCCTGTCATTGGGCATCACTGAGAAAAGCCTGGCAATCATCTAAACCAAAATTCTGTAGAAGCAAAAATACACCAGAGCATCTAATGTACAGGTCCTGTCCGTTCTAAATACTTACATATGGAAAAAAGAAGACCAGGCAATACAAAAACTCAATGACTTATTTCCCAAACTAACTCCTGCTGAGCTACTCACCTGTACAACAGAGGAAATAAAGCAGTCTGAACACTGGAGCAGTCACTAGGGTAATTTCTCCAGCTTCTGTGTAACAGATTTGATGTCAAAAACAAACTTCCTTTTCCCAAATATATGGCTGCTAACTGCAAGTCACAGCACTTTCTCTTTGAATTCAAGTTTTGGACAGCTCAGAAGCAATTTATTATTTTCTAATATTACTTCAAATATTAGTGTTTTATCAGACTTTTTCATCCACATGTACCAGATCACTCCTGAAAACTGACATACAATTACTGAAATAAAGAAGCTTGATGCACTGGGTAGACTGTGAGATGAAAATTAGGACTGATCAAAGTCTATCCCCGTCACTAAAATTAAGCTTTGTACTTGGAAAATCTCATGGAGGTTTTGGCTCCCTGGCACTGAGAGCAGTGAATTGTCACCCTTTCCATGGAATGGAATGGAATGGAATAGGGTCCATCCTTTCTTGTGGAGGCTGAAAACACACAGAATTGTTTCAAAAGGAAAAGACCTCTAATATCCTTGAGTCCAACAAGTGGATTTAAGATTTTGTTATTAACACCACTTTAGTCTCAACTGGTAAAATGATGGGAAGAGGAATGTGCAGTTGCAGAAGAGAGAGGAACTGGTAGTAAGACAGCCAGGGTAATTTGAAGCCAGAGCAGCCATAAAGACAGCCTTGATGGTCTGCATGCTGTGCCAGCTTTGTGGTGATTTAATCTCTATCATAGACTGAGCCAAAGTTTTTAATGAATGCAAGTAATACTTTAAAACTTAAGTACCCTAAAGAGCTGCTAAGTATTTAAAGGCAATCACTTCTGAGAGCCATACTAGCTGCATTCCAGTTTTCTGATCACAAATCTGTCACACTCCCTACATTCATCACTACTAAAGCACAAGTGGTGTATATTTAAAAGCCATCAGCATAGCAAACTGAAGTAGAGACAGAAAGAAACTCCAAACCACACATACATGCATGTTTTTGGGAGACCTGTGCCACTCTCGTGATTCCACTCTTGGACATGGGAAAACCACAGTCTGGCTGGGATGGAGCTGATTTTCTTCATAGCAACCTGCATGGAGCTGTGTTTTGGATTCGTGACTAAAACAGTGTGGGTAACAAACCAATGTTTTGGCTGCTGGATTGTGCTTGCACAGCGTTAAGGCTCTTTCACCCCTCACCCTAGTCCACTCCAGCAAATAGGCTAGACGTGGACAAGAAACTGGAAGGAAATACAGCCATGATAACTAATGAAAACTGATCAAAGGAGTATCCATTCCATGCAACATGCTCAACAATAAGACTCAGGTAGCACAAGGGGAGGGGACTGCCGTCCAACGTGGCTCTTTGGAGACTTCCTCGATCCTTGGTCTATTTGTGGGAGGCAGTGAGCAGCACTTGTTTTTCTTTCCTCTTTCCTTCAGTTATTAAACTGTCTTTGTCTTGAGCCACTAATTCTGTTGCTTTTGCTGTCTCTCTGCCATGGGAGGGAAGGATGAGTGAGCAGCTGTGTGGGTGCCTGGCTGCTGGCCAAGGTCAATCCACTACACATGGTAACTTCAAGATCCTTTCCAGCCCTGTTTTCTGCTAAAAGGATCATCACCAGCAGCTTCTTGGGATTAGTAACACTGTCCTTGTTGTATTTAAAGGACCAGTAAGTGGAGGTTAAAAATATAAAATAATGCAAAATGCAGAGAAAAAAATAGCCCAGAAAAATGCTGCAGAGTGAAAAAAGGGGCAGCTTACTAAGAAAAGTTCCTGAATCGATTCATTCCGGGGCTGTATTCTCATTACTTTTGATACTAAAGCTGTATACACTGCTGTAAGTCACACAAATCATTTTGGGGTCTAAAGTTAGAAAGCATCATTTCGCCATGTTGTTCAACAGCTGTGTCACTGAAGTGTTTCCAAATCTTCACTCTGTACCCCAGAAACTGCCATTTGTTTAGTCTAACCAGGCACAGTCCAGATTGGGTTATTCTAAATTCTACTTCCAAATTAGTTGTGGCTTTTACTACTCTAGGCAGAAAATGTGTCCATGGGAACTCAACATTCTCCTCATTTCCCTTGGAAGAAAGGTTTCCCCCCCAAAGGTCTTGACAGAGACTAGAGTTCAAAGCCTCCAACCAGTGTCAGAAGTAGCAAAACAATTCTCACTTGAAAACAAAACCACAGTTCCAGGGAATCCTCCAGGCAGCGATGCTGTCCTTCTAAGCAATCAGATTGACAAAGTCATCTTCCTTAAGTTAGAGGGTTTGTAGTTAATTCTATCTTCTAACTTTGATCTACCCCCCTAAAAAAAGGCTTTTTTCCAAAAGGCATGGAAATAATACTAATAGTTTTTATCTTTCTTTCAGTCAGCAATAAAAGCATGGCAGCAACAAAACTTGAATTCTAATCAAAAGCTGAGGAAGACATTCTCTCCCGTGGCCCCAGCTTTTAGGGATGAACACTGACAACACTGCCATTTTCATCTCATCAGAATATTCCCCAGCTCCTGCTAAGGACTCTCCAGATCACCTGGATTTTTATCAATTTCCATCAGCATGTTACTAACCACTATGGGCAATCACCAAGTAGCTTTCCATTTTCATTTCCCATACACACCACATTTCCTTCCACACTGACCATGAAGAAATAATTCCAATACCCATCAGGAGAGCCACAATATCTGAAGTTCAATGCAGGAACTTTGTTAATGGATTTGACCAGCAAGCAATTTCTGCTAACAAAAGGCCAGCCTGAACTCCTTGAAGAGAGAAAAAGGCATCAAGAATGGAGAAAATAACTTTTTTCTCTCCCCCACAGAAATCATCACATCATTCCAATCACTTTCAGAACTAAGAGTTTTCTTTTCTGTAGGAGTAAAAGGGATGAACCAAAGAGAATGAGAATAAATAAGAGAATTATTAAAACTCCAGTCTCTCTGGAGAGGATAATTCTGAGCAGAATAGTTCCAAGCAGATTTGCCAAAACTAGAAGCACATACTGGAAGAAGGCTTCATCTAAACCAAAAAGGAACACAGTCAGCAATTCAATTCAATACATTTCTGTGACCTTTTGAATTTTAATAGCTGAGAAAAGCCACTAAGCATTGAAGAGCACTCTGTTTAAGATGATAAATCCTTTAGTGGAACAATCACACTAAAACTGTATATTCAGACAAGAGAGAGGATAGGAAGTGACTACACTTCAATAGTGAACGAGGATGAAACAAAACAGACCTTTAAACAACGCAGAGAAACGAGAGGGAGAAACAGAACTGTTGAACTTTAAATGAGAATGCTGATGAGACAGATGTTTCAGAAACTCAGTGTAAGGAAGACTTACCAAGGGGAAATTACCACCAGCACACAAGTTCACAAAATCAAAATAGGCTGTCAGTGTGGAAGAGTTCTGCTACGTGAAATGTGGCTAACAGTTACACCAGATAAACTAACTCTGTCAACACATCTCACAAGATGAGGGATGAACACTGAGAACTGCCATTTTCATACCATCAGAATATTCTCCAGCCCCTGCTAAGGACCCTCCAGATCACCTGCATTTTTATCAATTTCCATCAGCATTCAGATTCCAGGTGTGTCCAAGATCCTTCCACATACTGAGGAAAAAGGCTGAGGGGCATAGCACAGTATGAATAAATGACTTTCATTCTTTCAAAGTAGACTGGACAGCTGTTGCATTAAAAAAAACAATTCCAAGATCTTAATAGATCTGTTAAGTTATACATCATACATGACTACTTTATAAGACAACAAATGAGACATCGAAATAGTAATTAAAAAATGAAATGAAGAACATGAATGCAGAATGATTGCTCACATCTCACCCTGCAAAAAGAATTAAGTAGGCACCAAGTTAAATTGGGTGTCAGGTTCAAGACAGAAAAGGAGATACCTTTTCCTCACAAACCCATTCCAGATATGCAACTCTGAGCCACAGTATGTGTCACAGATTCCAAAGTCTACAGGGTTCAAAAAGAAACTTGGAACAATAATGAAAGCAAAATTTGTCCTTTAAATGAAGGTACTAAATATGAGCATGGCACCTCAGGAAAAAGCCCTGAGCAACAGGTCTTCCAACCTGGTCTATTCTATTCTATTGCACATAATAGAGAAAACTGACATTATTCTTTTCATTGTTCTTAGCTACCCAACACAGGGTCAACTACTAGAACTCAAATAACAGGCAGGCCAGTGAAGGGACTTCCCACAGCCTCTCACCAAAACAATACAAACCAAAACCAACCAAAGAAGAAATCCCCACAAACACACCAGCCAAAAGCACAAACAAAAAGGAAACATGAATGGAATTAGAAGTGAAGGAGTTACCTGATGCCACCGTAATAGACAGCTTTTTCCACCAAGTGCTTATTTCCTTCCATTTGAAAATCTGCCAGATTTCTTTCCAAGGTATTTAAGAAATACTTTATTGATCCTGGTTCTGTCCCTTACATTGATTTCAAAGGCCTTGTTTCTCTGTGATACATAAGCACAAGCAAGTGCCTCAGCCCTAATGAGCTTTGCAACAGTTGGGAGAAAAAGAGATGGTGGAAAAGTTAAGTGTAACAAATACCTTTAGTAAAGAATCTCAAAACAATTAATCAATGAACTGGAGAAAAAGTGCCCATAAACTTTGACATTTTTCTAGTATTTGTGGTTACATTACAGCCTAAGCCCCCAAATTCTTTTTCTTTCCTTTTTTTTTTGGCTGTTCTTTTTGTTTGTTTTCCATTCTTACATGCAAACAAAACAGGGTTGTATAAAATTCTAGCAGGTGTCACCTTCTCCCAGTCAGTTATTGTGAAGACTGAAAGAAAATGTAAAATCAGACAAGTAAATTTTTCAGTAACAGTTTGGTTCAAAGCCTCCTACAGCTTGGGTACATTTTTTACCATCTTTTACAGTGACAAATTACATTAAAACAAAGATTTACTGGAGGCAAGGAGAATGGCTTTTCACTGCTGATTTAAAACAAACAGCAAGTTTGGCAAGCTACAAAAACAACAGGCATGTAAATGAGGAAGTTACAAGCAGAGCAATTGCTGCCTCACAGAACTGCAACTAGGGTAACACACAGAATGGCCACAGACTCAGCAAAGAGAATTCTCCTGTATCATCTGTCAGAACAAGAAGACAGTCTCAAGCTGTGCCAGGGGAAGTTTAGGCTGGAGGTGAGGAGAAAATTCTTCACAGAGAGAGTTGGTGGTCATTGGGATGTGCTGCCCAGGCAGGTGGTGGAGTCACCATCCCTGAAAGTGTTCAAGAGGGGACTGGATGTGCCACTTGGTGCCATGGTTTAGTCGTGAGGTCTGTGGTGACAGGTTGGACTTGATGACCTTTGAGGTCTCTTCCAACCTTGGTGATTCTGTGATCTACATCAACACACTTGGATGAGAATGTTTGTTACTCCTGAGCAGTAGTGCAATGTGAGAAAAAGGTCCAAACCTTTTCTTTTTTCCAAAAGTGCTGCCTCTTTCCCTTTCCTCAAGGTAGCACATGAGAGAATGGCAGTCCTGGTTGTTTGCCCACAGAGAAAAATGCAGCTTCCTCCCTGGGATGCCCAGGACTTTCATTAAAAGCATGGTAGGAACAAAAGCAAACCATGTTAGACACAAAATTTTATCCCACCTATATTAAGAACGAACTCTTACAAACCAAGAACCATCACAAAACAAACTGCATTTCCAGAAGGAGCTAACATGTCGCATTAATTTCATACACTGCAATGAGGACAGAAGAGCATATGAGAAGCCAGAGAGGTTTTTGCTGCTGCTCAACAGCTACCTCAAAATATTTAAAGAGCTACATCAACAGTGGATAAAGGACTGAAATTATTCCTAGGATGAAACTCACCCTGACCCACAACCAAAATTCATTACATTCTGGTTCTCAAAACCCACCCTACTGCTTCGCAACAAGGAACATACCCAAACCCAATACATATATAGCACACCCCTTTCTGTTACCATATGTAAATTACCTTTTCCCAGTAACTCCTATAAATCATAGGCACAATGTTTGAATCTCAGCTATCTGTGAGACCATTATATTTCCCCTTCATTACCAGCCCTGAAACCTGCTAACATTCTTGAGCCTCTGGTTTCAGAAACCTTGGACTCAGATTCAAATTCCTGCCAAGTCGTTGGCCTGAAATAATACAGAACTATCTCTTTTTCCTTTCTAGTATAACAAGTTAAGAGCTTGAAGACTCACTTTTTTTGCCCCTGAAATTCTGCCTGTCAAGAAAAACCTTTTAAGAAAATGAACCCATCAGACCTTCTTTGGATTTTGTTGTTTGGTGGTTTTTGTTCCAAGCTACTATACTTTCAGTCCTTAGGTGATAGAACCTACAGTTGAATAATTTGAAGAATTTTGTAGAACTGTATCCTGATTTCTTTGCCTCTAGAGAAATGTTCATGAATGTTCATCTAAACAGAAGTTTGTGAACATGTGATTCCTGTGATCACCACAGTAAGTGGATAAAGCTTGCAGGGCCTCTATTCTAACACACCTCAGGAACACACAGTCTTCTTCTCTTGAACTGCTGAAACAAAGCTTAAACATATGATCAATTTAAAGAACAGTTAACATCCTTCCTAAACATAACTATTCTACGAACTACACAACCAAGATCTTTGCTGTAACAGGTTTGAGGGTGCTCAAAATACACATTAGCACCTTGCTCATCCTGCTAAAACAACAAAACCAAGGATGTAAATTGACAAAAATGAAAATGGGTTAGCAGTACTATAGTCTGTTATCTGATGTTATCAGCCCAAAGTAGCAGCTGTCTGGATAACAATCCAATTGTCTTCCTTATATTATGGCAAATCTCATGATACCTGGTGTTTTCTTAAACTCTTTATGGATACTTAGAAACTCAAAATTAATTATGCCAAGGCTTGGAACACATGGTGCATGGGCAGACTGGCTTAGGTCAAAGGACCACTGAAAGGAAGCCAATACATTAATCTTCACCTCTTCCGACTTTTTTAGAGGACTTGACTTGTGATGTTTTGAATGTTCAGGTTAGACAGCACTGTAGGTAAATATAACAAACAAAACATGCACTGAATACACTCTATCTCAAAGTGTTTTGTTACAGTTAAACCAAAGACAAGGACAATCCAACTCAACAAAGGAGTAGACGCTGTCTAAAGCAACTAGGGGATCAATAAAGGAAGAAAATTCAGTTGGTGAGACCCAAGAAGTCCAAGGGTAAGGCTGAAGAAGTTAATATTATGTTTGTGAGCTGGCTTTTCTGAGAATTTACTGCAGGTCAAGTTCATAGGCAGGAAAAGTCAATAATACAATCAGAATTCAAGGTTAGGGAAGGTTACAAAGGGCTTCAAACTGTGTAATCAGCTGACCAGAGCAAGACTAATAATGTTTACATTGCCCTGCAAGGACCTCAAAATGTTTCTTAGTGACGTCTTCCAGGCCAGGAAAAAAGAGAACAGTTTGTGAAGCTGCATTGTTAACAATTAGGTAAGATTTTAAAGTCAATGGACTTATCATACAGTTCACACTGTATGGTATTTTCCCAAAATCCTGGAATGAAGAAGTGAAGAAACAGAAGAGTCCACCTGAGTCACAAAGTTTGTATTGGGAGCCCATGACGTACTCTCATCAACCATTCTAAGCGGTGCAGATCAGACACTCAAAACAAGTAAGGGTTATGAGGTGTGCCATTCCAGAACACAGAACTGTATGCTAAATAAGTAGTAAGCAAAAAAAAAGGAAGTGTGGAGTATGACTAATTTTGAGTCTTGCAAAATATTGTGACATGGCAAATGGGGGTAAGTGTCTGAACCCAAAGAAAAACAACTTCACCTTCCTCTGCATTTCTGTTTTATATACCAAATAACTTCACTTCTATTTGGATAATAATTTGGGGGGGAGGAAGGATGGGTAGGAGGGGTGGTGAAGGAGATAATCCTAAGGAAAACTCAGGACAGCATCCCAACAGACACCACACAGTTCCTTTCAACAGCTCAAACGACTGAGTGTTGGGATTTCCTTCCTAGATGACAGAATCGCATCAATGTTGTGGAAGTTAAAAACTTCTGGTTACTTTTATCCTTAATTGCTTACTGCAATAATTTAATAACCCCTCAAACAAATTCTTCTCTAAGGCAAAACAGTAGATGCTGTTCTGTTTCAGGAAGCTCTGACCTAATTGTTACACTTTGAGTTTCCTAAAGACTAGACATGCCATCTTGGCTCTTATGGATGATGGGGTGCTTGGTGCCAGGGGTTAGCTGTTTGGGTGGGTTGGATTGGTTGATGGGTTGGACACGATGATCTTGAAGGTCTCTTCCAACCTGGTTTGGTTTATTCTAATAAAGGTTGTTTATTCTAAACCAAAAGAAACACAAGACTACAAAATAATCCATGACTATGTGTTGGGCAAGAACTTTTCAACTCCAAAATTTGGGATATGCAAAATACTATCAGACTGCACTTGCAAAAGCAAAGCCTAGCTTCTGGTAAAATGAAAGCACTTTTATTTGTACTGTATTTTTCAGCTGGATGTGATGTCCATGCCATT
Organism: Melanerpes formicivorus; assembly: GCF_026170545.1. Taxonomy (NCBI): domain Eukaryota; kingdom Metazoa; phylum Chordata; class Aves; order Piciformes; family Picidae; genus Melanerpes; species Melanerpes formicivorus. The sequence continues at coordinate 3,689,861 of NW_027142375.1, forward strand.
TAATTCCGTTACTCCAGCATAGCCAGAAGCCAGATGTGCTAATCAGCGACGCTTTGTGTCACCAGCATCATAAAGCGACTTTATAACATGTTAAAAGATTTCTAACAGAACTCAGTCTCCTACAAAGATGTTAATGTCAGCCACTTCCAACAAAAGCATCATCACCAGCAGAGACATTATCACTCAGTTCTTCAAAGAGGAGGCTTTAAATATTTAGTCAGAGGTTTTTTAACAGCACTCTCCGATCGCCAATTAGTGCCAGCAATACCATTTACATCTTTGATGATGACAACACTAAAAATAAATAAATTACAATCCAACTTAGGATCACAATATTGCCACAGTGGATTTACACATTTGACTGGCACACATTTGGAATGCTATTTTAGTCCCATACTGGGGGGGAAAAAAAAAACCCAAACAAATAATAAAATGGAAGGCAAAAATACATTAAAAGGCACCACAAAGGGAAAAAAAGCACAGGAACATTCTGTAGGTGCAACAACTAAATACATGAAGATTCTTTCTCCTGGAAAAAAGAGAAGATGGCCTAAAGCAAACTTGATGAACACCTTTCCACACATCTGTGGAACCTTCTACCACAAGAACCAGGGCATAGCAAGTTAAGAAGTAGCTGCCAAGTAAAAACAGGCAGAAAAGGATTTCTTCACACAACACACAGTGAAGAAATTGCCACAGGATGTTATAGTGGTAAAACACAGAAGTCAAACCAATATTTGACAACAGGGAAAAAAAACAATGCATACAGATTATTAAAAACAAAGTTGTCTTTGCTCCAAATTGTTTAAGGCTGGGAGCAGATGCCAGGAAAGGAGGCTTTTTCTATTCTCCTCATAGCAGTTGCTGTTGGAAGCAAGCTACTAAGTCAAATGGGCTTTTTTCCCCTTTAAATTCACAAGGGCTGGCAACTTTTCTAGACTGGGGGAAACAGATGCATCTTAAACCACAACACCTAAGTTGTGCAGTCAGCCCTCATCATAGGGTCAGGCCACAAACCCTGTGGGACTTAAACCCACAGTTGCAAAGTTGTCAGCCTTTGCAGAGAATAGTTGCTCCTTTTTTCCTACACCTCTTTGGGGATTTGCAGGCAGACATGAACTATTGCACTATTGCATATGCCACACAGAGAGCTCTGCTCTGGCACTTTGCTGAGAATGGGAGGATCTCCACTATCTGTTAAGGAAGAAAAGCAGAATATGGCCAGTCTGAGGTCTGCTGCTGAAGAAGAAAAGCCAAGACAGGGTGACACAAGAGTCAAGGTGACACAAACTGAAATAAGGTCAAGCAGGAGAGTAAAAGATTAATGTTCATTCTCCACAAAATACCAAATTGGAATGGAATGGAATGGACCAGACCAGACCTGGTTGGAAGAGATCTTCAAGATCATTGTGTCCAACCTAACATCCAAGACCACCTAATCAACTAAACCATGCAACCAAGCACCCTATTAAGTCTCCTCCTGAGCACCTCCAGTGATGGTGACTCCACCACCTCCTCAGGCAGCCCATTCCAATGGCCAATCACACTCTCTCAAGCTCAGGCTCAATGGGGCTATGGGCAACCTGATCTAATGGAGGATGTCCCTGCTCACTGCAAAGGAGTTGGACTAGATGACCTCTAGAGATCGCTTCCAACCCAAATCATTCTATGACTCTAATTATACTCAGTAAGCCATAAAATGCTCTTAGGAGTTCTCTGAAGGCAAGAGAGACACGATCCAAACTCAACTGTGTGCTCTAGTTTCCTCCACTGCGTCTCAGTAATGTGCCATGACTAAATACATTTTAATTTCACATAAATGTTAGTCATTGCCATTTGCAACTATCTGAAAAAAAAAACCAGCAACAACAACAAAAATCAACCTGATTTAATGACCATTTTCTGTAAATGGCAAAATACATTTCAGTTGATTCAAGCTATTTCCTGAAGCAATTTATTTCCAACTATTACTGAGGCTCTCCTGCCTTATGTTGCAAAAATGTATGTATTTGTAAACACATAAATATTGCAATCAATGTGAGTATTATTCAGCAACTCAGCAACTAACTTTTTCTACACTATGTGGAGAATGACATTCACTCTGCTTCTAACTTACTAAAGCAAAAAGCATGGTAGACTATATGGAGTATATGAAGTTGCTGTGCTGCCTTTTGTTTTTAACCAGGAGCTGCCTCACTCAATGGACAGCTGCCTACCCGAAAACCACCAACAATAACTCACAGGAAGAAAACAATCAAAACAAAATCTTCAACAGTGAGCTGAATCCCTGCCCTTTTTGTCCAAATTACACTTCAATAATACAAAGAATTAAGCAATGAAATTACTTTTTGATTTAATAATTTACACTTTCAGGAATGCAGTTAAGACAGGCAATGTCAAACACTTCTGTCATCAGAAGGTAGGAATAGAATAGACTAGACTAGACTAGACTAGACCAGACCAGGTTGGAAGAGACCTTCAAGATCATCATGTCCAGCCCATCAACCAATCCAACACCACCTAAACAACTAACCCATGGCACCAAGTACCCCATCAAGTCTCCTCCTGAACACCTCCAGTGATGGTGACTCCACCACCTCCCCAGGCAGCCCATTCCAATGGGCAATCACTCTTTCTGTATAGAACTTCTTCCTAACATCCAGCCTAAACCTCCCCTGCCTGGTGCAGCCTGAGACTGTCCTCTTGTTCTGGTGCTGGTTGCCTGGGAGAAGAGACCAACCTCTGCCTGTCTACAACCTCCCTTCAGGGAGTTGGAGACAGCAATAAGGTCACCCCTGAGTCTACTCTTCTCCAGGCTAAGCAACCCCAGCTCCCTCAGTCTCTCCTCACAGGGCTGTGTTCCAAGCCCCTCACCAACTTCGTTGCCCTTTTCTGGACTTGTTCCAGCAAGTCAACCTCCTTCCTAAACTGAGGGGCCCAGAACTGGCCACAGGACTCAAGGTGTGGCCTAACCAGTGCAGTGTACAGGGGCAGAATGACCTCCCTGCTCCTGCTGGCCACACTGTTCCTGATGCAGGCCAGGATGCCATTGGCTGCCTTGGCTGCCTGGGCACACTGCAGGCTCATGTTCAGCCTACCATCAACCAGTACCCCCAGGTCCCTCTCTGCCTGGCCGCTCTCCAGCCACTCTGACCCCATACATATAGGATCCTAGATTTTTCCATCACAAGATATGCTTCTAGAAACAAAACCCATGCAGACCAATCTGCTGTTCCAGAATTTCACAGTCATTCTTCCTCTCCTACCCTATACTAAAAAGAACAGTAAAGGATGGACATATGTTCACATATGTGGATGCTAACTCATCAAAGCATGCTTTTTTTAGTGAGGGCAAAATAATAATGCTGGAAAGAAGACAGAATGCCAGGGGCTGGAAGGGACCTCAAAAAAATCACCCAGTCCAACTGCCCTGCCAGAGCAGGGAAGATAAAAAATAAGCTCTAATTACAGAAGAGCTCAGCCATAAAAAGAACTTTGAAAATTCTGTGAAAGTGCTCTCTAACAAAAGAGCAGCAGCTCTTTTTCTTCTGCAGAACTGATTCCTTCATAATTTACAGGAAATATCGAACCATTTTAAGCAATTTTAGTAAAGGCATTAGGGCAGGCCTGGCACTAACATGCAGAACATCATTCACCTGTGTTTGTAAGGTACCTGTTATTTCCACCAAAATAAAAGCCACAAATAAGTTTATTCATTTTTTTTACAGTACATTTGTAAATCCAACTTAGTATCTTGTTATCTTCTATCTTTCATTGTATAACCCTCTCAGCCACTGTTCTGAAAAGGGGTTTGTCTGTCTGCATAGAGGCACTTCCTGTCCCCGTGCCCTTGCGAGCTATGTACTACAATTTCCAGAGCATGAATGTCTGGTGTCTGAAATGATCCCTGAGCACAGCATACTATCTGAAGCACTCAGGGGTATTTTAGTACTTATTCCAAAGGGTCAAATGACATTCAAAAGGATCCTAGGAAATGGTAGAAATGAATCACATCTGTTTAACTTTCCTAAGGCTGCACCGATTAACACGGTGAGCCTCAGTACTGCTGATTTCCAGTCACATGCTGTATTTACACTCTCTTCTGTCTTGAACACTGATGTTTTGCAAGGAAGGAAAAGGTGGATGAACTCAAGCATGCTCCTCTTCAGAGGCAAGGGTCAAATGAGTCTGTACTAACAGTTGTTGACAAGACAACAGTTTGGCAGGAATTAGGAGATGTACTGCAATCCAGAGGATGGGCAACATATCCTTCCAAAGGATCACTCCATATGTAATCACAGAATATTAGGGGTTGGAAGGGACCTCAAAAGATCATCCAGTTCAAACCCTGAAAGATCATCCAGTTCAAACCCCCTGCCAGAGTAGGATCAGCTAGCATAGGTCACACAGGAACACATCCAGTTGGGTTTTGAACGTCTCCATAGGAGACTCCACAACCCCTCTGGGCAGCCTAGATCTCCTAAAACAGGGAGAACTAAGTACAGTGATGGCACTACCCCATATTTCAAAGGCATGCCAGGTGTGAAAATCAACTGGAAAACAAGGCCAGTCTTTATAAACACACAACACACATTTGGTACTTACTCTCCTTCAAGACAAGCAAACCAACCCCTTTCAAAGCAGCCCTTTTTATGCCAACGTGTCACTGATTCACAGAATCATTTAGGTTGAAAAGGAGCTTTAAGATCAGATCCAACTGATAACCTAACATCTACTAAGTATATATTACACATTGTACTTACTGTCCATTATTTTTATATATTTAGATGGAGACATTTAATCATAGATTGCCTTTCTAAACTAGATTCTGCAGCATCATATTGCCCAGTTTGCAGGCAGTACAGAACAGAAAATAATTGATTCTTATTTTAGCCATGGAGTATAGAATTCAAACACATTTAAAGGCCATAAACAACAATCATTTGACCCCAAAAAAATAGCATGTACCATTGCATGATGGAAATGAGGGCACAGTTAAAACTGGCTGTTCATCTGAAGGTGGAAGAGCTGCATGCATATTAGAAGGTAGGTTAAAATCAGAGAGAAACTGACAAATTGTAAGATAGGATCTGGAATAATTAAAATGCAGTCAGTGGGACAAGTACAAGCTATTAAACTCTGTGCAGGTGATTGCTTATGCCCATATAAAAAGAGGAATAATCAGTCTGCAGTCCTGCATAGAACGATCACAAACAAAAGGTGATTAAAAGACAAAGAGCATCATACTGAACTTTATTAACAGTTGATCCTGCAGCAGAGCAGTGGAGCAGAGTAGACTGACCTCTGGAGGTCTCTTCCAGCCCTATTGTTAAACATTCTTCAATACACAGATGCTGTTGCTTTTTACCATATTTTTCTCTTCTCCATGTACATTAAACATAAATTCTTATGCACCTTTCTTCCTCCTAAAGCTACCTACTACCCTATTTATACTTAGATTTCTGAATCTTGAACACAATCCTACATTTGTGTGGAAAGGTAAGTATTTTAGAATCAATGGTCTATTATTACAATATGTGTTCTAACTTAATTTGGCCCTTAAAGATAGGCATACAACCGGTTTCAATGAAGAGATTGGGGATTTTTTAACAGTCAGTGGAAATAATACAAAGATCAACATCATTATCACCCATGGACAGGCAAAGGCTTGGAAATTATGTAATTAATTTGTTCTCTCAGTCTGAGTTTCTGAATGGGCTGCCTGAGGAGGTGGTGGAGTCACCATCACTGGAGGTGTTTAGGAGGAGACTTGATGGGGTGCTTGGTTTCATGGTTTAGTTGATTAGGTGGTGTTGGATGATAGGTTGGACGTGATGATCTTGAAGGTCTCTTCCAGCCTGATCTATTCTATTCTATTCTAGTCTAGTCTATTCTATTCTAGTCTATTCTATTCTCAACCCTCCATGAATGCAGCTGAAACATGGGAGCAATGCATTACCTGTGAGCCACAGGTAGGAGACCAGTGAGACCAGCTCTAATTCCTAGTTCAAAAGAAGTCTAACAGTCATATCTTCGATCAACCCTGATAGTAGGCATGGAAAAAAAAATCTCATCAGGTATTCATAATGATTTTTTTCAATTCCACTAATTGATTTCTCACAGCTGAACAGACTGAATATGTTTTGTGGCTATTCTAAGGATCTGGGGGTGGTGGGGATGAAGGAGTTGCTATTATTCACGCTGGCCAAGCTCTTCTTTCAGTCAACAGAAATAGATATATAAGCTCTTCCAGAACAGAAATCAGAGAAGCTAAATTCATCCAAATTATGTGCCTGCTCCAAGTCATCTTCTGAAGAAAAATACTCTCTCTTCATGGTCTATAGTACATAAGCTAACTAAATTACATGCTGAACTTGGGCACAGTGAGGATCCCTCTGTACTTCTACAAACACCTTTTCTAAAAATTGTGTTCCTTCACAAACATCCAAACAAAATTTTGATGACTGCTGCCTACAGAAAGCATTCATGCAAATAAAAACATATACCAAATGCAACCCACAACATACCCACTCAGTGGCTGTGACGTATCTCTTTCCAGTGTCACCATTAACTGCCTGTTATATATGTATCATGCACACATATATATGACACTATATGCAAATACCTAAGGCATACAGCTTTTGCTTGACAGAAAATACAATTGAGGGAGCACTACAGTATCATCTTAATCATTAATCATAGGAGGAAGTACTGTATCATCTTAATCATAGGAAGAAGTTCTACACAGAGAGAGTGATTGCCCATTGGAATGGGCTGCTTGAGGAGGTGGTGGAGTCACCATCACTGGAGGTGTTCAGGAGGAGACTTGATAGGGTGCTTGGTGCCATGGGTTAGTTGATTAGGTGGTGTTGGATGATAGGTTGGACACAATGATCTTGAAGGTCTCTTCCAACCTGGTCTATTCTATTCTATTCTATTGTTTTGTTTTAAAACATAGATTATATTAAAAAAAATAGGAAACCAGTAAGCAGTAGAGGATGAAGAAGGAAGACTACAAATACTGCTAGGTGTTGGTCACCCCTCATAGTCTATCTTAGTCTGACAAATCAAAGAAAATACCCTCTAAAAGTTCTGCAATTTACAGAGCTGTAGTTGTCCACTCGGATCTCTTACACCGTCTGACAAACCACAGAGATAAGACAAATCTACAACAGATCAATGAGAAGAAACTAAGAAACAAATAAAACAAACCCAGACACAGCAACAGCTCCTCAGAAAAAGCCATGCTTTGATTTGTCTAGTTGAAAGCCTGCCCAAGGTAAGACACAGGAGTAGCTCAACGACTAAACACACGCTTCTTTTCTGGTGTCAATTTTAGTGTACATGTGCCCTGAGCAAAGTGCCTTCTATTGTTGGGACACTGATGCTTTTCTTCCACACAGAGCTTCCCTAACTAGGAGTAATTCAGCTGGTATTTGTAGCATTTTGTTTCCAAAGGGTGTGGAGAAAGCAAGTACATTCTAGTTTTCTCCTTCTCTCCTCTATACGGCTGGTTTCTTTGACCTGAAGGAGCCTTAGTACCTTCCTGCCTATGACTCCTAAACCAAGCTTAACTGAAAACGTGGGGCACATTACAAAGCTGCTTGGGCATATATGCATACATGACATGTAATAATAGCATCACTGCACAGGTTTCTTTGCAGTATGAAAAATTACTTGAAATAAGGTAATTGTATATACTTTGATTCCAGTAACCTAACTCCTTTATATCCTTTCAGATGGAAGCTGAATGTGTTTGTAGGCTCTGCTCCTGGGTCTGCTTAAAGCCTTGCCATCATGCCATTGTGGCTAAGGTAATTTGGGATTGCACAGAACTTAAGAGCTACTGGAAATACCACTGTAGAGTTTACCATGAATGCAGAATGGCAGCAGAAAATATTGCAGAGCATTATCCATATGTCACATTTTGTACACCTGATGCAAACAGCCATACAGTATGAACTAGAAATCATAGGAAATTGAACAGGATAATGACATCTGCTGGCATTTTAATAAGAGAAAAGATCTTGATGCATATGCTTAGAACTCCCTAGCTGCAGAAAGACATACATAGAACAACGTTTAGTTTCAAAAGGAAAAGCTCTACTGAAAATTATACCCTAGAATATCTACCTGCTAAATTTGGTTCCTCTCTCCTCACAGACCATGGAACTCAGGAGCTGCCAAGGCTCAGCAAGTGTATGACTTTACAAAAGGAAAGCTTGGGTTTATACTCGGGGGAGGGGGGGGGGAAGAAACAAAAAACAAAAGCAGACACAGATCTGTTTAAGTTGCCAGCCAAGAAGTTATTGACACTGAGATCAGTACTAACATATGCGGGGGAGGGGGGGGGGGAAGAAAAACCCATGCACTTTGCTTCCAGACACATGTTGATAAGAATGTTCCTGCTCACAGAATGCCTTCAAACCACCTTTCTCCATTTATTATTTTGCCATCTTTCTAAATAGCTGCAGCCTCTCCTAAGCAGATCTCCTAAGCAGATCTCTTCTCATTTTGTTACTGCAGCACATCTCCTAATAAAGACGCTTATCCAACTTGTTCTGTCTCTTTTTTATTTAGGTCTATGGTTCAATAAAACTTAGGCTCCTTAAAGCATTCACTGGAGACTCCTGGAAGCAAGCAGTTCTGAGGAAACACACACCACCACTGCCTTAAAGATTCTCAAACTCCAACTACCTCAAAGTCTCTGTAAGAAACAAATGCAGAGGAAACTCACAAAAATAAAGCAAGCTCACTCCCAACTCTCAGAGGAGCCAAAAGAAGCTCAGGATGCTAAGGATGCTTAAATGCCTTTCAATGCCTTTCAAATTACAAGATGGACTCACTGTAAATTCATTTTACAGAATAGTATAGGAACTATTGTAAGAAATTATATTGCAGGAGACCATAGGCAGTTGCACCAAGGAAGGTATTCTGGAGAAATAAAATAGTGACCAAAACAAGAAAGAATCACAACATGGAAATGAGTGATATGCTAAAGTAGTTCAGAAATCAGGGATCTGGATAGCCTAAATCCTATGAATGCACAATGTGTCCTCACTATCACCTCTGAAAACATCAGACTCTTACAGGGTAAGATAAAGAAAGTGAAAATGTCTCTATGAACACAGGTAGGCTCTCTTTAGCCCTCAAGTTTGATTCAAAGGTAAAGCAGTGAAACAGACTGGGCTGGAAAAATTGATACAAAAGAAGGGTACAAAATCTTCAACACTTTTAAGCTTAAATGCAGCTTATATATGAGAGTGAAAGGTTAAGTAAACAACCGTGGTATGAAGATCATATCAGTTTTTCCAGTAACAGCAGTCCTACCACCTGTCATCATCCTAGATGACACATCAGCCTCAAAGAGTGTATCACCCTGTACCAAAGAGGAGAGGGGAAAAAAACCAAACAAAAAACTCAAAATCAGGCAGGTACACAAAATAGATAAAAATAGAAAGGAGAAAATATGGCAGCAGTGGGGGGTGAGGGAAGGAGGAAAAACAACCCAAACAAACAGAGACTGCGAGTAAGAAAGTCAAAGGAAGGAAAAAAGGCAGCAGCTGCTCGGAGGAGAGCTCTGAAAATGGACAACTAATGGAAGCACAGGGTAAAACCAAAAGAAAATGCATTGCTGTGCTCCCAATTTTCTTGCACAAACATGTGGTTCGAAAGAATTCAACTTCATTATTCTAGTGTCAATTTTCTGTTTGTTACTCAAAGGGCTACACAGTGATCAGCAAGGGAAAGCATTAAGACAAAGCACTAGGAACTCCGTAAGCAGGCATTTCACAGATCAGCAGCATCATGTTTTGCATGAAGGTATGAAATCTGCATCTGCATGGGACAGATTTGTTTGCCGTGGTTACTCCACAGATTATGTAAGCAGTCTCTGATAGGAGTTAATAAAGCTCCAGAAATGTTTTCCAAGCATTTTCCACTCTGTTTCACAGACTTTTTTTATTTCTGCAAGAGCAGACAAGAAGGAGTATGTTAAAGTTCACTACTCATGCCAGATTTTCCAACAAGTTTCATACAGAAAACTAAGCAACCAGGTTCAAACCAGCTGTGAAGTGCTGAGGTATGCCCTGTCTACTTAAATCGTACCTAAAATAAACGTGGACCACAAAACTTTTAAGGCACTGTTTTCAGATTGGTTTATTTATTTGCTTATGTATATTGTCACTCAGGTCATAGTTATTCAAACACCACCACAAAGCTGCAGCAATCAATTCTTAGCATCTAAAAAGATCCCTGTTCACTTTTGTATTCATCAGTAATAACAAGGACTGAAAGGTGAATAATTTGATATTCCAAAGCGCTGTGATTTCTGTAGAAACCAAGAGCCTTGAGTTCAGGATTCATGAAATGGAATCCAAAAACATTACTTTGTTATCTCATGCTTCCTGGCATTAATATATCACCAGTCCCTAGGTATTTTAATCCTTGTTTGGTCACCAGAAAGGCAGGAGATTGCCCTACAATCAAACCCCACGCTACGAAGTATCATGATGGCATGATACATACTGCAAACAATGCCAGTATCTTTCTTGGGCTACCACGGAAAAACCTAAAGGGGTTTTGGAAAATAGCAGACCTGTAAATAAATCACTGGCAAATGCAGTAAATATTAGGTTATTCCAACAGCAGGCTCAGTTGCCCCTTATCTATTGTTATAATTTCTTTAACACACACACACACACATAAACGTACACGCCCAGCATCACTGCCTGAACAGGAAGGGTGGGTGCAGGCTCTCAAATGGGTTCCACCGCTGTCTTTGCTCCCCCCATGGTTTTTACAGCAAGGTTCAGGAGACAGTTAACACAACTTGAGATACACTACTGAATTTCCACAGCTGTTTTTTCTATCCTTCAGCCAAGAGAATAGCAACCCTATGACAGGACTGAACAATGTTACGAGTGCAGAACGATCCTGGGCAATTTGTGTTGTTCTAATTGTGGTGAAGGTATGAGGGGCTGGACTCTGTGTGGAAATTGTCTGCTTCAGCTCAGTGTTGGGATGTTATTTTGATATTTGGTGGTGGTGGTTGATGTGACAGAGATTTGCAAAGACTGTGTGATGAATGTGGATCTTAATAACTTTTAAATACATGATTCACAGAGGCAAGGAGTGGAACATGTTTGGTTTGTGTGGGAAGATTTTGGTAGCAGGGGCGCTACAGGAGTGGCTTCTGTGAGAAGCTGCTAGAAGCTTCCCTTATGTCCAATCGAGCCAATGCCAGCTGGCTCCAAGATAGACCCACCAGTAGCCAAGGCTGAGCCCATCAGCAATGCTGGTAGCACCTCTGTCAGAACGGATTTAAGAAGTGGGGAAAAACTGTTGCAAAAAGAGCAGCCAGAGAACGAGGAAGGAGAATACATGACAGAAATGACTCTGCACACACCAAGGTCAGTGAAGAAGGAGAGGGAGGAGGTGCCAAAGTGCCAGAGTAAAGAATCCCCTGTGGTCTGTGGAGATTAATGGTGTGGCAGGCATCCACCTGCAACACATGAGGCATCCTACGCCAACACAGGTAGATGCCTGAAAGAGGCTGTGACCCCATGGGAAGCCCACACTGGAGCAAGCTCATGGCAGAGCCCGTGATCCCATGGAGAGAGGAGCCCACACTGGAACAGGTTTTCTGGCAGGACTCATGACCCCACAGGGGACCCATGCTGGAGCAGACTGCTCCTGAAAGAGTGCAGCACCCTGTGAAAGGGACCCACATGTAATAAAATGTACATAGCAGTTTGTGAAGAACTGGAACCTGTGGGAAGGACTCATACTGGGCAAGTTCATGAAGAGCTGCCTCCCATTGGAGTGACATCATACTGGAACAGAGTAAAAGTGTGAGAAGTCCTCCCCCTGAGGAGGAACAAGCAGCAGAAACAGCATGTAATGAACTGACTATAATCCCCATTCCTCATCCCCCCGTGCCACTGTGGGAGGAAGAGAAACGTGGGATTAAAGCTAAGCCTGGGAAGAAGTGGAGGGGATGGGAGGAGGTGTTTTTAAGATTTGGGTTTATTTCTCATTATCCTACTCTAGTGTGATTGGTTATAAATTAATCTAAATTCCCCAAATCATGCCTGGTTTTGCCTGTGATAGTAATTGCTGAGTGGTCTCCCTGTCCTTATGTCCACTCATGACCCTTTCTTTTTCTTTCCTCTCCTCTGTCCAATTGAGAGGGGTGAGTGCTAGAGTGGCTTTGGTGGGTGGGTACCTGGCATCCAGCCAGGGTCAACTCACCACAGTTGATTTTGGAAGCAATAAGCATCTAAACAGACACCAAATCTAATCTGATTTTGATCTAGCTGATCTTGATTAAACTCAGCTCTTAAGTACTTGAAGTTGTGCTCCATTTTACATCTAGAACAACCATTGTACCAGGGAAATATTTTCATTGTTTTTGCAACCTTTTCACTGGATCTGGGAAAACTAACCCAAGATCAAGTGTCATCTCTCAGGTATCATGATTTTGGGTTTTTTTTGTTAAGAGAATGACAGTATTTGTATAAGTAGTTGTATTCAAAACCCACTTCCATTCCTTTTACCTCAATCTACATTCTACCGTTCACGCTTTCCCTACTTCTCAAGCTGGAACACTGGCATTCAGAATATGCAGATCTAACTATAAATAAAGATGTTTCTAGAGGTGAAATACAACACAGCCTGCTATTAAACGAGCTGTCACTTTTAACAAGAAGAATGCTCCCTATTCTACCTTCTCCCACCCCCAGCCCAATGAGATACCGAATCCCTCATCACCTGCTGTGTGCCTGTCACACTCACAAGCCAATGGAGCCACAAAATTGCTCTGCACAGGTGCATCCCAAATAACAAGGATACTGTGTAATCCATGTCTTTCCCTGCCAGGCTGCTGCCCATGTTGTCTTTTTACAAACCAGCTAGTTCCTCTCCTATTCCCCAACAGGAGTTAGAGCCTTGTATTTTAATAAACCTCAAAACATGACACCCTCCAATCCCCAAGCATGGACGGGTACCAAGCCATCCCCTCACTGCTGTCCACTTCTGACAAAGGACAAAGCAAGTCTCCTCACCACTGGGATTCAAAAATAAAAGCAGCCTATCCTTTCACCTAGAGCCACGGCTCTGATAGCCAAATCTACTGCCCGCATCTCCCTGCCTGTGTCACAGAGAAAGCCGAGACCCGATGGGGAGGAGCAACTGCTCTTACCTTAATTATGCTGCTCCTCCGGGGGATGCCGGGTTTGCCTTCTCGTTGTTGACTGGTGGAAAATCCTTTCTCTTTGCTGCTGCTCTCCGGGCTTGCAGGAGGAGCTGATCCCGGCTCCTCACCAGCTCCCGCTAGAGCACAGTCCCCGTTGGAGACCCGGCTGCCCGCACTATCGAAGCGGGATCTCCCGCCGCCGCCGCCACCTCCTCCTCCTCCTCCTCCTTCCCCATCTCCTGCCTTGAAGGCCACCTTCCCTTGGACCGGCCCCTGAGAGGACGGGAGCCCCCCGCCGCCGGTGCCGCCACCGCTGCCAAACTCCGCCATCAGCCTCCCCGACTACAGCAGAAACAATGTTGCCGTTGCCGTTGCCGTTGCCGTCCCCCTCCCCTCCTGCAGCTGCTCGGCGGTGGCTCCTCTTCCGCTTTCTGTGTCTATGAGCGGGGGATTTTGAGCCAAAGTCTCTCCGCTCTGCACATTCGGCAGCCGAGGCCGCGTAGCTCCAGGAGGAGGGGGGACAAGCGTCTCGGTGGCGTCTCGCCGAGCACCAGTCCTTCGGCACCTGGGGAAGGCGAAAACACGAAGCGTGAGCGCCTGCCCCACGCGGGGCGGGGGGAGCCTTACCCCACGCCGCGGTCCCCTGCGCGCACACACGCGGGCGCGCGTGGGAGGGGAGGGGCCGCGCGAGGGTTCCGCGAAGCACACGCGCGACCCGGCGGGTCTGGAAGCAGCGGAGCGCAGCAGTCAGCGCCCGGCGGGAACGATGCGCGCAGGGAGCGCAGCCGCGCCGCGGGGGAAAGCAGTCGACCCGCGCCGACCACTGCCCGCTAAGGCTGGGAGGGAGGGAGCGGGTAGAGGTCTGAGGGGAACCAGAACTGCGCTGCTGGGGCTGCTCATCCAGGAAAACAAGACAGACGCTGATGGCGGTATTTTCACCCGTACGGTGAAACCCACAATCGCAGAGCAGCGAAGCGGGAACGAAAAGAGAACTTGAAGAACAACACGCCCCAAACCCTCAGGCCCCAGCCCGGGGTAAAGCCCGTCCCACGCGCAGCAGGGACGCCCCGCCGCGGCCCCTCTCCGGCCACGCGCGACGGCGATAAGCGGCGGAACACGAGCAACGCCAGAGCCGCCCCGTGGGGCATCCTCCCAGGCGCCATGGGCAACTTTTCTCTTCTCCCCGCTGCCTGCCGACATCCAGCAGCCTCACAGCGGCTACAGCCGCGGCCCGGGCAACTGCGCTCTCCGCCCTCCCGAGCCGCTACACGCCGTGCCTCCTCCCCGCAGCCGGCTCCCTCCCGCACGCTGCGCCCCCGCTACCCACCTCGCTGGCAAGGTGGCAAGGGGAGGGAGGCCCCCTGCTGCCGCCGCTGCTGCAGTAGCCGCTTTTCTCCCCTCTCCCTTCCTCCCCGTTATGGTTGCCGCCTCTGCCCGGAGCCGGATACAGAGAGAAACTGATTCATGTGGCCGCTTCCCTCGCTCTCTTCTACTGCTGCCTGTACCGTCGCCGCCGCCTCCCCCGGCTCAATGCTCGGCAACAGCCCCGAGGGGGGAAATGCCGGGAGCGCCGAGGGCAGAGCCAACCCCGGCCGCCCCCGCTGGGAAACTATCCGCGAAGGCAGAGTAAGCCAGACGGGCTCGCCCCCACCCTCCGCCCGCCGCTGCCAATCACAGGGGCCGGCCCCGCGCGGATTGGGCGGCCCCGCCGCTAGCACCCCTCTCCGGCAGCTCGGGGGAGCTCCGCCAGAGGGCAGGACCCGCGCCCGCCCGTCCCCCGCTTCCCTCGCCCTGGGGTTATCGGCGGATACCTCCGCACGCTCCTTCCCTGCGCAGACGCTCCTGCCTGACACAAAAATATCCGCTCCCGGGCCCCTGCTTTCCCGCCCAGCTGTATCGCCTGCTGCTCTCCATCCCGGGGGGGGGGGCGCGCAGCGCGGCTCTCACCGGACAGCGGTTCCTGGCATGCCTTCCTGCCCCCGCCCGTCGGGGTCCAGTGTCTGTCACCCACCCTGCCCCATCGGCCGCAGTGCGGGACGGGGTGCGCTAGGACAGGGAGGAAGGGCGTGAGGGGGAGCAGCGGGCCCACGGCTGGTCCTGTGTGCCGTGAGGTGACCCTCAACTGGCGGCGCCACCAAGGTGAGGTGGCATCGCCCTGCCGCCGGGGCTTCTCCGGACCTCCCAGCAGGCGGGAGCTGACGGGTCTAATTAGATCCACTCATTAATAAAGGAAAGAATGGAATGGAGTGCTGGAATATGAAAAGATTTGAAAACTGCAACTCGACAGTTACCTTAAGAAGCGTGTCCATAAAGCAGGCACAAATGGTGTGCCCCTGGCATTCCCCCACACGTACTTGGCTATGTATGCTGAGGCAAACATGATCCACTTCGCATATGAAGGCTAATTCAGAGACACGTTTATTTTTCTCTCTCGACATGGCTGCGCATTGCAAGAGCTTGGTACTTCAAGATTAAGTTGAAAAAAGGGAAATGGAGTGCCCCAGCTGAGGCACTTGGCCCTTCTGCTTGAAATTCAGAGGTTGAGTCAAGCAGGGAGGTGCAATGTTGAGAGCATGGGCAAAATTAGGAATGGCAGAAATAGGAGTGCAAAGAGTCAACACTGAGCAAAGAGACACCTGAGAAGCCCACACCAAATGACCTTTGGCATTTGGCTACAGTGCTCAATACAGGAGCTGGACTCAGATTAGAGTCAACCAAAAGCACTATTAATTTAGGTTCCCCCAGTTGTCCTACGGAGATTGTTGACTGTATCAAGAGCCTTGGCACGAGAGATCAGACACCTATCATGGATGTGTAGAGTAAGTCAACTTAAATATTCTCCTGTGCTGTGCTTGTACAGAGTCCCACAGTGGAAACACTGCAGTGAAGAGCACGTTTTCAGTCCCATGCTCCAGGGCCTTACCACGCACTGCAGAGCGGTGCCTCTATCCGCTCATGTCCCATTGCCTTGATCTGTCTCCAAAGGGAAGGTGCTTCCATCTTCTTCAGAGCACCAAGGGGCAGCTTGCTCCAAAGCACTGACAGCTGCAGGGGTGATGCCTTCATCTGGTCATATTTAGTGATTAGATGGCTTGGAGCATGAAAGCTGTTACTTCATTCCTCTTTCTTCCTGAGGGGGGTCACATCCATGTCTCCACTGCCATTAGACAGCCACCAACACTCACTGGTTATAGTGAGGACATTTTCCACAGGAGGCTATGTCACACTATCAAAAGGAAGCCAAGAGACACAGTGGCAGAAAGAAGACAGGGAGTGAACAGTTTACAGCAATCTGCTCATGGGTGTTATTAAATAAGTCTCCTGATAGCAAGGAAAGGATCAAACAACTCACCTTTGAGTTGAGAGGTCTAGTAACTAAGATACAGGAACCCATTGGGTTTTGTGTCATGGAAGTGCCATGGCACTCCCATAGAATAGGTGCACTTCTGATCCATAATAATTACATGTAATAAACCATTAATCCTAGGTCCATGGCTTGTAGGCAATATTCTGCCTACAAGTCTGGACAATGGTGTTTGTGACTGTAGGAAAAAAGAGTCCATGAGGTATGATCCAACTTAGAGGAAAGTATGTATCTATCTGGAGTATGTTACTTATTCAGTTCTCTTTCTAGCAGATCAAGGAAATTGAGAACCTGATACTGGTACATCGCTCAAATATATGATCCCCATTTTAATCAAGCTATTAAGAATTAGCAAGTTTCAATTATATCCTAGACATTTGGAGGTTGTAGGCTGTAAACACTGAGGCACACCAATATTAAACTTAAGATCTGAAATAGCCCAACTTTGTGTTTTCCACTATCTAGAGATTCACTAATTTCATCATTTTCCCTTACCTGAACATCTCTTGCCTGCACACATTGCCTTGCCATTTAAACAAGAAAAGGCAGCCTTGAATATTAAAGCAACATTCAGTATTGTATCTGGAGACATGCACATCATAAACCATCCCTACAGGAGGCACTTTGTCATTAGGATCATCTTCTGGAGGGGGAGATTTACACGCAACAGGTACAAAACGTTATTGGAATCATCTGTCACAGAGCATTGCCAGTAAACCGGTGAGGAAGATGTGTGCATTCTGTCATTTTGCTGCTTAAGACACAGATACTAAAACACCAGTTTGAAGGCCTTTAGTGAAATTTGATCAGTCCTGTCTCAGAATAAAAACACAGAACAAAAACCTCCTCCCTTTTCAGCACTGCTTATCTGTCCAACCTGCATGGAAACAAGATAACACCACTGAAAAAGAAATCATTTAACTTTAGCCTTGGCAGCTCTGTGATGAATGATATCAAGACCTGCAGACATTGTCAGGCTTTTGGCTGTAAAAGTCATGATTAAATACAAAGGAACCAGCACAATTTCTGAACCTCATCTTAAAGACACCTGCTCACAAATCAATGCAACAGTCCTGGCATTATGCTTATTCTAATTATTGACATTTAATTACCGATTAAAGTGTGGTATCAGGCACCAAACTAGAAAACTTGTGCTAGAAAGATGCAGTTAGTAACTGATTCTCTGAATCTGACATTTCTTCTGATGACCATTCACTGATATTTATCATTGCCCCACTCTGTTTTCTATCAGATGAACTTTGAATGCATTCGATTGAAAAATACTTCCATATACAAAACAAAGCATTTCTGCTAAACCAAAGTGCCAGGAATGGTGACCAAGGTTGGGCCACTCAGGTTTCTGAAGTAGTTTGTGTTGTACTACCATAAATCATACACTTCCTTTGACAAAACTGTTTTGAAGATCACAGAAGAAGAAACTTTCTTCTTGTCATTATTCAATAGTGGCCTCAGCAGGCTCTATTTGTTTAATTCTTAAATGAAATAAGGATTAGAATGGAATCAAGACACCTCTGTGACAATATTTAACTGTGAGAACTCGCTGTCATGTGCACTATATTAGCTGTTTTCATAAAATCCTATTAAATAGCAGAGTTTCTACGGCTAAGCTAATATTACCCCTTGAACTTTTCTAACTCAAATAGTACGGGCAGCAGAAACCTGCCAAGAAACAGGCAGTGTCTAAATGACCAGAGTTTGAATAAACCAAATACCAGTTTATTGCTAATGTCATCAATATCTTTTTTACTGCAAGCATGCAAAACTTTAATTAGCAATTGTCTTATTCAAATGTTGCTTCTCTGAAATCACTGAGACTCATTATTATAAGTCTGAAATCTGAGACTCATTGTTATAAGTACCTCTACAATTCCAGTAATGATTTCATTTCCTGACTTGATTGTTGAGGTCACAACCTTGCACATACTTGTGTATTGGACTGGTTTGTAATTAAGTATACATGCTTAAGCAGTCTCATTAGGGTTGGAATCTAATTGCAATTAATGCAAAGAAAAGGTTTATGTGTAAATAATGCATTGTTGCGTACAGCATCTCTCAAATGCAGGTGTGCTGCATGCACATAAAAAGGGCAGAAGGTACAAGTGGGGGGATATGAACTACAGGCAGCAGAAACACAGGTAGGCAAACACAGGCTGAGCTGTCAGATTTGTTTTAGTGGAAAGCATTTGTTAACATTGTGCATTTGAAATGAATCATGTTTATATTTTTTTTAATGTTCATTAGAACAGCAGGAAGTATGAAGATTTAATATATATTTTCTTTTAATCATGCAGGTCAACCATTTTATCCCTTTAATTCCAGCCTAAGTAACATTTGCTCTCTATTCCACCTATCACAGCAATTAGTTTGACCATCAGCCCGCTAAAATGAATGGTTGAGGATTAGTAAGAGCTTAACAGTAAATAAACTCCTCCCCTATACCCCACTGAATCCAGGAGGAGTGTTTGTCTAAATCAAGATCTTCTCCAAACTGTCTGTTCTTCAGGCTATTGTGCTGTGAGGTTACTTAGTTGCAACATAGCCTTAAATCATGTTGCTTTGAAAATGAGAGTCTTTGTTTGCATGCTGCAAAAAAAAGGTTAAGATTTTTTGAACTGAAGAGCAGTTCAGAAGAGCAGACAGGAAGAACTTTCTGGAAACCAGGCTTTGTTAAGGC